>NC_134419.1:8694414-9328630 GCF_030867145.1 Opisthocomus hoazin
CAGATCTCAAGTAGAACTGCCCTTTAAAGAGATGAAAACTTACATTTATAAAATAAAGAGAAAGGATTTTAAAAGAAGGAAAGAAAGAAAGGGTAACCAAGATTCTCCGCAGAGGCAAGAACCCAGCTCACAAAAAGCTGCAGATTTCAGGATTTCGCAAAACACTGCAATACCTAAAGAAGCATCAGGAGAGGTAATCAAGACATGAAGCAGTGAAAGCGAAGCAAAGCCCATGGTATCCAGGACCTTTGGATCTGTAATGATCATTCAGAGTACAAGAACTCGTACTTAATTTAAGCTGAAAGGTCTTAGTATTACTACTTAGTGCCCGCTTCTCTTATTTTTGCTGGTTACATGATGAAATTGTTCCTGCCTGACTTCAAACAACTGGTCCCCGAGGTGCTTTGCTAGCTCATAACGAAGATTGTATCATACTTGTAGCATACAGCATTGTCCACTGAATTGACATTATTGTGCTATTAATGTTAAATATATTCTAGAATTGTTAGTATTTAGTGCATATGTTTCATCAACATGAAGAATGCCTGACACTTCCTACTACAAACTCTATTTTCAGTTAGTTGTAACTTCTCATACTTGTAATGATTTGACACAAAATTTTCTGTGCCAGGTGTCTGCCTCAGGCAGAATTTTGTGGTGTTCTTTGGTTGATTTGTTGGTTTTTTTTCTTTTTATGTCAGCCAAAGGAGCTCTGCTATTCCTGAGAAGTCAGCTAGGGAAAATCATGCAAAATAACTCTGGCAGTCTCTTTGAAGGGACCTAGTGTGTCCTTATCCGTGGGGAAGGCACTTAACCTTTGGCAGAGGTCTGACTTTTATTTTGGATACCTGCTTCAGTTGGTAGGTTCCGATGGAAAACTTGCCAGAAGGTGGGTGAACAATGAATGTTTAGGAGACCATAGTTCACCCTGTGCTCACACAGACCTGCTGGAACATGATGTCCAGTGTGACCATCCACGCTCAATGCCTTCAGCTCCAATGCCAAACCACCCTGATGAAGGTTTCCTCCCCCCCAAAATTAGCAGGTCTTTCCAGCTCCAGTCAGGAAACCGCAAACTTCTGGTGTTAAGACGTGTGACATGTTTCAGCCATCTTTTTCCCTTGTGTTCATGGCTTGTCTTTTATCTTGCTCATGCTGAAGACACGGAGCATTCCTTAACATCTGTTTCTGTTTTTAATTCCTGAAATATGTTTGCAAAGGACTATTGGGGAAAGCAGATTTAATCAGCAAATTTAGGGCTAACAGCAGGACCAAGCCTTTCCTCACTCCTCCAAACACATACTTAACTGCACATGTTATGGCATGAGGATACCTTCCTCCTTCTCTCAGCAGTCGAAACATACCTGCCTCGGCTCACATTCTCCAACATCTGTGTCGGACCTGGCAGTCCATGCACAGAGCCTGGGACTGCAGCAGTTGTCTTCCCTCTTGCTGTGAAGCCCCAGTGCATCCTGATGCACCCCTCCAAACAGTGTGGTTTTACCTGGTGGCATCCAGAGGGGCTGTTCTGCACCGTGCCTTTTCCACCTACCCAGAAAGTGCAGATCAGTTTGTCAGGGTAATGCAGTAGATTGAAAATGTACCATAACTGAGGTGAAATCACATAACTATTATTTTGGGTACATCATCAGTTTGAATATTGCTTCTTTTAGTGCTATTCATACCCTCCAAAATGAATACATGTGCTTTTATTGTAAAGATTTCTGCCATTTTTCTCTGGATTGATGCTCTGGAGACCAGAGCAATTTCTAGCGAATTTGTAGGTACATTTCATCTAGCTTTATTTCCTTAACTTGACACTTCTTTACTCAAAAAACCTGGTTATTTTTTTTATCTATGTTATATTGCTCATTAAATGCCACCTATCCTACGTTGCTATAATTCATGAAAACATACTCAATAGTGATAATTTTCTTAGGAAAGAGTGTTTTAATGCAGGTAGTGTGTCACAATCACAGAATGTTAGGGGTTGGAAGGGACCTCTGTGGGTCATCTAGTCCAACACCCCTGTCAAAGCAGGGTCACCTACAGCAGGCTGCACAGGACCACATCCAGGCAGGTCCTGAATATCTCCAGAGAAGGAGACTCCACAACCTCCCTGGGCAGCCTGTTCCAGTGCTCCATCACCCTCAGAGGGAAGAAGTTCTTCCTCATGTTCAGATGGAACTTCCTGTGCCTCAGTTTGTGCCCGTTGCCCCTTGTCCTGTCACTGGGCACCACTGAAAAGAGCTTGGCCCCATCCTCCTGACACCCACCCTTCAGATATTTAGAAGCATTTATTAGGTCCCCTCTCAGCCTTCTCTTCTCCAGACTAAACAAGCCCAGCTCCCTCAGCCTTTCCTCATAGGAGAGATGCTCCAGTGCCCTCATCATCCTTGTAGCCCTCCGCTGGACTCTCTCCAGTAGCTCCTCATCTTTCTTGAGGTGGGGAGCCCGGAACTGGATGGAGTACTCCAGATGGGGCCTATATCTAGTCCTGTTGCTTTTTACAGTGTATGACTGGTGTATTAAAGAATGTCAGTATAGAAAAAAATTAGACTAAAAATTAGGTTTGTTCAGTAAATGTTTGATTGCTGTATCACAACCTTTTTATTATGGCATGCAGTTCAAAGATGTTTGCATACCTTATTGAGCAAGCTGCATGTTTTTCCAGCTAAGGTATGTATACTGTAGTCATTACATTTTTGCACACTTCACTGACTGAGCTGCATGGACTACTTTGACTATCACCAGGCATACTTGACTGAGTTCAGCTGCTTATTCGAGTGCTTCGGTTTGTGTATTTTATTACTTCAGCGGTGTATGTTGATAAAGTTCTGTCTGTGCTGTTAAATTTTTGGTTCTGCCAATCTAACTATATACCGTGCTGAGAGAACTGCACGCATTGCTGACTGATTACTCCGCAGTGAACAGGAGCGGTTAAAATGTTATAATCTGCAATGTTTTGTTAAATGAGCTGCATATTTTTGTTTTCATATATGTTGCTTACCCAGTTGTGTACATTTGCCCAACTCATTATACAAAATAAGCTTGATTGGAATAAGAACATTCTCCACCAGCTGTCTGCTCTGAGTCAGTATGTAACAAAATTAGCAACTTTCTCTTTCCAACAGTGGCATGATTGCATCCAAAGTTTAAGGCAATTGGTTTGGAGATCTTGTTTGTTTCATTCACTCCATGCAAAAATCAAGATTCACAAACCAATTTGTTGCAACTTAATTTGTTTTCACAAATATGAACAGAGTTAAGTAACAGAGGAAAAACTCAGCGTTCTAATAGAGGAAAATGCTTCCATGTAGAGTATAGAATATGTAAAGACCTAAACATAATTACGTAGCTGAGAGCCATACATTGTAAACATAAGATGGAGAATAACTGTAGATCTCCCGGGATTGATATTGCATCAGATAAGCATTATCCTAAATATTTAAACTTGCTAATACAACATTTTGTAAATTCATGCATGCTTTAATCGAGAATTATAGAAATAAGCTCATCTCATGACCATTAGAAAATCTCAAAATGCTGCAGCAGACAAAATACATGAAAACTCATGTACATGGATATGCAGTTTGCTCACTAATGTTGGTACAAAATTGAATTAACACCTTTAAGAAAGTGTTTTTCTCAACTTGCGAGTTGAGTCACTTTCAGTAAAACCTACAGGTTATTCCTAGATTTTGTTTGACTAATTTGCAGAGTTTGCATATGTAACAGCTTGTGCTTCTATTACAAAATCTTCAGCTCTACCTCACTTCAAAAAAACTTACTTAATTTTTCTTAAGTACAGAGATACTTAATTAGGGCTATACATTTTACTTGGATTCCTACCTGCCCCACATGTAAAAGTAAATGTGTCTGGCTCCTGTTGTCTGTGTCCAGCTGCTGATTGCTTTCACTTTAATATTATTTACTGCTGTCTGAGCAGACTACCTGGAAAGTCCAGATTTGTTTTTGCAAAATTTTACATATGAAAACTTAATTGATCTTACTGCTTCAAAGACTGGCCATTTAATTCTCAGACTTCTCATGAACCATTATTTAAGAGTGTAAACATTGTAATAGTTTGTTCTAAAAACAAATGTGTTAATACTTAGGGGCAAATACTATTTTTAGTGGTCTGTCTTCACTGATACCTGTGGAAAAGAAATTTAAAGAGAGGTACAAATGGAATGTACTAGTATATCCTGGAACATTACATTAAAATTTATTCAGTGTTCATATTTCAGTTTTTCTGTGTATATTAATGTGGGGTATTGAAAGAATATGAGAAATCATAGTTTGGAAAAGACCTCTAAATCATCAAGTCCAGCTGTCACCCCAACACCACCATGCCTAATAAACCATATCCCAAAGTGCAATATCTACACGTTTTTAGAACACCTCCAATGATGGTGACTCCCCCACTTCCCTGGGCAGCCTATTCCAATGTATGATCACTCTTTCCATAAAGAAATTTTTCCTAATATCCACTCTAAACCTCCGCCGATGCAACTTGAGGCCATTGCCTCTTGTCCTATTGCTAGCTACTTGGGAGAAGACACCAGCACCTGCCTCACTACAACCTCCTTTCAGGGAGTTGTAGAGAGCAATAAGGTCCCCCCTCAGCCTCCTCTGCTCCAGACTAAACAGCCCCAGTTCCCTCAGCTGTTCCTCATAAGACTTGTCCTCTGGACCCTGCACCAGCCTTGTTGCTCATCTCTGGACACGCTCCAGCAACTCGGGTATACTTGATTTAATATCTCAAAAGTAAACATAATACATGGGTTGAGCTAGATGCAACCTAGACTTTCTCAACAGAAACAAAATATGTAATTTTGCCTAGAATGTCTTACAGCAAACAGATGTTGTCTTGGTTTTCTGTTTTCTTTCCCCAGCATGAATTTACTTTCTATATCAGTCCATTACCAGTGAAGATCTAGATTTTGCTCTTCCTTTGAGCTGTTAAATATCAGATACTGTTTTCCCAAAGTTATTAGTGTAAACTAAGATCAGAATTGGACTTTCTTCTTCTCTATAATATTTACATGAATGATGATTATGTGCAGTTTCTACTATGTAGGTGTCTTGTACAATTTTTGCAGAGAAAAACTATTCCTTTTGCCAAGGAGAGTGAAGAGAAATACTCCTTTATTTGGAGGGTGGAAATCAGGAATCTTTATTTTTTCCTGCTGCTGTGTGAGGCCTAAGGAGATAGGAAGAAGCAACTAAGAAGCTTTATGAGATGAAGTAGTGGGAAGGTTTTCAAGCAGACTACTACACTGTCTCCCAGCTTTCCAAGAACCTCTCTAACACTAACTGCAGCAGACTGGTCTTGCTTTTCTGTTTTCATATCTGAGTAACCTATTTCTTTGTATGGCTAGGCCTTGTGAAAAATCAGCGTGCTAAATTCAAAGCGTACATTCTATGTATATCACTGCAGTATAAACCAACATGGACTATTAAAATACTAGGAACACACCTGGTATCTCTTATCTGAGATCTATGTGGAGTAAACAATAATTCAGAAGATGCACATCAATTTAATATATTTTCTGTTTATATTTTTATGCAGCTGGTATATGCAATACACATATAAACTATTTCATAATTTATTCCTGACCTCTTTTCTTTGTTGTTTTTTTTCCCCCCAGAGAGTAATTTTCAATGTAGTCAACTTCAGCAAAACAAAAAGCCTCTATAGAGATGGGATGGCTCCAATGGTGAAATCCACAAGCAGACCAAAATGGTAAGTTATACTTTCAAAGACTTGTTTAATGAGACAAAAGTGTTTTACTTGGGACGTTCTTGTAGTAAAGACCTTATGGCTCAGGTGCATCTTTTGGTAAGAGTAGGAGAGAACTTTTATGCACAAGCAGTGTTGTGAGGACAGGTTGTCTTTTGAGTAGATGGACAGTATGAATTCTGGAGGACCCTTCCAGCCCTGCTGTAACGGTGTGATGTTGTGCCTTTTTTCAAGTAGCATGACTGAGGTGATGGCCATTCGAGCAAACTGAACAGTCAGGGCTTGGGACAAATTATTTTTCAGTAACATCCTCACTGTCCAACTGTTGGGACAATCTCTGGCCCAGTTTTGGCCTGTGTCAGCTAGCAGTCTCCCAAACAAAGCCTGCAAACAGCATGGGAGATGGACTGGGCCTGGACTGGTTCCGAAAGGCTGCTTGGATTTGTTCTCCCTGTTTTGGGGACATCAGATTTTAGCGGAAGAATGTGAATTCTGCCATGTGAGTTGATCTTGTGTGGATGAGTAGTCTCTGGTCTGTTTTATCTAAGACACAAGAAAGCCAAACAGCCTTGTCGTAAGCTACACAATATATACAACACAGAAAGGCATGCACATATGAAGCACATGAATATCCATATAGATGGTACATTTTCTCAAAGCAAATGTAATGAAATGTCTACTGTGAATAATAATATGTAAATCTAATGAGTCCTAATGCATGCAAGACTCCCAAGAATTATATGATTTGCCTTTAGCTAGCAGACTTGTTTGAATATGGATGGTGAGGTTATGCCATAAGTGTACAGTAATGTATTCTTGTAAGCCTTTACAGCTACTTCTTTTTATTGGTTAATTAATAATATATCTGATCAATCTGCACATTATCTGAGCCTTATAAATATATCTTTATTAAATACTTCAACTGTCACAAAGTTTCCACTCACAAGAGGTTAAGTTTTGGTGGTCGTAAGATCATTGTCATTGTACGGCTTCCTCTTCATATGAGCAGCAGCATGGCTATTTGTTTTTTTATCTGAATGGTAAGGTCACATGGACAGAACAGCTGTCTCCCAATACAGCTAGTGAATGGAATAAATTCCAGCTCAATAGAAGCATGTAATAACATTGAAAAATAATTTAAAAAATCTGTGGTGTTTAGTGTTTTTGTAGCAAAAGTCATGTTAATTGTGTTTACTTTTTAACTTCAGAAATATCTTTTGGGGCATTTCAGGGCCACATTTATCAAGCATACTTTAATCATCTTTCAAAACCTTTTCTTTCTCTCACTGGGGTCTGATATTTGCAGCTAAGTATATTGTATGTTAAGTTTATCTATAAATCAGATATTGCTTTCATACAAATTTTATGCCTTTGGTTTCAAATTAAAGTGTAAATCTTACAAAACAATGCAACATGGGCTTTTTCTAGAACATATAAGCTCCTTCCCTATTTTTAAAACAGATTTCTCTTCCATTTCCCTGGAGATCTATTTATTTTTGTGTTTTATATTTTTAGGGGATGTATTTTGCTCTCATGAAAGTGAGGAATGAATAACATTGCCTGGAGCCAAGCACAGTGTAGGCAGCAGGTGCTGAGCAGCTTCATTGTACAGGACTACTACCATACTTTAATCCTGTTTCAGAAATTCTAGCTGTAATTTTTTTCTTTAAAAAGATCGTTATTCTATTAAGGTATTTTTATTTTTTCTAATAGTCTGTGTATGAAAACATCTTTCTGTACTTTGAAGGTGCACATTAATTCATACTGTTGCCAGGGACCTTAGTGATACTGGGGTCTGCTCAGTATAATTTTCTGTCTTGATGTTAATAGGAGTTACGCATGGATTTTCCAAGTGGAAAAACACATACATTATTTTTGGATATATGCTTTCTATTAGAGCTGTCTTCCATTTGGATTATGCCTTTTACAATTTCCTCTGTATTTGTTTCCATGGCATTCTAGTGAAACCTGTAAACAAAATTTTCTCTTTCTCTGTTTGCTGAAATAGGGTTTACTGGTATTTGCTGTTGCTAATGCAGCACAGAGGTAGTTGTGGTCCTTGGACATGAACAGGGCAATATTCAGCTGCACCGATTTGATCCTGTTTGGTGCTTTGTGTATATTAGTCTAGTAAGCAATACTGAATCATTCAATGCTGCAAAGGTGCTGAGGTTTACATGAGGGTACTCAGGAGTCAGAACTGTGAAAGGAAGCTATTGGAATTCTCTACCTTATATTAAGTCAGCATAGCAGGTTAGTGGATAGAATGTAATGATATTGGAAAAGAATTTATTAATTACAAAAAGTTGAAGAAAAACAAAAGGTTTTAAAACCAAGTTAAAAAGATGATTACCAGAAGCCAAGGTGTGCAAATATTCTGTGGCAGAGCTCGGTCCTTCATCTCTGAACTCTTCTGTCCTTCTGACGAAGCACTGGAACAGGCTGCCCAGGGAGGCTGTGGAGTCTCCTTCTCTGGAGATCTTCAACACCCGCCTGGACAAGGTCCTATGCAGCCTGCTGTAGGTGACCCTGCTTCGGCAGGGGTGTTGGACTAGATGACCCACAGAGGTCCCTTCCAACCCCGAACATTCTGTGAAATATATGAGAAACTCGTCATTAGTGACCCTGCCTGTGGAGACATGCGATCCATACTGACATTTTCCTAACTTCTTATGACCACACTGACAGAAGCAATGCTGTGTCACACGTAACTATTCCACTCCCTTTTTATAAAATTAGGTTTGTGTTTTAGGGTGATAAAGTGTCTATTTTCTTTCTTGCACTTGAGAGATATAGGTACATTACTCCTCTTAATAACAGATACTCAAGCCTGAGTTATGCCATTTTGATTTCAGTAAGAAAGTTCCTGCTGTATTCGGGAAAGAATTTGACCATATTGCTCACAAAATCCCGCATATCAGAAGTAGATTGGTCTCTAGAGACTGCATTTTAATGTTTGTTTTGAATGTGGTTATGCGAACATGGCTCCAAGCTTTGCAACATTTTGTGAGTTTGATTCTTGACTCTGGAACAAATCACTGCCAAGTGCTCTTGAAGTAGAAAGCATGTCAAACACATCAACGTTTTTGACCTGTATTCTCTTACCCTGTGGGGTAAGATCTTTAAATGCAGTCAGCATCAAGGTTCAGCTCTGTTACTCATGTAAATGGAGTATATCACTGTCATCAAAGCATTCTGTGTGGACACAGATGTTCTGGTGTTGACATATTCTTTTCTTTTGAAGTAAGGCCAAACATTTCCAGTAATGAGCTACTTTAAAAGAGGAAGCAGTATGCTGAAGGATAAGGAAAAAACAGATTTGATGCTAAAGACAAAGAATATTTTTGAAAAGAAAAAAACAGAAAATAAATTCTGATTAAAACTGTATCTATTTTCCACATACACGGTAATGGATTTACTGAATATTATTTCCCAGACAGACAGAGAAAAATAAAGAAAAGCTAAGTAGGTTAAGTTCTGAGTTCCTCTACCCATTTTTACTATGTTTTTTGTGGACACGCTATATTGATGCTAAATAATATGGGGTTGTCTGTTGCATCAGTCAAATTTCACTGCAATGAATCACAGCTCATACATAGAAATGCAGCATCGTGTCACACCATGTTACATCACTTTGCACTTCGTAGCAAATTGGGCAAGATGAAACTCAAGATTTTCTTTCAAGCTAGTGTGCTGTGTCTGATCACTTAACATTTTTGCTTAAGATTGGCTGGCTGTTCAGAAGTATTACACTAAGATTTTAGAGAATTGGTGTTTTTTCTCAAGAATGACTACTACAAATAGAAAAAACTCAATCGCTATAATAGAGATCTGTTTTGACTGAGACTTCTTTCTTTCTTTCATTTGTGGTGGTGAAGAATTTGAGGGGAGATGGATTTGAGGAAACTGAATTTTTTCTATGCTCCTGCAGTTTCTACTGTAATATTCTTTGTCTTTGCTGCTTCATTTAAGTGCAACCTGATTTTGTTGCAGTTTCTTAATCATGATTTCACACTAAAAGTTCTGTCCTTGGAACGTATTCCTAAAGCCTTCCATATGGCCATAGCAGTGGAAGACCATTTGAGTACATATACCATATTATTCTATTGATTGCACGAAGTTTTACAAGTTTCTCAAAGTGAAATAGAAGAGTGAGTGAGTTGTTCAAGAGGCAGCAGATTTTCCGAATGATGAAGTGAGCAAATATTCCCTTTGGGCAGAGAACAGCTATAACTCTTGATTATTCGGTGTGAGCATTGCCTCATTGGGGACATTAGTTTTTCAAATTGTGCTAATCTTTTAAAAGTAACAACTGGCCACTCATCACCTTAGGTATTTCAGCAAGATCATGTGCAAAACTCTAATTAGTATTTATAGAACAGCAACTCCTCCCAGCAGAATAGTAGTGGTAGCTGGCAAATATCTGGTTGACACCTGTTAAGTCTTCAGACATCCGTTGTATTTTATTCTGCATTTCAAATGAGCAGAGAGCAGTAGGTGAAGTCCCCGTAATTAAGGGATAAAGGATAATAAATAACATGGTTCTTGAGTGGATGAACACAAGGTTAAAGGCTGTTCTGCAGTTGTGATGCCGTATTTCAAGAATTGTTTGTTTGCAAGTAACAATGCTAGCTAAAATATTATGGGGCCTTCAGCATATGAGAGAAGATTTATGTCTACATTTACATGTGTTTTGTTTATAATGTCAGATTTCAAACTACTTCTTGGCAAAGCAGCTACTTTCTTCCCTGTCTCTTATCTCTCTCAGCATTGATGGCTTTTAACTGGATAGCTGCCTTCCCCAGCAAGCACTCCACTACCTCTGTTGCTATAACATCTACTGTTAAATACTCACAACACATTGCTTCTGAAGCGTTTTTCTTTTCCAGTAAACCTGGGAGTACAGAAAAACTTGTAGGTAATTAATTCAGATTTGAATCTATATGTATCTTGGTAAATATTGTCATGATGAGGAATTTTGGTAGACATTGAGAAAAGCAATGCAAGTTTCATGAACAATACTCCCATATGTTCCATTCATCAGAAGGGGACAAGACTGAGAAAAATCTGAATTCTGAGTAGCTAAAATGTGTTGAATCTTGCCAAGTTTCTTTAACATTTGTGTCTATAATGCAGTGTTACAATCACTACCATGTCTACCAGGCTGCATTATACATTCAGAGACTTTCAGCAGCATTTTTAGTATGTATTTATATATCTTTAGCCATAAGATAAGCTGTTTGTGAAATGAGCTGTCATTTGTGGTGAAACAGTTTGAGAATAAAGCACTATATATATAGCTTACTAATCTGAAAGACTAGAATTGCTTACTATAAAATATATAGCAGGCTAGGGTTGGTGATAACATCACCTGAATTTAGGTAAAGATGATGAACAAGTTGTTATCGTTACCTGATTCCCTCCTTGGCCTGTTTTGCAACTTCAGCTACTCTCAGAAGTTTGTTTCTTTGCCAGTTTTATAATGTAATGTGTGCTTGTTCTTGCTTTCCTGAGGGATCTGTTGAGAATGCTTTTGGAATTTCAGATATCTTTCCCACGGCGCAGGTGTTTGTTGATGCAGCCCTTGCCAGGTGCAGATCTGGCTCCTCTGAGCTGCTCCCTCCCTTGCGCTGGTACAGCTCCACATAGGATCACCAGACTGGGAGCTGGCCCAGGCTAAAAGTAAACTTTCAAGGAAGAGAAAAAGGATTTAGTCTCAGTCTGGTTCATCACAGAGATCCAAAACTAGCTGTGAGGGTCCAACTGGAGGAGTAGTGAGAGAGGTGGGAATAAGTGAGGTGAGGGAATGAGGACAGCAGCTGCTAGGAAAATGCCTGGAGCATTGTCTGTGGAACCCCAGCCTCCGTTTCAATAACCTGTAGCATTTTATTTGGAGAAAATAGGGAAAAAGACATTGCAGTATTGAGTTTTTAAATTCCCATGTTGAGTGATAAGCAGGACTAGTTTTGTCTTGGTCTTATGGTAGCTCTTAGGAAGAAAATAAGATGTTTTTAGACAGTTTTGAGGTTGGCATGTATATGAAAGTAAAATAACTGCCTCTGAAGTCAGTCCCTGGGTAAATAAATTTTTGTGTGGATCTTCTGAAATAACAAAAGAAACAGATCTAACCACTCTGCAAACCCACAAAAAATTGCACTCTCTTTCCCGTTCCCAGTCCAGCAAAGGTAGTTATTCCTGGGAATACAGAGGAGGTTACATATCACTCTTATCAGCAAAAGCTTTTGTGGAAATAGAGGAGAGGTTATACTCTGCTGACACAAAAAATGAACCAGATCCCAAAACTAATGCGTTTATTGTGCAAACTAAATGGGATTAGTTTGTGGCAAGAAAGTAAGTTGAATTTTATTGACTGGATACTTTACTGGAAATTTAAGATGTATGGAATTACATTGGGAAAAACTAGTAACAAGGAAATTAAATTCAAATAAAAGAAGGCAAAGGAATTTGAGGATTCAGAGAGAAGATAATGAAGAAGCTCCAAAGGACTGCTAAGCCATCATTTAAAAACCCTAGCTATTTTATATGTATGTGTTTCCTCATCATTTACCTGACTGATCTCCTATAAATCAATTTATTTAGATTACAGCAGAGCGAAAGGCCCTAGTGAGGATCAAGACTCATTGTGCTTAGTTCTCTGGAAACATATAAACAAAGTCCTTTTCCAAAGTTGTGAAAATTTTATGATTGATTTCAGTAAGAGCAAAGTTAGGCCAATACTGAGCACTCCTGAAAATTCCGTCCTTAAAGATTTATTCCAAGCAGTAACTGTTTAAAAAAATGACATACTGCTTACATAAGAGTCTAAATATTTGATGGTTATAGTATTTACATCTAAAACACCAGAGGCTATGTGCTTTAGTACCTCAATCTGTTTCCCATATTCTCTGTCAACATGAGTTCCCTGTGTTGATTGAGGGCACTCTGTGATCCCTAAGGTTGTATTCATGAAAGGTTACCCTTGGTACTACTTTATTCATGAAAGGTTTGAAGCACATAGGAAACAAATAGGTCTGTCCCTGCTAGGTGCATATTTGTCATCTATAAATACTTCATTACTGGGGTGCTGATGAGAAATTCAAAATCTTCAAAAAAGTGCAGTTGCGTGAAAATTGTTCCCCCATCACCAGTGCAAACCACAATGAAACGTGCAGTTGGGAGGCTTTCTGACAGTTTAAAACAACTGAATCGTAGGGTTCTCCCACTACAGTCCATGGCATTGAGTTTAGTGGCTGCAAAATATGACCAGAGCTGTGCATTGCATCCCATCATGAAACAGGTCATTCTCTTTTCTCAGGTGATGGGCATTTGGTGGAAATGATTGCATGAAAAGTGTTCGCAGAACTGGGTCCCTAACCTTGGCAGGCTTAAAAAAAGGTATATAAAATTGAGGCTTTTTCCCCCAAAATGAGTCTGTAAGTTAGATAAATATGGGCAGCACTGAACTCAAAACAGTCAAACTACCAAGAGGACATTGCAGCTTTTCATTACAATTTTGTGCTTTGAACTAATGGAGCGAAGCAGAATGAAAATCACCTCTGTTAAGAATGGCATTTATCAGCCGTAAGTACTTAGTAGTAAGAGCCCTACACAGACAAAGCTGAGTGTCACCAAGAAATGTACTTGAAAATCAGACTGTTAACAAAAGACTACACAAATAAGAGCCAAAAACTGTAATCAGAAAATGCAACATCTCTTTAAGAATGTTTTAATGGTCTGAAGAGTGCTAGACAAGTTGAATTTAACAAGATGTAATAACCTATGACATAATATAATTGAGAATGCACTAGGACGCAGCACAGTCAGGTTAAATTTTGGCTTTCCTTCACTTAGCCTTGCAACTTGAAAGATCTTTCAACATATGATTTTAAAAATGCATAGCACTGTTTAAATTTACATATGACATAAAAGCATAGGATGTGAAATATATCTGAAATACAATTCCAAGTAAAGTTAGGGCTGAATTATCCAGCGTGATATTTTTAAATGCTTGTTTGAATCATTAACAGCAACTTTTTCATTCATTTTCTGTGAAGAAACAATATTTAGTGGGGAGGAAAAGGCAATGGGAACTGTTCATGGTGAACTTCTCATAAAAGTGAGATGGTTATCAGGCACCTGCCTTATGTTTGAAGTGCTATGGTAAGAGCCAAAGCAATGAGTTCAATTTCTCTTTTAATAGAATATAAAATAGAAGACAAAAACATTTTGCTGTACTGTGGAAATTGAGAACTGTAGAGAAAATAAGCAGTAAATAAGTATGGCAGGTGATAATGCAGGAACAGAACATTAAAATAATAAGTGCTGTATCTTGAACTTTGTCTCATAGGATTCGACAGTTGTATATAAACCCCAAAATATAAAAATCTAATTTTTATGCTGTGATTACTAGGGTTAAGTTATGAGTTAACTTCTATGTGTTATGTCACCAGTTTGAGAGAATTAAAATTTAATGATAATGGAACAGAAATAAGATATTTCCTGCATCTCTAAACACTGAGGCAGTGGCTGAAGTTTGTTTTTCGAACTGCTTCAAGCAGGATTATTGAATTCTAGCTTGAAAGTGAGGCTTCGTCGTCCTACTTCACTATATTAAGCATCTCTGAGATTGAAAACCTAGCAAGAGCTCTCCTAGTGTGATTAGAAAGCATCCAATATTTTTTGGCAGCAAATACTAATTCCAATCTTTCTGTCTAGTACTGCTCAGGCAGCACAGGGATAACTGCCTGTCAGACGCTCTGGGTAATGGAAAGGTGGGGCTCCAGGCTCTCGGTGGAAAGCTGGTGTCTTTGCTGATGTTTCCCTGCCTCTGGAAAATTAGGGCGGTGCTCAGGAGGGAAGTACTGTGCTGGGTGAGGGGACTAGGCAGTACTAGTTTTTGACTGGAGTAGCATCCCTTTGGAAACTGTGAACCGTTCGTACCGGTTTGAACAACACAGCACCTTCATTACTGCTCTCAGGTGCTTGGGTGCCTCTGTGCACGTCCTCTCAGCCACATAGTAGAGCTGTTGACATTTATCTGTCCAGGGTCTCAGGATGTTGGGCAGCTAGGCTGGAGGGTCTCTCTAGTATCTGCAATGGAGTCCCAAGCCCTGGGACTTACCGGCAGCGGGGTTATGCAGGTGGGCTGCAGGGAGCTGTGCAGCCGAGGGGCAGCTCTGGGTCTGCAGGGCATTCTGTTTGCGGCAGGGGTGCAGGCAGCTGAGAAGTAGACACTCGTGTCTACCTCTCCCCCGCAGCAGGCGGGGGGCTCTGGGGCGGGAGGGGAGCTCTCTTCGTGCTGGCTGGTAAGGGTTTCCTCCAGCTCCCAAACCCCAGTTGCACGCAAACTATACAACTGATTTTACCTCTTAACAGTGAGGTGTGCATGGCAATTAAAAGAAATAAATTAAAAATTATTAAAAAAAAATGACAAAAGCGCTTCATTTGAAGCGAGGTGCCCTGTGGCAGCGCCTGGCTGTGGTGGGGCTGCCACCACCTCCCTGCTCTGCAGCCACCTTCCCTCAGGTGCTGCCATGCTCCTCCCTTGTGCTGCTGGGGATGTGGCCTGTGCAGTTTTACTGCTTCACCCCCTCATGTTTTCTCTTCCGTGCTTTTGCACAGCCACCCTCCTCGATGCTTCCAAGCCTGGAGAGAAAGCAGTGGGTGCTGGTGGCAAGAAGGCCAGACCTCTTCGGAGGTCTTCGGAGGTGCCCGCAGGTGTGTAAGCAGGTTGTGGGTGCTCACGCAGGTGCTGGCTGCCCACGGACAGCGTGGATGAGGGAACTGTCATGAGAAGCACGGTAATGAAAAAAAGTGTCCCATCAGCAACTCAAGAATTAGATTTTCATTAGGGATTAGTTGTAAGTTTCACGGAGTTGCACTGGGTAGCTGGACTCACAGTGAAATTATTTCAAATGGCAAAATTCGTAACTTCCAAAGTCGGGAATTTGTACCGAGACTGAGGAAGAAAATTATGTTTCTGTTTAGCTTTTTGTTTGAAGACTTCACTGTTCTTCAGCCTTTTTCGGGTGCTGTTGTAAAAAATACTGTATTCATTCTATGAAGAATTTTGAAAAATAGTTTATTGGAAATGTGTGATACCCTTCAGCAAATTTATAGGAAAGGCCATTGAGCTCAAGATAAAAGAGATTCAACTTAAAAGGATAGATTCACCATAGCAAGAAACTGAGGAATAGCAAAGTTAAAATAATTTACCATGCCTTTTAATATTTGATAAAATCCTCTCCTGATATTTTTCTCAGTGTAGTTAAAAAGCACCAGTACCTCATAGCTTTGAGACCAGCAGTGATATAATAATTTAGCTTTGATAAGGAAAGGAATTTTTCCCCATCTGCTACTCTACTGGATAGTTTAATGCTCTTATGGTTGTCTTTTAAATGTCATTCAGTCAATGAAGGGGAGTCATGCAGCATATGTATGTTTGTGTGTAGCTTTTTTATTAATCATATTTCCCTGGGCTCTCCTGAGGGACTGTTGCTATGCTGGGGGTGCTGGTAGAAGGGATTGCAGTGTAAATCCTGCTTGGAAAGTGTTTCGCTCATTTGGGCTTTCTGAACTTTAGGAATGACTCAGCAAGGGGAAAAGAGCAGCTTCTGTAGCTAAAAGCAAAGTCAAGGTAAGCAGGGAATGAAACATGTTCAGATTCTGTGGGTGTTAACCCCTGCAGGCTAAAGTCTGATGCTTGTTTTAAAAGGAGGAAAAAAAGGGGAAATACTGTTTGTGCACCTGGTGAAATGAAGAGGGAGTTGATGTAGTTGGGAGTCATGGATATAAATATAGTTTTCTGTGTAAGCAAAAAAAGAAAAGCATTGTGTGGTAGTGCTGTGTGTCACAGTCCTTGAGCATATGTGGTTATGTTAACAGTTACATTTATGTCTGGAAAGCACATAGGCTTTAAAACCGGTAAATTACATGCAATCTTGGCCTTTAATCATGTACTGAGAGTGATCGCCAAATGATTGTCTGGAGGAAACTTCCACTGTTGTGCAGTTGCAAACTACATGTTGTACACGGAACACAGAACCAATGGGAGAAAAAGTATGAGGCATCAGTTACACAGAAGGAAAACATGAGTAGCTTTTCTTTTGAAAGTATTTGACAGATGCAACTCTTCTTTCCTGCCACTATCTGTGTGAATAAGCTTGGGTCTGGATGTTTGTACATCAGTCTGAAAGGGAACGTTAAACTGCAGGTCTGCCAGTGAAGAAGCCAGGTGCGAAGGGTAGAGTGTGTGTCAATATTCAAGATGTCTTAAAGCAGCATGTAGGAGTCAGTCGTGCTTTCTGTAACTGTGGGATCTACTGAGAGTTCTTCTTTCAGATGTGCTCTGTATTCCCCCTGCCCTAATGTGAGATACACGTGCATCAGAAATTGGCATCTATGAGGCTATATTCTTTGACAAGAGTCTCACAGTACAGTGAAAATGAACAGAGCATTCTGGATTTGTCATTTCTAATATTAATCAGCTTGTATCCATGTACTATGAAAGTATAGAACCCAATAACCCACATGAATCATAAATGTCTGGTGTGTGGTGTGTGCGTATATGTTTGTGTGTGGGATGCTCCTTCAGTTTGTTTTCCTTTTATTTTGGCAAAGAATTCCAAGTTTATGCTAAAGGACTGGGCTTCAAAAACATATATGAATAGAGGAAATGAAAGAGTGGATAAAAATGGAGAGAAAATAGTAGCCTGTAGCCCAGAGTGAAATGTGTGACTAACTCTGGTGTCTGAAGCCTCTGCGACTAAAATTACAGAAGGAAAAACATTATACGTTGACTGCATGTTTTTCTTTCACTTTTGGAGCATTAGAAACCAGGATGTCTTCTATATAAAGTAACAGTGAACTTAACCATAACCAAGCATAGGAAACTGTATTTTAGTTCTCAAAAGACTCGTGTCTTCCTGTACAATAGAGCATAGCATTTACATTCACAGTACTGCCACTGTGTGGTTTCCCCTGAAATTCTGCAGGTAAGGAAAGCCGTCCTCTAACAAACCATCAAAAGGCTCAACACAGTGTGTACATGTGGGAAGGAGAGTGATGGCAGTGAAAACTGCATAGATGCATTTTGAAAGGCTTACTCTTTTGTTGTATTTCTGGTTTTAGTTTTGGCTTGCCTTTCTTGAAGGAAGGACTTGTAAAGTTTCTGACCTCCAAATATATGTTATTGGCACAACCTAGCATTTCCATACCTTAATATTTACAATTGAAGCTGAAGGTTTTTACTTCTTGTTTCAAAAGTTGGTGTGCAATTTTAGTTTCAAACCAAAGTTGTTATTAGAGTTGCTTTTCAATCTTTTAGTACTTTGGAAGTACAGTGCAATGAAATAAAGGTATATCCGCTGACAGAATCTTGTGCTAACATAAATAGAGGCTGTTTATAGCTTTAACTTAATATGTAATTAATAAAAACTGTTTCCCTTGAAGTCACCAAAAATGTGGAATAAGGTTTAGAAAACCTGCTGGTAAGTGAAGCTGACATACTTTATAGCAGATGCAAAGGTGGTATATATTTGCACAGGCAACATTTACAAGTATCACTAATGTGTTCTGTCTGATAGCATGAGCCACATGCAGGAGAAGTTAATGGTCACAGATGCCTCAGTAACAGCTATTTATTGGAATATCTTTTTTAAGATTCACATTTAAGTACAGATATTTAATGTTTTGAGTTCTACTTTCAAAATGCACTTCTGTACTCCCTTATGTTGGTATCCAAGCACTTTTGTGTAAAGAAAAAAAACAAACCAACCCACAAAACCGAAACAAAAAAACCCACCTCCAAAATCCACACCCCACAACAAAAAAAAACACCCCCCCAAAAAAAACCACAAAGAAATCCAACCCCCAGAAAACCCCCAAACCAAAACTAACCCCCCCCAACTCAAAAACCCAAGGATAAGCAACCCAAACAAAAAACCCCACAAACCAATGTGCTGTGTGTCAGCCCCGCCCTCCCCCCCCCGCCCCAGTTTAAAATGTCACAAAACCTCTGGCACTTAGTAACAAAATATAGTTACTGAAGTCAAGTTTAAAAAATTTTTTAAAAAAATACTTTAGGTCAATTTTATTAAAATACAATATCTTTTTACTGTACTAGGGGCAAATGAGATGCAAACTTCTAGAGTTACTGAATAGTACTCATTTTTCCTTTTTTACCCCACTTTCTGCAAGGCTGTGCTTGAATATCTTCCATCTTAGTTTCAAACTAAACAACTGTGTTTTTCAAATGACAATCCCTTAGTATTTTTTTTTCAATATACAAAACTGGAAAATGATGATGTATAAATGTCTCTTAAATTTTTGTGGCCTATCTAAATATGGCTATGTAGGCCAGAAAATCTGGAAACTAATAACAACTGCTGCATCTTGGACATGGTTTGACTTCTACTCTCCTCCTCCTGTTTCATGTTGTATTTCCTTCAATGTGAGATATGAATTTAAGAACACAGTGCATTGAACACAACTGCAGTATATTGTAGACATGAAAATTCAGCAGTACTCGGAAGTTGAAGTCATGTATTTAGTTGGACAATAATAATAAGCGAATTGTGAAATTTTAGTTGCAAAGGAAGAAACTATTTAAGTACAGTGAAGAAAACTTCTGTGAGAATTAAGGGAAGGAAGAAAATGACTGCTGCTTCAAACAGTGATACCGCGCTTGGATTGCACAACAGGGCTGAACCTCTGGAAGTGCTCCCCTATCAAATAGCTAATAGCTGCCTAGGACATGTATACAGATTAAAACAGTTGCTTTGGGTGGATAAAACGAAAGTCAAGTGAGGCAGGAGGAGGCCTTTAAAAGTAAATAATGAGTTAGGGTGATTCTGCTTGGGGTTTTGTGGGACATAAACTGTGAGAAGTCTGATTTCAGGAATTCAGCAGCTCAGTCAAGGTGGATATAATGTTTCATTGTCTTCTGCTCTAAGTTCCATCCCAAGATAGGAATATAATGCTTAACTGGTGTTTATTATTGCAGTTTACAGGAGGAGACATAAAGGCAAAGGACAATAGATTTTTGTTTTCAAGGTCATTGTAAGGAGCAAACTCAGAATTTTTTCATTCTGTTGGCTTCTCGGTTCAGTGATCAGAAAGCAACAAAAAACTCCTACCAAATTTACTACATTATACTGTTACACTATTACCTTAAAATTTCATCAAATACATAGCCTGGCTGTAAGCAGGACCAACTTGGGTTTGGGTATTTACTTATTTTGATTTTTTCCAGACATTTGTTTTTTTAAGCTCATAGAGAAACCTTGAAAATTTCCAGGCTTTTTGAGTGCGGAAAATTGTTTACTTGGTTTCAGAAGCATATGACTGCTCCTAGCAGGATTTTGTACACCTTTTTAGTTAGAAGGAAATATTTATATTTGCTTATTCTAATCTGAGAGCTAGAGTTTGCCTCTCATAATATTTATATAGAAGTTATCTGGTGCTTGATGACTGAAAAAAATCACCCTTCTATCACCTCAGAATGCTTGCATGACTTTTTTTTTTGTGTTTTAAAGCTGTCTAAAAATATACCCAGACATTCCAAGCAAAGCAACAAAAAGGCTTCCCATAAGCTCCAGAACAATTAAACTCGGTGCTCCCTTCTAAATAAACCATGTGCTGGGTCAGTAGATCCCACAAGAGACAGCCTCTTTAGACCTGCTGTTTGCACGACTTTTTGCTATAGACCTTCTGCACAGGTTTGGAAGCTCGTCTCGGCTCTAACTGCCTAGAAAACCTGCACATAAGGTTAGATTTAGATTTCAGAAGTTTTCCAACTAAGTTTGAGCCACTGAAATGAACATAAAGGTTGTCATACCCTTTGTTGAAATGGTGCCCCTGTAATGTGGCACATTAAATATTTAACATAGTTTGCAGCAGATAAAAAGCAATTTTGTTTAATTTTTCCTAAATATTAATGGTATCGTGCACCTTAATCCTTTCATTATGATAAAAATTTGTTCAAGCTCATTCTTATTAAACATTTTCTAATTTATGAGGATATGGATGTGTTGCTTCTGATCCTAATAAGTAATAAGGCCAAAATGCCATTGTAAGGCAAAAGAGTGAGAGCTGGGAGGGAGTCTTCATTGGTATGTAGAAGCTAGAGAAATAACTTTACTTTTATACCCAAGGACACCAAAGACAATGTTTATCTCCTAAGTAATCCAGCTCAAAGTTTTGGGTCAGTTGTCAAGTCATGAAATCAAATACCTACAAAACACTTGGTGAAATGACCTGGAAAATAATTTATAAAGAGTTTGCCATTCATTTCTGAGTGAGGACCATACTTCCATGTGTAACTCTGAACTGCAGAAAAAAATTCCTGGATTGGAATTAGTTTCAAATCAACTTTTCTCTGCATCCTAGAACAAAAATGTAGTTGGCGATTATTTATAACGCTAATTAAAGATGTGTTCCTCCAAACCCTTACTGTTAATAGGGTTACTGGAGGCAGTAAGCCCTTGATACAATAGCAAATGTTTCCCATAACCCATCCATCTACATCCAAAGACAGAAGCAAAGTTTGCTACACATATGAATATTAACAATGAAAAAGAAACAACTTTAAGGCAGTATTGTTTAGAATTTGAATATATTTGGGCAATATTATGCGCAGTTCAAGTATACTGATGTGGCTCAACCAGTTGCAGTATCACTACTGCTCGCAATAGAGGTGAGTGGTGGGTGTGACCTATTTTTGTACTGGGTCTAGTGTCTCTGTTTTAGAAATTCTTTGTTTACTCTTCTTTCTTTCTTTCATCTATTTTACACACATACAAAAAAAGGAAATTCACTTTTGCTTTAGAACTGTATTTTTATTATTATAGAGCTTTTTTTTCCTTGTGGAATGACTGTTTTTAATTTCCAATGCCCACAGCCCTTCAGTTGCACAGAAAAAGTATTGCTAATTGTCTTGTATATGAAGAACTTTATTGCATTTGTGGTAGATGCACTTTTTAGAAAACAAAATAGTTTCTTTTAAGTCGTAAGCTGATTAAAACAGTCTTTGCATAATTCTTAGGCCTGCTGAATCCCATGTTAGTTGATTTTCTGAGCCGATATAACTCATGCATGGAATAATTATATAGATATTTCTGTTGTGAAAACAAACAATGAATTTGCAATATAAAGAACTGAGTATAGTAGCTGTGGGGATTGTGAATACAATCGGTCAGTACTTGTTTTCATGTCAGTGTAAATCTGGAGAAACCTTTGGATTTAGCTGGAGTTATTTTAGATCTGCATCGCTGTAAGACAGGCTACTTACCTCTACTTCATTACATTATAGTATATTGTGGTCTCAATCTGGCGAAGCGCGTGCCTAATCTTGAAAATGTGACTAGTTTACTTGAAGTCAAAGTTGAACACAAATTTAAGCGCCTTGCTGGATATAGGCTTCTCCTCTTAAATGCCAGCAGTGTACAGATAGTCTTCAACTGTATATCCCGCTTGCTTCTAATCCAAATAACTGTATCCCAAATATCCCCTGCCTAGATGAGATCGGTACCCCTGTGAAGAGCAGCTGGCTGAGGCCAATCTAAAGAGAGATAGCGATGGGAATGTAGGTAAAGTCGAACACTCCAAGAATGGGAAAACACTTCTATTTTACAAAATCCTTCTAGATGGTGTGCTGCTTCTGGAAAATCCTGATAGCATATAGAAGACCCAATTCACTTCCTTCACTGAACAGCGAGAAAACTGTACTCTCTTCTCTGGTTGCATGCCTGCCAAGGAATGTTATTAGTACTCTTACAGCTTCTCTTTGGCTGTACCAACTACTGAAGGTACTGTTGTACTCCTTTCCTTGTGTCCTCAGAAAATAGAATGAAATTCTAGATTTGATGTTACAGGCCAAACAGCACTGATCTTAGTCTTAGAAGTTGCCATGTATCTTGGCCTAAGATAATAAACTGAGACAGTCTTTTGCAATTGTTAAAGTGACAGTTCTCAAATCGTGTGGTCATAACTAGCAAGTTGAAGAAGATAGAAGCAGTTTCTCAGCAGGGGTGTGGTTTTGTTCTCTGCTGCTAGAACAGATTAGAAGAGTGAGGCATCTTACTGTCCTCCATAATGAAATGGAGAACTTGTCAGCAACTGTGAAGAAACCAGTAAGAACTAAGAGGGGAGAAAGAGCAGAAAGTAAAAAAGAAGAGATTTGTATTAGTAGGAGAATTTTTAGGAGAAAGAAGAAACTATCCAAACAAATCTTCATTCCTAACCAGAAGCACGATGCACACCAGAACACCCGTCCGTGTGAAACCGCTTATTTATTGTATAGGATCCATAGCAGTCTCTTATGACAGCCAAATTATCTCTGAAATTAAGAAGGAGATGCTTTTTCATAGTTCTGAATAAAAGAATAACTCCTTCCTTCATCTAAGTGGAAAATGCAAAGAACAACTTGGAGTACCTATAGATGAGGTTTATGGAGGTAATTAACTAGTGTCAGAGATACTAAGGAATTCATGGAATCATAGAATGGTAAGGGTTGGAAGGGACCTTAAAGATCATCTGGTTCCAACCCCCCTGCCATGAGCGGGAACACCTTCCACTAGACCAGGTTGCTCAAAGCCCCATCCAACCTGGTGAACACTTCCAGGGAGGGGGCATCCACAGCTTCTCTGGGCAACCTGTTCTAGTGTTTCACCACCCTCATGGTCCTGCCTGTGACTTGGGAATAACACATCAATAAATGGATGTAATGAGACAACCCTAGAAATCCTATGCTGGATTTATTTCTTATTGCAAGTACTTGAAGTAAAAGTTCTTGGCAGTACGTTATTAGCCTAAATAGTCTAACAAGGGAAGTGGTAGAGGCCTCACTATGTAGAGGATTTGATGAAACACTGCAGAGTGGGATGTAAGGAGGAATCCTACAAGAACAATGAGATGGACTCCCACAGCTTTAATCTTTGTCCACATATGATTTCTTTCCAGCCTTTTAGCTTTACGCTGATGTGAATATAGGAGGTTTTGATCCTAGTCTGGACCTCTGTGCAGCAAAACATCTGTAACTTGAAAGATGTTATTAAGGACTTCAGGAAGATTATTCATTTACTTAAGGTCATACACTACACATTGCAGAAGTGGTCTGCTTTGTCGGTGACAAAGCTGTGTACTTTATGTCTGTAAGTGTAGGAGGTGATTAGCTGTGATAACTAGCTTACTTTTTAGTCAAATTGAAAGGGCGTTAGTCAAATTGAAAGGGCATAACCAAGTAAAAACTGCAAATGGCCATATGAGTTATGTCTGAAGAAGTCTTCTGCCATTGCATATCGACAAAGCTCAATCTACGTCTCACTGAAATCAATGGATGTTTTAGCCACCATTTCAGTGAGTGTAGATTTCTCCAAATAAGGGCTGCAATATCAATGCTATTGCTTTTGCACTGCTTATAATATTATAGAATATTTTTAAACAGGAAAGCAGGGAAGGACCATGCTCTATGTAGACCACAGTGAAGACAGACAAATGAACAGGAATATAACCTGTTAATGGAATAGTGAAACCGAAGATTTGAGGCTAAAAGTGAAATTAATTTTTCAAATGAACTAACTAAAATAATTAGGGTATATTATTCTTCTTGGTATAAATGAACTTCTGTATAACAGACTGAATCTGGTAAATCACAGTGGTTTCTCAAGTGTCAGAATGTACTTGGCAAGCTTAAAGGAGAAAAATGGTAGTAAAGGGGAATAAATAAGGTGACGTTAGTGTTACATACCCACATACTAATTTAAAGTAGATACGGAAATTTAGGCCTAAAATGTCTCTCAGTATTTCTAGAGAAGGGATATTTTTAATGTTTTTTAAAGGAAAAAGGTTCTTTAAGTTCATGAAGATTTAAAAAATTATGACTGTACTCTACATGTAATGGAAACACTAATTTCACAAGCCTTTCAACAGTATGGTAGAATGTCTCTTATTTGCACAACTTTCTTCATAAACATCAAGTTTAAAGGAATTTTTCTTGAACCTGTAAAGATCTCCTGAGTCAGGGAAAATAGGTAGTTACAAACCCCACAATTCTGTACATGAAAAA
Organism: Opisthocomus hoazin; assembly: GCF_030867145.1. Classification (NCBI taxonomy): domain Eukaryota; kingdom Metazoa; phylum Chordata; class Aves; order Opisthocomiformes; family Opisthocomidae; genus Opisthocomus; species Opisthocomus hoazin. Next base: position 8,719,224 of record NC_134419.1, read on the forward strand.
TATTGAAGTTCTATTTTAAGTATTACATAGCATATTAAAAACTTTGCACTGGTAATTGCATTGTCAATCATGTAGTGTCCCTTTGCTAAAGAAATAATAAGTTAAAATCTAGCCATTCTTTTTTTTAATGGATATGAAATTGAGTTTTATGATGAGGAAATAATACAAATGATTCCCTCCAAGAATTAACAGTGTGTATTGCACAACAAAAATAGTATAAGCAACAGTTAAATGGTGAATTGTGCTTGAAATATCTGCATTTTCTAGCTTCCTACAGTCTTCTCTTTAAACACTTTGAGTTACGCTAATGCCCACTGCATATAACTTGAAACCTGCAGAAGGATTATAGTTGATACAAGCTGATGCGCTGTTGATGATTTCAGTTTGCAAGCTGTTTAATGTTAAAAGTTCTACTGAAACTGTCAGTAGAATGTCTATGAATAATTTCAAAGACCCTCCCAAGCTTATCTGTTCTCTTGCTTCCAGCATGCTGCTTTTAGTAATGAAACTAGCAGACTTCTTATTGCTGCTTGGCTAGTGGCAAAATGACTTGGAAGCGCTTTCACCACAGCTGTGTAAGATTGAGAGGTGCTTCTCTTTTTCACTGCTGGAACAATTGCCACTCATTCCTAGTAGTAGTGAGACTTGTATTTCAACAGACAGTGGTGGAAAAAATGTTCTGCGTATAAGGGTGAATGTGGCATGTTCCCCAGATTTTGATCTCATTGAAGAAATCCAACTCTTCTTCCTGGAGCCTTGCTGACTTGCATGTTTGCTACATCCTGCAGGGTGTATTTGGGTGTCCTTCTATGTATGTATGCATTCCATGTGCTGTTTTAAAGAAATCTGCTGATTCTTTGTGGAGCTTATAAAATAATTATTAAATTATAAATTACTAAAATAATTCAGTAACTACCTGTTTGTGTAAACTTTTTAGTACTAAGAGCATACGTGGAACTGGACTTTCTGTTTTATTCAAACATCATTTGGTTGGATCATTTATTCCCTATTTCAGATTGAAAGGCATTTCTTTGCAGAAAGATTCTGTGATGGCAGTGGTCAGCCTAGACTTTTAACATTATTTTATGGAAGTTTTGAAATACCAGTTTATTTCCTAAGATCTTGCAAAAATCCTTATGCTTTCAGTAATCTGGTCTCATCTAAGCTCGAAATAGACGATAGCTTTGTTCTAGTCTTGATGAGAGTCTAGCAAGAAACAAGAGTGTGATGATTAGGATTCAATGTTTCCCGTTACTTATCTGATGTTCAAATTGGTTTAGTTTTTTTGTGGTGTTTGTGGGGTTTTTATCCCCCCTTCCAGGAAATGATATCTAGCAAAGGTTATTATTGTGAAGAGTTCTTTGTAAAATCGCTCTTAACTTGTTGGGAAGTATCTCCATCAGTGGAAGACTTCAAATAAGAGAGTTGAAATCATGAATGGCCAAATATTTTGGCAAGCTTTTTGGAGTTTTATGTATTACTCCAGTAATAAAGAAGCAAAAAGAAAAATCTGTAATTCTTAGTGTGCAAAATTCCCATTGGCATAAAGGAGTTAGGCATAAAATAAAGCATAAAATAAGCATTTTAAATAAGCGTAGTAGGAATAATACTCCCTATTAAGGTGGACTGTTTCCTTTTTACTAAAGGAGTGGTGCTGTAGAAGGTGATCTACTGTTGTAGAGTCTGTACTTACGGTGCTTACTATGGTACCATGGCAACGTCAGAATTAGACATAGAAAATGGGGCAAGCAGCCAGGTAGAACATAATGAAGAGTATGCAAACAATGTGTTACAGGGAATCTACAGAAGAAATTGTTAACGAGCAAATGTAGTAAGGTTCTGGGGAGAAAGTGGGGAACAATGCAGAGCTCTTCTGGGAACAGCTTGAGTATGGGGTTTGTTGGTAGGAAATGCAGAGACTGTTGAAGAAAAATGATATTATCTAGGTTGGTAAGAGGAGTGGGAGCATTAAACTCTGCTACTGCAGAGGGATAAGTGACACTTCTAGGTTGGGAAGAGTTAGAGATTGGTTAGCTTTTGGAATCCGTGAAAGCTGCTACTGCTTCTAGATACGGAGAAACATTAATTCACTACTGGGGTGCTTGTGTTCAACCAGCAGTGTCCTGAATAGGTCCTTTCAGTTATTTTTGTCTGTCTGTCTGAAAGCAGAGTGTAGGCTTGTGTGTTGCAGGTGTTGTTTAGGCTAATAATCTGTCCAGATTTACTCTGCAGTCCTAACAGAAGATAGAGGCAGTCACTCAATAGCATTGTTTGCACTGCAGAAATGCGGAGTTACCTTGGGTTTGACAGACTGCAATTATGAGGGATAAAACTACAGTACAGTGAATATATGATTCCAAATCAAAACCATCTGATGATCATGGTGTCTCAGATCAATATTCAGATCTGAGAATTCAGCAGTCACGGATTCTAAACCTATAGTGGGAAATGAGATTAATGTAAAATCATAGGCATGATTGCATATGAGACATTAAATAATGTAGATCACAGCAGACTGTTTTATTTTCATTTTTGACTGCTTTTGTTTCTCACAGGAGGTGTTTATGTGCCTTGTTTCAAAGGATTTGTGTACACATTGCAAATTTACTACAACAATGTTATTGATTTCTGTTCCTCAGCTGTTATGGATAGCATGAGTATCTTTGTACCACCTGTGCAGCTGGAGGTCCTTCCTTCAGCTGATAGCAGATTACAGGTTTGGTTGTTATCAAATTAACCTTATGAACTGCTTTGGTTATTCTCAAATCAACCTTATGACCTGCATGTCAAAATTGTTGCAGCTGAATGTGTATGAGCATGTGAGGATTAAGGTGTTGGGAATGCTATCCTACCATTTAATCTCAAAAACATCCTGGAAGGCATTGCTCATGAAATTGATTGATCCCTGTGGTGTGAGGAAATGAGAAGGTTGTGAGACACAGACAGAAGAAAAAAAAATAAAAAATTTTGTGCATGATGAATATGTTAAGCTTAACGCTCACTCTTACACTGTGATAATTGTATTGCTGGTATGACAGTACTCCTAGTGCAGGCTTGGATTTGGTTCTACAGTTGATAATCTCATTATCAATCATTGCATTCTTTGCCTCAGTCTTCTATGACAAGGTGTCCCAAGCTTCTAGGACCTGTTTAGAGACAGGGTTCAAGGAGAGTTGCCAGCAGTGGGTGAAGATTGAGATGGGGATTACTTGAGGGAACTTGATACATTCAGTGCTGTGGCAGAGGAGCAGCATCCAGGGTGCACAGAGAACCGTCTGATGTCCTATAGAAGCCACTGCCTATCACCTTTGAAAGATCATGAAAACACGGGGAAGTTCTTGTTGAGTGGAGAAAGACAAATCTTGTACCCATCTTCAAAAATGCTGAAGAGGTCTACACAGGGAAGTACAGGCTAGCTGACCTCACTTTGGACCCTGGGAAAATAGTGGAGCAGGTTCTCTTGGAAGATATTTCTGAGTATGTGAAGGTGTTTGGATGCTTAAGCAACCTGACTGCATTCTATGATAAGATAAAGGGTTTTGTGGATGACGGGGAAAGTGATTATTTACTTCAACTTTAAAAAGGCTTTTGATAAGGTCTTTGAGAATATTTTTGTAAGTGAAGATGCTTTAGTCTGAGTGGACAATTAGACAATCCTCAGATATCAGCTCAGGTGTCTGAATGTAGAATAGAGACTCTCAAAATATCTAAGAGAATTCAATATTCTCCAGAAAATGATTCAAGATTCTGAAGAATGTTTTCGAGCGATAAAGTCAGCTACTCTTTGCAAGGCTGCAAAGCATAAACAATACTTGAATTTTGTGTATTAGAAAGGCCATACAATTTCATTTTTACATATAGTATCAAGCCAACAGAAGATAATGAAGAGTATGCATTAAAACTACAGTAATTATGTTTGAGTAACATTGTAACATTAAAACTTCTACTTATTACTTTTAATTTTTTTTCATTTATGGTAGTAGCCACTGTATGCTAGGAGGTCATCAAACTGAAAATGACAGTCTCTTTTTCATGAGGAAATTCAGAGCTATGGTTGAGGCTGTACTACCCTCCTTTGTTATTCTCAACGGCATATTTTTCAATATACAAGTGTCATAAGGATAATTACGTATTAAAATACTATGAAATACATAAATTTATTAAAAATTGAACCAAACTTCAGATTCTTAACGTGTGCTTAGGTGGTGACTTTTTGTCCTCATTGTATAGCCTCCTAAGCCATCCTAAGGTTTCTGTCTCAGTCTTGCTAGGGAATTGTGTGGGTAAAATCTCAGAAAGTTAGAGAATTGTTCTGTTTGCAGTAGTAAGAGTGTATGGATGTATATTAGTAAACAAAGACAATAGCACTTTTTGTCATTGCTTTGCTTTTAATTGACTTTGGTAGGTGACTGGGCTATGAGCTGGGAGGTCCAGAGGACTAGAGGAGGAGGAAGCCTTCTTCAAAGGTGGAGCACGTGCTCTTCTCCTTAAGGAAGTAGACAGTGGCCAGCTGAGAAGGTGCCAGACATTGTTGTTCTCTTCAGATTTCCTCCCTCCCTACACAATAGTTCATTGAATATGCAAAGATATACTTTCTGCCACATCAGTCTGTTGCTTTTGATAAACTAGGGATGAGGATCAAGTCAGTCAAGGACCAAAACAACTACTTTCTCAACTTTTCCTGGAATTTATCGGTATAGTGCATTGTTAAATGGCAGCTATGCAGTTAACATTTCTCTCCCCATTAAAGCTGACGTACCAGCACATTTACAGTAACACTCTACAGTGCACAGAACTTATGTAAAGGCTTAGAATCAAAACAGTCTTAGGGGTTTTGAATGTGGGAATTTGTAAACTTGTGTTTACTTTTTTTCTGGTTTTCCTCATGCTTATCAGAGCACTGGTGATGATAAACTTGGAATGACTTTACTGTGTTAAATAGAGATGCATTTTTGCTTTACAAGTAGTTGCAGTTCAGTAACAGAGGACATAATAGTAAGCTGAATTTGACCTGATTTAAGGCAATACTTCCTGGGGAGTTTCACTAAAAGCAGTTTCATATAAATGAAGACGTGTGGATCTGGTTAGAATATAACTGTATGGTAACTTATTTCACAAAGTAGATGAATAAAAAACATCCTGATTTGATGGACTTGAAAAAAATATTGGTGAACATTGTGCTCTCTTCAAAAGGCAAAAGCAGGCGAATAAAACCATGAGAAGAGCAGGCAGTGATTTAAAGGATTTAAAATCCAGAAGAGATTACACTGGAACTATACTAAGATATTTATGCATGTGTGTATGTTCTGAGTCATTGATGGTGGAGCTGATGAACACCCACTCCTGACCACTTCAGGGACTGCTTCAGCCACTGCCAGAGCTCCCCCGAGCCCTGGGGCTGCCAGTCATCCAAGCCATCAAGCCCTGCTCTGCTCCCTCTGCCTGCGTTTCACAGCTGCTCAGCACAGCCTGTGGAGTCGGCACCTGACAAGTGCAAATGTCCGTGCTCAGATGGCAGGGCCTAGGGATATTAAGGGAGATTGTATCCTCATTACGTAAAATTGTATTTCTTTTTGAACATACCCAACATTGTTTCTTAGCTCTCTGTCAATTTGGTTTTTGGCTATATTCATCACATTGTTACAGATTTTGGTCTAGTGTGTATTGTCTGCGTATGAGTTTATGTTTGGATGTATTCTGAGATATTTCAACATGAAAGATCCAGCATAAATATAGATTTTAAAAGCTGCATGGGTATAAGTTGTTACAATATTATAAATTAATTATGTTGAAATAGACCAAGAGGAAAGATGTGATACAGCCAAAGTGCATGGTATGACTGAAAATGCAATCCCTACCTCTGCATTTGTATGTGAGCTGTTACAATTTGAATTTTTTTCTTTTTCGTTTTTAAAAATTGTATTAGCAAGTCCAGATAGACACTTAGTATCTGAAGGAAAGGCCCTTGACATTAAGTGTAGTGAAAGGTCAGTGAACAGTCATAGGTTTCTTTTCATTTTAAATGCATTTATCCAAGAAAACAGCATTGATGCAACATCTGCTTTTCAAAGGGACTCTGTCTTCTTGCTGAGCTGACTGAGGTTTACAGAGGTCAATTGAAATGCCTGAGGTCACCCAGAGTGTCAGAGAGTAAGAGGTGGATATCTAGAAAATGTACTGAAAAAGAAACCTACTTTTCTTTCTAGAAATTACAAGATTCTCCTTTAAACTTCTAGGTAAACACCAATATTGTTCAAAAAAAGACAGGAGTGTTAAAGATGGTGACTCCTGCTGTGTTGATTACTATTGATACTGTGAGTTATTTGTAGAGGATTCTAAAAATTCCTGTCTAGAAAAATGAGCAAGTTACAATATTTGTTGCTTTTGCGATATGTAAGGCAGAAGACTGTGAGATAGTTTACTGCATTTTTGTTACACACTATTTTTTCAGATTTGTTTCTTAATACTTTTTCAGTGATTGACTTCAGTTAAATTACACTGTCTAAACTAGCTGATGAGCACACTTATAAAATCATAGCTATTTTAGGAATGAAAGATCCTTTACCCCATCATTCAGCAGTGAAGTAGTATTCAGTGACAACTATGATTAGCAGAATACGTGAATTCTCACCAGGAAAAAGATGTTATGCTGAGGATGAAGTACTATTTTAACTTTTGGAATCTGTACAAAAATGTTTGCGATGTTGCAGTATATCTTTCACTTTTATGGATTTTAACTTCCAACTGTCAAATTTTGTAAAGTTTTGCCCAATTCAGCAAATACTACAATATCTAAAATGAAGAAAATACAAGTGATTGTTTTAGATGAGTGCTTTTCAAAAGTAGGTTTTGCTGAGGAAATGCGTAGTCTGTACAGTACATTTGTGGTGAAGAACTCTGAAGAATTGGTATGGATTAGAAGTAATTAATGGGCTATGAATTTAATTCTGCATTCTGTACATGCCTCAATATCCCATTGACTTCCAATGGCATGGAAGTTTGAGATATTTAATAAGGATTGCAAGTTATAAAGCTTAGTGTCAAAAAAAAAAGAAACAAAGGGGTAAGTTATAAGAAGCAATCTTAACAATTCACAAATTATTTTAAAGACTGCCAAGGGTAAAAACAAGGAACGAGGATCTTCCATGTAGTAAAGTTGCATAGCTTTCACCTTCACTGCTGACAAAGAAAAGTGTTACTGTACTCTGCTAGCAAAATAAGAATGCATAGGGAGGGTATCTTTGTAAGGTCATATGGAAAGAGAAAACATGGGGAGTACTGGTATGCTTCTATTATTACAGCATACTAAAGAATGATCAGAAGAAATGTGACCTTTTCTGCAGGTGACGGGTGCATTCATTGCTGGCTTTAACTTATTCTGCCAATTTTCTGATAGTTCATGTGCCACTCGATCCCAAACAAGACATAATTTGTCAGATAAAATAGAATGGCAGTTAGAAAACTTGTGATTTTCTTTTTTTTCCTGGAAAATTTATGTTTGCATACAATCCTGGGTACTAGGGTACTGTGAAAAACCCCCATTATTTCTCAGCAGAATTCTAAAGTTATGTAGTGGGACACTTTGCAATCCTGTTAAATATTGCAGTTCTGCTCTGTATTGCCTCTGCTTTGTCCAGTAGAAGGTCTGGCCCAAATATTTTTTTTCTGCTTTCAAACTGCATGTATGTGTTTGAAAAATGATTTTGCTGAAGTAAAATACAAACTGATCAATCATACAAACAAGACAAAACTCCCACAGAGCACATGGGGAAAAGAACAAAGATTATTTTTATCTGTCTAGTTAGAATTTTGCAGATGCTTGAATATATCTGACAAGTTGTTTGTGCCTTTTAGAAGATGAAAAAAGATTAAAAAATATATATAGAAGGAGAGAGAGAAAGAGGTGCTGATAAGTACAATAGCAGTGTTAATTTTCATATTTGGGGTGCTGGCACAATTCACAAGTGGCAAACCAAAGCAGACGGAGAAAGTTGTGTTAAGTCGTTCCCTGCAAATAAAGATTAATGCCTTGTTCTTTCTCACTCTGCATTATATTCCTGAGAGAAGGATTTTAAAAATGGATTTCTAACTTTCTACTCCTTTTTTATTTATATATGTCTTTAAAATATAAAGGAAGTATTTGAGGTTTGCAGTTAGAAGCTGTAATGCTCAAAACCTTGCTGGTCTTCAGCTATGTAAGTCTCTGAAAAGCCGTGACTATCCTGAAAAAGACAAAAAAAAGAGAAGAGGGAAAAAATATGCTATTCCTTCTACAAAATGTAGAACTGTAGGGGTTGTAAATCTTCTGCAGAATGTGAATATAACATGTTTATGGGAGGAAAAAAACATAAAAAGATTTGTCCTCCTTTGCTGTAGTTAAGAAATGTAAAAAGATAGAAAATGAATTTCGGTACCTGATTTACCATATGGAATTACAATACTGGATTTCTTCTGTCTCCACTGAAATCATATCTTCTTAACACAGCTTAAGTAGCAGTGAACCTTCTCCGTTATATTTGGTTTTTGTGTTCTCTTGTAGAACTTATATTTGACAGTTATGTCTTTGAATGTGCACCCATTAAAAACAATGGCAAGTCTAAACTTTAAGCAAGTACAAAGAAATACTGAGTAGGTGTGCTAGGAATAACTAAAATATTATATGAATTTTCCTGAATAGTTATGAAAACCTGTCCTGAACTCTTACCGAAAGTTTGAAGCACATCTATTAAAAAAGACCCAAACAACTATCTAGATAAGGGTCTACTCTGCCCTTCCACCTCCATCTGGATCTGGGAAACACTTAATTTTACACTGTATTCTAAACCTCAAAGTATGTAAAGTTTAAAGAACAGAAGAATCTTGATGATGGAAAGTAGGAGCAAGGTGACAGAATTCTACGTATTTCTATGTCTTCAGATGTGTTCAAGAAGTGGACTGTATGAGTGAGGCTTCACTATGGGAATGTATCCAGAGAGCTCAAAACCAAAAGGACTGACTGGGTGGTCTCTGCAGAAGGGAGAGCAGATTCACTTAGTTTTCAGAAAATTAAAGGTCTGAAGTGGGAAGGAGATGTCAGGTCCTGTTCTCGGATATGGAAGGATGGATTGAAGAGAGTTGTGTGGAAGCACGAAAGTGTTTTATGGTGGCAGGTAGTTATGAGAAGGTTTGCATGGGAATTTGAACTGTTGTTGGGTGTTATCTCCAAACCTCAGAACTTTTCACAAATGCCTCATGAAATGAGTTTTGTATTAAAAAAAATTTACTTGCTTGCTTGGACTTGTTAATGCTTGATGATAGAAATCCATCCATGTTTAAATTAATGTGTGATCCACTTTGTAGAATTTTGGGGAATATATATATGGTAAGGCCGAGAAACTGCACATGGTTCTTCTCATCAGTCTATGCACTGAATTTCTGCAGCTTGGGAAAATGTATTTTTGTTCTTTCCTGTGTAAGATTCATCCAGCGAGGTCAGTAAGTGTTCCTGTGCCCTCATTGTAACTGCAGAAGTTCTGCCTCTCCCTACCCCAGGGGAGACTTTCAGCTTCAGATGCTTCCTAGCTAGTATATGTCTCCAGGGTGATCTTCAAAGAGAATTTGTCAGTGAGGGTGAAAAAACAAATACTGCTTGTGGAAGTATTTATCCTCCTCTGGCTTTTGGAGGCAGTTTGGCAGCATACCTGCCCTGTGACCCTGGCCAGGCTCCTCCCAGCTGCAAATCTTCAGACCTGCAGAGAACCTTCTGCACAGTCCAGCTGCCTGAGCCACAAGGCAGCTGCCTGCTATTCCTGTGCAGAGGTGGAGAGATCTGCATGCAGAGACACATCACCTGCTGGAGATCAGTGTGATAGAAAACCAGCACATCTGTGGCAAATAAGTTACTCTGTATATAATAACCTCTGGTTTTGTAGAGCTAGCTAAAACACAGTCAATTGAATGTGAAAGAAGCCAATTAAGATACAGTAGGCCAAAGCAGTCATCACTGTAATTTCTTTGCCTTCAGTGAGTTTATTGCATGGATGAATTTTATTGGAGTTCTTATTACTAATACAGAAACTATGTGCAAAGTCAGGAGTTATGAAGTCAAAGCTGTATTTTACCTGGGAATACTGTGTGAGATTTTCACAAAAGGCTTAACAGTTAAACATAAAACTTCTTCATTGTTTCGCTTGCATTTGGGCACTGAATATTCTTAAACTCTTTAAAATGTCCTGCATAGTCAAGTGTGGGCCAGTCACCCAGCTTTTGAGAAGAGGGAGTTCCCAGAGTGCTAGGTGATATGCCAAGGAAGGTCCTGCATTAGTGTTTCTCAGAATGTAAGAAGTCTGAATTTTTAGCATACTTAGTCAGGAGAGGATGCTTTCTGTGGCTGTTTCTATTCCTGCACTTTCCCTTTAAGTGGCACTGGAGATTTCATACCTTATTCACACTGAGAAGGCAAGAGTTGTTCCCTTCAGGTTAACTGGTTTGCCTCTCCTTTGGTTTTCCATCAAACTGAATTCATTTATAGTATTCCAGAAATATATTTTGTGGGTGCCTCACAGAGTGTTGAACTCTGCACATGAGCTGCTGTTCTGTGCTGTGAACCTGAATGGCATGTTGGCTTCTCAGACTTTTGTTCTAATGGAGAGGAGTCTGTCAAGGGCACTGAGGCGATGCATCCCTGCCATAGCCTTGACAAAAGGTAAGACTCCCCTTACGACATGTACTGGGACAGGTAGGATAGTCTTGGTGTTGACAGGCTTGGGTCAGGTCAGATCTGGCAATTTTAGGGTTTAGATCCACTTAGGTTAGGAAACCTAAATGATGTTGAAATCCTTGGAAATTTGGTGTCTAATTACCTCTGGGTGTTCTGGGACCAAGTGATTTACTCAAGGTCACAAATGGTGTAGAAACAGGAACTGAACAGAGAATTCTCAAATCCCATTCCAGTGCCTTTACCATTAATCCTTGACTAATCTGGTATTTTGTGATCTAGGTTTCACTTCAGCCAGCTGCTTTCATCAAGTCGTTAGTGTCATCCTACACTAGGACAGCTGGCCAGAGTTTAATGCATAAGTAAGTGTCATCTGCGTACCTCTCTCATTTATACCCATGACATTATGTGATACCCACTAGCAGCTCAACATAAATGCAGATTGTAAAATGGGAGAGAACAGTGTCTATGTGACCTCAGAAAGAAAGGAGAAAGTTTCCGATCAGAGATTTCAGAGTCTGACAGACAATCAAAACTGCCAGAATTAAGTGCTGTTTATTTAAATAACAGCAAACGTAGGAACCAGGGAATTTAATCTCACGCAAAAGATCTGTGTTTGTGTTATACATGCTATGGAGAGACCCAGGTGAATGAATTAAGATACTTGCCTGTAGATCATCACTGCTGACCTGTGTGATTTCTGTGCCATTCCTCTTTTTCTTTGCTTGGCTAGGGGAGGCTCAGGATGATTTGCAAGGAAATAATTTTAAAGTGATATTATGAGTAATAAGATATAAAAAAATAAATAAAATCAAAAGTATCAAAAGAATGACTTTTAAATACTTAAAATCCAACCCTGATATTTGAAAAGAAAATGCTAAGCAGTAAGGGGGATGAATTTCCACACCACATATTGCACAGTAAATTTGCACACTCAACCTTTTATTTGTTTAATGGATTTTCTGTGAACATCTCCCATTAAATGTTTGCAAAACTTCAGCCCAAGAAATTTAACTATGGAAGGGAAAGCATTTATATTCATTAGATGAGAGCAGACTTTTTGCTCATGATTTGGATGGAATTTAAAATGATTAATGCAGCTTAAAGTAGTTAGGTGACAGGAATTTTCTAAAACATTTTATCTGAATCTAATAAGCCCTCTTGGGGATACAAAAACTTATGGTGCATATAAGGAATTTTAGAGCCAGTTTATTAAAAAAACATTTCCACTTAAATGGTGTTCTTCCATTGTATCTTCAGATTGCCAGGTTTTTTACCATCTACTGCAGCCAGTGTGTAGAAACTAGAATCATATGAACCCCTTTATCTGGAGAGGCCTATCCCTTTGTTGGAGAGATTGGAGTTGCCATTGGCAAGGGATGAAATGAATTCGGGAGTATGTTTTAGCCAAAGTTCAGAAAATCTTTCTTAGAAACTTAAGATGTCTTAAATTGAAGTTATCTAGTGAGAAGCTATTTCTTAGGAAATAGTCTAAAAATTTTAAATGAAAACAAAAACATTCCAGTTAAATTGTAGTTTCAAAGTTCAAAATTAAGCATTTTATGTGGCTTTGTGGTAAGAATGCTGAAGGTAGCTATTTACTCAGATTTTCTGGAGAAGGGAAATTCAGAGTTCAGATTTGCCTAAAATTAAATCAAGGATTTTTCCAAGTCTTCATCTGATGTTGTAGTGGTAGAAATATCAGTGTGGATGACTGTAATAAATCCTTTACTCTGTTTATAGTGGAAATTAAAGTGGTACACTTGCTTCTTTAGATCATTGGTAAATCAGCCTTTGCAAAGTCACTATCACAGCATTCAAAGCCAAGCTTGCTCTTCGAAGAAAAATAGTACAGGAGTGTTTCAATTATCCTGGGGTAGATTATACAGCTGATGGATGGGAAAAAGGCTGCAGGTACTGAGACACTCAGTCCTGCTCTGAATGAGTCAGTTTGGCACTGCTGTGTGTAGTGATGATACCAGCTCGGATGCTAGCTCAGGGAGGTCTGATTCAGCATTGCTACTGACCTCTCTTTTCACCATTTTATTCTGACCGTGTCCTTCTGCAGCCTAATTTACAAGAGAAGAATGACTATAGGCAGTGAGGTCACAAGTTAAGCATTCATTAATCCAAAGTATGTTGAATATCTTTCAACGTCATGTTTACTGTGCATTTCTGACCTGCCAGGTATTGCCTGACTGAATGTCTCTGAAGAATTGATTTTACTGAGTTAGAGAAGCCAAAATTTTAAAATTAGAAACGCAAAGCCTGGATATGATGAATAACTATTCCACAGAACTTTATACAATGAATCAGTCTCTAGTTTAGTGTACTAGGACCATGTATATAGTAGAAACTTTTCCCAGGACAAAATTACAATAGAACTGCTGCACTCTATGCTGGTCTGTAAGATAAAGCTTATGAGTATGCTAGGGAACTCTTGCCATAGTCAGTAGTTTTTCAGTGATTTAACTAGTTCTTATCCATGACCACTGCAGATATGCTAGCAGAAATCTGTAGCCTTGACATAGCCTGAAACTATATTCACCTTTGTTTTCCAGCCAGTCTCTTTCTCCTCCCAAGGACTCGCTTTAATGTGGCTGTAAATTTTTTGAAGGAACATTCTGAGCCGAATGCCACAGAGAATAAACCTCTATGATATAATGCAGTGATGCTTTGTTTCTCAAAGAACGTGCTTTAGATCAAAAACTAGAATAATTTGTTCTTTGTTAATATGTGCTCTGTGGTTGAGACAGGAAAAACAAGACTGGTATTTTGAGCTTCTAAATTTAACTGCCAGTAGCATTAGGAGACGACAGGAAGGAATTCATAGGCTGGCATGGTGCTGTTGTTGAGTGTCCTTATTTCAGACGTCAGTGTTGTGGTGTAGCAGTAATGTGCCTGATCATCTTGATGTCTGAGATGGTGTTCAGTGATGCTCACCCTGCTGTATTGGCTACCCAGGTTGTTAAGGCTATGATGTACAGCTGGCAGTGCAGTGTGTATGCAGAGTCAGGTGTAGAGGCAGATATTGGATGTGACAGTGAAGTCTCAAAGTCTTCTGGACCTGTCATAACAAGGATGGATGTTTATAGACAGGACACATAGAAAAAATAGGCTCTCTTTTGAGGGGCGCGAGGGTTGGGTGTACAGGCTCTGAATACTTATTCAGGTAAGCGCTTCTCCACTTCTTCAGTCAAAATACAGAAATAGCGATTTTCAGGTAATCCCTTTTCAGTTGCTTTTTGTTTGGTTTTCAGTGGCCTGCTTTAGGCATAGTGTGTGTTTAATAGATAACCCCATGTAGAACAGAATTCTTCTGCAGTTTAAAATCAAGGGCAGGAAGGGGTGTGTTTGTTTCTTAAGATTTATTGAAAGGCCAACCACTCTTTGGGTGGAGAGATTTCTACCCACTTCTTTGCTGTCAAACTGTGTGATTCTAAATGTCTCCTTGAAATACACATGGAGTATTTCTTCGTAGGTGCAGATGCTTTTAAAAACTGCCTTAAAATAAGTGCAGAATGAAGAAATTGTCTGCCACCAGATGAGTGAGACTTGGCTGGGCTTCTGTCTTCCTCTCATGTACATATGCACACCACTACAGTCATTATAAAAATATCATTTCTATAATCTGCAAGGATCTACTTCTACTCACAGAAATGCCTTGATATTGTGGGGCAGCTGTGAATCTTCATAGCCATGTAGGATATGCTATGTGTAGTTCTACTTTCAGTGGGGGCATCTGTGCAGGCAGGCTGAACTGCAATTAATCTACATTAATTTCCTGTCATGCTGGACAGAAAGATATTGTTGCAAAAACTATTGACATGGAGGCAGAGGGAAGGTTTGCTCATCCTCAAGTATGTGAGACAATGAACTGGAGCCAGCAAAGCCTGTCTTTAGGTATGGGATGGTAATCTATCGCAATTGTATAGCTCAATAGCAAATTGCAGAAAATAGTCTGAAAGAGGTTTGATTGACCATTCCTGATCCTTGCCTTAGGAATTTACAGGAAACAGATTACACTGGCTTGAAGAAGAGTGGTGAATCTGTAGAAGCAGAAACAATATGCACCACACCAGATCCATATTCACAAATCCAAATAATCCTTTCCCTTGCATTCCAGATGGCAGATCTCCTTTAGCACAGTTTAAAATTTTAAGCTTGCTTACTGAACTGGTTTGTATTTTTTTTTGTCTTCCTTTCACCATCTCCTTCTCACTTACGACCCCTGCATTTAATGAGTATCTATGGGGTCACAATGGAGAAAGAGCTGACAGGATGAATGACAGTATACATGTATAAGGTGAGAGACTCAATGTCAAGTTTGCAACGTTGTTGGCATATACAGACCATTGCATCTCAAAGAAGTCATTATAGCTCTTCGGCTTTTTCAATTATTGTTTTAATTTCCTTGCTCTGTTTATTACTTTATCACAGCATGGGATGTTACTTTGATTATCTTTATTGTAGCATATTTAATAATAAAAAGCAATGCCTTAAATTCTGTTCTGTAGAATTGTTACCATAGCTAAAGGGGGAAATTTGTACCCACCAAGGACTTTGACTGATGTTCTGTGTGAATCAAGACAACTAAGACTAAGCAGGGCGTCAGTTCAGGTGATCTAAGACCCCCCAATCTGTAACTGTTTTTCTCAGATAAAAAGGTCATATTTTTTTCATTCTTAAGGAAATCATTAGTGATTTCATCAAATCTGATGTAAAGAAGGCATTATTTTAACTGAGTAAGGATTTAGTTGTTTCATACAAACACAGGCATAAGTACTGCAATTTACTTTCAGGTACACTTGACGCTTAGGTCAATGGCATCTTGCCTTCTTTCTTGGGAAGTCAGCAGTGTGTACACCCTTTTTCGCATAAGTATCTCCAGGTTAATTTCTCACAAGTAAGATTTATTTAGTCCTAGTGTTCTGGCCATGTTCCAAGCCAGCTAATTATATTCTTCCAAAAATTTCTCTCAAAGTTCCAATTAATTATCTTCTTCACTTCCTCTTCTGAAGTACTGTCATGTTATGGTGTTTCTATGAAATGCCTGATAGTGTCTTGCATCTGAAGTGGCTGTGTTGCACTTATGAATGAAGTGTTGCTGTAGATAAAGGGTCGTATCCACCACCAGCATGTGTCAGTGTGATGCGCTGATTACAGGGAGGGTATTTTAAATATAGCAGTAGTGAAACCGAGTCTCAATATTCATGATTAGAGTATAAACTAAGGTGTGAGTTTTCCCTCTTTTCACCCAATTATTACATATATTAATCTATACTCTATAAACTGCATTCTTGTATCTTACTTGTTGTGACTAGTATCCTTCTTCACTAATAGCAGAGAACAGCAAGGAGAAATCCTTGTATGGTAAGGTAATTAATACCAGCATGTTTACTGCTTACACAGCTAAATATGGAATTTTGATACACCGCTAAATGCATACCTGTAAATCAGCTGTTCTGATGTTGCCAAGATTCCTATTCCTGTCAGCTGCTGTTGAAATACGTGGGTTACAAACTTTTTAAAATTCAAAAATGAGAAGTGTGTTTTTATTCTTACTTTAGAAAAATGGTTGAAATGACTCTGATTTTTAAAAAATGGTCAGAAGTTTGATATATTAACTATTTAATTATCCTTCAAAATAGGACTTTGTAAGAAATATTGTGTAGATTTTAAGTAGTATTACAAATATTTTCCTGGGCCTTTGGTTTATGTCCAAAGTATTACTTCGAAAGTATTACAAAATGTGAGTGGAGAAGGTGCAAATACCCGGATGTTGGAAACTCTATGTAGTTTTAGGGAATTATTTTACAGAATCAATATGTATTGTGTTGAAAATATACTGGAAGGTGAGTCACCATCGTGAACTTCTAATGTAAGAACAATAGATGATAAAATCAGAATATAGTATAGATGTATTTTTTTTTTTTACAAACCACAACTCGAGGTGCACATCATTTCAAGTTGTTGATATATTAAGTAGGTATTGTTTCTTACTGTATCTGACTTACATTAGCACTATCCTGAGCAATACTTTGTGACACGAGCATACATTTAGTTGAAAAAATGAGTGGAAAAGAGAGGTTATTGGTGGGAGATACTCTTTTCACTGTCTTTCACCTGCATATTTATAAGCTGGCTTTGAGGTACATTTCCTGTTTGTTTGCAGTTGCAAATTCTTACTAAATTGTTAAATTGCAGCAGAACATCTTGTCTGCATTTTATAAATTCACAGCCACTCTACTTAAATACAGTTCTCACCCACACAGAGCTTCATTTGCACAAAAGTCATAGCAGTAGAATATCAGCAGTTCCCACGGAAATGACAGCCCAAGCCTTTAGTTCATAATATTGAAAAATTTCCCTAACTTGCAACGTTTCCTGAGGGAATGTCAGAGTTGGCATACATTTCTGCTGCTTTTCTCTAATTTTTAACCTCTTATTACAAATGAAAGCTTGAAGGGCTTTTTAACAGGTGGTTTTTGTCTGGGAGTACATGACAGAGGTAGAAAGCCCAGAGAACTGTGATAAAAATTACACTCAGCAAATCTAACCAGTTCTAGTGAGAATGCAGCAGGGAATAACAAATCCTCAGTAAAAAGAGCTAAAGATTGCTTAATTAAACAGGTTTGCAGAATTGGATTTAACTTCAAACATCAAATTTAAGTGAATTTCTTTGAGGAAACTGTGGTGACTTCATGAATATCATCCTAGATTTTGTTTTTTTTTTTCTTCAGGGCTGGCATGAAAAGTCACTGTATTTTGCTTTAAATCAAATAAGTAGTTGCTTATTTCACACAGCAGGTTTAGAAATCTTGCGGAATAGGCTTTTACCCCCATCTTTTGAAATTGTCTCAAAAAGAAGTATTAGTGACTAGAGGCTGTAACCCAGGATGAAAATGCGTAACAGAAAAGGAATTAACGTATTTGTGGGCTGTGAGTACTCAATTGCTGCACTGGTTTGAGCTAGCAATATTTAACATAATTGGTTCTCAAAAACTGGTGTAACAGCAAATTTCACAGAAGATCATGGAGGCCCTTGAAATCAATGACCAAGGTTTTACAAAAAAGTTAAAAATGATGTCAGTAGTATCAGGGAAACAGAGATAAATTCTACCATTAAAGAAAGGTTTTGGTGCAAGTATCTGAAAATAAATTTGGTGTCCCTTGTCCAAGGGGTTGTGTTTATGATGTGTTGAACCCTTTGCAACCTGGGAACTGTGGATTCCCCTACAAATTATAGTTCTGCCACTTGCTTTTTAGCCTATCTGGTAGAGTTTTGAAATGGATCGAAATGCATTAATTGAATTTTCATGAACAACCCAATGACTTTATGGTTAATCCTCAGAAGATATACTGTGGGTACAAGGTAAGCAGGATTAAGTCAGCTTTTAATATCTTGTCACTGTCACCTGAACATCCTTGACAATTGTCATCTGTCCAAATTTTTGTGAACATAAATCTCTACTTCATTTTCATCAAAGACTGTGACAAAAAGTTTTAAGGCATTACTTCATGGTTTCCGAGGTCCTTGGCATAGATCCTCCAGCAAAGGGCCCTGAGGCACTTCGTCTGAAAATGCAAAAGTGATGCTGACTAGGGACATGGCAAGGCCGAGGTGCCTTAGGGAAATGATGGTTCAGTGCTTCAGCAGGACAGCTTCCCTTGGATGATGCCAATTAAGCTGTAGCTGTCATTTAAAGTTGGTGTCTTCTGGATTTCACCTCCTGTGCACAAGCAGAAATCAATCAGTCCTGAACTATAAGTAAAAATGAAGGTTTGTGGTTTTGTAAACGTACAAAAAAAAGCCCCCAAATCCGAAGCAACATGTAGACAAAATGCTGCTAATTTCCAATAGTGGCTATTATTTCTTGGGCTGTTTCAGAAAGTATTAGTCAGTCATCTCAGAAGTTTCATGTACTAGAAGAATTAAAGCCACCCCACTTAAAAATAATTCACAGCCTTATAAAGGTTTTAAAATTAAGGCAGTATCATATCAATAAGCAAGCATGTAAAAAGCTATAGTGTAATCAGGTTTATTGTTTCATAATAGGTTTATACAAATTATGAATACCAGAGTATTATTAATGGGTCTTTTAATTATCCACTATAGTGAAGTGTGATGTAAAATGTCTAACCGCTCTGCTAATTAATATGGGGATTCAATGGTTGTTAATTAAGGGCAAATGGGACAGGGCTACACAATCCACTTTTGACTATGATGAATAAAAAGTCAAACCAATAGCTTATTTCCAAATTAACATGATTGATAAAAAGTCAACTCGGAGCACAAGTCATTCATCCTAAGGGAGCTGCAATTTTAATGTTTAGACGATACAAAAAAGAACATGTCTATAGACCTTGAAATAAAAGTAAAAGCTGCAAAAAACTTCAAAGGACTAAAATACAGATTTGTAAACTTGCTTTTAAATACATGACTTCGCAGAGTGAGTCTTTTCAGATCACTTTCATTGCTCACAGATTTAAATAAAGCTGACATATGAATGAATAGCAATTTGTAATATATTTCAGGAAAATTATCCATAATTTGACTTTCCTTTCTATTTATCAGATATGTAAAGTTCTGTTCAGCATATCTTAAAAAAAAAAAAAAAGGCGGGTAGAGGGGAGAAGCAGCTTGCCAGGAACTGACTTATCAGCCTGTCTCCCTGTGATCATAGCAGTCTATCCTGCTCTGATCGCTGTCTGTGTATTACTTGTGTTCCTGCATGTGGCTAAACATTTGAAACCTGTGTTTAAAATCTTCAGAAAGTCAAATATGGGTATGTATATCCAGAAAAAGCCTCCAAGGAAGAATCCAGGATGTTTGGTGATGTGCTTATTTGACATAGTATACTAAGGATGCTGAGGCAATTCAGCGAAGGGTACAAAGCGGCATGCATGCTCTTCAGGGAGCCTCTAGACAGAGATTCACAGGCAGTTGTCTGGGATCAGTAGAAATTCTGAGCATAACTGTGGGACTTATATCTTTTTCTCCCCCCCCCCTTCCTTTTTTACCATCTTGTCCAGGACAACTGCTCAGCTTCTTAGCTTCCAGAGTTCGTAGCTATCTCTACATATCTCATGACTTCGATCTCCTCTAAGCTGACTCCTCTAAAAAGCTGTTTTCTTTTTATGTATGTTAACTTAGATACATTCATGTGGGATGCACGAAGAGTTTTCATGTAGTATGTAAGAGGAGGTTCAAACTTGCATTTCCCAGTCAATATCTTACTACCAAGGTAAAGGCTACTTTGATTTTTGGGATTGCTTCTAGCTGTCCTGGTGCAGAAGTGGTGTGTAGTAGGAGCAGTAAGTACCTACAACAAGAAGTCAGATGTCTAAATGTGGTTTCACAAGCAAGTATTTAAGGCAAGCTTGAGCCTATTAGGAAAAAAATACAGAAGCATTCAAGGTTATAATTGAAACATGTAGAAAAACAGGAAAACATTTTATCTTTATGAGAAAGAGGTGTATGTATGCTATTTGATGTAGAGTGAGCATAATTTATGTAGTTGAATATAGATTTAAGAATTTGGGATTGGAAGGAATCTCCTGAAACATATTGCCTTGTCCTCTTCTATCACAGGCAATTATTTCACAAAACGCTTTTGAAATCTACCATATTCCAGACTAAAAGTAGGCATTTTATTCTACCTTGGGATACTGTTTCTGTGCTTTGATATTCTGATGGTTAGAAGCCTTATAATATCTAGGCTAAATTTATTCATGGCCGGTTTAGTTTGGTTTTGTTCATGGCCTTTTGCTCCTGTTCCAGCATTGACTTTCAGCTTTTCTACAGTGAACAAATATTTTAATCTGCAGGATTTTTTTGACTTTTCTAAACAAGGCAATTCATACATGTTCCTTTTGATAGTGTGTCCCTTCCTAATTATTGTAATATAATTCTCTGCATCTTTTCCAATTCACTTTTGTGCACAGGAATCCGAATAGGGTCTTGTCAGTGCTTTATGCAGTCATATCAGTAGTTTCTTAATCTTTGGAAATGTACTGATCGATGTATCCTACCTGTGATAATATTTGCCATTTTTGGAAGTTTATCTGTACCACTCTATATGTCCTTTTCTTCCTCTCCTTTTCAGTTTGCTGTAATTCTGGCTTATACTCTAGTTTCTTACTAGTCTCTAGCAGCGTAGCCTTTGCTGCATTGAATTTTGTCCTACCTCTATTATTTCAGTCTTCGAGGCTTTCTCATTCTTTATATGTGATATCCCAATCTTCTTATGTGTTCACATTGTCTCCATCTTTTTGTTCACTGGGAAATCCCATTGTATTCTTACCTTTTTTTTAATGGATTTTATTATGAAAAGCTTGATCTAGTAACTTTTGTTTTGATAATGGTACAGCAGATTTTTTTTTTTATTTTATCATTTGGTAAAATGTAACGGTGGGGAGTGGGCTTTCTCATGCTTTGTATTTCAAGAATATCACAATCGTACATTTCTTACGTCAGTATTTGTTGTGGTATTATGAAAAAATATTGTTCATGATACAGGTCGAGAAGTACGTCATGAACTGTTTGGTTTTTTAAATGTTTAGCTTATTATTGCCAATACATAAGAGTACATATATGAAAAGCTGTATTAGCAATAACATTTTCTTTAATTAATTTTTCCATGAATGAATTCCTATTAGAAATTCATTCTTACTACATTGTATTATGTTGTGATGCACTTTGGTGAAATTAACTCGAAGAGCTGCTCTTTGCAATTTTAATATTCTACTGGGTTTTCCATTCTAGAAAACTCATTACTATACATGTACAAAGCTGAAAAGAAACAAGAGAGAGGCATATTGTATGAATAACAGTCAGGGAAAAGAGACAGCTGGCATGATAATTTTCTAATAAAGCTTAGAAAAGGCTGCTGTGTCTTGAAAAAAGGAGAGAGTTTTAATTTGAGTATTCCTTTTGTTTGGATTTGCTTTGTACTAAAAAGTTCTGAATCCTATTCACACCTTTTATGAATATTAACTGAAAAACAAATATATCTTGTCAAGTCCTTCTGCTTGGTAGGTGCAAAAGAATCAGTGATGTGTATCCAGAGGGGGATGGTATTTCTTCTTCTTATCCACTCTTATTCTCCTCCAGCCAGACTGTACAGTTTGGATCTTGATAAATAGAGATCTTCTGAATCATGGACAGCTTATTAACACATGGAGCCTTTAACTATGCATGTGCCAAGCTGCAGCCTCTAATAAATGTTTGTAAATATCTTAATTTCTATCAAATTTAAGGTCATGAACTTTGGAGGCTGTACCTAAAAGCACACTATCAAGAGGCTGTGGCACTAGTCTTTATTTTAGGAAGTTAATAGACAGCAGTCATAGGAATGAAACATTTCACCTGTGACCTTCAGTCACACAAATTTTGTTACTTGTAAGTAATTTTTTTTCCAGATTTATGATATTTTTTAAGACTAGAAGTTACCTTTTACAGGCTTTAAACCAGATTTAAAAAATTATAGAAGTATTTACATTTAATTACAAAACTCAAACACACAGCTTAGGCAAATTAATGTGAAATTTTAAATTAACGTGAAGGGCAAAAGTTAGACCATTAAAGTAAAATTTGAAGCACCAAATTCTGTTCTCACTTTCCAGCAGTGAATTTCCAAGACATTACGTAGCATTCACTAAGCTGCTTTTCTGGCTGGTCTTGCATTTTTGTAAGGCTTTTAGAAATGTAATGAATACAGTTTTGAACATATTTTTATAACATTTTTTCAAAATGTATTAGTCCATTATAATATTTTTTCTATTATTCCGTGGCTTGATATATTGTTCTAATGTGGTGCCTTGATATTAGATTGTCCTAACTCTTCTCTATTTTCATCCATTCATCCTTTTTATACAATATAATGTTATTGACATAAATGAAGTTAGTGCTAATTTATGCCACAGTAAGAGAGAAAGGAATCAGGCTTGTTATATCTGGCATCACAGTTCATGAGAGAATCAGTTAATTGCATTCCATTAGTAATTAACATAGAGCAATATGAAATACTATTGTTTTGTAAACGACACGTTTAATAGCCCTTGTTCTCAGTAACCGTGGGCCTGTAGGTGGCAAAGGAACAAAGATCTCCACCTATAGATGAAACTTTTGCTGCTGTTAAATGAAAACCACACTTGTCAGGGTTTTTGAAAACCACAGTACATAGTCACAGAGGGTATGGCATTGATA
This sequence comes from Opisthocomus hoazin, assembly GCF_030867145.1. NCBI lineage: Eukaryota > Metazoa > Chordata > Aves > Opisthocomiformes > Opisthocomidae > Opisthocomus > Opisthocomus hoazin. Next base: position 8,742,131 of record NC_134419.1, read on the forward strand.
CCAAACTCCAGATACTTATCTGACATTTAGTTTAACTATTAAAACGAATTGTTAGTTTGTCCCCTTCTCTCTTTCATTAAAACATAGGTAGGTTGGGGTTGGTTAATTTTTTATTTTATTTTGTTTGGTTTTATTCAGTACTTGAAACATTTTAACTCATTTTTCTGTTGAACCTTGTCACATGAGCTGTATGTATCAGTGGTCTGCTGTCGCTGGATTCAGGTTCCCAAGACCTATGTAGACCCAGGGTTGTTTCAGCAGATTCAGTGCTACAGGTGGGATGATGTAGGAGGAAGGTCAATTATAACTACGTGCCTGCTCCACTGGAGGCAGAGATTGAGTGACCCAGCAGGAAGAAATCCTAATGATTAAGTCAAGAGAGTTCAAGTTAAGAAATCTTTCAATTTAGATCAAGCAGTATAGGCTCTGTTCTGCGAGGAGTGGGTCGGAAGCTCGCTGCTTAGAGCAGGAGCCACAACGCACGGGTACATGAGGTAAACATGGGTACATGAGGTAAACAATGGTACTTTTTTTCAACTTCTTAGTCTGTAGGACTAACGTGTACAGCTTCTCCATGTAGACAAAGAGCTTTTCTTTACATTTAAAAATGCCATTCGCATATCTTTAAAATTTGTTTAGCCACATTTATTCCTTCATTTTGTTCTGTCTACTGGCACAAGATTTTAAATGGGCTGTGATGATACCAGGTTTTATGGCATTGTGGAAGATAGGAGTTCCATTTGCAAGAACATACGGAGTTTGAACACAAGTCTGCTAATGGGGTGGCTTTGCTGTTTAGAAGGCTGTGTCTGGGGGACTGTCTTTATATTTGAGAAAATTTTGGTTTTCATAGTCATTGTTTCAGTAAACTTCATGTGAGAACATACTTCATGGCTGTTTTTGAATAGGTATTCTTCCAAGCATCCAATTCATTTCATGCCAGAATGTCTGTCAGCCCTAGAGCTATTCCCACATCCATTTATTGCTCAGTCTTTCATTCTCAGCAGTTTCTTCATTGCTGCACAAAACAAATCCCCATACATTTAGTGTACATTGAAGACTGACTCGATCCTTAATACATGATACAGTGTGTAGAGTGTATCTGTGAAATAGGAAGTGTTTTGCAAAATCAGGGAGCATTTAAATTTGAGTTATTTCCTAGTAGTGGCTAAGTAGAGGTCCTTTGAATCACAGAATGCATTAAAAAACATCAACACTTTGTAGAAGGATCCAGTCCGCTCAATCAAGATGAAACAGGTTAACCCACTAGTCCTAGTTTCGTTTTCTGGAGTGTGTGATTGAGTAAAACACTGTGTAGCTGACATTCCCTCCATGTCATCTCCCATTGATGAGTCTCATGAACTGCCTTGCACACGCTGTGTTGAGAAAACAGTGAGTATCATATTGTCTGCTGTGATGCCTAGTTCTGGAATCATTTTGGTTGTTAGAACTGTTTTCATGAGCTTACGGTGATGAGGGATCATGGCTGTGATGTGTTTGAAATATAGGGGACTCCTAGCTTCCCTCTGAAGGGATTCTTATCTGGGAAACACCTTTACATAAAACAAGTATAAGCTGTACTCCAGTGTCCCCTTTCAATAACACTGGAGGAGACTGGGCCACGAACAAGAAGTTATGGCTGATTATTGAATTGTGCTTGACGCTTCAGAGAAAGCACTTGTAACTGAATTAATAGTGTACCCAAAGTATTTCCTCCCCACTTCATGGCTTCACTATTTATTGCTACCCTAAAATCAGAACTTGAAGTGTGTATTTAAAGTGTTCATTTTTTTCCCCAACTAATTTTAGTCTTTGACTTTGAATGGCAGTTTATTTGTAAATTAAGAATAAGTGTGAGTAAGGAGGAATGGATAGCCCAGGTGATAGGTAACAGATACAGCCTTTCATTTGTATCTTGCCAGTTCAAATTTGGCTCAGATCTGTATTGACAGAAATTCATTATCATCTGATGGTTGTTTGGGAGTCTGTGAAAGGAACTGATGGTATTCACATTCAGAAAAACAACAACAAAAAACAAAACCTGTCACAATTACATTCTTTTTGGCAGCTTCTGTGAGCATGAAGATGAACTTCCCTCTGACATCTCAAAGCAGTCTTTCCAGATTAGGCTTCAGGCGAATTGGCAGGACGATCTGAAAATCTGCAGACACTCTCCAAGTTTTATCTATCCTTTGTCTAATGAAAGGACCTTAAGTCTGTAAATGATGAGAAACAGAAGTGGCTTCTGTGCGGCCTCTGTCTTTTGCTCTTTCAGATGCCCAAAGTGCAATTGCTGCCCTCTAATTACCAGAGAATACCAAGCATTCACAGCAGCTGAAAACATAATTTGGATGAGCCAGTCTAGCTTTAAAAATGTTAATCTGAGAGATTTGCCCTTGGGCAAATGTAAGTCTGCCAGCCAGCCAGAAATATAATGGAGTAATTTTTGTCCCTTATCCTTGTCTACAGTTAGGTAAAATTAACTGCCAAATGCTAAAAAACTGCCAAAATCTTGTAGCAAAGGTAGAGACCAGATCTTTCAGGAAAGCATTTTCTGAGTGTGGTGATATTTAACTTAATTGGGAAAGTGCAGTATGTCAATATGAACTTTTCCCACCCCCCTATTCTGTCTCTTTCTGAGGCAGTCATACCATTTCATTTTAGCAATACAGAAACCTTCAACCACTAAAGGATGTGCCAGCCAGAAATCATCACTGCCAACAATTATATACTAGATGTGTGTGGGCAACAACATATGCACTTAAAAGGACTGAAAAAGAAGGTATGCATGGTTCTTAGCATTTTTTTCTTGTCTTGAGTTTCAGTGTCTCCCTAAAATTAGGATTAATTTCAAACACCAAGAAAATCTCTGGGAACAGAACATGTAGGAGCCCTGTGATGAGCGAGATTTTTCAGGCCACGATTTTCTTACCGTTGCAGGGGAATGCATAACCAGAACTGTCTTCATTACTCCTTTAAATAATGAATGCTTTCAGTATATTTCAGGCATTGATTATCTGACCAGTTGTTAATGGACAAAGCTAGAGTGCCTTATGGTATTTTTCTTTTATTTGTACTTGAAGTCTCTAATAACCTGAGCATATGTTGATAAACACGTAGGTATAAGAAATAGGATATTAGTGTGACATGACTCATCTCAAACATATAAAAAAATAGACAAGATGTATTGTAAAGGCACATTTAATGCCAAAAAAAATGGAGAAACTGTGTAGGATACATTTATTCTTGTGTAGGAAGGAAAGTGAGGAGATTCAAAAGGTTATTGTCTTTGATGTACTGAGGCATTTTCTGTTGTATTTCTAAGAACATAATTCACCTTCAGTACAGCATTAACTGGACTTGCTATTGTCTGTCATAAGTTGGCCTGAACTTGACTTCTATTTTGGCCATTCATGATCTAGTTTAAATACATTTCTACTTTTTGGTAGCTCCCACCTCAGGTTGCTTAGGTTATTAGACAGAGTTGGCCTTTAAATTAGTACTGAGGCTGGGATAGGAGGGAAAAAATATCATAAGCCCAATTTGTATTTTATACAAATAAACAAAATCTTATTATTCTTATTACTCGCACCTATATGCTTCTTAGTTTGGCTTTTATGGATCAGATGGCTGTCTCATTTTTTGGAACTATTGTATACTATACCCATTGAAAGAGGCAGATTATTGACTTGGAATTACTCTTACAAAGACTGTAAATTTGTCCATGCATGCATTTTCTTTCTGTCTAAGTACCGAAAAAGTAATTCTCCAGGCTGAATTTGGGTATACTATGTATTCTTTAATAACAAGGGTACTCTGTGGACTACTGTGTACATTTTTTACCATCTATTTTCAAAAAAGGTGACTACTCTTGGCACAGGTGCAGAGAAGGTCAGGGAAGAAAAAACAGTCATAACAGATGAGCTTTGTTTGTTTATTCTAATAAAGTGAAGTCTGAGAAACCATAAAATTTACCCTTTAAATATATTGTGAGATTGACACACAAGAAGGAAAGTTGGCATTAAACTAAAACGAAATATGTAACACTGTCAAAGAATGAATTTAAACTGGAAATTAGAATATGGTTTCCGAATACTGGAGGAGAGAGGTTTTGAAACAGCCTTCCAGTAACACGGGAAATGCTACCTCATTTTTTGTTTGAGGCAATTATGAAATGGCGTAGATAATGTGGTACCTTTAATCATTGGAATCTTGACTTAATGAGTCAGGAAGACATTTCTAGTCAGAAGGCCTAGAAGTCTGGAACAGGAGAACAACAGCTGAATTCTGACTCTTATCTTCTGGATGAATAGCTCAATCAACAGGTTATTTTTTTCTTGTATGGGTCTTTCACACTACTATAAGCAGTATCTTAGGGAAAGTGTTTAAGATCTTGTCAGAAGACAAGTTCCTGACAATCTCTGTTCTGCGGGCAGAAACAGCATTTGCTATCTTGTTCTGGCAGTGGCTGTGCTTGGGTTCCCCAGCTGCAGAGCTCGCAGGTCCTTGGGAGCGTATTTCCATCAGGAACATCATAGGTCCTGAGACCTGAATGTCTGCTCTATTGGAGTCATTGTTGGCCGCTTACTTGTTGTTGAGTGCTAGGTGTAGACATGGCCATTCTGTCTGTGTCTTTCCTTTTCCCTCTGCTATCATAATCAAACAAATAGTCTGTTATTTTTACGGAACATCTATTCGCTTAGGTTTAGCTCTGGTTTTAATGCCAGAGTCATTTTTAGCTAGATGCATAGCAAAGAATCCAAATTAATGATCAGCATTCAAATGCTATGTAACTATCTATCATGTATAAAGGTTTTAGCATGTGCTGTAGATGCTTTTCCATTTTTAAAATGTGATTTTTTTGTTTTTGGTGTTCTCTTCTGTTTCCCTGGATTTTTTTTTGATACTGCTAGTAGATACAGAACTGAGAATTCACATCTTACATTTGCTTTTATTCTACAGTTGTGCTGTATGTTTACAAAAGTAAAGTTTACTTTTGGAAGTCACAGAAATATGGCAGAGATTAATAATATATGGTTTACTATTGCAGCTGTAAATTAAAATCAAATTATATTCAGATTGTGTCTATATATTACTGTTTGAAAGAAACATTTTGCCAAAGATTTTACAAATTATGCAGTTTATTGTGTTACTAGTAAGACTGCAGCTACAAATACATTCCTTGAGCATTTGACTTTTAAAACCGGTATACTAAGATCTTTGTTAGTATCATTCATGAGTAACACTGAGCATCAGTCACATAACTGGGAATTACTGATAAACATCTAAACCTGTAAATAAAAAGTGCCTGCTGTTCTACTCAGCTGACTTGATTGGAGGAACAGCATTTCCCCAAAAGACTGTGTACTTGATTTTACACTGCTGGATCAGATTATTCAGTCACTTACAAGCTCACTAGTATTCCTTTGTGGTGAGCAAGCAACAGATTTTCAAAAGTAGCTCTAGTAAAATGGCAAAGCTGTATTAATTTCATCATGGTATTCATCAGAAAACTAATGTTTACATTCGTCTCATTTTATGCAAAAGTAATTTTTAATGATGGAGTCTAATCACTATAGTGATCTTTTTATAACCTGAGCCTTTATTGTCAGGGTTGCATATGATGTTTAATCTGAAAATATAATTCTTGTTTGCTGCTAACTACCTGAAGGTGTAAGACAGTCACCGTTCTGTACTTACAAACTTTGCAATTCTTACATGAATGATCCTAATGAAACCAAGCTGAGACTACTGAGTGGGTGCAAGAACATCCATCTATTCAAATGTGAGTTAGGGTATACTGAATTTTTGTTGTTGAAAGCAGTAGGTTTTCCCACTCTATATGATTGTATTTATGCAGGAACTAGTTTCAAAATTATTTCAGCAAAACTTGAAAACTGTAATGATTTTTTTTCTTGAGGGAAGATTTAGGTTTTGTGCCCTTGCTTACTGGTCAACACAAGCTCTTCTGCTAGTACAGATAATATGGAAACCTCTCAGCCTACTTGTCCCTGAATCACGATAGTCTGTGGGATGAGTATTGCAAAGTTTGCCCGTGTACCAAGTCCTGTGAAAGGAGAGGGGCAATGATGTTAGTTTGCAGGTGAGGTGTGGGCCGTTCAGTGGATCTGTTGCCCTCATGGGATCTTGCTGAGGTGATACATCCCCAGCTGCAAATGGAGAGCCCTGGGCCTCCCTCCAGCTCTGTGACTCTGCCTTTGCTGTGAAAGCTAAGCAGTTGTTTTGGTGCTAGTGCAGATGACTGAAGAATCATCTTAGCTGGCTGTGATTCATGTATATGATTATATATTCTAGTTTGATAAAATCCTGCCGTTCTTGTATTTGAATATAGTTAACTAAAAGTATTAAATTGCTTTTTTTTTCTCATTTTATACTGACCACAAGGTCATGAACAGCAAGACGTTAGCTAAGTTGATTCCTCCCAATCATGGCCAAATGTTTTACACTTTTGTAGTTAAATAAATCTAAGTAGAGAGAAAGGAAAGATCATTCCCACACTTTCATTCCGTCGGGACCCTTTAGTCCTTTGTCCTACTGATTTCTATTTTGAAAATAAATTGGAAAAGTCTTTTACAGCAAAGACTTTAGAATATAAAGCCTATGGGACTTTCCATTTTGAAAGAGAAGAGTATCTTTATTTGTCTTTAAATAATAAAGTTTATTTTTTTCTGTTGAAGTATTTATAACAAGTGAGATGGGGGTTTACAGTGTGTAGTGCAGAATTCCATTTTCCAGAACGTCCTATTACTTTTTAATTGCTTTATACTTTTAAAAAGTGACAGCATAGAATGCTTAATCATTCAAATTAATGAAACTAATTGTAGAATATACAACTGCTTTCTATGAAGGTTGGTTTATATGTTATGTGTCTGACTAACAGCTGTGCATCTCATGGCTAACCCTTTATCCTGCAAATTAAAGAGGGAAATAAAAACTGTGTTAACTAAATAAATACACCATGTTTCCTCAGATTTTTCACAATGGAGCTTTCCTCCTTGTCTTTTAATATTTATGAACAGTATCAAATATATTTTTTCATTGACATTATTTTTTGTCTTAATCTGCTGGTCTCAAAGCACTTTATTAACTTTAATTAAATTTTTATATTACCTTAAAAACTGACTTCTGAACAATTATATTTGGGGAATAAGGTAACCAAGAGGTCACAAGATTATTACTACTCTGAAGCGTGGCTGACATTTGGCTTTAGGTTCCTCTAACTTTGGTTGAAATGTAAGAGGTGAAAAGAATCAATTTGAAATGTCAGAAATCAAAAAATGTTACTAGAACTAGCAGAGTTCAAAAATACAATAATATATTTGCAATCTCACAGAATATTATGATGACTCGCTTTTTAAATGAGTATTATACTGGGAAGCCCAAAACAGTTAAATTAGAATTTTTCAGTGTCAGTACATGAAGTTGCTTTGCTGATAAACAGATGCATAAATCTGTCTTGTTTTCCCAGTGGGCAACTGTTGATAAAAATAAGCCCCAAAATACTGGGAATAAAATAGATGAATCCTGGGTCCAAGTGATTTTCTCACACAATCAGTATATAGTCCCTGGAAGAAAAATAAAAAAAGCATTCTGGGCAGAGATGTTGCACAACAACAAACAGTATTCTGGATGAAGAGTGCTTCATTAATTTTTTTCTTTGCTAGTCTCTTGTTCTGGCTTGGACTCCATTTCCTGATCTGTGTATTGTTTCTTAGGTAGTGAAGTTCGAATCACAATTATGGTTTCTCCATAAAGCCAGTGTCCATGCAGCAAACACTAGGTCTGGATAATCAAAAAGTATCACTTGTGACTCATCCGTGTTTTAATGCAAAGGTGATTATTGAAGTGATGTTCTTAGCATTCCTGGCTAGTAATTTCACTGAAGCTTACTCATTATACACATATCCATCCCTCTGGCTGGGCCCAAAAAAACGTTTCTGTGTTTCTGTTGGCAGCTTAACCTGAGATCTGATCTATTATTACATTGATGCTCTGTGTGTGGGGTTAAGTTTTAAAACCACCTGTGTATGATTAATGATATGAAGGAAACCAAATCAATGCCAGTGTGAGGGTTGATTTAAGCCACTGAATCACCTGATCATCCCCTTGGACTCCAGAGAAAGTTCATAGTCATTACCTTTTTGAGCTAAGAAATAATAAATAATTTTCTTACCTTTTTAATGGAGGCTTCAACCTTTCTAAAGGTGGAAAGCCCAGCTGTATTGCTGCTCTTTTTTTTCCCCCCCAAACAAGAACTCACATGTGCCAGAAGGCACTCAGCGTGGGGTTGCTCATCAGTCTGATGGTTGGTGTCTCTGTTTAGCTCCTTCACAGAATCACAGAATGGTAGGGGTTGGAAGGGACCTCTGTGGGTCATCTAGTCCAACCCCCCTGCCGAAGCAGGGCCACCTCCAGCAGGCTGCACAGGACCTTGTCCAGGCAGGTCTTGAATATCCCCAGAGAGGGAGACTCCACAACCTCCCTGGGCACCCTGTTCCAGGGCTCCATCACCCTCAGAGGGAAGTTCTTCCTCATGTTCAGATGGAACTTCCTCTGCTTCAGTTTGTGCCCATTGCCCCTTGTCCTGTCTTTGGGCACCACTGGAAAGAGTCTGGCCCCATCCTCCTGACACCCACCCTTGAGATATTTATAAGCATTTATTAGGTCCCCTCTCAGCCCTCTCTTCTTCAGGCTGAACAAGCCCAGCTCCCTCAGCCTCTCCTCATAGGAGAGATGCTCTAGTCCCCTCACCATCCTTGTAGCCCTCCGCTGGACTCTCTCCAGTAGCTCCTCATCTTTCTTGAACTGGGGAGCCCGGAACTGGACGGAGTACTGCAGATGAGGCCTCACCAGGGCAGTGTAGAGGGGAAGGAGAACCTCCCTTGACCTGCTGGCCACAGTCCTAATGCATCCCAGGATCCCATTAGCTTTCTTGGCAGCCAGGGAACACTGCTGGGTCATGGTCAACCTGTCGTCCACCAGGACACCCAGGTCGGTGGAAGTCCCGAGGTGAGAGCTGCTAACTTGCAGAGATGCTGCATCTACCTGCTCCTTCCCCACTGCTGTTCAGTGTCTGCCCATGTATTGGCACTGGTGCATGGGCCACAGGCTGCACGTCCCTGATTTAAAACTTAATGTAGTCCTTTTCAGACAGAATATCTTGAAGGTACCTAGACCTCAATCCTGAGGTCATGAATAAAATGATTTGCTGAAAGTCTAGTCCTGATTTTGTCAATGTTTGTGCTTTATCAAAAAAATACCACCTTGATTAGCATTTGGTTCAAAAGGGACTCGGGGCTTGAAAGTAATACGAACAGTGTGATTCAGGCGGCACACTGCGAGTGCTGCGTGGGGAGGCTTTCACAGCCCCTGCCTGCAGTAGGGAGAAGAGTCTTGCTGCAGAGAGAACAGATGCATTTCAGAGTCGCCCGCCAAAGGGAGTATATTATGCTCCCTTTTTAAACTTTCCCAAACACACACCATCTGTTTCACACTAGATACTTACTGGGTTTGATCAAATTAGAAGTCATGCTGAAAGGGAAAACTAAGGTTAGCATGGACAGCTTTCTTAAAGCTACAGAAGTCACGGCTCTGTGTTAAACCTTGAGTATTAACCTTGGTAAACTGGATGAAGTGTTGCAACTTAGTGATATTGCTAATTGCATGTGTTCATTTGTAGTCTGAATCAGAGTATTATTTGTAAAATTAAAATTGAGAAAATATCCTATAAAATGATAGCAGGAGAAACCAAGTGGTGGACAATGAGTGCCTGATAAAAATGGGGTAAATGTACTGAAGTAGATATTGACTGGTTTAGAATAGCTACCATTAGATATGCCTGGTTGCAGGAAAAAACCTCTGAGAACACTGGAGTTGGAAAACCTTCCTCCTGGCACAGAATGGTAGGACCTCGTTCCAAAATCTGCGCAAGGGAAGTCACCTAGCAGTTGTATGGCAGTGATATGAAAGAAACTGAGACAAGCAGAAGATCTTCAGTATGTTGTGATCGAATAAGAATAGTTTTCATGGTCAGAAAAGAAGGGAGAGAGAACGGATGGAGGCTTACAAATCTTTCATAGGTTTAGCAAGGCAGTAGTCTTTTGCCTGTTTCAGTTCTGAGGCTCTGATTTGCAAAGGTATTTAGTTATTGCTTTGTTCAGCATTACGAAATGTGACTTGCATAGCTGACGCAGTAGGACTCTGGAAAGATTCATCAGTTCTGAATATAAAGCCAGGGCTCCTTTGGTTGTGTGACTCTAATAGCTCTGCCTGAGTCTAGGTGTAAGATGTTAGAGTCTAGGTGTAAGACGTTAGAGCTAAGTGGCTTGAGCCAAACCCAAAGTGAGTTTCCTGGCTGTCCTTAACCCCTGCTAAAATCTAAGAACCTGAGCCTCAGCTGTTCGTGGTGAAAAGGACGCGAAACTAGTCATCTCCTTTTCCTGAGGCAAAACCGTATGAAACCTGAGATATAACTGAAGAAAGCATTATCAAAAACTTTGGTTTTGCTGTGTTAAAATTGTTGTAGTTAAATCTGAGGCATAATCACAAAGAACATATGTCACAAATTATCTTGTTTTGAAGTGTTGTTTGGTTTGTTTGAGACAATTCTGAAATAGAACTATAGACATATAAAACACTTGTAATATAATGCCAAAACACCATGGAAGAGGCTGTGCTGAAGACATTTCCAAGCCATCTAACAGCAGGAAGTAGAGGATTTTTTTCTTTTTTGAGCATCCAAGATCCAGTTATCTCAAATATGTTTATCTTGCTTCAAAATAAAGTCTCTTCTTGTATGATGGTCCTGTAGTAAACTGCCAGATGTGGATATTTATTTAAACCAAACCTTCAAACTCTGTAAAACTCATAACTTCTCATTGCAACCATTCATTTAATGTTTATTTTAATAAAAAAAGCCCTAGTTTAAGATATGCTTTTAAATCGTATATGTTTATATTGGCCCCTTGGGCATGAATGGGATACAGCTGGTAGGGCAAATTCGGAATAATATTTTGATTTTTTGCCCTGTTATAATATTTATTGCTTCTTTCTCTTTTGCCCCAAAACACACAGGCACAAGACATCTTGCAAGTTCTTTATTTTAATGACATACATAGAACTTTTAAACAAAAAACTGGCAGATACAGGGAGATTGTTCTTCTGTTCACTACACTTTTGAAACCAGGAGGCATTGCAATTTTCCATGCAACATCTCAATTACATTCATTTAAAAGATAGCATTTTTCTAAAAATTAATTTGCTTTTTAAAGATCATTTCACAAGCCTACACTGACATTCCACATAAGCAGAATGTGATACTGCCAAACCAGGTAATCAATATCACGAGGTCTCTACAATATCTGCTCAAGGACTTTGAAAGCAGAACTGCTGGGGTTATTCCTGGCCTATATGCTAAGGGAATTTAGACTAGCAATGTTGCCAGGATATTCTTTGCTGATGAGAAATTAATTTCAGATCCTCACTCCCATGATAAATTTTGTACACTTTCCTGTAGGTATGATTTAGAATATATAAATACTGTAGTGACATGGTGGAAAAAGGGATTGGTAAAAGAACTGCACACATCTGTCAAATTTTTATCTTTACCTTGAATTATTTTTGAATGAACCTTTCTTTTAATCTACAAGCTTCTTGCTTGAGGAAAAACAGTCTTTACTTCAGAAAACCATCTGCCTGGTTTCAAGACTTTCATATCAATGGACAGGCCTAGAATAAGGCACCATGTAGCGATAAGCAATTTCACATGAGCTTTGAAAAATTGGAGATAAATTACGTGAACATAAAGAACATACTATTGAGTGCTGAGTTATATACTAATCATATTTTTGTGCTTTATAAATGAGAGACAGCTAAGATGGAAGGCAAAGTCACCAGTCACACTAGTTGGGAGACGCATTGATAATGTTGCATACTTTATCATACATTCTGGAAGTTTGAGTTTAAAACTTTAAGGGGGAAAAAAAAAAAAAGACATTTATCAGGCTAAAACTTTGTCCTGAAATTTTGTATTCATCAGACAAAAGAAATGAATGTGGGGTGAAGTAGGATTTCTATCAGGCAGCAGCATCTGCATAATAAATCAAATCTAGTCCCGTTATTGGTATTATTTTCACTTGTTTTGATACTATTAAAATCAAAGTCAGCTAACTTGTGCAGAAGTAAAACTTGACCTTAAATCTAGGGCAAAATATGTCAATTGTTCTTAACTTTTTTAATATGTCTTAGGAACGTGTGGGCTAGAATCCATTTCTGAAGGGTAGGGAAGAAAATATGTTGTTTGTAGCGTTTATAGCTTGTTATTGGAGCTAAATAGGAGACAAAACCCCCCTCCTTTTCCTCCAGAACGAGTACGACGTTAGTGGGGGTGAAACACAGTAGGTCAGTGTGAACTGTTATGGTACTGTTGGTGAATCAGTAGGACATTAGAAGTAGCTGGTACTAGATAGGAAGTGTCAGAACTGAAAAATGTTAAAATAAAGATTGCAGTACAAATATAAACAGAGCATATCTGTAATATTCACATCATCCATCCTTTGTAGCTGGGCAAGTTTTCTGTTATATTTGTCCAGCACGCACAATGAGACCTTAGCCTGTAATAGGAGCTTCTAAGTACACATAAATAACAGTAAGCATTTTAGTTCCTTGCTGAGCAAATTGAACTAAGAATGCTTTCTTCAGAAATGCAATAATGAGTGAAAGGACCATGAAAACTGTCAATGGGCTTTTTTCTATAATCTATCAGGTTTTATGTGCTGCTCCTATAGTACTGGATTTAGTTGTAACATCTCACAGGGGTACTTTTCAAATATACACCCTGTTTTTATTCGCAATTAGAGCTGTTATCACTCTCCTTAAATAATGCATTTCATAATTTAAAGCAGACAGGGAGAACTACACAAACATGAACTTAAGTGTATCTCTACAACACTTCTGTAGGGAAGTTTAAAATGATGATGCTGTTATTACTTTCATTGCTAAATCAATGTACCAAATACAGTAATCAAATTTTAGACAGGGGTTACCAAAAGACTTTTCACTGAAAATTGCTTGCAGTGTTTGACATTATGGGTTTGTTTACAACCTACCAAGCAGTTGGCAAAAGGTTAAAAATACACCTATTTTTACTGTGCTTTCCAAATAGAATATTTTTACCAGATCTATGATTTCACAAGCCACTCCTATTAATTTAGGAGAAAAGATAGTGACAGACTAAAATGGAAAGAGAATGAAGACTCCTAAGTATAGCTGCAATGAGCATGGTATACAGGTATACTCCTTTTCCAAAGGTCGCTAGGGCAAGGAGTGTTCTTTCACTGTTTTTGTAGTCATAAAGATTTGGATTTTGTCCACTGAGGAAACTTAGAAACTCTTTATTTAGAAAAGGTGCAGGTCCTACAGAGGTTAAAAGGAGAAAAGTGTGAGTTGGGATCCTATCTGTCTCCTGGGTACAACGAGGACCTTTAACGAAACACTACATTCAAATGCCAAAGACTTTTGAGAAAGTGCGAGTCTGGATGTAAATAGTTTGAAGTGCTTCTTACCTAGAATTGCCATCAAGACAGGTATAACCTTCTCTTAGAGGGGAGAGAATACAAACAGCAGCATTATTAAAATATGAATAAAATATCAGAGGCTAGACTCTTCATCTGTTCACATGTGCCTCATCTTTGTTAAAAAGAGTTTACATTCTATTTAAATATATATATTTTATAATATATTGAGTCAGGGTCTAGTTTTGTAATTCTTACCTGAATCTCATTTCCATGCTCAAAGTTTAGTAACGTTAAGCAGCTTTTTTTTTAAACTTGAAAAAAATATTTGATGCTTGGCATGGAACTTGCTTTCTAAGGTTCCATGAAATATACCAAAATGATCAGTGTGCCTGTGAGGCAACATTTCAAGTACTGTTTTCAAAAACATTCATAACAACAGGCAGACAACACATATTTCAGTTAACATAATTTGTTGGTTTCCTTCTTTAGTACTTGCCCCTTGGATCTTACAGCTTCAGTGCAAAATGCTAAGGTACTCTAATAGAGGTCACAGGGAGTGCTTTCAATAGACTTCAGTTGAGTCAGGTTGAGTTACATTTACCTATTTTGCAGAACAATTATACACTGCTTAGTGTATATTTATCTGATATTTCTTTTACTTACATAGATGGATCAATTTATAGAATAAGAACTCCCAGAATTCCTCTTCCTCAAGGAAATATATCCTGACTTGCTGAAACACATTCTCGTCTTCTCAACAACAAAAGCAGTTTAATTAGGCAAATGAGCATAACTGCCTTCGAGAGTAAAAAGAAAGGATGTGAAACAGAATTTGGGCAAACTTCATAGTCAAGTCAGTGAACTTGATTTTATTAACTGCTAAGTATATAGGGATGTGGGAAAAGAGCTTAGGATTCAATTCCATACGTGACAGAAAAATTTGTGCTTAATTATTGTACGCAAATATTGCATTGCTAACAAACCTAGATTGCAGTATGTAGGAGTTGTAAACACCTGTCTGGTAGTTAAGCTTTTTTAAGTTACTTCCCTTTCATTCTTCATAAGTTAATATGATCATAATGCTCTTATCTGCTCTGGCAATAGCATTCCTATATAGATCTGCATTTTGCTGCGAAGCATTGTACTCAGGGATCTGTCCATTTCCATTGCCCTTCAACCTCTCAGTGTGTCATTAACTGCTGTGGCCTCTTGTTAGGCCAACCTGGCATCTGCTGGCCCCAGACATTGATCCCTGGGAAGAATTTTTCTTATGGTAACGTATGGACTTTAGCTTCCCTGTCTGCTTTATTTCCTCAATTTTGTGTCTGTCTCTACTTGTTCACAAGAAGCTGACACAGTAATCAGTTATTTTCCCAGTGCCTTCTTGTCCCGTTAGTTTCTTTTTATATGTACCAGTCCATGCTTTCTTTATATTTCTATTTACAAATGTATGGAGAGTTCTTTCGTAGTTGGAAATGTTCTAGCAAAATTACAGGATCTTCATAGTAAACCACACCTAGTACAGTGTGTTACTGCTCTCTTACAGCATTTGGGGATATTACATATGGCACAACAGAGCGCTCTTTTCTTTGTAGTGATGCTGCATCAGTTTATGCTTAACGTTTTCTAAACGTGAACGTAAACCAAAGAAAGCAGACACCAGCGGCAATTGAGAACAGCTAGGTGGTCTTACAGGTAACGTAGAACAAAATGAATTGATTTTAAAGTTTCCCCACTGATCTGAGTATCAAATGATAATAGTCCAGCTAATATGCTGTTACTTTAGTGGAGTCATAATTGAAGAATATGGGATGTGTGTGAAAGTTGTCATTGATTTATGCTGATGGATGCTAGAGAGACATTTTTCTGGAATAATTTGTTTTATGGAAAGTTTTGCCGAGTTCAGACTAAGTCCTTTGTAACTGCCATCATTACCACTACAGTGCTGTATTTTAACAACTCTCAGTTTTGTTACAGCTGTGAACCTTTCATAGTTTCTTTGTCCTTAGGATGTCAGACATGAAAGAGAGGCAGTGTCATGCTGTTCATGAATTCTAGGTGCCTTGATCCTTGATCACTTTGTTAAATCATTAGAGGGAGGTCCCTCTGGGAATTATCAAAAGTCTCTGAAGAGTCACTTATGAAAATGAATGTACCTCTCACATAACATATATCACTTCCAATCCTGTCTAGAGTCAGGCTTCTCTCTGAAATATTTCCAAATGTTAATCAGTAATCAGGGCACAGATTGGCACATGCTGCTGGGCTTTGAAGCTATTCCTATCATATGATTTGTCACATCCTTAGTGATACTTTGCATGATTTTCATACATATCCTATTAGGCTTTCTTGCTTAAGGACTTCAGTTTTCAGCAAAATGCTTGACAGCACCCAACTGTTGGACACTCTTAAGAGTTTCACGTTAGTGAAGTACAAGGTGCCACTTGACAGCTCCAATTGACTAGAGGATTGGGAAGTGAGTTATACTACTTGTCTCTCTTGTAATATCACTGCTGGGTAGCTTTTCCAAATCTCGGTGCATATCTGTATATCCCAGACTGGATGCTGTTAGATTGTACCCCAGCTATTCGTTACGTTTGCTTGACAGGAGACATCCCAATATCCAATGCTGTGTAGAGTTCAGTACAGCTGCTGCTGTGGAGTTGGCAACTAGTTTTATTATGACATAGTGAATTTTCTTTTCCGAATGAAAGTATGTAAGTCACAAGAATGGTTTATTGTTAGACCTGTTTGATGTTTCTTGATGAAATGATTTTTCTTGCAAAAGAGGAGGATTTTTAAATGAACATTTTCATGTATATGAAAGAACCTACCACCTTTTTCAAGAAAAGTTGTTAAATTCTAATTAATGTTTTGAGAGCCTTATAAATTTGATTGCTCATTGTCTGTAAAAATAAATTTATAATGCTTTCATTATAAAATATACTTTACAAAGAATGATGGGTATATTTTAAACTGCTTAAGGAAAAATTTCAATAACTTTAAGATTAGAAAAATCATTTCCTCTGGTCTAGTTATAGACATTCATCTTGAACAGATTCTGTGGAGGATTTTTTTTCTTTCACATCTAATTTAAAGAAGAATCTAAGTGTAAGATACAAATTACTCTAACGAGAAGTCAGTGTTTCTGTAGGTTTAGTTCCTGAATGATATTCTGGGAGTAAGAAAAGGAGTCCCACAGTAACCAGAAAATCCAATAAGTACTGACTGGGGAGAATCTTTCCTCTGCCCGCTGGGTGCAGGGAATGCAGAGAGGAAACATACTGAAAACTCATCTGAATGTGATTATGTAATTAAGACTAGATTTTTAGTCAAGTGATCCAAGAAGACGGTGGGATGGGATGAGCAAATATAAAATTTCCCTATAATGATTCTAAATATCTTTCTTCTCTCTCCTCTTCCTCAGAGAGATCAGAAATTATTTAGGGCTCTTAGGATCATAAATAGAATCCAAGTAAGGAAAGTCAAGTGGAAAATAATACAGCAGGAGAATAAATATTTGGTGGGGTAGATGGCTGTTTATCGTCCTGCAAATCTTATTACAGTATGTGTTAGCAGTGCAAAACAGGAGACTGGAATAAAAATTACAGTAAAATATTAAGAAATAAGTTCCAGTTTAAACACACATAAGTAAGAAAACCCTTTCTTGTAGTCCTAATTATATGATAAAAAAATAGAATTTCAGCATTTTTTTAAATTTCAATTTTAATAGCATTTCCATATTTGTTTTGGAATTTTATACCCATCTTTAGTAACACACAAATGAAGGAACTGTTGAGACTACCAGCTGTAGATTAGAGTTTGTGATGATTCTAACATAACTGAGAAATCAAATTAGTTTTTAACAAAGTCTAAATTTTAGCAGTTTTTCACTGTATTTACAGCAATTATTTACTCTCACTTGCTGTGTGTATATATG
This sequence comes from Opisthocomus hoazin, assembly GCF_030867145.1. Classification (NCBI taxonomy): domain Eukaryota; kingdom Metazoa; phylum Chordata; class Aves; order Opisthocomiformes; family Opisthocomidae; genus Opisthocomus; species Opisthocomus hoazin. Next base: position 8,759,606 of record NC_134419.1, read on the forward strand.
CATGGGGTTTCAAAATATTTCTAGCAACAGAAACTCAACTTTTTTTTATTAATGTAACTGATTGCCTGAAGTGTATTATGAATATCTTATTAAGTGGTGGGGGACAAGTTAAATGTTGATTAGATTGTTTATAGGGTCAGGGTAAAGTAACAAAAATACTTGAATAAAAATGCCTATACCTTGTGGACAAATTATTTTGAATGAATTACTGGATCAGTTCTAACATCTATAACGTATCACTTGTTTATACCCACTGTCAAAACACCTGAAGAATTTCTTAAAATATTTAAAATCAAATAATAGCTAGATCTGTATTTACTAGCTACTAAACTGATCTGATCTAGCACACTCTGTTTACTGCTCCTTTTGCCCCTTTGGTAGGAAAACTCTCCGACAGGTTCCTCTCTGGTCAGCCCCTGTGGGAATGTAAATGAATATTATAGAAAGAGAAAATATAGAAACATCTGCGGTGGGGTTAATTGAGCTCTTATTGAGGAGAATAGTCACTTCATTTTTGTGCCAGTCTAGCCAGAAGCTGAAAAGAGAATGTGTGGTACCATTTCCTATCACACTCGGATAAGAAGATTGCCTTCCACAGTTGGATAAGAGGCATTTACTGAAGAAATTATTCTGTAAGGAAATAACTAATGGGAAACAGACCTGCAGTGGACGTAAGAAATATCTAAAGATGCTCTTGGGAGGAACTTTCAGCTATGCAATGCTAGCAGATACAATTATAGAGGATTGTGAAACCACATCTGCCAACTGAAATAACTGGCAGTGAACAAAAGATTATGAGTGAAAGAAAATCACCATTGGCATGGTTGTGAAATGCATTATCTAGTCATTTCCAGCATCTGTAATAGCAAGAGCATTTCTATTTTATTTCTGGAAGCACATGTGAGGTTCAAATCTGATGGTTCTTTGTAACATTCAATATTTTAACTTTACAATATTGTAAGGCATTTGGAAAAAAAATCAGGTGTGCTTGTGTAGTGTCTGGAGCCACAAAGAAAGAAGATTTGTGTACGCTGGAACAGGTTTTCATTTCTGTTCCATTCCCTGGAGTATACATTGAAGAATGATGATGAGTGCATAATTTTATGTCACTGGCTAGATCTGACCTGACCCTGTCAAACCGCCAGGGTCACTTTCTCTACCTGAAGAACAAGCTTCCTCACAAATAATAAAAAAAAAAAAATACAACCCACCCTTCCAATAAGACCTTACCTGTGAGCACACTAGTTTTCTTTCTGTCATAAATGATATACTGTAACCTGAGATGAACAAGAGCATTGGTAATACAAGTCTTCTAGAAATATGTATGGAGAGGTAGATTAGTCCAAAGTGTGAAAGATGGTGAAACCAGCTTAATTTGCTTTCAAACACAGTGACCTCCATAGGTGGTGGTATTGGGTCAGCACACATATGACAAAAAAGAACTGAGGAAGGCCAAATCAGTTCATTCACCATCCTGTATCTCCAAGTATGCGACCACTTCTCTGAGTATTCTACCTGCAAATGAGTCTGTGTCTTATGCTAACTACTTACCACCATCAGACCAGGTAAATCAGGATTTAAACATGATTTATGACCTCAGAAGCAAATATGTACTAGGAAAAACAGGTTCTCTGCCAGGCTGGAGCTTAATCTCATGAGCATGTCAGTCACTCACAGAGAAGTGAAACACATGAGCAAGCTTTCCTAAATTACAGACTAATCTACTTTCCAGTGACTCTAAAATTTATTACTGAAAGTACAACTAGCTGTCAGCTCTGAACTAATTAAAATATTAGGATTAACTTAAGGTGTGCTGTTGCCAAAGCTTTCAGCAAATGACAAAGGCATAGAAGAAATAAATTGGACATTTAGCTGGTACTGACCTAGAATGAAGTTATCAATTTAAATAAAATATCTGATGACTTTACATGACACACTTCTGAAAGCTTCTAACTATTGCATAAAAAATCTATTCCTTCATTATAGGTAAAAGTAGTGTACTGTTACCTGAAGTAATGATGTTCTAAGGAGGTGGAGTGGGAATCTGATTATTCTGCTTTAGAAAAGCAAATCTAGTTTGTAATATGCAATTTTTTACCAATTGCAGTAGGTGAGGATTGCTTCATCCCTACCTGATTGATATAGAATAGTTACTTAATCTAATGGACTGTGTATATGTGTATATATAAAAATATGACTACACATCAATATATAAAAAGTGAACATTAATAAAGCAGCACAGTCACCTCCATGTAAACAGTCAGGGTTAAGGATGTTGGACCGTGTATGGACATGCTGTGGCATACACGCATAACACCAGACTTTTGATTTGTATATGGCTCATGAGCAGATGAGAGGCACTTTAAGTTGGTTAGCAGCATGACACTGCCGAGCTAGGGATTGTGGGGTGTCTGAATGCCCATCTCTGAGACAAAGGTATGCAGAGGCTTAAATTGCTAAACCATTCTGGTATCTAGCTGCAAACCCAGTTCTGCTCTGTTTCACAGTGAAGCGGATAGGCCATTAGGGACACTCTCCTAGCTTTAAACAATTGCTTGGTCAGTTGATCTGTTTTGCTTTTTCCTTCTTTCCTTTAATTCCTTAGGTCTAGCTCTTCTGCCTTCAGCAGACTTCCTCCTCCACAGTGCTTCATCACTGGGAAAAGACAAATTGGGAGCATGGGAGGAAAAGCTTTCTGGCTTATTTTCAAGATCAGCAACAGAATCTAAGAGGAAAACATGATTACTCTGCCACAAATCAGAACATGAATCTTTGCAAAGTTTAGCTGAGGTTTTAACAAACTTGTACATAGATGAGAAATTGTGATTTTGTATGAGTTTTTAATCTGGCCAGAATTCATGCAGCAGTCAAAGGAGCATCTCGTAGTCTGGACATCCACTGTGGGAAGTTAAACTTCATCATAATTTCCACAACTGAAAATGACTCTTAGTGGGTAAAGATTGAAAAAAAGTGCTATCAATCATATCTTTAACTCGGATAGTTTTACAGCTAGGGAGAAACATAGTACCTTTTAAATAAATTATTTTATTTTATTTGATGGTTCAGTCCATTGCCTGTTCAATGCTTTTACACCTGCAATATGTAGTTATTGCAGTTTGCTTATACTAAACCAAGATTTTGATTTTTTAATCTTGGAAAGATGTGATGTTCTCTGTTTCCTTCCTTGAAGTCATCATTCTTCATTGATAAAAGAATTCATTTCTGTGGAGAGTAATGGGTAAAACATAATGGTTTCAAGTGAAGACAAAAGCAGAGGAACAAATAAAATTCCTAAAAATGAAGGGCTTCCAAAAAAAATATGCAAGTAAATACCAAATCTTGGCTTTGTATAAACAGGCATTCTAACTAAAATGCTTCCCAAACTTTCCCATTATGTGTGAGTCTTTAAACTTCATGTACTAAGTGATATGCCTGGATGCATGTGGCAAAAAAAAATTGGCTAGTAACTTATTAACATCTGCAATGCATTTGGGAAAACTGGCGTCATTTATTGGTCTGAGGGGCACTGTGAAACAAAGTGGAAATTCTATGTTTTGTCTACAAAGATGGGTGATTGAACTTCACTTTAAACTATTGCATTATTACCACAATGGAACTATCAGTCAGCCAGACAGACATATTAACCAAGCAAGCCATAAATTCCACAAGGTCTTGCAATTGTACTTTTCAGCTTTTTGCTTCTTGTAGCTTTCTTAAAAGTTATTGCTCTTCCACTGGCATCTTCCCACGTATATGAAGGTTCTGTCAGCTTTGACCTTCAAAGTGGACTTTTTCCGGGTGCTTTCTATCACTTTCTGAAGTTACTGTGCATATCATATGCACAGTGCAGCCATCATCCATCAAACTTGTGTCACTATGCACTGTTCCCATCTACTGCCCAGTGTCATCCTGGCACTGAAGGATGCAAAAAATATACATTTGACTTCCACTGACCTGAGTTTCAAAATCAAATTTAGAAAAAGCCTTGGTGCAAGTTACCCATTGGGATAGCTGGCGTTTCTGTGACATGGAGGATTTTGTTGCCACTAGCCACTCTCACTGCTCTGCTTTCTGGAAGTGGTGAGCCTGTTGACCAGATACACTATGTGGCCAAGTAGGAAAACAGCTTCATGGTATTACCAGACATGCATCTGCTGTCATGGCTTCTGTTGACCCTGTTACCTGGCTGGTGAAGGAAGGTTGTTCCAGGCCTTCAGTATATGTGAAACAACTGACTTCCTGTACCATGTTACATGACTATGTCTTCTAAGGAGTCTCCTGCAAGAGGCAAATGAGATATATTAATATAAAGCGGGAAAATGTACTATGCTATTTTTGCCAGTTCTGGTGTGTGCAGGTAATGAGTCAGCCCATCAAAAACACAATATTGGCTGAAAAATCGTGAGACCAAAATACTAATAATTCTGTAATGAAAAAGGCTTTGTGCTAGGGGGAAGGTAGGAATATGGAGACCCCAAAAGGGAGATTCAACTTCTAGAAATACAGGGCCATCCACAGGGTGCTATCACCGCTATACCTTCCCACCAGCTCCCAACCACCACGTGGGTCTCTTCTCAAAATCCCACTAGCTCCCTTTCTTCCTTACTATCTGGAAAATGAGGGCAGTGGGCAACTTAAATTCAGCTAAAGTTAAGGGCTTAGTACCTAACTCAGTGCCCCAGGAGTGTGTTGGATTTTTTTTTTTGTAACTTTGTGTATGAGAAGCCCCACTGAATCTATTTCCACCCTCAAAACTACTGTGCTGCTGTTGTCCTTCCTTCTGCACTGCTGCTATGCAGTAGTTTAGTGTTTAGAGTACTTCCCTTGAGTGTGGAGACTTGGCTTCAGCTCCCATTTCTATCCAAAAGGATTCAAGATCTCATTCCTGGACAAGGTCTCTGATCTAGAGGTTATTTTGGAAGAAAAGGGAGAATAATCTTCTTGCATATCAGAGCTTCTCAATTTTTTTGCCACAATGTGAGAGTGAATGCATGCCTGAGTAACTTTGTTCTATGTTGCCTCAGAGCAGTGGAATGGCCTAATTTCCAAAGACTCTGTCCTTATTGAGTGATGTTTCAGTGTAAAATGCAGAACAGTCTTTGGGAGCACGTAGTGGGATACAGACCCCCATTGTAGGTGAATGTTGTCCCGAGGACTAGTGCTGAGAAACTTCTTTTGCTTTTCATTCCTCCCCCTTCAATAGAAAGAACTGAAAGTCTCTGCTGCTGTTACGTTCCCCTATAGCATAAGTGGCTAATGTACTTCATGAGACATGGCTCGAGGTCTCATTGGGCAGGTGTGATTTGGAGGCAAGTCTTGCATGTCCTGAGTGTGAATGCTGTAGCTGCTGTGCCTCTCCTCTTGTTGAATTTTGTGAGAGAGGGTTTGCTTGGGGCTGAGAGGGAAGAATACCAGCATGGAAGGCTGGTGTTGTGCAACTTAGAGCTCAGAGCCTGGCTCCTGGGTCTTGAGCCTCTCCCCTTCCCTGCCTTCAGGGTTGGCAGTTGGTGTTTCACCCAATGTACTGGCTGGTGGTGATGCTGTTCTTGAGCACATCAAGCCTTGGATAAGGTCTTCCTTCTAGGCTGTGCTGCAGATTTGTAGCACTGGCTGCTTTTTGGTTTAGTCCCATATTTAAAAGAGAAAATTGGCTGCCAGAGAAAAGTCTTGTGCAGCTATGTTCTGCTACTAGACACTCATTTGAGCCTTTCTGTAATAGAGTGTAGATTTGGAACACACATGCATAAGCAATAATGCATTAGTAATTGCTTAATAACTTATTAGAGTCTAGCTTCTGTACAGATAATGGAGAAAAGCTACAGCCAATTAGTTGTAAGAGGGCAGTGGAAAAAAGTTAAACTTTAAATTATTGCTGGAAAGGTGAGCTGATAAACTTTGGACTAAACTAGTGTATTAGCACTACAATGGAACTATCAGCTCTGTATAAAACATTAATATGACAAATTAGTGCTTTGATTGTACTAGATATAACCATATTCATTTGTTTAATTAAACAATCTAGGCTTCTCTTGGTGTGGGTCATTTTAAAAAATGTTAAAAATAAAATTAAACACATAATTAAGCTGACAAGAGATAAAGACCCTTGTGCAGCAAGTTGAAGGCAGTTAATTTGTAAGGAGCCTGGTCCCTGAAGGCTGTGTAGTTTATTAAAGTTACTGAGGCAGAGATGTGATAAAATATTTTATGTAGTGCTTTAAAGGCTAAATTGCTCTGACACTTTTAAAGTCCATGGGATACAGTCAATTAGGGTGTCTTTTTATCATGTTTTTTCCTCATAAAATAATCTAAACAAAATCCATGGCTATATTGATAATTTCTAAGAGTTCCCACAGTAACCTGTTTTTCGAATATTTTACTGTGATACATGTAATTGCAGTCATTGGTCACTCTGGTGGTAAGAAAGCTCAGCTGAAACATTGTGTCTGTCCCAAAATGGTAAGGTAGTGATGGTAGACTAACCAGGAGAGGTAGTTAAGTTGGAAGCTTGGTCAAAACTGAAAAGCCACTTGGTTATGCAGGTTTCCAGGTACAATCCTCTTCAGATGTTCTTGGAGCTACAAAAGCAAATGCCTGTAAAGGTGCTGGATGAAGGGAAAATATGTCTTGCCTTAAGTGTCTGGAGCTAGAATAAAACTGGTTACGTATTTTCTGATACTTTGATCTGGATTTGAAAATAAGCATGCTAAAATACCTATGAGAAACTGTGCGTTAGATAGATAAATGCTCAGTTTTACCAGCTGATGAATCTGTTCCCCAATTTACAATCCGCTTTCTTGTAGGGTTAGAAATATGTTTGAAAAGGTAGTTGTAGTACTGAAATAGTTGCTTTTTATATTTGGGAGTAGGTAAATGTATCAGTTTTATCTCTGATATTTCTGAGGATTGAAGGGGTTATTTCTTCTGTCCTTTCTAATGGGGTATTTCCAATTTCTGTTGCTACTGCCTTTTAGCAGTTTTATGTTAAGTTTATCCTTGATCTTTGCCAAGGTCACAGGGGTGCAACTCCTAAACTTCTAGTGGACTTAAGAGTTTTTTATATAATCTTCGAACAAACAGGAAGAGAAAAAAACCAAAGGATAACAAGCCATGTTCAGGAGAAAGGTAAGGAAAGGCACAACAGAATGAAGAATGGAACTTAAACCAAAGCTTGTAAAATCTCGTTGTTTTAAATGGACAAACATTTCCAAAGGCTGTGTCGCTTTGTAGAGAAATCGAGTGAAGTAAATCCCTAGCTTCCATGATCCTGGTCATCTCATCTCCTCAAAATGTTTCTTTTTCATCTGACACAGGTTCTATGAGTTCCCAGTCCTGTATTTATCATGCAGTGTAGTGTGATGAGGGGGATTGGATGGGGTGCCCACTTATCATTTACTGAAGCATGGAGCACACTTCCTTTTTCAATATGCACATAAACAGCCAAAAAGAAGTTTAAACCAAGTATATATGCAAACATCTTTATAGAAAACTTCTGATCAAATAGAGATTTTTCTCTCAAGTTTGCATTGTCTGTGTCTTCGAAGCAAGATTTAAATTGAAGTTGTAAATTTCTGAGGGTTTAACCACTTGTCTATAGCAGTGAGGTTTGCAGTTGTCAAAGCCGTGTTGAAGAAGTGCAGCCAAATGCTCCAATATAAAATATCCCTGTACAGAGAGAGAGGGAGTGACAAGGGTTGACTGCTCAGAGGTGGATTATTGTTTGTACTGTAAGCAATGAACCAAAGCAATGCATAGCTTTATATCTTTTTCAGAAACTTTTCGTGCTTTGTATTTTAAAATTAATACCGGATCAACTGTGCCTTAAATTCACTACTGTCTAGAGGCTGAAGATTTGCTTCTTCCATGTGTTTTAGAGCAGACCTATCCAGTGCTGAGAAGAGTGAGGGATGTACAGATTTTGTGCTTTTAGGGGAAGATGATGACATGAAAATTGATTAACAATGTTAATGGAGAGCTCCTGCCAGGCCATACAGCCTGTCTTATTCCAGATTTTGGAGATCTGCATTGCAGATCTGAGGGTCAGCCTCAGATCATAGGAAAATAACTAGCAATAAGTGATTCCCAAATGAATTTTTGCTATGTCTGCACATTATTCAGCTTTCTAAACTTCTATTACTTTTGACTGTAGGTCAGTTTTGATTTATCATTTCAACTACAATTTGTATGTGAATATAAAAAGAATAAGAAATTTTCTTCTCTGTTATTTCAACCTGATAAATAAAATACTCCTTTTGACTAAAAATTTCTCACTAGGTACTTATATACAAGTACTCAGTGACGTTGTATCTGCTAAACCATAAACACAATATTTATGAAAAACATTATTGTACCATACTTAAAGGGATGCATGGAGGACAAAAAAATTGTTACAAGTAAATTTCCTTTTGTTTAGCACAGGAATTTTGAAAACATTGGAAGTTCATGCTTGAATGCTTCTGTTTTTTTTTGTAAAAATTACGATCACAGATGGAACAAAATATTCAGTGTCTGAAAGTAAAGACAGAAATTTGGTTCACTGTGGGATAATGAAAACTGAGAAACAATTATGCTGCTGCAATCAAGATCTCAGCTACAAATAACTAATTTCACTTCTCCTCCACTGCTCCAAAATATACTGCTTATTGTTCTTAAATATTTATATGTCTTTGAATTATTTACTGAGCAAAGGACGCTTGCACTCCTCTAACACAGAAAGAGATGAAAGATTATTTCATGTCAACAGAACAGAAGACAATAATAAATCCATAATGTAAATAACATGCCTCAGAAAAGAGCTGTGTATTATTAGTATGTGACTAGGTTGCAACTGGGCTCTGCTTATGAAAATACTTTTTCTAGCAGTGTGGAAACACTTGGTTTGATTGAACAAAGTAATCAGAAAACCCTTTTCTGCATTTCACTTCTTTTAGAAAAATATTTGAGATAGTCACCTTGTACTAGTTTTAGATTTGATTGTTGAGAAGATTTGAGGATGCAGAAATGAGCAAACATTTAATGAATTTCATTCTTTCTCGCATTTCTGAAGATGTGGATTTGCAATGTTAATGTGAGCAGTGTGAATTCTGACCTTTTCTGTCATTCTGTTTGGAAATAGTGGCTGAGCTTTCCATTTGCTGACTGGCCATGGGCGATTGTTCTTTCCTTCTAAATTTCTTCACTATATTCCTTCTTGAATTTTCACTGGTGCTGTCTGCTTTATTTCAAGTATATTGAGATAAACAGCAACAATGAAAAGTATTCCTAGGGGAAAACATGAAAATAGAAGCAGGATATTTTTGTGTGGAATTACTTGTGCTAAACACATTTGTGCCTTTTTGATGTTTCTTACTTCCTTGTTTCTGTGTAATGTGCATACTCTTGTCCTTGCTCCAGCTTTGTCCTGGCCTGTGGTATTCATTTTCAGAATGGGAAGAGTTCAGCATGCAGGAAGTCCTAGACTCCTGTATTCGCAGAAATATTTACTGTTGGGATGTTGCAACTGAAGATTTTATTTTCCTCTTTGCCTTTAGACTGCCATATGTCTGAATGTTATTAAAAACAATTAGGAATCAAACTTGTGTTGCATGTGCCTTGGAAATTCCCACAGAATTTTAGAGGCCATTTAGAACTGGCTTTTTTAGAATGTGAATATTACTGAATTTCTGCAGCTTCAGGCAAAGGGAAATACCTACAATTTGGCCCTGATTTTACAAAATTCGAAGTCTTAGAAAGGCAGTGGTACATGCTCTTTCTCTTGTTTATTTTCACTGGAAGTGTGGATGGCCATACAGCCTTCCACAGTTACCTGTTCGAAACGTTGGAGATACGCAGAATTGTTCTTGTGATGGAGTAATGGAGAATGCTGTAACATAGTTGAGTTCAGCATGCTGGGAGTACTGTTTGGCGTTATGAATTTGCCTTTCAGCACTTCCTTCCATGAAAATCTAACCCAATTAGTCTAATATTTTGCATCTTCAGAATTATGAATAAAAAAATCTATATTTTTAATGCAAAAAACAAATATAATTCTGTACATCTTTCAAAAAAAATGAACAATATCCAACGTAGAAGTTGGCACTGTGTAACAGAGCAGAAGTCTAGCCAGGTAGCTGTCTCTGAGAGCTGGCAGTTTAAAATCATTCATAGGTGCCCAAGAAATACATTTCCCACATGACAATTTCTTTCTAGATACAGCAATGATGACTAACTATTAAAATTTTGAGATAAGGAGCAAAACAAAAAGAAAGGATAAATGGCCCTAGAGAGGGGATAATGGTCACAAATCAAATGTTTTCCTTGTGTTTCCTCCAGAAAGGCTCATGAATGGAGCCTCAGACTATATACTGCTGTCATTGAAACCAATTAGATTTTTTTGCATTAACTTCAGTAAGAGCAAATGCAGGCCCCTGGAGATGAAGATTTCTGTCAATATAGTATAAAAACTGTTTCATTTCAGGTCATAATGGAGACAGAGATATGATTCTGTCTTCTAATCTGGTGTAGGATTTATATAATGGAAGGAGAAAGGCACTTTAATCTGTGGGTTAAAATTATTATATTCTAAAAAAATCGCATGGGAAGTGTTCTGTTATAAAACTACTGAGATTCTTTCCTGTACTAAAAGAACAGTCATATGATCTTTACAATTACTGATACGTGTAGTCAAAGAGTAGCTGAAGCGTATTGTTTCTTTTCTGTTTTAAGAACAGATACTTTAATTATGCAGCCAAAAATTTTTGGCTTTTTTTGGGAATCTGAAATTTGAAATGCACTAGACTTGTACTGCAACCCTTCATCATTCAAGTTGCCCTTTTAAATCAGTGGGACTTAAGATCATCTGCATGAATTAGAGTAGCAAGATACGGCAGACCTACGAGAAAAGAAATATGTGGAAATCATAAGAAAGCCTAATAATCTGGGCTTTTCTGCTTGTGGTTCTCACACATAAAAGTAGAGACTTATGAATATTTTTAAATACTAACAAAAAATAGATTCTGCACTGAAAACAGATGTTTTGAAATTCTAATATAGCTGAAACTTTTTGGGCAACAAATATGCTAGGCAGTTTTGTATTAAAATACGCTCTAGAAATATCTGAATTTGTGATAGTTATGTGTGTTTCTTTTCCCCATTCTCTTATTATGGGTATCTAAACCATGTTTTCATTGTTGATTTAATTTTTTTTATGGGAAGCCATTAAGCAGCCAACTATTCAAGTGTAAAATTCTTCATTAGCAATGAAAAAAATTCATTAGGGAATTGAAAGGTGTATATGGATAGTAATCTTTTTCCTCTGAATAAATAATTTCAAGTATGAACGTATAAGTTATCACCCTGCTGAAATAAATCTCAAGTCTTTATTCTGTCCATTGACAATTTAATGGATTTGGTTTTAGAAATCCTCCAAATTATGTGACTTAATGTACATTTTCAAAACTAACATTTGTGAAATTGAAGAAAAAATACCATGTGAAGATAGCAGGAATCTAAACAAATGTATTTTTTTCTCACTTTCAGTGCACAAATTGTGCGTGGTAGAGCTTATGCAAAAATTTAGTTACATGAAAGTTTTTGAAGATTTCTTTGCCTATTTATCTTCTCAAATTGGGATCAAACCTAGGACACACACCCCACAACCCAAATATTCATACACAGTAAAAATCCTGCTTTGTTGTCCTTTTCAAAGACAACCAAGCTCTTTTCAGAGAGGAAATAGGTACTATGCAACAAAGCCTTGGGAGCTCCTTGTAACTGCGGGCAGAAAGTAACACAATTATTGTTAGTTGTGTTTGTCCACTAACAAATAACACCAGCACAACTGATCAGTCTTTTAAAACCTTTCCTTGAAATATAAAAAAAACAGAGAGAATTGTCAGCTTTGTTCTTCAGTTGTCAGAGTTTCCAAGTACCGTGGCTCCATAGCAGCCAGAAGACCTTTAGCTGGTAGCTGGTTAAAGAGAGACTGAAACCTGGAAACTCTAGGCAATGTCAGAGTCCTGGTGACCTGGGACCAGCACTATGAGCTAGTAGTAAAAAAGAAGACTGATCTCTGGAGTTGGTAGGCAGGCAAGAGTCCACTAGAATTCTGCCTGAATTTTGCTGAGTGTTTATAAATGGAACTATTGCTGCAAAGTGTCTTTATTTCAACATTAAATTAAAAACATGTGTGAGATTTTCTGAGGAACTTTACTTAGACATATTCAGAAGCATGAGAAATGGGGATGTAGTACAGTGGAGCCTCCATAAGGATGTTACTTTTGTGAAGTAAGCTGTAATAAATCCCTGCTTGGACCTCTGTGGACAGATGGGGCAAATAACACATACAGGAGCAATTTCTGCTATCTAATGTTGACGGGAAAAACTGAGCTGATTTTGAAAAACTTGTCTAGAGGATGCTGATAGTATGCACAGATCATCTGCCTTCTTTCACTTGGCAGGTGAGAAACAGATATAGTGAGTGACTGCCGAATGAAATAGCAGATAAATTCAATGTAGGTAAATGCCAGATGACGTACATGAGAAAAAAAAATCCTGACTTTGTATACCTGTGATGATGTCTTCTGATCTTATGCTGAATGTTCTTGAGTAAGGTATTTCAGTTACAGTAGGTAAGACTCTGAGGGTATCAGTTCAATGCTCAACAATGGTTAGAGGGCAAATCATATGTTAGAAATCATTAGAAAAGTAAAAATAACAACATGGAGAATGTCATTACAGTATGAATGTCATTACAGTATTGTGTGAAAATCCATGCTCCACGTGCACCTAGGCAATGAGAAGTTTTTTCCACCCCACAGGCCCCCCCCCAGTCTCCAAAAGGCTGTGATAGAACTGAAAAGAGTTCCATGGAAGGTCTAAAAAGATAAGCGAAGAGTGGAAGGGTTTCTGTATAAGGAATGATTAAATTAGAATCTTTCAGTCTGGAAAAAGGAGGACTGATGGAGGCTATGATAGTAGTCTATAAAATCATATAGAGTGCAGATAAGGCTCAGTTTTTCACATTCTCTTCACAATATCTTGTCCAAGAGCCAGGGGAAATCAAATGAAGGTAGCAGGAGCAGATTCAAAACAAATAAAAAGACATGGATTTCATGTAGTGGGTAGTTGATCTCGCCAAAAGAATAATAGGGGCTAAAATTTTGTATTGGTCTAAGGGGAGACAGGGCAAATTCATGAAGGAGAAATTCACTGAAGACCAGCTAAACACATAGATGCCATATCTGGTTCAGGAATTCCCTAAGTTGAAAATAAGAGGAGCCTGGGTGAATATTAGGGGGAATATCTTTTATACTTGTTCTGGTTTTATACTCTTCCCTACTTATCCACTTATGGCCACTGCTGGAGACAGAATACCATGCTAGAAGGGTCTTTGGTCTCACTCAGTATGGCTGTTTTTATTTTCTTAACTGCTTTCCAGATTTACCTGAATTTGAGGAACTGTGTACTCTGCTAAAAAAAAAAAGTATTAAGCACAGACTTGGAATCTGAAATCTAAGTGCAAAATGAAATTTCTGACCTTGATGTGAACTTCTAAAATGTAGATGGGAACAGAAATTCCCCAGTGGTAAAGATATCGTTATAATCAAATCAAAACTGTGCCTGAAGGTTCAAAACACAGGAATATAACCCCAAAACAATTCAACGCTGATTTCCCTTTGCCAGTTCTACTACGCTTTCTTGCAATGCATTTTCAAGAATAGAATGAAGTACGTATAGAATGAAGTAAAAGGTCATTGAGGTGGTGCAACTTCTTAGTTCAAAATGGTTGTGTAAAGAGTCACGAAAATAAACTGTAGATTAATGAGCATAAAGTCTTCAATTAATGCCAATGATGTGTCAAGTCAAGTGTACATCAAAAGGCATGTGCAGGGAGGCACGTATTTCACCTGTTTCACCGTATATGGTGGGCTGGGTGTCTCTAGGATATTTTTATTGAAACTTTTGAATGGTATACTGCTTCCATTAACTTTGTCTTCCTTCCATGGCATGTTTTTTTTATTTTTCTATTAAAAAGCTCTAGGAAAGATATGCTCCTCATAAATGCTTACAAAAGTAAATCTAGATCTTGACATTATTCATATGATTTGACACAGGCAAGAAGTGGAGTCTGGGAGAGGAGAAATGGTGATAACCTTTGTGGCATGTTTTATGAATTGGTTATGCTTGTTTTGAAATTGCACTATATGAAGTTCAGAAATGACTATTTGAGAACTGAAAATCATTCACAATGAAGACTGTCTGAATGCTAAGCAATATATGTAACTGTAAACTGGAAAATGAAAATTCCAAATAAACCTGAGGGGCACAAAAAAGCTTTTCCAGAGCTGCTTTACTATCAAAATGAAAGATGTGGAAAGTAAAACACTGATCTTTGGTTCTCGTCGTGTGCGGCGTGTTAGTGGTATACTGGATGTAACCAGTATGTGAACACAGAGCTGGCCATGCAGCCATGAAACCCCTGCTGAGCTCTTCCAGGAGTTTGTCCAGTTGGAGATTCCCAGTGTGATTTTCGGCAGTGGTTGAAAGTGATCTGTAAGGAGCTGGCCATGACCCTTCGCTATCCACCCCTCTCTTCTGGTCACTAAATTCTCTTAAGCACAGTTTTAAAAATGAGTGCACGGAGAGTGTTGTTTTTCCCTGAAAGCAAGTGCAGCTTATCCTGCAAGAATGATATGGACTACAAAGAGGAGAAGGGGAAAATATGTGTGATCATGAATGGAATGACCTGTCTATGAAACAACCTCTCTAAACAAAATAACTTTCCTTTCTTAAGGCACCAGGCTCCAGTTCAGGAAACAACCACTGCCACTTTGCAGCACATCCTGGGCAGACTCCACACAGCCTGTCTGCTTGTGCCTGACAAGTCAGGTGAGACCAGGCTCTTTGTAAAGACAGACCCATGTGGGAGCCATCATACTAGATCTGGGTGTATTTTGTGAAGGAGAAGGTGGCATAGTCTGCTGTTCATGTTGCAGATTTTTATAGAAACTGCTATGCCAGGAAATAAAACTGTAAATATTTCCCATGTCTTTAACTCATAGCTTGCTACTTATTTCCCTATTATCCTATGAGACTAGATGATCATACGGTACAGAATTGCTGTATAATCCTCTTATATCCACAGTTTCTTTCAACATGCCCTGTTTTAGACAATTGTGTAATTACTTTCCATTCATTTCCACCACTTATTATGGAAACCTTTTCTTCTGACATCCTTGAAGCATTGCATCCTCTAGGTATGATGGGATATATTGTGCTAAGAATCATTTTCCACTGTACAGCTTTTGAAGCATTATAGAATCTCATTTTTTCTAATCAGTGCTCTAGTTTCTTGTGGGCTAAAATTAGGCTTCCTGTCTCTGGCGTGCGAGGCGTCAGTGTGTGTGACCTTCAAGCTGCCATCCGGCCTTGAAGTGCAATTTTTGCATTGGGAAATCTAGAGGCAGCAGCTTTACCCGTTTTTGCAGCAGCAGCAAGATCATCAGAAACAGTCAACTGAGCAGCAACTGCAGGCTTATCACTCACAGGAAGCCATGCTACTGTGGTGCTCAGAAAGCTCTCCAGCACTGAAGTGCCGATGGAAAACAGGGCTGGTTCTCCACTGCTCTGTGCATTCTTGCAAGGTGACCAACCAACAGGTTTGTATGAATATTAATGGCTAAACTATAGAATGATGAAGAATCAATACTTTAATCTGCATAAGGGTAATATGCATTCCTTATGCATTGTAAAGCTGCTGCACTACAGTGTCTGAATTTCACTTATACGCTAAACTCATCTACAGGCTCTCTCCTTTTGAATTATGCATGTATTACACAGCCTGTTGCCTACAACAGATTTATGACAATCTCATTGCACCTATGCAAATCTTCTTTGGTTTTAAGCATCAACCATTTAATGTCTTTACTGAGGGAGAAAAATCGTGCAGAAGGGGATACAAAAAGGTTTTATTACTCACACTATATGCTGCTCTTACTAACTTTCATATTAGTTCCACATTGTATCTGGTCAGTTAAATGACCATTTTTGCGATGCTCTCAGCACTTTGTTCACTGCAGCTACACAATAATATTCTTTGTCCTCTTTTTCTTTCACATACCAAGAGCAGCACCTGATAATAACAGAACTGAAGTTACAGCTTGGTAATCAGCATTTTAGGTGATTTTAATTATGATGGATGAAGAAGAAAAATGGCAAAAACATGCTTTCAGTGGTACTGAGCAAATATGACATGGAACTGATACACAGAGCTTATATTACAGATCTGTCAAATTACCCAAGGATAATTTGGGTAGCTGGCAGATTCCCAGCTCATCAGTTCAGTAGCACAGGCAACACATGCTGGTTAGTTTTGCTTGGGCTTGACATATAAATGTCTGACCATCACCAGAGCTGCTTAATTGATAATGCACATCTGATTTGAAAATAGGTGTGTTCCCCTTTAAATGGTAGCTGTCACATCACATCATGTCACATCACACATGTCACGTCATGTTCCATTAAATCACTTTATATGCTGGCGTGATGCAAGATAGCATGATGAGGGGCTAATGTAATGTGACAGGTAATACCTGCTAACAATTTGAGTGGTGGGTATCAGATCTGAATGCATGCCAGACTTCAGCTGAGTGTTTGTGAGGGAGAGCAAAGTCTTTACCCAAAGATCAAGCTTTTCTGCAAAGTGTAACTTTAGCAGCTACCCAGCTCCATATTTATAACTCGTAGCTGTATATTTTATTTTTTATAAAGTGACTTATGGCACCTGAAGTGACGTGTTAAGGGAGAGATTAAGGTCTGTCAGCAAACATGCAGAAGTTTGACATGTATGGCTTTCATTTCTCAGCTACTGGCTCATTTTAGGTGTCAAAGTACTCTGGTGATTTGCCTAATATGAAAACTTAATTTATGAATTGGATAAAGCCTTACTTAATGCAAGAAAGTTCAGCTGAGTGATCTACTAGAAAACGTTCAGTAATCTGCAAAATACGCTATACTGTTTTAATGATTGGGTTAAGTTTTCACATGGTGTTTATACAGCACCCTCTGGGATCTCCACAGGTTAAATTACAGTATATGCAAGAGTGAGTTATGACTTGAGTGGGGAAAGCACAGCTTCCATTTTTCATTGCTTGCACTACATTTGCAGCAATGTCAGTAACATAGACCTTGGGGAATCAGAGTCATTGCTAAATCACAAGGGAAATTTCTCGTATAGCTCTTCCCAAATATTGATTGTTCGGCAATCTTTGAAAGCTTCTACATAAAATTTTTTCCTCGTAGACTGCAGAGACACAAAGGTTTCTGAAGGTAAACGTAATGTGAGATAAAAAGTCTCCTAACTGGTGAGGTTTTGCCTTGGGATTGTTGTTGTTGCTTTCTGCACTAAGTCTCATTAAAATCCTGAATAATTCCTGTGTCCTGCATTATCTATTTAAAGAACTGATTGGGTTGTGAGGTTTTTTTTGTCCCCAGTCCATTCTTTTTGGACCTCAGTTTAGTGGGAAAAAGACCAGTAATTTTCTGCAATTGCTGTGGTATGATCATTTAGAGTATAATTTAAAAACCTGGAAAAGTCTGTATCAATCATGCATGTACAGTAATTGCTGTGATAACTGTTACTGGGTGCTTAATTATTATGAAGCATTAGGACTGTATGTCCTTTTGTAATTCTTCTTGATAGCCTTTTAGCTTGCATCATACCTGTGTCATATCCTCCACTTCGTAGAGAGTATCAGTCTCTGAGCAGGTAAGTCCTTTCAAATGCTCTTAAATTCTGGTTTCCTTTGGTGCTTTAGGAACAGTTAGTGGTCATTATACTGACAATAACCATTTTTCCACTAATTAAATTGATTCTGATAACTCTCAAAATGTCAAGGCTGCAGCTCTCTGGACTGGCTCGTGGGAGATGCTAAATTGACAGTGATCATTAATCATAGATTTTCACCCTTTGCTGCGGTTTACCATCGTGGGGTCTGTTTAGGATTATCTTTAGAGAGTTACTTAGAGTCTGCAGCTTGTGCAGAGTGTAGCAGGCCCTGCTTGGTGCTGTAGGTTAGACTGAAGGTGTATATCAGTCTTTAGTAAACTCTGTGTGAAATTTTAAAGATATTATTTTTGTATTCTTTTCCTTGTCAGATATGTAAGATTAGACTGACAAGTTACTATTACACAGCCTAGAAGATGCACTGGTTTTAGAATTACTGAACTCCAGCCTCTCTTAAAAATCAATGCAACTTGATGAGGGAGTAGGAGGAGAAGTACTCCAGGTGCTGCCTTTGCGTGGTGGGATGAGAACAGCATCAATATTTTAGGTTATCGGTGTGCTAGAAGCTAAGGCTTTCTTCCTGTATCATTGCAATGATGGAAATCAGTATTTCCTTTCTGCTGTATTCAGATGAGGTAAATTCCACTTAAGACTCTGGTTCTTGTATTTCTATTTGACTAAGCCACCCTGCAAGCCTGGAGCCAGTGAAGATAAAGCTCTAGTGCAGTGACTGGGGTGGAGTTTGGGCTACCTGCAGACAGCACCACATATAGGAGCCTGAGAAGGCTGGGCATTTTCGATAAAACCTGTACATCTCTCACCTTTTGGTGACCTGCTGGAATCTATGCACTGTGCAGAATACATGATTTTGATTGGACACTTCTCCTGTGGTTCATTACTTCAAATGTTTTTCTTCTGTTGAGGGTGGCTGGTATAATTTGTTAATTTAATCCAGTTATTTACTTACTTTCACTTTTAATTTGTTGTGTTCCTAGAGACTATGGTTTGTGGATTCATCAAATAACTGAAAATATGTTATCACAGCTGTCGTGTTACAGCATAAACAAAGAATGAGAGAACAGTGTCTTGTTATTTTAAATATATGATAATTTTAAAGTATATTGTATCTTAAATATCTGATTAACATAAATACCAATAAATCATTTCCAGGCTGTAATGCGGATGTGCAGGCTGTATAATATTTGAGTGTACTGGTAGAAATACTGACATACTGTTCTGGTTCATATCATCACCTATATATTGTCTGTGCAGTCTCAGGTACATATTTTTTTCTTAGTCACCATAACTCTACAGAAGCTTTCCATTCCTCATCTCTGCTTTTATCTGCTACTGTACAACTAGATCCTGCTCCTTGCTGTGAATCAGATTTGTGTCTGTCCCATCATCCCTCTCTGCAGACACTCGGAAATAACTGGTCTTTGATTGTCGCTTCAGTTCTGGCTTTTATGCATTTCCTGTTTGAATGAACTTCTCGCTGACATATACATTCTAATTCTGCCTATTAAAATAGAGGGGGGTCATCTGAATATCTTATTTTCTTTCAATCCCTATCAGCCCCTCCACCATATGTTTCTAGCTTTTTTTATGCTACAAACCAGTATACGTTGCATGTAGATAAAGGCACTAAATATACAGTAATATATGGAACTTAACTTTTGAAAGAAAAATTTGCAGGGAGGTAGTTCTATGGTGTGGTGATTTAAAGACATTGTAAGTGATGTACCAATCTAAATTCTACTGCCCTTGGCACTCATGCAAGATAATATTGCAAAATAATTCTCTTAATTTCAGTGGAATTACAGTACCCTCTGGGTAAGGAGGGATGAAGTTGCCCTGCTGAATTACTTTAATAGAATTGTTTTAAAGACAGTCTCTTCTACTTCAAAGTCAGCAGTCTGTAAGAGGAACCCCATCTATGCTGTTAACTGACTTCACTGTGACATGGATTTTGTTATTTCGTCTTACATGTGTTGTGTTCCTACAGTATCCTGAGCTTCAGTTCAAAAAGGAATTTGCTTTGTCAGTCTGTATGCCGAGAAAAGTATTTGAAAAGTGAGTACATTGGGCCAAATGGTCTTTTCCTGTTCTGATGCTAGTTTGTGTTCTTCGTCTTAATTACAGTAGGTCCTATGGAGATAACTGCATGTGAAGGATCACAGTAGCAGTGGGACAATGATGAATGCAAGTGGCTGCCAATAGTAAAAGCCACAGGTGATGGGGATTTGTGCAGTATGCAAGTGTTTTGTTTCTAGATGGTAACATTTCCACCAGTGATTACCAGGAACTCAGGTGCTTTGCTATGACTGGTTATAACCCCAAAATTATTAGCAAAAGAGTGCAATATCTAAGCTGCATTACAATTTTAACTACTTTTGTACTTCAGTTTTAAAGCACAAAATATTAGTTTTAATGTTTTCTTCATCATTAGTTTAATAGTTTGTTAAACTGTACTTTGCAATTATCTTTTTTTTTCATTTTTTTTCTTACTTGAGACAGGTAAGGTTGTAAATGAGTTGCAAAGCCGTTGTTCCTAAATAGAAGGGATGGATGTGTCATCGTTCAGCAACTGAATGGAGTTCTGTTCCAGCAGCATCAGTCTGAGATCAGTTTTTTTCATGATGTGTATCGTTTCATCATGAAGGATTTAATTCCTAAGAGTGATACAGCTACCAATGCTGGTTTCAATTTACTCTGCAAAAGCATTTTCAGTGTTGGATGAAGGCTCGGTAAAAAGGGAAAAAAAACCCAGAATGATGCATCAAATTACAACATAATTAGCTGAAAGTGGAGTTACGCAATGTGTTACATTTTATATCTCTTACAGTAACGTTACTGCTTTTAACCATGGAAAATGTCAACCTAAATGCTATTATTTTTCCCTTAAAATAAGGCTTTTTATTTGAACCATGTTCACAAATGTTGAGTGATCTGTGAGTGTCCTAGTTCTTTATTTTTCTGGTGTAAGGCCTTAAAATTCACCACAGAATGCAGAAAGATCAGTGTTTTGTCATCTTGACAGAAAGTGACTTAGGCTCAATCGACTTACCTGTTTTGAAAAAACGATGTTTTTACATTCTCTACATGTCCCAGACAGTTCTACTATCTTGCGTCTTTCCTACCCCTGGAGAAACATTTGCCACTGCTGCATTTAGATCATAGGGTGTCCTCCACTGACATAGCTGGATGTGCCAAAGGAACAACTGGGAGCTGTGGTTCCACCAATGCACTGACTGGGAGCAGTGGTTCCACCTGCTCTGAAGGTGTGGATTCAGAGAACATGCAGCTTTGTCCATGTAGCCCCAGGTGGATAAGCCCAGTAACCAGGTGGACAAGTTGCACTCCTCTAGCCAGGAGGAAGAGTAGCCTTGTTTTACCACTGCTTCTCCTCACAAAATGCAGGGAAGCTTAACTGAATGTAATGCTGGGGAGGCTTGTGTGGCAGTATTACAGTCATTGATGAACCCACACACGAATTTGCTCATTTTCCCTTCTGTACAGCGTGCAGTGAAGTCAGGAGGCCCTGTATTAAGTGGTAGGAGAAAGCAAAGTATAGAAGGGTTGGTCATCAATACTGCATACTGCTTTCTTTTTTCTCAGCGTTGCTCGAATCCCATGGAGAAAATAAGCAATGAAGATTTCACTATGCAATGAAGATTTCATTGTTTTGCATATGCAGAAAGGGGATAGGCTAAGATAGAAACTTTCAAGTATTTAATTTTGCAAACCTGCTATTATTCTGACACACCTTTATTTTTCTACTCATTGTGCTTATCCATGGTTTCCCATGTGCTACGTATGGTACACATGCTGTCCAGAATGTTACTGGGCATCTGTGCAAAATTGCAGACACTTAAACACAGCTGCTGGAGTTTTGCCAGCTTCTATTATTGGTCACATGCAGAGAATCACAGTAGCAGACAAAGCACTTCATGCAATCTTTTGTTGATTCGGACGTTTGTTAAGTGTTTCTCTTCAAATGCTAACTTTTCGGTAACTGGAACACCAGCATCCTCCTAGAATTATGCATCTGTAGTCAAAACCAAGAACATTCTGAAAATTAGTGATTTCTTCCTGTGCTCCTTTTTATGTTTCAGCTATAACACTCTGGCTGTGATGCTAATGCTTGTATACTTGTCATGGTACAACGTGAAATTGCTGTCAGTTTATGTTGTTTAAATTAGCTAGTAGTAGTGACTGTGTAGTGAGCTGATCCCAGAAAAACCAAGAGTATAAACACAATCAAGTCAAAGAACCTTTCTTACATTGCATACTCGACAATATAGACGCAGCATATATAGGAACATGTGTTCCTACGTGCACAAAACTTTTAACAGAAAGGGGTTAAAAATCTAAGTTTGTAATGAGCCTTGAGAATTGTTTGTTTACTAGGCATGTCATGAAAATTGTGTCTGCTTTTAAAATGAAGCAAATAAAAAGTGTATGTAGGGAGGAATACTTGACAGTTCTGCTGCCACCTTTTGATCATATCCTGTAGTTACAAGTAGTAGTTGAAAATCAACTAATCCAAAGTATCAAAACTGAAAAAAGTACATATATACCTCGGGGTATAACTATTTAATGTATTGATGCTAGAATTTTAACTGAGCAGGTGGCCATCTTAGGTACTGCACTTGATGTACAGCTTTATTAAGCAGTTTTGTTAGAACTGTATAATAACTTATACATTTAAAATGAGAGGACTGATAAAAATGATAAGTAATGAATTTCAGCTATGTTCTATTAATTTTCTCAATTTATCAGGTCTTTACTGTAATAAATTTTTATTAAATGTAGCTTAAATCAGGATTGCCCACCTTCTCTGTCATTAAATGGATCTGGCTCTTGCTCTCTGCTACCCACTTTCCTTGAGGTTGTTTGGAGATTCCTCAAGTGGCAGCAAGTAATCTCTTGGGACTGAAATGTCAAAGTCTCCTCATATTATATATGAATGTCCTATATGTCAATATTGCATGTGTGTGTCAGGTTGTATGATGGGGCTCCTTCTTGGATGGACGCACTTCCCAGTGTGATGGGAGTGTCTCCTTTTTATGCAGATGACGTGCATATCCAAGCATATGATGGTGTTTAGTAGTCATGTGCTGTGGTAAAACTTTAGATAGCCCACCCATACCAGAAATTTGAGCACCCAGTGCCCACTAAAGTACGGGCTGGGTTTTTTCTAAAGGCTTCTAAAGAACAGATTCTGGACTTTCACAGTGAAATGCCTTAGTATGAGAGTATGGATCTATGATTACTGAATCACAGGCCATACTCGCTGCTGCCATGGAAGACAGTGTTATCCTGGCAATACAGATGTTTAAAATTGCTGGAGAGCTACTCTATCTTTTCCAAGTTTAACTTTATATAGGATTGGATTAATGAAAGTGTTAACTTTAAGGTTAATCCTTGGGTTTAGATTAGTGTTTAGAGTAGAGGGTAGCTGGGAGCCACAGCTGTTTCAGCGTAATATGGTTACTGGAAATGTTTGAGGGGGCTGCCATCAAGTGGGACCGTGGCAGGAACAGAAGCTGCCTAGAAGAGAGACCTGTGTTTGAATCAGTGACCTGTGCTTGAGATGTTTGTTAGTATGTTAACAGCCAGAAATGTATATTTTCCAATTCCTGCTGACAATGGGAAATAAGAACCTCGGAGTGCTGGAAGTTATTTGTCAGGAGCGATTAGAAAGAGTTGAGACTTTACAGGAAAATTATTCGAGAGGGAAGCCATGTTCCCCCCTGCAGACAGGCCAATTATGGAACACTACAGCAGCAATACAGGAATGGTTGCACAGAGCCTGGAATTCATCACTGTGGTTAGCATTATGGGTATGTAGTGTGGTTATTAACAAATCTAAAACTCATGGCAAAGCTAAGCATTGCCAGCGGGGGCGAAACGCAGGGAGGGAGCTCTGGAACAAGTGGGAGCAATCTGAGAAAGAGAGGTGGAACCTAGTTTAGATGGCCTTTTGTTTTCAGGGCACATCTTCACCACAGTACATGAGAAATCAGGTTTGTAATTCCTGATAGTGGGTGATGTACCTGATTGCTGGTAGCCCAAGCGAAAATATAATGCACAGAAGTGCTCAATTATTTCATAAGACTGTCTCGTGAACAGATTTTGCTCATTTGCAGCTGAGTTGTTTGTGCTTCTGTTTATCTCTGATACCCATTAAGCTTTCATTTACACTGTGACAGTGTGTGGCTATATCTGATTCTAACCAACTCGAGGCAATTAAAACTGCTGGCCCAGTGTCACTTGTCTCAAAACATGCTCAAGCATAGCATGATTACTACATCTTTGCTTGAAGACTGAAATGTGTGTGT
The DNA here is from genome assembly GCF_030867145.1 of Opisthocomus hoazin. NCBI lineage: Eukaryota > Metazoa > Chordata > Aves > Opisthocomiformes > Opisthocomidae > Opisthocomus > Opisthocomus hoazin. The sequence goes on from NC_134419.1 coordinate 8,783,711, forward strand.
TAAATGGCTTCAGCTACAGTATGGAATAGGCTGATTATAAAAGGGCTGGATAAGTGGAATTGTTGAAAATAAGATGAAAAATTAAGTGTGGTGTTATCATGTAGCTGTAATGATACCTGCACAGAGACTTTGGGATATGAAATAGTATAGAAATCATTACAGTAAAGTGTTGATCCAAGTGATGTACACGCACCCAGTTTCAACACAACATCTTCATCCTCTGGTAGCTGTCTCCCATAACAGACCAAATGCCTAAAAAGACAGCCAGGTAAGCTGCTAAAATTCATGGCAACCAGTAACTAGTCTGTAAATGCAGACAGATTTGTAATCTATCACAAAAGGAAGATGAGTTGGAATTTGAATGAGGAAGCTGAGACATGAATGTACAGAGCCTGGATTTCTTATTTTTATAGAATAGCAGGTCTCTAAGTGAGAAATGAATGACACGGCCCAGAAATGTTGACTGCTTCAAGGTGAAATAGGTCAGCTGGGAGAAACCCTGATCATGAGCAAGTCTGTAAACTGTAGGGAGACGCCTTTCACCAGCACCTCCTTCCTTACTCCTTTTTAATGTTTAGGCTTATGCCATGCCGTTAATTTCCTGTTGTCATTGACCCATTTCTCTCACTTTAATTTATTTCCATGTGGCAGGCCTGAATGGGCTCAAACCAGTTGGGGGGTGGGGGGAGACAACAGCATGCCTAGACCCTATGCAGAGCCTAACTGTGAGGCCTACCAGCAAGATAGTTGTGTCCCCAAAAGTTTGCCTGTGGCACTTGAGTTGAATGATGGTATATAATTTCCAGAAGACCATGCCCCATAAACAAATGTCTCTTTGTCTCATCTGCTTCAAAGTGACAGTTGACTGTACACAAGAAATGTATAGCTTAAATCCTTGTGTGGTAATGGTGAACCTTGTTGATGTCTGGTGCCAAATGCATATTGCTTTTTAACTAGTTGTCATTGGTGCTGGTCCAACTTTGGCACCTATGCCAACTGCTTTGCTATCGCTAAGAAAGGTAAAAGTCGATAACCTGCTACAGCAAGAGCTGAGAGGGTGAGAGAACTGTTGACATCCCCTAATTTTATAGCTGCAACTGTAAAGAAGTCAGACCTTTTAGAATCTTTCCTTGAAGTCTCTGTTCATCAAAACTTGTAGGATTTTCATTAACTTCATAAGAATACATTTAAATTCCAATGTGATTTAAATATTTTTGTGTGTTCTACTGTGCAGAGTTGGACTGAAAAGTGACCACGTCTTTTGTTATGCAGGCTCAATTTAGAAAAGCTCTTAAATATGCTAAACAGAAAGCATCTGGTGCGTGCTTGCACTTCTTAAGTAGCTGCCCCAAATGAATGATATGGGGCATTCCAAACCTGTGGCATTCAATACAAACTTCAGATACCAATGAAATCAGACTGGATTGACTACAAAACAGCCTGGACCATAAATGTCTAGCTTCAATGGAGCAGTCAGAATTCTTACCTGTGGGAGACAAAGGTTTTTCTATTTGTCTAATGGGCAAAATTGTCCAATAAAATATCTCAATCATGGTATTATTTGTCATCCTTTAATCTTTCAACATATTCATAAAGGTGAACTGAACAGGGGTAAATGTACTGCCTGAACCAACTTTCTTACTGTCATTGAAACCGTTCTTTTCCATTCCAGCTTGGTATTTAATACCAAAATTTTCTTTCTGGTTATTTAATGTTATTACATATAACTTGTTTTTTCTACAGCCAATTTTTGTCTTACCTGTCTTTATGGACTAACATTAGGAAAGTTTCTCCCATGTGTTTGTTAATGAAAGCTCTCACAGCCCTCACATTCAAATAATTTAGTTCAGTAGATGATGACTCAGATGTATAAACCACTTGTTTCTTTTCTTGCAATTACCCAGCTGCCAAGCCATAACAGGCTCATTCCCTTGGATGTTTCATCTGAGCTTATACCCCACTTTGACAAAATAGCCATATCACGCTGTACTTAATTTCTGAGAATGCAGCTACTACATGAGTCATTATAAACTGAAAGTCTTGCTTTAGGACATCTATAACTGTTGCCAATTTATTTTTTTTTTGGCATATGAGTGTGTATGTGTAATCCAGTGAGCCTATCTGTCAGCTGCTTCAGATGATGTAACTACCTCAAGGTTAAGACTGAGCTTTCAATTCCTTTCTTCAGCATGGAATTTCTTTTTATTGTGAAGTATTAGAAAATGCTCACAGTAAAAATCTCTTCTGACTCTATTGCAGTTGAGAGCAGGGCGGCACAGCCTCAGCCACATCAGATGTTTCCAGTCATGTATGTGGTATCATCAGTCACCTCCACAAGCTTCTGCTTGTAAGCAATAACTAAGTTACCGAATTCTTAGTAACAGACATCTTGCTCAACTTGGAAAGAGCTGAAAGGTGCATCTCTCTCCACTATGTCACCGTCTTTAAGAATTGTGTCCCATTTTCATCCCTGCTTGGTCCGTCTGCACCATTACCAAGAAAGCAGGAGGTCTCAGCTGAATTCTGGAAATTGCGTGTTTGTTTCCAAGGGATGAGTCTCTTGTTATGTGGCTTCATTTTGAAGTGCCAAAGACAAAAGTAGGTGTTCTTAGAGAGGCAACTATGTCCCAAAGCCCACTGTGTCATTGGGTGATAGCAGAAATTTGTAATGGAAGCTGCCTTTCTAATATATCTGAGTAGCGTAATATGATTCTGCTGAAGATTTGACTTGCCGCTTTTTCAGGATGTGATCTGATATACTTGGTGGATAAGATGTGATCAAAATATTTTGTTTCTCTTACTCTAGTAATCTAATTGTCGAAATGTAACACGACCCGTTTTTCTGGAGGATAACATCCAAATTGACATAATCTGTCTGAATAGAAGTTGCCAGTTATTTCACATGGAGCACAAAATTTATGACTCCAATTTTATTTATTAAGGAGATAAATATCTACTTTAATATGTTCTTGGAAATTTTGTTTAAACTATATGCTTGGTAAACCAGCCTTGTATTGTTACCATTTTAAACTACTTGTTAACCCACAGAGAAATGTGAAGGTATTTGGACATTATTCTGAAATGTCCCTGTGAATTTTCGCATATGAAAAAGGCCAGAGACTTGTGAATTGCAAATCTGTATGATTTGCCTGGTGTTTGTAAATGGAAAACAAGATAAGAGGTGACCTCCTGGATTCTTTAATTTTCTGTTGTAGGTTACATGAAGAATACGTTTAAATATAGAAATATGAGGGGAAAGGATGAATGATTTTAATACCTTTAAAATGGCTACAGTGGCAATAGTTTTGCACAGTGTCAGTTTAACAAGATACGACCATGTGTAGTTAGCTAGATATAACATCTATGACTAGATAAGGCCATAGATAACGTATAACCTGTTGGAGGTTTTCATCTACATGCTACTTTTTTAAAAAAAGTGGTTTGCTGCTTTTCTTTCTTGCACCAAACTGTTGTTGGCATCTGTCTTATGATTTGGGAGCTTTAGTTTTCATTTGTTCTTTCCAATAGTGTCTTCCATGCTATTGTTTGAATGGACCATGGAAAAACACTGCAGAAGTATTTGAGATATTCTCTATTCCTGTCTTTTATTTTTGACCCACTGTCAAGGTTAAAATCCTAATTTTGTCAGGTCCAGGATAATATTTTACCATGCGTGATTTAGCAAAGTGGATGTGCTTTCTGAAGAGCTTTACATTAAATTTAATGGTAACTGTGGTCTTGCATTCTTTTATCATGGTTAATTCAGGAACTGGTTATTAGTTTGGCTAGAGAAGGAGAGCGCTTAGGATAGGCTGCTTTGCTAGCAGATCATGCTGTGGCTGTCACGTAAATAAACCCAAATGGCATCTTTACGTGTATAATCTTGTAAATAAGGGCTGTATCCACAATGGATGGATATAACGGAGCTAAACTGATTTCTTCCCTTTTCAGTGTTCAGCTTTTCCATGTTGATGATGCTTTTAGGAGAAAGGGGTGTTAGGAAGGCAATGTGCGGTTGGCAGATATGAAATGCATCTGAAGAAAGAACCTCTTATTACTTCTGTTTGCAAAACACTGACTTGAGGTATGAAGTCTCATGATTTTATCTTTGTATCAGAGAATGTAATGCCAGTAGTAGTTTGTAGTATAGTTATCCCACTGAAGCTAATAGCTGTGTTATCCGCCTCTCTGTCTCGGTGAGCGGCAATAAAGTGTCCCCTTGTTTAGAGACAGCAGAAGCAGTAATAGCTGTATGCCACTGGAGGGAACGGCCTGGGGCGCTGGACCTTACAAAGCCCGAGTCAATGCAGTAAGATGGGTTTTCCTGGGAATGGCTGAAGCCGGGTCTCCCTGTTAAAACTGTCTGTACAAGGAGCTACAAACAAGGAGCTACACAGAGGACAAACACTATCATGTAGACTCGAGGTGATGTGCAGTGCTTCCAGAGTTCCCACCTGGAAAGGGGGGCCTGTCTTCTGCTTAACATGAGGAATTAGAACTAGCACTGGCTGTAGATGATGGAGAATATGTCAGTCTTTAGAAGGAGGTAACAGGAATCTGATTTCTCCCAGATTTATTACCCATGATTTTGGTATTATGATATTAACAAGTAGATTATCATTGCTGTGTTGATGGAAGTCTGTGAGCAGTCAAGATCACTGGTGATCTACAGTTTCAGGGCATAAATATATGCCTGATACTGAAATTATTTTGGGCACTAGTGGCTTCATTGCATTTGTAGTTTGATCACAGCAAGCAGTGGAGAAAATCAGGGCTGCTTATATGTTAGCAAAAGGTGAAATGCTGACAAGCTGTATCTCCATTTGCAGGGGTGACTTCTGAATAAGGAATGAGTAGGAAAATCAGTAGTTAGTAGGGCTGGACAGGTAGGTAAAGGAACCATGAGAATGCATTGGAGAAATATCTATGGATGAGTAGTACAGGTGTGAGAACATGTACTTTAGCTGTTACCATACAGTCAAGGTGCACCATATGCTTTCCTTAGATGCTTAGCCAAGTATTCTGGCACAGCTTTAAAAAGAACACGAATACATGAATAGGAGTTCATGTGTAGGTTTCAGAGGGGATCAGACAGCAGCTCCTGTGGCACCCTGATGCTTGTGTGCATGTCAGATGTGTGAAGAGTCACTGCAGTGATGATTTCCCCTGTTAAGAAGGTGTGGATGCCTCTGTGCAACAAACTGTTTTGACCTCATCCTTGCTGTTTGCTGACCAGCTCCAATGTGGGGATTAAATCAGCATGATCAGCTTCTGCCTGCTCTTTGCATCCCAGGCAGACTTCCTTGCCTATTTCTCTGGTCATTTTATGTTCTCATAAAACAGCAGTACCTTAAAGCAACAGCACCTGCCTCTTTCGAAGCAAGAAAAGTATTCTGTGGAAGGAAGTGTGTTGTAAAAGACTCGGCAATTCTTCCTCATAACAGCAGCACTAATGGTTGTTGCTGCAATTAAGAAAATGGCATCGACTGTTGTTGTACAGTAATAATCTCCTGCTGCTGCATAAGTGTTGAAGAATTTATTTTCTAAGCAGGAGACATTGATCCTGTGGCAGTGTTCTGCTGCCATTATTTTGTTTACATCATAAAGGAAAAATGATAGATGTAATCATTTAATTTATGGTGTTAAGAAGTGTCAGTTGCTCACTCTACCAGTATTGGTCTGAGGTGTTCCAACTGGCTTATGCATCAGACCTCTTAAAGTTTCAGGTAATTGGAGACAAAAGTAAAAGTATAGTTTGGTAAGCATGATGTTTCCCAGTTATAATTATGTCATTGATTGCAGTTTTAAATAAAATGGTATGACCAATGAGTAACTAGTCATTATGAAAGTTTTTAAGAAACAACACATGGTGTAAGAAACCAGCTTTAAAAAAAAAAAAATAATAAAATATTGAGCGTTTGACTACAGTTCTTCCCAACATGTCTTTTAAATTGGATGTGCTTAGATTCTGTTTAGTTGCAAATATTCACCTGGAAAGATCTATTTTCAGAAATAGGATCTTGGGTTCATTTATTTTTTTACGTTGTAGTTGACATGTCTGTTTTGATACTTGTAATCAAGGGCTTCTCTGAAGGCTATATGGATATCCATGATCTATCAAGAAGGAAAAATAATTAACATTAAAAGAATATGCAGTCCCACAATAAGCAAGAGTTATAGAACATGAAAAAGAAAGTGTAAACCTTGTTAAGTATTTCAAAGGAGTAGTCTTTAGTATTTGTAAATTCAAATTAGTAGAATCTAAAATTAGTGAAAACACCATTCATATAAAGTTTATGTTTGAATGCAGCTGTGTAGGGGCGTTAACCTTCACAAAGTTTTAAATATATTTGAAAAGGAAACCCACCAAAGTAATTATACACCATTTTACTTCCCAGCAGCTTCCCTGAAGAATGAAGAAATTGCCCTCTTTAGGTCCTTATCTACAGTTTATTCCATTAAAAATAGATCTTTCTTCTGCACAACAGGAAACGCTGAAAGCCTGGTTTAAATTTTCAGGAAACTTCCTTTATTTTTGATCCTTTGAAATTGTAATGTTAATACATTTTCAATTAAATACGAACAACTCTCTATGCATCTCAGCATGAAACACAAAGGGATTTTGGGACCCTTCCAATTACTAAGGCTTGAAGATTTTTCTTAATTATTGAACTTTTACAGTATTTCTCTTTATTTAAAATAAAAGTTGTGCTGTGGGGCGGCTTCTAACATGGAGACAAATATGACAGTATTCTTTTTGCCTTTCAAGTAGTTTATAATATAAAGTCTGGATGGAATTTTAAGAAAGATCTTTTTACTGTAATGTTATTTTGCTATTGCTTTTAGTATCTGCATTGCTGTCCAAGATAAAATCTTTTGTTTGTTGCTGAAGTAAGGATGAGAACTGAATCAAAACTATAATAATTACATGTTATTTCATCTGTGAATAAATATGTTCATTTGATTGCCAAAAAATGACACAAAATGACTTTGACATCTACCCCATCAATTTGGGTAGTCAGGATCCTTTGTACAATATCCTGTCTAGTTCTGACACTGCAATGCAAAGTGTTGATGAGTGAGAAAAAGGTATTTTATGTGCTACAATGTCTAAATACGACTTTAGGTGACAACAGTTCAGAGATAACCTCAGGTTGACAGACATGAGCTATATGTTCCCCAGCTGTGAATAGCAGAGCATAGGGAGTGCAACTAACACTTAAATACAGGTGACAGTATCAGTAGCAAATCATTATATTTGATTGATACCATTTAACAGTTATAGCTTTCTATCAGTCACGTGGAAGACACAAGGCACTAATAACACCCAATACGGATTTTTCACTTCATGCTCTTAAAATGCTGTTTCATTAAATAGCTGTCACCTACACAGCTGAGTAAAGTTGGAAGTTCAGGGTGCTGCATCCACCTAACTCTTACACTTTGGGTTGTGCCAGGTGTTGTAGAACTGATGGAACACACTGTGGATGGATTGTGCATATTTCTGCTTCCTATTTTTAAAATTATTTTCCTACAAATGAGAAAATGAAATGGTTTTACTCTCCTCGTTTTGTTCCTTCATGTTAGCAAACACATTCTGTTGTGTTACAGAGATTACCAGCATCCACTTTTACTTGTAACGGTGACAAGTGTGTCCATGTCTCTGAAAATGGTATCAGTTGCTGCAACCTCAAAGCAAGATACCTTGCAAATTAGTTTTGATGTCTCGTAACAAAATAACTGAGAGCTTTTATTTGTTGTTTTCTCATATGTTAATTAAAAAAAAGCTGAAGGATAACAGAGGTATAAAGTTGCTATCAATAGTATTCATCCCCACTTTGTTTTACATAACGTTATGTCCAAGGTGGTCTTGGGACATCTTATTAACAACTATATAATTAATAATATAGGTAAATTGTTTCCAAAACTGGATTTCTAAACTAATACTTTAAAGCTACATGTACAGTATCAAGGAATTTGGTTTTTAAATCAGAAAGCTTCATTTCTTGTATTGAAACCATTATTCAAAATCTGTAGGTGCTCTGTAGTGGATTTATCTTTCTGGCCTTAGACAACTAGAAATGAAAATCATGACAGTAGTGTTGGAGCTTCAACATTTTTCAGACTTTGTAATTGATATCTATTTTTTTCAGGGATTCTAAATAAGGAAATCAATATTTATCACACATTTAGTAGTAAACTATCACCATATATATCCTATTCTCTATTCAGAGCATACTTCTCCCAAGTAACTAGCAATAGGACAAGAGGCAATGACCTCAACTTGCATCAGGGGAAGTTTAGATTGGATATTAGGAAAAATTTCTTTACTGGAAGAGTGGTCAGGCATTGGAATAGGCTGCCCAGGGCAGTGGTGGAGTCACCATCCCTGGAGGAGTTAAAAAAATGTGTAGATGTCGCACTTCGGGAGATGGTTTAGCAGGCATGGTGGTGATGGGTTGATGGTTGGAGTTGATGATCTTAGAGGTCTTTTCCAACCTTAATGATTTAATATTCTATTAAAATACCATAGATGCATTTGTCAGAGACAAAGATTCTTGATATTTTAATATAGCCATATTTTTTTCATTGAATGGAAGATGTACAGAGCTGGCAAACAATTCATTGTGGAATTCAGAGCTTTTGTTTCCTGGTTCAGCAGCATATTTCACACTGTCTTATTAACTTTTACCTAAATGAAAGTGACAGAATATGAATTATGGGCTAGCAGACTGTGGGAGTGTGTGGATTTTGTGGTTGGATATTCTATCCTTCTAAGATCAGTATGCTGCTTCCATTGTCAAGCATTTGAGTTTTTTTGCCAAGTATAAAAGCTTGTTAAGTGAGGTATGCAGTCACAGTAGAATTTATATCGTACCTGTTTCCTTCATCTGTTTCAACTTGTGGGAATAAAAATCTATTTCTTTTCTTCTTTCACAAAGGTGGTATTAGGTTAAGCAGGATTGAATAACTTTCTAAGTTACTCCCAATAACTTAGGAGTAACAATAGGGAGTTCCACAGTTCTGTTCCAGCGACAAGAAAGCTGCAGTACCTATGCATAGTTTGTTAAACGTGTTTCACTGCTCTGTAGGAACGCAGCCATCGGAGGCAGAGGGAGCACAGAGGGACAGTGGTTGCTTGGTGTAGTCCACCAAGGGCTGTGAGAATAAAAGGCCCTGTTTAAACACCTGATAGATGGCTTGTGGAGCAAACAACATGAAGATATGGTGTGCTTTTGTTGAACTGTGATACTGGGAAAATGCAACAGACAAGGGATGCATCATTATGGTTTTTATGATACTTTCAAAAGAAGAATTTATTCTGCTTTCTAGTAAGCCAGTCCTCAGATAAAGATTTTTTTTTTTTTTTTTTTTGCATGGCTGAGGTCAGGTAGTTTCTGGAAAAGATGAATCGTACAGCTGGAAGTGGAGTATAAAATAAGTTTCTGTCATTTTAGCTATGTAGGTCTGCAAGGAATCTAGAGGGGCATATAGGCCCCTGGCTTGAAAATGCACATGTATTTCAGTGTTTGAATGGACTTGTGGAAATAGGAGCGCATAAACTAAGAAAAGGAATCTCATAGAAATGCTTATATAGGTAGAAGTATTTGGGGGTTACCCTAATGGTGTGGAAATGTCATTCATGGTATTTTCTAGTTATTTTTCTGTTCCACTCAACAACAGTTTGTTTTTCTGAAAGTTTACAATCTTTTGGGTTTTTTGCCAGTGAAGACGTAATTTTTGAAGTTAAACTTCAAACAAACAGTTTTGAAAATATTATAAAGAATAGACAAAAATAAATATTAAATAAAAATGCCCTGTGAAGACTGCAGTCTTTTATTAAGCATTGTACCATAACTGGTGTTCTTTAAAGATTGGTTACTGTACTTTTTTAGGTCATGTGTGCTGAATATTGTTAAGTTACTTTTGAGAGCTTTCATTGATGACAGTTTGGTTTAATTTGACCACCACTACAAAGAGATTAAGTTGTCAAGAAGATACTGTTGGAGGTTTAGGGACTGCTGACTTCCTTCTGGAAAGAAAACTTTCTTTGACAGATCTTTCATGAAGAAACTGGATGAAAATCAACAACAAGGGAACTTCTTTTTTTCTGGACAAAAGAGAGAAAGTTCTTCTCATGTTTAGCAGTTAATGAAAACAAAAAAAACCCCACCAAAACCCCCAAACATAAAAAAAAAAAAAAAGTGGAGTAGAGTGGGGAAGGAAGCTGCAGCTGCTAACTTAACTCTTTAATACTAAAAGGCACAATTTTTTTCCCCATCTGTAATAGGCCAGCCAAACTTCTGTCACTGTAAGTGAACTGATAGTTGAAGGTATCCTCCTATCTAAATATAACTTCGCTTATTTCTGTCTACACAAATGTGAGCAGGTCTTGCTCAGTTAATTTCTTCTAATTGTTGTTCAGTAGCTGATGCAATGTAGTCATTGATATAAAGTCAAGCCTAAACCACAGAAGGATATTGTTTAAGGAAAAGGTGCTTTTCTGTCCTGTTTAATGGAGTATACATTTTGCCAAATATGAGAAAATATGAAGCTTGTGCAAATATTTTTGTGTGTCCGCTTTGCAAATGCATCTGTGAAATAAATCTGACATAGTCAATTTACGAAGTTGAAATGTAATTTGCATCTTTGCTGTTATTTCAAATGCCACTGGTTTGAGTCTCCTTTTATATGTCATGCGGGTTTAGAGATTATGAACGATGAGAAGTTGGTAGCTTGAGAAATGCTGTTTCCGACAGAAGTGCTTCCCAAAGTGTCCAGTCAGCACAGATTTTTTTTCTCTGGTAGAGGAAGACCCTTTCCAGAAGTTAAGAGTTCATTCTCCATATCCATTTAATGTATGACTCTTCAGAAAGCAAACATCCTTGCCCCCAGCTAATGCCAGTGATTTTGATGGGACAGTTGTTGGACAGAAGGTAAACAATTGTAACTGCTTTAGTTATTAAATTGACTTAAATGAGGAGCCCAACACTGAAATATACTCTGTATAATTTCATTTTTTTAGGTGTTCTTTTGACAAACATGGTTCTTTTGATTCGTACTTTAATATGTACTGTCACTTCACTTTATTTGAGTACTATCAGTTATTAATGGGTATATGCCAGAAAAACCTGTGAAACTTAAAACTTTCTATTATTTTTAGACACAGATTGTCAGTGATATATAGTTCTGTCCTATGCAGCTGTTCCACATTAAAGACATTTTAAAAAGGTTAATGTCATATTTCTAAGCCAAAACTTTTGATTTTTTTTTTTTTTTTTTTTTACTTCTAGGTACAGTAATAGCAAATAACTTGTGGCTGAATTTTCCCTTTTTGTTTTGTTTTTGCTGCTTGTATTGGTCAGAGGAAATCTAACTCAGTGTCCCAGTGCTAACCTAAGCATAATTCTTGATATTCCATGAAGACATTTGGATTCAAAGTCATCTATTGTACTTTCAGATTAAGTAATCCTCCAAAAAATAGTTTATTTTTCCACTTCAAATTACATTTTATTGTGCTGTATATGAATTCAGAATAGTTGCGGTTTTCCAGTACACAAACCTTAACAAGAGACAGTTGCAATTAATTTGGCCTCACAGATTGGCCTTGTACTCTGCTCAGATCATCTTCTGAAGTTGTAAATAGGAAAACCGAGCTGCTTGTGCATGTAAACAGAATATTTTTTTTTGAGTGCATTTGTAGAAAGATGTTGGCCAATTGGAAGGTTACTGAAAGTATGAACCTGCAATTTCTGACAATTTTTTATAATCTCTAGTGGTTTTATCTGTCTTGGGCAGTGTTTTAAAAGCTGTTTCACAGAAAATTGTTTACAGCACTTTGTATCTTTTTTCCTGAATAGCTGTGAATCTTTAGTTGTCTGTCCTGTTAGCCATCTTGTGCCATGAGCTGCATTCTCTTGTAAACATTTTGCTTTATTCTGTGAATTTCGGCAAATTGGTACCAAGCAGCTATAATTCAGTTGGCATAGTTTCAAGGAAACCAAATCATAAATGACTATGGAGAGTTTTCATTTTATGTAAGAATGTGTGGAATTTGCCTACATAATCCCCAATAACCTAATCTCCTCCTGCCATCATTCTTTTGCTCCTGTGGCTCAAAAGGAGCTCATATGCTGAGACAAAGCAACAAAAAAGGGCAGCAGTCCTCATAAGCATTCATGGTAGTATGGAAGTGCCAATATATTAGCCACCTATAGAAGGGAAGCTAGTTGTGTCCTTGAGTTTGACAGTTCTCTTCCTATGATTAATTCTGAGATTTTCTTTTGCTCCTTTTCAGAAAATAGCTTAGATTGGAGGCTTATTTATGCTATGCAGAGTAAGAACAGCCAAATGCTGGAATTCCAGTTTGTACATAATATTCCTCCAGGTGAAGAACTGTACTTCAGGTTTGTTTGCAGATCAAAGACAAGCATCAGAATGCAGCTTTATTTAAAAGTAGCAGCAGGCAGCATTGAGCTTGAAAAAGGAAACAACCCATCATAGAGCTACACTTCTAGATTTCTAGCTGACTACTATTTACTGTAAAACTGGACAGTCTGTAAGTTTCCTAACCTTTAAAATGGTATGGTGTAGTTGAAGTCTACCTTTTCTAACACAAGATTTGATCTTGATCTGTGCCGTCTGAGCGGCAGTGTTTGAAGTCTTTGTGGGCTGCAGTTTGTATTAAAATGTGCGGGGGACTGGAGGAAACATTGCAGAATTCAGTGGCTGGTGCGGTAGCTGTCTCTGATTTAAACCCCTGAAGAACACAGGAGATGCTCGAGAAATTCTTTATTGTAACTGGAACATAAAATGAGCCTTTTTCCTACTTAAGGCAAATCCCAAATCTCTCTGGAACTGTAATTGACTCAGAATGTGATTAATGTAACTTAATTGTCTTGACTGTACATACATCAGGCACATCACCACCATCTGAGTCCGGGGCACATTGAATCGCTGTCTAATTTCCAAAGGCACTTTAAAGGATGTCATCCTCTTTGTCTAGACACTGACACCTTTTAAGATGAGGAATACCATGTTCAGCAGGAAGACTGAAGCCCGTGTTGCACCTTGTTTATACCAAATATCTGATTGCTGCCTACAATACATTAGGCACATCAAGATGGCATTTTCATTCATCGACTCCTATCTGAACTGTCACTTGCAGAAAAATTGAAGAGACTGACAAAACCTTCTTCCTTTTTAACCCGAAATGAAAAATATATTAAAAATATTGTCCGTTAATGGACAGCAGCACATGGCAATAAATTGCAAAGCTACTCTCTGATACAATCTTAAAGAAAAAAGCAGAAGTACAGTTGACTGACTCAGTATTTCTTTGTGTAAGCTCAGCCATAAAGTTTGAAACTAAAAGTAATTTTTCTATAACTGGTGATTTAGCTGCCTGTCCCTCCTTCTTCCAGGTCATTAAGTAGGTATTGATGTGTTTTTGTTTGTTTTTAATATGTCTGTGCAAGAAGAATATAATAGATTTCAATCTTTTATCAGTTTACTTCTGAAATGGAGTATAAAAATACATTGCACCATGAGGTACAGAATGGTATACAGATTCAAACTGGTGACAATACCAGCATATGAATTCAAATGTATACATTTAAAGGGACATTTGAATTTTGACAGAAGGCATTAAAGACATGAAATTCATGGTTACAAGTGAAATGTACCATATGTCCTCTAGCACTTAGACTCAAAGAGCACATTAGCAGAGTAATTAAAGGGCACCCTGTTGTGGCTAGGTGATGGAGGACATATGGTGTATCGTGACTAATCATGAATTTTGAAGTTCATATTGTTTTCGATCATAACCTTGTTCTTTGTATTTAATATACTGTAATTTCTGTGCATTAGTGTACATTTCAGTTGTGTTGGATGTCTCACTTTCAATGCAGAGTTCTTCTGAAATTGTCATCCTGACAAATGCCTGTTGTTTGAAAATCTCCTATTTTAATCTAAAATGACTTAAAAAATTTGGGTCACAGAACACTGATGTTTTGATAAAGTGGCAGCACACGTTTGTAACTTTCTTCTGTTTCACACTTGTACTTCCTTATTATCAGTGCAAAAGACAACATGTGACATGGAAACACTTGGAAAATGTAGATTGTTGCAGGCAGATTCTGCAGATTCCACTTCCTCTTGAAAACAGGGCAACTCTTTTTGCCTATTCCTCTTTGTAGCAAAAATCATGCAGCCAAAATTCAGCTGAGAATTTTGCTGACGATGTATAAAGTAAAATAGGATCTACTTTGCACAACTTCAGGTGAAAGATGTCCAGCTGGAACATTTTATTTATTAAAAATATTTATTTATGTGTAAACCTATGTTACTCAGGGACCCAGAGTTGTTTAAGATACTTTATTTACATAGTTGAATTTCTAAACATAGCAGTCCTCTGGAAATGCAAGTATCTGTTAGAGAGATAAAATCTGTGTATAAACAAGCCTTTTGTCTTTAAGCAAACAGAACAACTCTGAAAGTTTTGTTCTAAGACAGCAAAGTCAAATAGCTGTCTCCGCATGAACTGCTAGTTGAAACCAGGCATTTGCCATGTTTTTTTCACCTGGATGTAGCTGATTAATGTGAAACTTGAGGCTGACCTTGGGGAAACTACGGTGAGGTGTAAGTACCTGGCTAGATTTAGGTCTACCAAGATTTAGGTCTTAGGATGCTATTTGCAGCTGAGATCCTTGAAACCACTAGGTAACCATGGTGGCACTAATCCCAGTTCAATATCTAAATTTCCACTGGAAGACTTATGCTAACACCTATGTTTTTGATGTATGTACATGAATACACTGAGCCAGTTGGTACCAATTGCACAAGAAATTCTTGTCAGGAGTTGATTTGGCAAATGTCCTCGAACCACTTCCAATCCTGTAACAAAGAAATGTTTTTCTCCCTCTTATTCCCTAATATATCAGAAATTAAAGCTCTTACCTGGAATATAGGAAGTTGAGATTCTTTCCCCCCCACACCTCCCACTTGGGGATCTTTGAAGTCCCAAGAAAGTAATCTATTTTCAAATCAGATTCACTTTGCATCAAATACTTTAACTTCCATTGTATTGGAGATATCAGCTGACCCACAATATTTCTTTATATCTACTGAAGATCTCTTGTAAAATATACATATGTTGCAGGGAGCGGAGTCTGGAAACTCACTTACAGTCATCAGACTGGAGGCAGTGAGTTAGTCATTCTCCCAGGACATGGAAAACACAGATTTGGTTCCCTCAGGCTGTTCAGAGCTTTGGGTCCAGTGCCTCCTACTCCCAGTGTGAGTAATCCAACCATTACACTGCTACAGAGAAGTGGGGCATCAGCACCAAAGTATGTAGTCCTGACCAAATTTGACTTTCCAAGTGGATCGGTGAGACTTTAGAGAGGTTCAGGTAGTCATATGCTAAAATCAGATCATGGAGGTTCAGATCAGGACATTAATGCCTAACTCTAGATCTTTGAGTTGTCTACCAGCTTTTGGTGTCTTCAAGATTTGGTAGTCCAGGCAAATCAGGGGACTGGAGAGTTGCTCAGCATTCTGGTGGGCTTCAGATGGCTAAACATACTGGATTCAAGCTTCATGACCTAATTCCTTCCTGCTCTATTTGGACAGAGCTCCTAGCACTCATTGCAGCGGGGAATGAGAGCAACTCACGCAAAAAGTTAACCTTCATCTTGAGAAGCAGAAGATTTGAACAGAGACGCACTTGGGCAAAGAAACTAATCGAACGTGCATTTGGCACTCCACAGTAACATTCAGTCCTATACTCCATTGAGTAGAACGTGAAACTTCATTCTTAAGCTTAGTCTCATTTCAATTTTGACTATTGAAGATGGTGTTAGGTGCCCAGTTCCAGAACATGCCAAATTAATTGTTCAGAAGCAGAAGAAGATAGATGTCCTATGTTACTCAGATGAGAAACAGATTTTCTCTATGCAACATATTTCTGCATTTGGTAGTACTGTCAGCT
This sequence comes from Opisthocomus hoazin, assembly GCF_030867145.1. Lineage (NCBI taxonomy): Eukaryota > Metazoa > Chordata > Aves > Opisthocomiformes > Opisthocomidae > Opisthocomus > Opisthocomus hoazin. Next base: position 8,799,702 of record NC_134419.1, read on the forward strand.
TCGTGCTGTGTATCATGACGGGAATTGAACTAGCAAAAGTTTTCAAACTGCTATGTTGCTATTCATTCAGTTCCCTTTTCTATTTTTCCTTTTATTGGAGTGGATGTTAAGTTCACTATCTTCAATGGAAAAATGTTTAATTTAGCTGTAGGATACTTTTTGTAGAAATTAAACACTTGCTTGGGCCTAGAACAATTATAGTCTGTAATATCTGGGTAATGCAGTGTAGCCAACTGTAACCTTTAATTAGGTTTGCTGTGAGAACATTGCCAAGTGAGAATCTGAATTCAGACAAGTGTCCAGATCTGCTTCTTGGCATCTTCTTTTAATATCGCTGAGAGCTTATTTTCAGCTTGTTATGCTGTTAGCCCTACATGTTCCATTACTGTTAGTAGAAGTTGTATAGGAAGGGTTTCATTTCTTAAAGGTTTCTTTTACAAACTAACTTTGCTGGAATCAGAATTTCTTCACTCGCCAATTTCTATTGATTTCATCTTCAAGGCTAATAAAAAGAAAATTGCATGTTAACAAAAAACAAAAGTTGTAATTATTTAGCCTCCCAAATAGGGGATACTTTTCTTGGTCTTTATGATGTCTCATTTTTCTTGGATTTTCATATAGATAGATTAAAATGTAAGCTCTTCTGAGCTTGGAGTCTGTTATTTCAGTCCGTTTGTGCAGCATTATGCTGTTTTTCTGTCTGAACAGATCATGTTTTGAAGATAGAAGAACTATCTTGGAACTTCTTCATAAAGTGTTTTAAAAATGGAAGAGTCGGGTTTTTTTCTAAACCTGGACATTGTTTTTTAGCAAAGATTTCTACAAGGCTTCACTGGATCAAAATTTCATAGGGTTAGGATGGACTTCTAGTGAGAAGGTTCCTATCCAAAAGACTGGTTCTTGAAGACATGGAAGACACCGGCTCAAATATTTTCACTTTGTCACAGCTAGGACCTTGAACCAAAGCCTGTTCTACCACATGCAGAAGCACCCATTGCCAGGCTCTTGGCTCTCTTGGAAATGTCTCGTGCTGGTTTCCTGGAGAGGATTTGTTTAAATAAGTATTCATTTGGTAGGAGCGTGACTCAGGTCTCTCTGCTTTCTAGCTACTGAGTAATGAGCTTCTTTTATATGTTTGTTGATTTCTGTTCCCCCTCCATCCTTCCCCTGTATTTCCTGTGGAGAAAGTTTTCAACTATTTTGATTCATGCCATAGGTGTAATGGAATGTGCAGCATTTGAAAAGTCAGAGAAACAGTTTCATAATTTGTCATAGATATGACCTCTTACAATGTTTGTATTTCTGTCAAACTACATGCCTTTTGTTCCTTAGTGATTCATAGCTCTTCTCTGCAGAAGTGAATTTTTAATTTTTTTTTTCTATTATTGTTATATTGCATTGACTTTTTTTTTGTGGACAGGAATACATCTTAACCAATATTCTTCCAGTCCAGGATTGATTGGGATATAATCTCTGTTTTGTATCTTCCACTCTAGGCTGTACTTGAACATAAACACTCTGGCACCAGGTGTTGTCTTGTTCTCTTACTACTCCTGGTTTTTGTCCCCTGCCCCTCAATTGCTCAAGCCTGTACTAAGTTTTTTGGAAAGATTTTTGCTGATTTTCATTTTTGTATAGAAAATTAGGAGTAAAATGTAGTATTCTACAGCAAACGAGCAGCGATTAATTTGTAAATTATTTGTATAGTTAACAGTCTAAACACATAAAAATGGAAAAACTGACATAAATAACTTCAGGGAAAATGCTATGTAAAAAACAGCTCCCTGTTGAATGTTCAAGGCAGTGGTCAAGGTGATGGTAGTTGCATATTTTGCAGAAATAAAGCACAAGAATATCTTCAGGATGTCCCTTTGGTTTAATGAAGGAATATGCTGATGCTCTGTGATGTTTCATCTTTGGGATTTAATCAAGGACATGAAATATGAAAAACAATGTTTTGTTTAGGGAAGTGTATTTTAGAAGCTACATTTTTGCTTTAAAAAGCCCAATTTTTTTTCCTTCTACTTTCCTTTTTGTTGAAAATGGGTGTGGGGGTAAATCAAAATCTTATAGGAAAAATGACCATGGTGAAATGACAACAAAGTCTACTTTCCTCTGCCTGGTAGTGGTGGCTATTAAGCAGTATGGCAGATTTCAGCACTACCAAATTCCGATGCTGACTTTACTATTTTCCTGATCTCCATTTAAGGAAGTATAAAAGACTGTTTCTATTTAGTAATGAGATGCGTATGAGAAAAGTAGCCTTGTCAGATTATCACTGGAAGATACCAAAACGATTAATGAAAGTGTTCATATCTTTCATTTCATTTCTTTCTATGCAGTTATTCAATTGCAATATTCAACCTCCTTGCAAATGCAATGAAATATATGTCAGGAGATTCAAATGTTTCACACAAAAGTTCATTTTTTCCTCACTGCTGTTCCATTTAAATCAATGCCTGAAAGTTGCTTTTAAGTCCTTTGTATCCTTTGGAGTATTTATGTAAGCTGTCAGGGAACCACAAACATTAAAGAAGCAAAATAACTCCTGCTTTGAACAGAATCCTAAAAATCCAACAGAAACTTTACAATTGCCGTTAAGTATTCAAATGCAATCGTTAATGAAGAGGTTAGCAAGTGATTTTTTTGAAGCAACATGTCACTTTAACATCACTCTTCTCAAGGCAGCTGTTTTCACAAAAAGAAAAAAAAAGCATTGGAAAACAAAGTCTATTTGGCAATTTACAGGTCAGTGGGAATTAAGGACACACTGGCCTAGATTTTGCAGCTCAGGTGCCTGGACTCTTTCTTAGGGATATGGCCTGTTGAAAGGAAGGATCTGATGGCAAATATCATACTGAAGCTGCATCAGGAGTACCGTGAAAGTTATCAAGTCTCATCTGCTGGCGAGTGTCCAACACATTTACCTTAACATGTGGGTCCTGCTTATTTTGTCGCTGTGCTTCATGGAGTTCCCCATACCCAGACACAGCTATAATTTTATTTTAGGCTTCTGATTTTTTTTGCTTACCCATTTTTTTAAAGTCCAAATAGGAGAAATGGTGATGCACAGATATTCTTAACTGTCCTGTAGACCAGAGCTATGGTCCTACTACTAGTTGTGATGTGTATTTCATACGGGTGTATTTCTTTAATTTTTGTAGATGTCAAAATATGAAACATTGTTGAGGGGACATAGATGGGGATAGATTTAACACTGGAGGGTAAATAGGAACCTCTGCAAGGTTCATACTAATACAGGATAGTTTACCCAAATCTACATATGTGTGTGTGTGTGTGTGCTATTTGAAGGTGCTGACAGTGTATCCAGCTTCTCCCCATCTGAGGGTTTGCCGTTTAGGCATAAAATCACACCCTTTAAAAAGTGGGTCTGTATGGTAAGACCCTATTGCGTGTTGTACAAACATACCATGGTGGCATGCGGGGCATTTAGGAATGTGATTAATGTTTTCTCACTTCTTTCTCTCCTATCCTGACATCCCCAGCTCAGTTTAAACCTTCATTTGTGTAACTCCATCATCTCTCTCAGATATCTTATCTCAGAAAATGAAGCTCAAACTCAGAATATATTATCACTAGGACTCTGATAATATTTGCAGATGTACAGGGGAAGGATTTGGAAATTGTTTATATTGAATATTGAAGACACAGGCTGCATTTAAGAAAGCTAGGACTGAATCCAGGAGATGTTTAACCTTTATTTCATCCTAACATTGAATTTTTTCTCCTCCAAATCAGAGTTTACACAGCTGTAAATATTAATTTCATTGCGTGTATCTAGGAAGCAAGTCAGATACTGTAAGTGAGAAATGGTGGTAAAACATTGGAATAGCACTGATATACTAGGGTTTTTTAAAAGATTTATTTATAGAATGTAATAGGGTTTTTTAAAAAAATTATTTATAGAATGCTTTCTTCTCTAAGGATTAGGGGAATAGAAGCTGGGATTTTTTTTCTGCTCTTCGATGAATGTTAGTGAAGCATATTTGCTAACACAGTTTGACATACAATATATTTCAGTGTTTATGGTACTTTATGGTATGGTATTCCTGATACAGTACCTTATGGCATTCTATTTAATGTTTGTGAAGTTTTCTGATTGCTTCCCAGATAATTTATTTTTATTGGCAGCTAGTTTTGTGCAGTTGTATGGAAATGAAGCTGAAGCAGGATGGGTTTCTTTTTACATCTATAGAATTCCCAAAGTGTTTAAAGATAATAACACGTTGTTCAGTTGCTCTTTGCTAACAGATATGGCTTTAATCATTTGAAAAGTTGGAAAATTCTTATCTAGAATAGCTATGTGCTATGAAATTAAGATAAAACCAGTAAGATAACATAGAAATTTTCTTAGATAGAAATTTTAAGAATCTAATATTTCTGTAGTCATGTTCAGTCCATCTGCATGGTTCCAAAATAACATTTTTTTTCTATTTAAGCCAGGAAGGGTGGACTCAACACAAGATATAAAAGTTCCTTCTTGCTGTGCATTGATAAAATGTTTCTTAGTTACCTTTCTGCCTTTTGTTTATATGTATCAGTTTGTCTTGGTGTACACTTCACCCGTGTGGTTCCTATATTTTGCTGCCAAGTATGATTGCAAATTCCAGAGCCATCAGCAGCTCTGGCTTATTTAAATCACAGTTAAAGTCAAATACGAAGCAACACTGGTATTTTATTTTTTTATAGTGTTATGTTTTGTTTGATAAAAAAGGGAGATGACTTCTCAAATAAAGACGATATGTAAGGTCCTTTCCCACATACAAAATACACCACAATTATCCTTATTTTAATTGAGAAAATACTTGAAGCTTGCAAGTAGGATTATTAAGATTTTCCTTTAACTGAAAACATACTATAAAGCATAGTGCAGCCTTTTATTTCAGCAGATGTTTTGCTGTTTGATCACTGATTTTAATTAAAAAGCATGTGCCTGTCTATTGTATTTTATATGGTCCAGTCACGTATATGGGTCACTTTTTAAACTCCTTCATCCCTGAGGAGCAGATGGTTTGAAAAGCAAGCCTAAGTGCGACAAAACCCAACATCTCACTGCTTTCATTGTTCAGAGCCCTGCCCTTGTTTCTTGGGACATGCTTCCTAGTGCTCTGCCCAGCCAACTTTTAATTTGCTCAAATGGAGTAATTTTTTTGCTTCTCTTGGGAAACTATATCAGAAACTATATTGAGGTAGCTTAGCTGTGTACTAAAATATTGCTTCCTGTTTCTTCAGTAATTCTCAATTTTACTTGTTATATTCCAGATTATCAGTAAGATTCACAGTGAGTCTCAAGAAGAGATGGAAAAGGTAAATATACGTGAACAGAGAGGAAAGGCAAAAAAGGGGAACCAAAACTAGTAATTCCAGAAGTAATCAAATGGGTCTCTTGAAGGCAATGGGTTAAATGTTGGAACTCCAAGAGATCTCTTAGTATATTTGGAATGAGGAAAACATCTTTAAATGCCAAAATAATCTCCTCTTCTATCCTTACAAATTGATTCCAATTTGTTAGTCAAAGGCTGTAATGTAATGACTCAAATCATAGTCTTGTTCCACTAAGAAGTTTGCTACAGCATTTTTTTATTAATTATATTCTGACCGCAAGAACTGTCAGAATATGAAAATTCCTAAGGATAGTTTGCCAACATCTATCACTGGATTAGAAACAGCTCTGCAAAACCTTCAGCAAAGCAGATAATATTCCATCATAAAATCAATACAACTAAGCATTGTCAGCATAGTGTTGACAGTTCCAGCTAAAACAATTCATAATTTTTAAAGCAGATGTATTGTAAATAGAAGATAAGAGGCTTTTTTTCTCTTGGTCTGTCTCGAAAGACACAGCCAACAAACAGAACCCAGATGTAAACATTTTGATACGGGTTTGCATATGTCAGCCCTGCTTGGCCTCTCTCTCCTTACCCAGATCTTCCCTACCATAGTTTTGAGTTGCATGGGTAGAGCTTATCTTTTGCGAATGGTGCAGCATGCTGTACTGATCGCCTTGCTAATTACACTGGCTGTACACAAGAAAGATCCAAGGGCCTATTTCCTCTCCTTCTTTGCTGGAGTAACTGCTTCCACGAAGACTGAGAAACTCCAGGGGAATAAAGCAATATCTGCACTCATAAGAATGCAGCAAGTGCTACTCTCCTAGGTGCTAAGAATATAATGTACCACTGTGGTCATCTGGTATCCCTTCTCACAGACAACAGATTTTAAGTAATACTCTCATAAATTCTGCAGTGGGGCCAAAATGTTGGTCTGGGCTATAGTGTATCTCTAAGAAAGACTTACAGTCTTGATTTACAGATGACAGGTAATAGAGATTCAGTTATTCCCTCTCTTAAGATTGGCTCTTTTTTGGTCATCAGTAATCTTCATGTTGGAAAATACACACCCTGTTCTTAGTCTGAATTACTTTAGTTTCAGCTTTCAGTCTTGGGCCTTTGCTAGCCTTTATTCAACTGTTATGAATGCTGCCTGCTTCTAAATGTGGTAATATAATTCCTAGCCACCTTTTTGGTTATCTAAACAGACTGATTTTTTTGTAGGTGTGTCTAACAGTAGCTGCTGCAGGCCATGCAGAGCTACCTCTGTGCCTGGGCAAGCTAGCTTGGGTACTACTTGGTAATACGACCACTCAGGCAGGCGGTAAGAGCTCCTAGGCACACCCGTAAAGCTGGATAGCTTCTCAGGTTTTTACTGCTGCCTGAGCATGACCCTGCTATTTACCAGCATGCAAAGTTAAAGCCAGTTTGTGTAGATCTACACTCTCCAGTGTCAGCAATGACTGTACTGTAGACATGTCCTTTCAGTGGGAGACATACAAAATACAATTCTCTTCTGAACTTCTTTGAACTTTTTTTTTTTTTGAAAGGTGGCTGTCAAAACTATTCTGCCTGGTGATGAGGACCTGAACTTATGATATGTATTGATCTCTATTCTTTCTTGCCATTCCTTGTTTGTCCATTGAAGATCTTATTACCACAGTTCTTTCATCCTGCTCAGTGTCTCCTTGTTCCAGAGTAAAATAATTTCTATGTGATTTACTGTTTCTTCTTAGGTCTAGGATCTTGCATTTAATACTAAAACCCACGGTTGTGTCCTGCAGAACTGGTATTTGCCAAATCCAGAGACAGTTTTGAGCTAGATAGGCCACTGACCTGACCCAATATGATATATCTTATATTAAAATTAGGGCTACAAGGATGGTGAGGGGACTGGAACATCTCTCCTACGAGGAGAGGCTGAGGGAACTGGGCTTGTTCAGCCTGAAGAAGAGAAGGCTGCGAGGGGACCTAATATATGCCTACAAATATCTGAAGGGTGGGTGTCAGGAGGATGGGGCCAAACTCTTTTCAGTGGTGCCCAGCGACAGGACAAGGGGCAATGGGCACAAACTGAGGCACAGGAAGTTCCGTCTGAACATGAGGAAGAACTTCTTCCCTCTGAGGGTGACGGAGCACTGGCACAGGCTTCCCAGGGAGGTTGTGGAGTCTCCTTCTCTGGAGATATTCAAGACCCGCCTGGACAAGGTCCTGTGCAGTCTGCTGTAGGTGACCCTGCTTCGGCAGGGGGGTTGGACTAGATGACCCACAGAGGTCCCTTCCAATCCCTACCATTCTATGGTTCTGTGAAAATATATGTACCAGTGATTGCTTCATGTCATTATTCTCAGTTTGGCATCTTCTGCAGATGTTACCAGGCATATTACCATGTTTTCTTCTAGTTGATTGGTAAAGCTGCCAAAGAAGTGTAAATTTCCATGGGGACTACACTAGAGATATTTCATGGAATGATTCTGCGTGTACAGAAACTTTTCTTCAACTCTTTTCATAATACTTTTATTGATATTGTATATCAATAATATGTATCCTCATGTTATTGTGAGGATGTATATGTATCCTCAAAACTTATTCCTGTTCATTATTAGTGATTGAATACCAATTTGGATGAACCTTTGGTCTGTCCGAATGTTCTTACACAAACATATACTTGCCCAGTGTCTTTTACTTTTTGTCTGTAATTCATGCCATGGGGTATTTGGCCCATCTGAAAGAATATTTGTGAAAGTGTTACACTTTGAAGATCCATCCAGATTCTAGAAAGAAGTGTGATAAGTCACTCAGTGGGAAATTCATGCTCTTGTTTGGATTTTGACTGCAACTGTGTGCAGTTGTAATAATTTTCTTCTGCAACTTAAAGGCTTATTTTTCAAAGCATCTTTGAACAAACAGTTGGAAGCAATGATTTGCCAAACTGTAATTAAAAGGAAATAGACTCATTCTGAGAAATGTAAACAATGTGCTAAAGATAATAAAAATAGGGCTCTTAAACTGATCAATCTTGAACCCAGAACAGGACTTGAGTTTGCAAAGAATTTAATTGCTGGGGTGAGACTCAGCATCTCACAGGACTATGCATTTAGTGTCCTGCAGTAACACGTGTAGTTTCTATGGGTTTGCCAACAAATTAATGGAATTTTTTTTCCTCAGCTGTATCAGCTCCCTGTTGCTTGTTAACATACTTTGCCAGGAAATTCATGGCATTTTTAGGTCTTCAGCTGTGTATAAATCAACTCCCTGTTGCTTGTTAACATACCTTCTTTTTCCGATCTGTGATCGCATTTTTTTGCTTTACAAATAAAATTTGAAAGTAAAATCTTGGTCTACCCAAAACTAATATCAAAACATCCTTTTTCTTAAAAGCAAAGCAGCATATGAAACTATGAATTTCTTATAACATTGTTTTCACAACAACTTTGCAGAAGCTGTTATCTTGAATCTGAGAATTGTGGGTCCAGATTTTCATACTGAACCCTCACCTCATGTTTTCCATTTCTCTTCTCTGATCTTAATTCTTAGGTTTCCAGTAGTATCATGTATTTTCATTTACCTAAGAAATCCCATCAAATAAGAGGAGTGGAATCAGGGACAGGTGGCCTGAGAAGAACACAGAGATACTCTTCAAGCATGTAGGGATGGGGTTAGGAAAGCCAAGGCCCATCTGGGGCTGAATCTAGTGAGAGACTTAAAGGGCAGCAAGAAAGACTGCTGTGGGTGTATCAGCACTAGAAAGAAGACTAGGGAAAATACGGTCTTGCTGTTGAATGGGGTGGACGATTTGGTGATAAAGACATAGAAAAGGCTGAGGAACTCAATGCCAACTTCTCAGTCTTTACTGTTAAGAGCAGATTTCAGGATTCACAGGTCCCTGAGATCAGAGAACAAGTCTGGAGCAAGGAATAATTGCCCTCTATGGAGGAGGACAAGGTTAGGGAACATCTGAAAAACACTCAAAGTCCATGGAACCTGATGGAATGCACCCCAAGTGCTGAGGGAGCTGGTGGATATCATTACAAAGCCACTCTTGATCGCCTTTAAAAGGTTGTGGTGGTTGGAAGAGGTTCCTGATGACTGGAAGAGAGCAAATGTTACCTCTGTCCCCAAGAAGGACCATCCAGGGGACTACAGGCCACTCAACCTCACCTGGAAAGCTAGAGGAGCAAATCCTCCTGGAAGCCATTTCCAGACACATCAAGTATATCAAAGTGTTTGGGACTAGTCAGCATAGGTTTATGAAGGGGAAATCATGTTTGAAGATCCTGATATCCTGAGATGATTAGCTCTATGGATTAGGGAAAAGCAGTGGTTGTTGTTGATCTTTCTTTCGTAAGTCTTTCAACGCTGCCTCTGGTAACATTCTCAAAGTAATTTGAAGAAGTATGGGCTAGTCCATCTGGAGACCAGTCACTAGTGCAGAACCACTGGGATTGATATGTGGGCCTGTACTGTTAAACATCGTCATTAATATCAGTACAGGCTGGGGGATGAAAGGATCGAGAGCAGCTCTGCTGAGAGGGATTTGGGGGTACTGATAGACGAAAGGCTGGACATGAGGCGGCAATGTGCGCTGGCAGCCCAGAGGGCCAACCGTGTCCTGGGCTGCATCAGGAGAAGCGTGGCCAGCAGGTCGACAGAGGTGATTCTGCCCCTCTATTCTGCTCTGGTGAGACCTCACCTGGAGTACTGCGTTCAGCTCTGGAACCCTCAGCACAAGAAGGACATGGAACTGTTGGAGCAGGTCCAAAGGAGGGCCACAAAAATGATCCGAGGGCTGGAGCACCTCTCCTATGAGGACAGGCTGAGAGAGTTGGGCTTGTTCAGCCTGGAGAAGAGAAGGCTGCGGGGAGACCTGATTGCAGCATTTCACTACTTAAAGGGAGCCTATAGGAAAGATGGGGACAATCTTTTTAGTAAAGACAGCAGTGACAGGGCGAGGGGTAATGGTTTTAAACTAAAACAGAGTAGGTTTAGGCTGGATATAAGGAAGAAATTCTTTACAATGAGGGTTGTGAAACACTGGAACGGGTTGCCCAGAGAGGTAGTGGAGGCCCCATCCCTGGAAACATTCAAGACCAGGTTGGACAGGGCTCTGAGCAACCTCATCTAGTTAGCGGTGTCCCTGCTCGCTACGGGGGGGTTGGACTAGATGACCTCTAGGGGTCCCTTCCAACCCAAAACTTTCTATGATTCTATGATTAATGACCTGGACAATGGGGCAGAATGCACCCTTGGGAAGTTGGCAAGTGATACAAAACTGAGGGACGTGGCTGATAGACCAGATGGTTGTGCTGTCATTCAGAGGGACCCTGACAGGCTGAGAAGTGGGCTGACAGGTATTTTATGAAGTTCAATAAAGGGAAATACAAAGTCCTGCATCTGGGTATACATAATCCCATGCACCAGTACAGGCTGGAGGTGACAGGCTTTGCAGAGAAGGATCTGGGGGTCCCTGTGGACAGCAAGTTGGACATAAGCCAGCAATGTGCTATTATGACAAAGGTGACCGACAGCATCCCAGGCTGCATTAGGACGAGCATTACCAGAAGGATGAAGGAGGTGATCCTTCTTCTTTACTCAGCAACAATGAGACACATCTGGAGTGCTGTGTCCAGTTCTGGGCTCCCCAGTACAAGACTGATGTGAACAGCTCATTCCCACAAAGATGATTAAAAGCCTGGAGCACACCTGATATGAGTAGGGGCTGATACAGATGGGACTTTTTCGGGTGGAGAAAGCTCAGGGGGAATCTTGTCAATGTCTATAAATACCAGATGTCAGAGACTAGAGAAGACTAAGCCACGTTCTTCTTATTGGCATCCAGTGACAGGACAAGAGGTAATGGGCACAAATGGAAATTCAGGAAATTCCATTTAAATGTAGGAAAAAGCTTTTTTAATGGTAAGGGTGGTGAAATGTTGAAATGGCTTGCCCAGAGAAATTGTTGAGTCCCCATTTTTGGAGAAATTTAAACCCCACTGGACACATTCCTGAGCAACCTGCACTAGCTGACCCTGCTCTGAGGAGGGGGTTGGACTAGACAATTTCCAGAGGTCCCTTCCAACCTCAACTATTATATGTTTCTTTAAAATCCAGGAAGAAAAAAAAATGAGAAGCGGAAGATATTCATGGTTAGACTAACAGCTTGCTGTTTAACTTAAAATATGTACAGTCATTTTTCTCTGAATCACTTTTATAATTATTTTGATATATTTTGTCATGTATTATCATTTTTAAATATTGGCTCATTCAGAGACTTTTTTGTTTTAAAAATGTGTCTTTTTGTTATGTTTCTCGGATGTGTAATGAAAACATTGGAGAGAAAATTTGCCTGTGTAGTTTCTAAATATCTTTTGTATTTCTTTGCACTATGAAAGAAATCTAATTATCTTATACAGAAATATCTATCAATAAGTTATATTTTCTGAGTAAAACTGTCAGACACCTATGAAGTGTTTCTCTCAATTTATCTTCATGTGTAATTATTTTATTTTATACATTTCTTAAACATAAATGCTGGGCTTTACAGGATTTTAAAATTCAAATGCACTAATGTAGGAATATTAAAAATTGAAACATTTTTCTAGGTGTGCTTTTGGCATAATATTTATAGGGCTTTACAATAGGACACAAGTTTCTGCAGGTTTTTTAGAAAACTGTACGCTTCTGACTGGAAATGCGACTTCTGTGTTCAGTTGCTGGATAGGCGCAGATGTAGTTTCACATCAGATTTCTCTGTAGGCCAAACGTGTTTCTGAGAAGCTCTTTTAGCCGTTTCCCACCTTCCTGCCAGTATGTTTCCTCTCTCCTCTATTTCTGCACCTGTTTTTGAGATCAGGGTAGCCTCATAACTTAAATCGTGCCCCACACTTTTACATTAATTTTTTTTTTCTGTGAACTGACTGTGCACACATGACTCTGTTGTGCATGTGAGACTTTGTACAGATCTCTTGGTAATCTGATCTGCGGAAGAAAAAGACGTATTCCAATTATTCATTTTATTGATGTGCAGAAATCCATCATCCAAACTCAAGTCTGCAATTTGTTACCTATGTTGAATCAAAGTAACCATGGAAAGTGCTATGCCACAGATAAGCCTCATTAAAGTGAGGAAATGTAACACCTTGTGTAATGGCACTCTTTATTCAGTGACTGGCTGTCTTCCCATTTATTTTTATATTCTTATTTCTATCTGTCAGTTGGTAGTAAAACTACTTGAATTTCCTTCTGTAACACAATTCTTTTTGCTTCAGTCAAAATCAAGATTTTTTTTTTTCTTCCTCAGTCAAAATTGCGAAAATATGTGGATTAAGTGTTGTCACTTGTTGACTGGGAAACATGAAATAGAAAGGTATACTCTCTCTTTGGTATCCACTCAAGATAAAATTTTCTTTTTCTACATACTCCCATTTCAATAGAAGATACCACTAGTTTTCCTTTTGACATTTCTGATTTGGAATTTGTGTGATTTTTTTTTTCATCTTTATCAGAATTTTTGTTTCAACTTTGTACTGAAAAAGAACAGAAATCTAAGTCAATATATTAACCTTTTTAGTTAATAATTATGTTCTTCCAGAGTTATTACTGACTATATAATTGAAGCAGTGTCAAAAACTAACAAGAAATCTGATGTGACCGACAGAGTTCCCCTGGTACAGCCTTCTGTCTCATGAAGAAGAAAAGCCATTCAGGGCATTCTTTCCCTTTTTTAGAATTTATTCAGCTATTTATAAATTCTAAATGTCATTGCTTGGAGGCCAGCTTTAGGATTTGGTGGATTTGGTTTATGAGTCTTGATGCTTCGAGGTTTCCACCACTTTGGTGGGGGAAAAATGCATGTTTGGCAAGATTGTCGAGAACAGTATTTACTAATCATAGTGTTATAGAAACCACAGTTTTCCATATTCTTTTGCTTATAGTGCACCAATTTCTTATCTTGCTATGAAGCACTATGGTACCATACGTGTCTGCATTACGCAAGAGATATGGAAGAAATCCTTGGAGAGGGAGCCAAGTAGCAGGATGACTTGCTTTCTGCCTTAGACTGTGTTATGTTTTGTTCTGTTACACGAATGAGTTTCTTTCTATGGTCTTGGTGTGAAAATTACATTTCTGAAAGTATTGCCTTATACTTACTTTGATTATCTTATTTCAGGCCTTTGGAAATGCGTAAAATAAAAAAATGTTACGTCTTTGATATATGTATGTCTTAACCGCGTAGAACTACTTTCTCCTCCAGGTTGAACACAACCATGAGGTCCACAATTTCTGTTTCCAGGAAAACACTGATAAAAGATAGATGAGCAGCAACATCTACTATTATTACTGGTTATTGTTATTCGCACCTGCAAGTCTTCTGAGATTGTGAAGGTGACGTAGGAGGGATCGTAGTAATTTTTGGAGCATATTAATGTGGAATTTTACTCTCTGTATTCTTTTTCCGGGTCACTGTCTAAGCCATTCCAAATACCTTCTGAATGTCTGGATTTGCGTACTAATTAGTTTGAAGCAAATATTCATCGCATCAGTTTTGATAAGATTGGTTGAAGATCTGATTAATCTTCAGGTGCCTCAGTGACTAAACACAGGTTCTTGTCTAGCTGATGGGATAATTTCCCTGCTGTATATATTTCTTGTTCCCCCACCATAAGATCATTCCAAAGAAATGCCCAGTCTGAGCCTTCTTTCACCTTAGTTAGGCACAATATAAAAATCTAAAATAGATCAAAACTATCATTTTTAATAGAAGAAAGAATAAGCCATATTACTAAAGAAAAAGAAGAGTTCTTTTCTTTTGAGACAAAAGATGAGGCTATGAAAACGCTGAAGGTTTTTTCAGGTCTCAGGCTTATAAAAGTATTACTATGGTTCACTAAGATTCGTCTTTGAAGGTTACGATCATGTTACAATAGAAGGTAAGCTATGTGGAAGTAAAAGTGAGTTTGCATATGGTGTGTGGGGGGAGCAGGTCATTTCCATTAAGCACACTGAGGCCTGCTGAAGGGACAGGCACTGCACTAAGGTTGGACCTTTCTGTAAAATCCATGACCAAGGTTATTGGAGTGTTCTGTTCAAATATTCAAAACTGGAAAAAAACTCAGAGTAAAGATGAGCATAAGGTTGCTTTTATGTTCCTGAGCAGGCAAATCTGAGTTCTATAAAGCTTAATAAAACCCAAGCAGCAATGCACAATTTGTTCAATAAAATCATTAAAAATATTGTAGTAGTATAGTGGCAACATGCACTTATCAAGAAAATGTTCCTAAAACAATAACCTGCTTTCAATAAACGAGTCTTGAATATCTCTAAGCATTAGAATATTTAATTTGAATTTTGGTGTTGTGATGGGGAAAGTAAATTAACTTGTGAAATTAATCATTTTATTTTTAATGAAAAAATATAAATACAGAAGTAATTCTTTATCTATAACATGACTTGAGGGGATGGTGATTTATATTAAAAATACTATTCTGCTGGAATTTCTGCTACTATTTGAGATAATTTAATTTGTGTCATTTGCATAAGAAAATATGCATTGAACTAGCAGCAAAATAACCTTTACACAACTCTATAATAGCATAAAACAGTACGTTACACTTTCAGTTATAAAGAATAAAAATAATCTAATTTTGCAAAGAAAATATTTCATATAGTTTTTAAAAAGCAAAGTTAAAATACATTAGAAGAACTTGTATCAGATCTTTGCAACTTTTCTTGCTTTGTTATCAGCCAGAGATCTGAATTAGCTGAAGGTATTTCCAAGTATTTTATTCTGTAGCTTTTTCTTTTTAATTAGCTTCCTGAAGCAGAGAAGCATCCTGTATTTTGCATGCTTTCCAGTAAGGTCATCTTCACAATAGCTCTTGTAGTCTATTGGAAATGGATGTGATAGAATGGCTTGAACCTGTGCATTATACTGCTGTTACATGTTGTTGTACTCGTATTGAATAGGCATTTTCTCTAACAACAGTTCTTCACTGGCGTATGAATATCTTGGTAATAAATCAAGTCAGCATTCTTCATTAGTGCTTGGTCTGTTACTGTTATTGAGGACTTTCATCGATAGCTGATTAGTGCCATTAGCTACAGAAAGGGTGGGCTCTGTTTCTTTTTCATCTTTATTTTGTCTTGACTAGTGGTACATCCATTATGATAAATGAATTCAGAGTGTAAGATTTCCCAAGATAAGGAAATTATCAAGATAAGGGCCAAGATAAGGAGATTATCAAAAATATGCTGCTGAAAATACTGAGGAATGTCCTTTCCTGTCTGATCCTTATATGATTTGGACATGTGTGGATTCCTAAATAACTTTTAAGAGTTGTTCTAAAGCTTCTCCCAGATTCATCCCTACTGAAATGTACTATATAATGTGTGGGTTTTTAAAATGTATTTTAGTCTGCTATTGCACCTCTGGTGGGTTAAGCAAATGATCCCAGGTCACCAGAAGTTCACACTGGTATTCTAGCCAAAGTGCCATTTTGCCTCTTAATTTAAAAATATTCCTGAAAAAAAGAGTATTTCTTTTTTCTGACATCCAGCTTCTTTAATAATTCCAAAATTATGTTTCTTATTTTCTCTAGTCTTCAGCCTGATAACAGAACCCAGGCCTACTGTGTTGACTCAGATCATACACTTGCCGGATCTTACCCTTCATCTTCAGAAGCCATAGGTTTCTGACTCCCCTTGGCAGTCTGTTACGCAGCCCTTCCCCATCATGTTTATTAAAAACAGCCACTCTCCAGAAAGTTGGCGCTCTCCTTCTGTGTTTACACAAATTTTCCCTAAGCATTTGGCCTATATTTTACTGAGGTACTATAGAAGCATCTCTTCCCTAATGATAGCAATGAAATTTTGGTGAAGGCCAAGAAGAAGCAGGGTGAGATGAGGAAATTTGCTG
This sequence comes from Opisthocomus hoazin, assembly GCF_030867145.1. Taxonomy (NCBI): domain Eukaryota; kingdom Metazoa; phylum Chordata; class Aves; order Opisthocomiformes; family Opisthocomidae; genus Opisthocomus; species Opisthocomus hoazin. The sequence continues at coordinate 8,815,968 of NC_134419.1, forward strand.
CTCCTCTGGCTCTTTGAGTGTGACTATCTCAGGACGTCTAACCCAGAGCAGCAGAGGAAATCTTCCTCCTTATTTAAACCCGTGGTCCTTTGTCTGCGAGGGCTGGCACATAGCACAAATCCTGCTGAACCCATGGGGTGAGAGTTGACTGTTGTCACTGACTTCCTGAAATTGCTGCTGGTTCCCATGGGAAGCCAGTAGCTATCCCTTGATCCCTGTCCTCCGCTTGCAGTAAGGTTTTTTTTTTATTCTATTTTAAAAGTACCAAAAAGAATAAGTGTCCTTGTGAGTTCTCTTTTTCCCCTCTGCACACTGTATAATCTTGAAATGGCTCCATGCCACCTGTTGAAATGGCTCTAGGTTCACTCGCGCTGTGCAATATATGTGATCTCCTCCTCTGACACTGCCAAGCATTAGGTCTTCTCAGAGGGCTGCTAGTCTTTATTGCCTTGTAAGGCTGCCCAGCACTGTGTTTAGAAATTAGTTTTATGCATAATTTTATTAATGTTGCTTACTTCTAAAATACTTAGATTTTCTTTTTAGATACTTATATCTTTTAGAAATGAAATCTTTATTCATTTTAAAACTGCTTGGTTTTTTTTAAGACAACCTTAGCATTTTCTTCTGAGTAAGTCAAAACAATGCGTTTCTTCCATGCTAATTCTTCGGTTTTTTTCCTTCTCGATGAAATCTGTCTTGAATAGTTGAAGTCATTCCAAAGTTGCATTTTTACATAAGCATACTTGGAGTCCAACTGTAAATAAAAATTGTACAGTTCTGATTGAGTACCTCATAATTGTTAATGAAGGCAGTAAGTGCTATTTGATTTGTGTTATCCCTATTCTGTAAATTCTTCTACACAGTGGAATGAAGACGCACATTCATGAATGAAGAAACATAAACCCAGGAGTTTTTTAAAAAAAGAGTAATCTTGAAAGACTGAACAGACACATATACAGATCAAATATATCTACAAGGCAAAGTACTTTTTTTTCTCCCACTGTCAAGATCAAATGCAAGAGGAGATATGCTAGCTCTATTCTGATGTTGATTTTATCTTGCAGAAGGGTCTAATTTTATGGCAAAGGCAGTTTACCTCTGCAAAGAGAAATGAATCAAGAAACCTTCTTTCTCAGCTTTTCACAAACAAGAAATCAAAAAAAGGATCTATTAAAAGAGTAATTAGCTTGATTCTCCTGTATTTTCTCAGAGTAGACACACACCCACCAAAAAAGCATTATCTTTTTCAAAAATTATAAAAAATGGCTGTTAGTCTTTTAAAAATAAAAATTAGTACCGTATTCTGTACTACCCAGAAGGTACTAGATTTTGAGCATGTGAGTAACATAGTTCTGTGTGGGATCTATGCTGTCTAACGTTGTAGCTAGTAAAGGAAACCTTACTTTATAAGATAAATACTTTCTACAGCAACAAAATGTCTTTAATGAGTCAATGAAGCCAGAGTAACTGTGGTTCCCCCTCAAGAATGATGTGTATCAATTTTACAGATTAATCACGAGTGAGGTAGAAAAATTCCCCTTGAAAGGGCCTAGAGGAGATAAAAACCTCTTACCAGCCTTACCTGGTATGCCTCTAGTAGAACTTGAACTGGTATGAAGAGTTCAGATTAGAAGTCTGAAGAGTCTGCCGGGAAGAAGGAGTAGTTTTACAGCCAGTTGCAAAGTTGACACCTCTTGAGAGAAGTGTCAGGACCCAACTGCCCCAAGCGTAAGCATCTCCTCATGATTTTAGACAGGCTTTAGACAGAAGACATTTTTTACACCCTAGGTATGTGGTCTTGATGCCCATGAAGTCCTCAAGCCTCTTCTATCGAGAGATTAGAAATCAAATTATTTGTTTTTCTCTGAATTGTCCCCATCTTGATGTTCATTGCCTTATAGGCTAGTACTGCAATTTCATAGATTTATTGGTCTGAGTGTATAAAGCTCTGTGTGTGTGTGTGTGTGTTTGCCAAATCCAGCACCTGAGAGTTCTCTTTTTTTTTTTTTTTTTTTTTTTATAACAAAGGCTTACCTGTTCTTTCTTCTTTGCGCCTCAGGTATAACATTTCTTTCTCATCTAAGTCTTATAGATTTCTGTAAGATATGTGTTTTGTTTTAATACTTATTGTGACTCTCTTTTGTGCATTGATCTTTATATCTTTACATGTATGGTTTGGAATTATTGTGACTAGCAGATTTCCTGAGGACAAAAATTGAAATCCAGGTTTATGTACCAGAATCATAGTCCTGGCCTCCAGAGTGTAAGCACACACAAATCTTTTATCTGAACTGCAACAGCACCCAGAGATCTCAGTGTAAGAGTAAGTCAACTTTTTGTAAGATCCTGTGCAGTCGGATGAGGGAAAGTGGGCCCTTTCGGATAAATGTACAAAAAAGAAACATGTAGCTTCTTGAGGGAGAATGTCAGCAGACCAAGACTTTTTGTTACCCTTGTTTCCTTCAAGAAAGGTTTGTTACCCTTGTTTCCTTCAACAAGGTTGCCAATAGTTCTGGAATAATTTCCATCTGTGGCACTTTTTTAGTGGCCAGATGCTGATGACCAGAGCAGGGTGGTTGTGAATACTGAATGTCCGCTGTGTTTTTAGTGATAGTGGAGCTATTTGAGTAGAGACGACAAAACATAACTGGCGTATACTGAAAGACTTGCATCAGAGAGATACTTTCAATGTCACATATCTGGCATTTACTGGAATACCTATTCTAATGGATGTCACTCACGTTCTAGCGCGTGTGTCACTGTGTAACTCTTTATGCTAGTTCTGTTCCAAAAGCTGTTTCCTGCTGCTCTATTCTTGGTGTTGGTAGGAAAGAGAACATTTTAATGCTACTGAAAAGGGATGTACAATTATTTTGTGCCATGGGGTAGTATTTACTTCTGTAGAAATTCCAGGTACATTAAATCCTTCAAACTTCTGATGGCAGGCTGGATCTCTTGCTCATTTACTGTCCAAATGTATATTATGTAGGGACTTTATGCCCGCTGAGGGATGAGGCACTAATCTATCCTTGGTTTTCTCAGGAACACTGGTGGGATGAGCAGGCCAGGTGAAAGTATCACGCTGGGTCAGTTCAGCAAACAACTCAGGCTCATAGACCAGAAATTGAGAGCGTGGGTGTCCTTCCTCATAGACTTAGTACAATGTTACAGGCATACTCTGTCCATAAAGTATGCTACAAAAGCTCCTTATCAGTGCAGGCAAGTACAGATTAGAAGATAAAAGGAGTTTTCCAATCCAGTGAAGTTTATTGTATTTATTGTTTGAGGCTCTGGAGGAGAGTCACCAAAGCAGTTGGTCCAGCCCTGCCTGTATCCTGGCTGGCGATGCTGCCTTTCTGCAGCCTCAGTCTTTCAAGTAGAATAAATGAATCTGGCCATCTGTATTTACACCCATTCTCTCACCAGTTCCCAGAACGCTCTTCTATTGCTTATATATACAGTACTTTAATTATATGGAAATTCACTAGTCACGACTTCGATGAACAACTTTTCTTGTCTTCAAATGAATAAGATGCTGATGGCTGTTTCTTTGTATGCAGCAAATGGTACTTATATAAAAGCCATAGTAAATTAACAGCATAAGCTGATTTAATTACTCATTTGTTGCATTGGCTATTCCCGTACCTATCATAACACTGTGTATTTAATTATCTTTTACCCTAATGCAGGTATGTTTTTTGTGCTATATCTCTACTGGTTTTGAATTTTTCTGTTTGTTTTTTGTTGTTTCTGCTGTTTGGGGGGGGCGGTGGTTCTTTTTTCCTTTCTTTTTCCTTTGCAGCTGGTAAAACTAGCAGCAACTAGCATGTGTCTAGTGATTAAGACTTTTTCTCTTTGTAATTGTCAGATTGATTGGGACAATTGAATGATAATGAAAAACAGCTTGTTCCCTCATTTCCAGAGGTGACACTTTCTGCATAATACTGCAAAATATAACAAAAGGGTTTTCTTGGACGCTGCTTAAAGTTAATTGACAGCATCTGTTGTTTGGAACAACGGAGAGAAATAGCGTTCCCTTGGCTCTTGGGCACGTTGCTCAGGATTAGGCACTGTCACACCAGCTGATATCTGAATACACTGTATCTATCCGCAGGGTCTTAGCTGGGCTTTCTCTTATATCAGGGTTCCCCTATATACACAGCCGAGTTGAAAAAAAATTTACCGTTCATTAAATTAATGGTAAATATCCTGAAAAATGTAATGGTCTTCATTAAAAAAAAAAAAAAAAGACAAATTGCAATAAACAATGGGGTATGAAAATAATGTAATAGTTATGAACTGTCTTTTTTGAAGCATCTTTTATTTTAAAAATCTAACAACAGACTTCCACTGTCATTTTATAATTGCTTGGGGTCTATATATCTGTAACAGCAGCAATAAATGTGGGCACAGTGTTTGTTTATCCTGGCAGATAAAATTCTAAATAGTTTTGAGAGCACGTGAAAGACATTTTCATTCTGCATTTGTCACAAAAAAAAAAAGATATAGCTTAATTTTGTTCTTAGAATGGCTGTATGTGTTCTGAGAGCCTGAATATCATTAAATATGTACATGATTTTATCTTTTGGCAAACTTTTACTTTCATTGCTGCTCTTTAGTCAGATGTGCATTTTTCTTTATGACACATAATATTTATCTTTTAAAACATTGATCAGTGTCCAAAGTCACTTAAGACCAGTGGAAAAATCAATAGCGAAAGTCGATTGGCTGACTTGGAGGCTGCTGCTGCAGCTGATCACCAAGAAAGCAGTGATTTGATTTGATTTTGGATTTTCAAGTCATTCTCTTTCTCTGTACTGTCTGTCAGTAAACTTCAAAATTGCTGATTTGAAAATAAATGAACACATGTTACTGTTTGAATTTGTTTCTTTTACTTTTTTTTGGTGCTTAACACAAAATGGCATACACAAATATTAGCATTATTATTGCTTAGGTGGCTGCAGGTGTGTGGCGAACTCCAAGCTGAATTCAAGGTCAGATACTTTATCATGTAAACTCTTGAAGTCAAGGTTTGTGTTTACCTGGAGGGTTCATCAACCAGCATATGTTAATGACCCGGTTTTGTCATGTATTTCTGGCAAGTAATTTACTGTATTACTCTTATATAGAGCTCAATATCATTGGCAGTCAGATTTTAAACTGATTGTAATCAGAACCAAAAAAATATTTTGTATTTTATGCTGTTACGTACAATATGTTGTAATGTAAGATATTCTCTATAGAGTACAATATAACAAATTGCTTTTTCTTATTCTGATTTCTTTAGATATTGGTACACTTACTGAATTGAAACTAGAACTAGTTTTTTGCTGGGATTTATTCTTCTGTTCTATTCAAGTTTGATGCACTGTACCTTATTGTTTGTTTGTATACATAATGCTTTGGAGAGGAAAGGGACTAAAAATGTTAAATATAATAAAATACAGACTAGTCATACTCTGTTAAATCAGCTGATTTTAAATTATGTCTATGTCTTTAAAATATGTCTGGTTTTATGTATTTATGTACACATGTGGCTATTACTGCATAGTGTATATAATAATGCTTATACTAATGCTTATTTCATATTTATAATTAGGAATAGCTGTACCAAAACAAAGTGCTGTGTTCTGTTTCAGAATTAAGCAAAACTACACATGTAAGGATCATGTTCTTTTTAACAGCAACTAGATTTTAACACTTGTTGTGATATAAATGATGCAATATACACTCTTCTGTATTCACACCTCAGCGACAGATCCAAATGATGTTTTAAAGAGAAACAGTAAAGATTTTAAATATTCATACTATGTTAATGATGCTACTACAAGATCAAGAAGCATAGACTTAGAATTATATAATTTGAAAGTCCTTAATGTAATTGAAAAATATCTTAATGCCATAAATACTGATATGAAAGTTCAGGAAATATGTTCCTCCCATAATACTTTCTCTTCCCTTTTGGACTGGTTAGGGCTGATCTCAGCAGTGTCAGTAATTATTATTCTGATGACTTGCCCCTGAAAGGCATTCGCTTGTACCTGTGGGGACAGAGAATCCATTTGCCTGGTGCCGGGGAGTCGGAGACACAGGCTGGCGCCAGTGAAGAGAAGGGAATGATGATTAATATGTCTTATAGATTCACTGCCTCTTCACTTGTCCTAGACCTGCCAGTAATTCCACTCCCCTGTGGTTCCACCTTGATCACAGATAATGGAGGCAGATTGAAAGTTTGAAGACACAACCCTTTCTCTCCTCCTGAACTGACATTATTCACCCAGGCTAAATGAGCTGTACAACCACCGGCACCTGCCTATGGGAAGACATCTCAGTGCACTTAGCAGTAATGCTGCAATAAAGCAGCAACTGTACTCTAATTAACCGGGTTTCTTTTCTTTCCTTTTTTTCTTTCTTCCTTTTTTCTTAACTGCACAGCAGTTGCCATTAGCAAAGCTATGATATTGCAATGGAAACAGTAATATAAGTGTTCCTTCACCTCTGCAATTTATTATAACATACCTTTTTCTTTTTATATCTTTGCAGAAATAGTATAATACAAGGTTATTTTGTACCAGCAAGGTAGCCGTAGCATTCAAAGAAGTGAAATTATGAAAGTCAATGAAAAAATAACTCTGTAAAGAAAACCTGCTAAAAATATTCTTACACAGGTTTATCTTTTTAAAGATAAACCCCCATTATTTATTCATTTTTTAAGCTGAACTGGACTTTGTAGTACAAATGTCAAAGCATGATCTCAGAAGACCTTCTTTGCAAAACAACTTCTAACAGAAGTGTGTATATGTCTGTTGATAGGAAAATTAGCTTTATTTTAGAGACAATAGAACAACAGCAGAAAATAAGATAGTTACTTTCTAGGGGGTTTTTAGGTGATGTGACAGCTTACAGTAAAATACCATATGCGTGTGTATATGCCCAGTTTGCATCTTACTTTTAGATAAATGCCTTATTCTGAATCAGGTTGTTAGAGATAAAGTGGCCTTTTTTCTTTCCAAAACCAGAAAGGACAGAACATATAAAAAGGTTTTGCAGTGGGAAAAGACATTGTCTTATACAGTCTCCTGAGAGATAAGTCGTAACAAGAACTTCTGAACAGAAGCTTTTTTTTGTGTCTGTGAGGTATTTTGCTCTGTACTTCTCTGTGTCTGAAAAAATGAGAATTTTACAAAAGGTATCTGGTATTTTAAAAACTATTTGATTTCTTGGGAGAAAGCCTGATAATCCTTAATGGGCACAGTAATTTTTCTATATCTTTGGCTAGTTTTGATTTTGAAGGTTTGTAAAAGCAAATCTGTATTGTCTAGGTAGTGCATAACTGTTTAAATCAAGTTAAGCAGTATGTTGTAGGTAATTTCACTTCTAATACAGATGCTATAAGAATCTGTATATAGTGAAATATATTCCAGTTAAAATAATAGATGCATATCTTCTAAATGTGAAAGAAGACTAGATCTACCTAGAGAGCTAAATTCCAGAACTTGGCAGACAGTCCACTTTCATATAAGAGAAGTGATAGCATGTTTAAGTATCTAGGGTATTATTATAAGTAAGGAAGAGAGTAGTCCAATATATTTTCAAATGCAATACAACTAGGAGTATAAATCTTCAGAGTCAAGTTTTTAGTAGAATAACTACTAGATACTGTATAAAATAGGAAATGCTTACATGCTACAAGGTACAAGGTCATAGAGAGTAATTTTGTCAGCAGCAGAGAATGCTAAATCTGGTTTTGAAAACAACAAAAAACAAATTCTCTATGGCATTGCTCATCTCATATTGCCACAGGGGAGGTATCAGTTTGGGGGTGACCTTTGAACTTCCAATTCCTGGTCCTGCTAGCTGGCTTCTCGAAAGGATTAGCTAATGCAGCACCAGGGGCAACCATATTAACAAGGAGAGAGAATTGGGGTTACTGTGAGAAAAAACACGGCCCATTCAAATGGAAATTCTGAGTTCAGAATTTTTAAATGTCACCAGGCTGGTTATGGGTAAAGGTTGGTTTATCATAACAAATAATGCGGGAAACATCCTAATTTTAGCTTAAAAAAAAAAGACATAGCATACTAGAATTTCATTATTAGTCTATGCCGCATGAAGAACTTTATAGTTGTGATCCATAAAGATTTGTCAGATAAGTATAAGACAACTTTCAATGGTCTCCTAGGATCAAGGAGTTGATATCCTAAAGATTCACACAAGAGTCTTCAGAAAATTATGGAACCTATTAAAACGCTGTTATCTTTTTAAAAACAAAAGAAAGTACTTGCTCCTTTTTAAATTGAGATTTTTTTTTGTTGTTACACAAATAGTTTATTGACAAACTTGCAATTTAAAATACAATAGGTGAGATAATATATCTAGTTTAAGTTGTCCTAAAAGACAGAGTTGTTGTCAATTAAAATGAAGAGATGAAGGCCTGGAAAGATGAAGTTAGTTTTAAAGTGTCATAAAGCAGCACATGAGTAGATCTCAAGACTGAAAACAGGTCTTCTAAAGTCCATTCTGCCATTGCAGCCGTGGGAATACCTTGCCTTTTCAGCAAGATCAGTTGTGTGAAAGGCGTGCTAAGAAATGCAGTCACTGATTTGCAGGGGTTGACCTGCAAATCCGTGTGGGCTATTAAGGAATAACCTGTACTTGCTTATCATGCTTGGTATAGAGGCTCATGCGAAGATGTTCTCTTTTTGGTATGGTTACCATCTGCATGGAGTGGGATGTAGGCTAATGAGCTATTTTGACTGAAAGATGATAATTCCATCATTAGCTATTTCAGTTGCCACAAAAAGTGAGGATACTTCTCAATTTTGGAGCAATTGAGAAGTCATTTTTCTATTTAACCAGACCTACACATTCTTGGAAAAGAGAGTGAAATAATATACACATTTGAATCTGAAAAAATAGATTAATTTCTTATTTACTGTTTTTTCCTACTAGTAATTAATTATTTTGGAGTTCTTAATTGGTTTGTTATTACTGAGCAAAAAGAAGAACTGACGATCATGGTTGTAACTGGAAGCACTGAGCTAGAAAAGAATGGTAAAACCTAGAAAGTATGTAGAAAAGTAGGCTTATTACTGCCTATTTAAAAATCACTTACCAGTGGTCAAAAAAATCTGCAGGATGGAACAATATACTGTTCAGTGCATCTAATTTTTTTCTTACAGACTTGGGGGAACAGGCTTCCACTTCTTCATTGGATCTGTATAGAGCACACATGTAAAAAGGAGAAAAGCCAAATATGTTTTCAGAATCTACATAAATTTTCACAGTATAGTTTGCCATTTTATTACTGATACATTCAGAAAAAGCATAGTATGTCATTTTATGTGTTGGCAACTATAAACTCTTACTTCTGGGCATAATGCGTATTGCCGTGAGCAGTCTTCCTGATTTACCATGGCATGCGGTTCTTTTAGATCAGTGCTGCTAATGATAGCAAGCATTATACCTGCTGGTAAATGTTTTCAGAATTGGCATTTTTAATAATGCTGGATACTGGAAGACTAGATGTTAATTTTAGATATATAATTTTGTACACAGTGCCACCTGGAGAATTTGGGACTAAGGTTTTGAATATTGGATTATTTTTGCTTTGGTTTTGCCTCGTATTTATTTGAGCTATGTGGGAATGTTAATGAGCTTTCTCAAAGTCCACTGTGTTTTGGTATTTTTATCATTTGGTATGTTAACATTTTGCTGTTGTAACTGGAAGCACTGTCTAATCTAGAAGATGGATCTTCACAAGGACTTGGGTTGTAATCCTGCTTGATCCCAGTTCTTGAAACTCAAGTATAGAAGTGAAATTGTCAAAGTCCCTTCGGAGTTGCTGTCTAGCTTTGCAAGTTTGCAGGTATTTGTGGTCTATAAGACCCTATGTTTTGACTTCTGAATTTCCTAGATGCTTAAAGATCTATGGCTGGATGTGTCCATGCGTGCTTCAGTCATAGTAATGTCAGTAGCAAAGTCCTATTCAATGGGTCCTTACAAGACCTGTGACTGAGCATACTTCAACCTGTTTCTGATGGGTGTGATCAGAGTATGGAGAACTTTCTAGGCTTTCCAGAAAAAAAGTACTTATATGGTAGTTGGAGAGAGAACCATACCAAGGTCTCCCTGTGCTGGTGATCTCTATTGGGCTGCTAAGTCTTTTGTTACCCAACAAATCCAATTACTTAATGTAAAATGGAACTATGTATATAAGAACAGAGGGTGTTCCTGTCCAAGCTGAACAATAGCAGACTGGTTAGTTCCTCTCCTGAAGGGAGACCTCTTAGGCAGAGGTGAGAACCGTAAGAGGTCTCCTTCAAGCTGCATGAGTGTCCTAATTACTAACATAACTACTTACATAATGCGTAACAAGTGGCACTGCCACTGTCTCCAGTGTCTGCATGTTGGAAGCAAGGAGTAGTCTCCAAGTCTCTGCTTGGAGTTGGTCGTCTTTAATCCCATTCAACTATTTAGGGCTGTGAATCCTACAAGGCAGGAGACTTAAGGCTGTGCTGCCATTCAGCGTGACCTGGATAGGCTGGAAAGTAGGGCAGAGAGGAACCTGATGAGGTTCAACAAAGGCAAATGCAGGGTCCGGCACCTGGGGAGGAACAACCCCATGCATCAGTACAGGCTTGGGGTGGACTTGCTGGAGAGCAGCTCTGCAGAGAGGGACCTGGGTGTCCTGGTGGACAACAGGTTGACCATGAGCCAGCAGTGTGCCCTGGCTGCCAAGAAAGCCAATGGGATCCTGGGGTGCATCAAGAAGAGTGTGGCCAGCAGGACGAGGGAGGTTCTCCTTCCCCTCTACACTGCCCTAGTGAGGCCTCATCTGCAGTACTGTGTCCAGTTCTGGGCTCCCCAGTTCAAGAAAGATGAGGAGCTACTGGAGAGAGTCCAGCGGAGGGCTACAAGGATGGTGAGGGGACTGGAGCATCTCCCCTACGAGGAGAGGTTGAGGGAACTGGGCTTGTTCAGCCTGAAGAAGAGAAGGCTGCGAGGGGACCTAATATATACTTACAAATATCTGAAGGGTGGGTGTCAGGAGGATGGGGCCAAGCTCTTTTCAGTGGTGCCCAGCAACAGGACAAGGGGCAATGGGCACAAACTGAAGCAGAGGAAGTTCCATCTGAACATGAGGAAGAACTTCTTCCCTCTGAGGGTGACGGAGCACTGGCACAGGCTTCCCAGGGAGGTTGTGGAGTCTCCTTCTCTGGAGATATTCAAGACCCGCCTGGACAAGGTCCTCTACAGCCTGCTGTAGGTGACCCTGCTTCGGCAGGGGGGTTGGACTAGATGACCCACAGAGGTCCCTTCCAACCCCTACCATTCTGTGATTCTGTGAGACAACTCCTTGCAACGCGGAAGTTTACTGTCCTCATCATAGAAACATTGGAAAAGGCTGCCTAAAGAGGTTGTGCAGTCTTCTTCCCTGGAGTGTTTCAGGACCTGACTGGATAAAGCTCTGATCAGCCTTGTCTGATCTCATAGCTGACCCTGATTTGAGCAGGTAGTTGGATTTGATGACCTGTTGAGGTCCGTTCCAGCCTGAATTATCCTATTACCTTGTGACCATAGAGGAGCAAAGCAGATGAAATGCACATGTCCTTGGCATTTTCTGCTGCTTGACATTGAGGTGCCTGACTCTTTGCATGTATTGGACAGTGAGCAGATACACCTTATTTAGATTTGGGATGGTTTTGTAGATTTAGCTCTACCAGCCGATGTTCTAAGGAAGCGTCTCTCATAAAAAAATGCTTTGATCTTACAGCTGTACAAAGTACAATGAAAGAAAAAACAAAGTAATGGTAAGCTCTCTTGCTTCACTGCAACTGGACAGATTTATGGAAGGCTTCAAGAAAATCTGTCCCTGCTTTCAACAAACGTAGGCCTAGATTTTAGGTAAGAGTTGTTCAGTTTGTGGTTTACATCAATGTCAAAAAATTTTTGACCTATGCACATTTTCAACATGAATCATTATGGTTTTGAACAAGTGTTGCTTTGAGAGTTTGACTTTATACTTATACAAATGCTTTGTAGTGAGATTCTCAGGTTACAATCTCTAACTTTGGGATGATATTATGGTAAACATAAAATCACCATAAACAATAGAAAGCAGTATGAAAAATTAATGGTTTTAGTATTTTTCAATCTTTTTTTCCCTAAATCAAAATATATTTTTAAAAGGGTCTGCAGCAGATTCCCTCTCACACCATAAACAAAACACTCAGACAATTGTCATATTCTTAGCATTCACACTCTTGATATTCAACTTTGTCCAAAGATTTTATCATTCTTCAAGAGCACTCTATGATCGAGCAAAGTCGGTGAAATTTTAATAATAAAGTGCTATGATTAGATGGTCCTATTTTTTAAATATAGTTGAAGTCAAAAGAGCTAGTATTTAAAAGCATAAAACTTAATCAGTATAATGCACTTTCCATTGATGATGACAAAATGCACCAAAAGCCATTCTCATTGCCTCAGTGCAGAAGTCCGGGGCAATTTCTTTGGCCTTTAGGTTCCCAGCACAATAGGATTCCAATGGGCAGGGATCAGAGAAAAAAAGGGAATGAAAGTAGGTTTCAAAATAACATATGGCAACTAAATTACCCCTTTCTTTGTAAATTTACACATCTACCAGAAACGTCATGAGCTGGTATGAGAATTTTGAAATTGCCTTTTCTTTTTAATGTTTGCTATTCTGAGAAAAAAAGGTTTCATTCACTTAAATACAGGTTTTCCAAACTATAGTAAGAGCCATCTCTTAGAGAGACTTGACAGGGTTTTCTCCAGCCCTACTGTCCCTATCTGGCTGTCTACTCGCAGAGTGACTGGATTAATAAGTGTGCTGCTTAGGTTAAAGGGCTGGGCTGTTATCCCAGAAGTGAGCTTCCTTCATCTTCCAGTGTTGCCAACTTCCATTATACCAATATGATTTCCCTTGAAAGAATCTTCTGCTAATATCTATAGGATCCTCTCACAAAGTGGTTTGTTCTGTTTGTTTCTGTGATGTGAGGCAAGAAGAAGAACACAGAGAAGAGCAGGCAGAAATTAGCATTCCCTTTTTCTCGTCATGTAATTGGATTATGGAGGCAAGGTAGAATTTACCTGTGTCTGTTATTATTGTGAGGTTCTAGGATTCATTTTTTTCATTCCATGATTTTTCTTTATGCAGAAGGGGAATGTATGGTCCTAACTCCCTAACTTATTTGGAGAAGAATGGCAAAGCAGAAAATCTAAACTGCTTCAAGTCAAAGACTTTCATAGATTACGGCTTTTATATTCTGCTTCTCCTCTGACTGACATAGCATTTTCTTTCCTGTATGTTATTTTGGTGTGTTTAGTGGCTACATGTGAGAGCGGTGACATTTATATAAAGTGAATCTATTAAATTCTTTATAATGAATAGCATGTAACTGTAAAACATGTACAGTTTTCTCATTTTGCCCTCCTCTGGGAGACTACGACAACATTTTGGCAAGTAGGAGTAAACAGCTTTGTGTTGGCATGCAGTAAATTAAACTGAGTAATTAAAATCAATAGCAAAACACTAGCTAGGCAGAAAGGTCATATAACACAACAGAAAACTGTTGGGTAGCATATTGCAGGAAATCAAAATAAATTTCTGAACTTTTCATTATTCTTTACATGCCTGAAACTGATATTAAAAGGCTTGTGAGATACAGCGAGATATTGATAGAGACAGGATCATTCTCTGAGATGGTATAGAAGTTTTAAATGCTAACATATGAGTATTTGCAGGGTACAAGGCTGCCAATCACAGTGGAATATAGGAAAGAGAACTTTAATTTTACTACTATTATGTAAACTTCTCTTTGCTTGGGTTGGATTAGTATATTATTTAGTAATGCTTGCAAGTGCTGAAGTCAGATATGGCAATCACTGGTCTCTGTCAGTATGAGTGTCAATTAAAAGTTTTCTGTTAATATTTCCTTGGTCAGCTGGCTAGCTCATAATGTTCTGCCTTCAAGAGGAAAAAAAATGCATGGATGATTTTTTTTGAGGCCTTTCAAGTACTGTTCTTGCAGCTCGGGAGGGGGAAGTGAGAGTCAAAATCTTCAAATCCAAAGCAGCAATAGTCCCAGAGTGAACAACGAGTGAGGGATGTGCCCTGACAAATTAAGGGATATGCCAAGTTTTAAGCTACACATAAGGTCTTTACTCTGGTTGTGAGGTTCGAGTAAATAGATAACGCTTCTGATTTTAGGATGCTGTTCTAAGTCATTGCACTTCTCTTACGGCCATGGCTTCCAAGAGGAAGACTGTGGTAGGTTTTTGTTTTTTTTGTGGATGGAATGTGTTACAGTGGTGGATGGAAGTGGGAGGAAATCATGAGACACGACTCTGGGAAAAGTGGAGATGTAAGAGGAGTCATTCAGAAGTGTTCGCTTGGGAGAGACTGAGAAAGAATCAAAGGCATAGCTAACCTGTAACAAGTATGCTCCGTCTTGAAGTGGATATGGATTAAAGGTAACATATTTTACAAAATAAACTGGTCAAGTAGGGAAAAGCAGAAAGCTTTAAGACCCATGAGTTCTTCTGGCTGGACTTGTTTGCTTTTTCAAGCTCAATCTGTTGTTCCAATAGGCAATGTTATTCTGCCTTTCTTATCTCTCTTGAATTTGCCAGCTCCATTAGCTCTCTCTCTCAGGCAACTGTCAGAGAGAAGAGATCTTGTTGTGTCATCATTCAGGAGGTATGAAATTTTGCATTTATAAGCCTTTCCTTAGGTCTCGTTTTGGATTTCTCCTACACAGTTTTGAGGAGCTTACCCCGATTGTGCAAATCCTGGGACGCTGTACGGCTGTAACAGCTCTCAGCTTATCAGCGGGTTTTGTGGGGTAGCTGGTGAGTTACAGTGCATTTATCTGACAGATCAGAGCCTTCAGCCAGTCAGGTACTGGATAGATAGTTGTGAAACAAAAGCACTGGGTCATTGTTGGTGTGTGCTCTTCCTGAGGTCATTTAATTTCCCTTTCAATGTTCATAATTTCAATTTAAAATAATACTTTTTGGTTTTTTTCTGTATCCATTTACATTGTCTGTTTTGAATTTAATCCTAGTAATTTTAAAATAATAACAGTGATAGGCAGTTTTTGTACTGGCTGTCTGCGAGATAGCTGTGTCTTGTCATTTAAAGCCATACTGTATTCTAATAACTGAGCGCTAGAAACTGCTTGAGAGCAGCAACTGTGTAAACTGATCTGTCATTTAAAGTTGTGTTCAGATTTGGTTTGCTAGAGTTATGAGAATGGCTTGGCCTTTTACCCTGTTCCCTTGAGGACATGTGTCCACATCCTGCAGTGAGTATGGGACAAACACAAACCAGGCACCCTCATCTCGCGATGGGAGACTCCAGTGATCTGGAGAGCAGGAATATTGCAGGTTCACATTATCTGCATTAGCATTACTGTGTATGGAACATGTATTATATCTGCTGTAAATGGTTTAACTAGCCAGGCCCTCATGGTTAATGAACATCAAGTTTAATGTTTCTGAGACAGAGATTCAGAAAGGAATATGATCATGATCAAATTCAGTTGAAAATGCTATAAGACATAACATTTATAATATTTCTTCCCAGTTCTAATCCAGATAAATGTATTTAGAGAGCTTTTAGTTTGTTTACAATTTCATTTTTAGAGGTGTGGGACTTAAAATAGTACATATATGGTTTTATATAGAGAAATAGTGTATGAAAATACATAGAATTTTTTTCTTCTGTTTTCATATGTTTTAATATAGTACATGAGCTTCCATTTTTAAAGTTAGCTGTTAACTTTTAAGACCTTTCAGTATATATTTTTCCCATGCTTGCATATTTATAGTCATTAATGGAATGGGAAATGGCATCTACCTTCCTGTGTGTTAATGCTTAAGTCTAATTTATGAATCCTATTTAAAACAGTGGTTCACATTCAGCAGAACTGTGCATCTGCTTAAAGCTAAGCTAATGTACAACTGTAGGCAAAATGAGATTGATGTAAAGTCTTCTACAAACTTTTCAACCCATTTTAACAGTATGCTAAGTAATAGCTTAGTGTAATTTTTTTAATTAAGTGTAGGTGTATCAAATTTTCCCTATTATTGCAATGAAAATATCTTACCTTTTATCTTACTTCAGTATTCCATGGCTACATTTCCTAAAATGCTAGCCGTGATAGCTAACACACATTTATACGTATATATAACACTTCAGCAAATTCTTGTCCTATTTAAAGACCAGAGGGACAATGTTTGATACATGGTATAGCCTGAAAAAGCAACAGATATGAAATTGTGACTCCTGCTTGAAAGCCTTTAAATATTTAAGGTTATTACAATCTACATTTCCACTGTTTGTGTGTTTAACTTGATAGCTGTAGGAATTATATGTCGAATACCCTTACAAAATATTTCTACAAGTGTATGGACACATGTCCTGTCATTTTCCTGGAAATACACAGTATATGGAGCATTTTGAAGACAATTTGCTTATAAAACTTTTTGTATCCCATATGTTGCTTTCATTTCTTTGCACCTATCTTTTTAATTATCCAAGCAGGAATATTACTGGTTCTTGACACTATTCATAAGATTTTTAGATGCTTTCTTTCAAAATCTCAGCCTTATTGCCATATAGGTGCTTATTTTTAACATGAGTGCCAGTTCTACAAAGCCTTACTTGTCTAAAATGGAAGTTAGCATTTGGGGCAAACCTACAGAAATGTGAAACAGAGAAGTTCCTGAGACACATGCAAAGTAATCCTCTGAAAACCTTACTTCAAACAAAAGTAAAAGGCTGAAACAGTGCTGCTCGCTTCTCTGTAGGTTAATATTTTGTATGCAGGGTGGTTTAACCTGCGGATGGTAACAGTAGCTTAACAGCCTGAAACAAACTGAGGAGCATTACTGCTACCTATTAATATTTCATTTGCAAAACCTAAAGACAAAGCTGATAGAATTGATGGAATTTTGGTTTACATAGACTTTTCAGTGAAGGCTTCTATGTATGACTTCATGTTTAAATTACAATTTACAGTTAGTGCTTATCAGTGCAGGAAATATTGAGAAACACAGAAGGCTGTCCAAACATCTTGGGATCATTTTTGTATTTCCTTTTCTTAATTTTATCATTAAGGACTGCGACCTAAGACTCTCAGGGTTTAGCCTGCCTACTTTTTCCTCATCTGAAGTGCGTGTATTCCACAGTATTAGGAATATGTGATTATGGGCCTGGACTAGCAGCTAGTGAAGCATCTGCTTAGATAATCTCATTGATTAGGCTCTGGAAGTGCAAACATTTGAACAGTGATTTTAAGAGTAACCTCTCTGGAGCCTTACAGTGTATGCCTAGAAATCAATGAAGGCATAGTTTTTGCAAGTGCATGTATGTCACCTGTAGCAAAAACTACCTAATATAGATCTCCATACCTCTTCCCAGAGTATCCTGAAGATTCGGCTCAGAATCTTTGAGGGGCAAAGAGGGAGAAGGGTCTTCTATTGTTTAAATCATGCCCTGGGAACACTGAAAAAATACTTTAGTTGACAAGACGTGAAGTTCTGCATTGCATTGGTGATCACTGACTTGTGTATTGTGAGTTGTTGCATTTACAGTTCGTACCATGCTCTCACGGTGTATCAGCCTCCTTGCTGACCTGTGAACAGTGTGTATATTCTCTCACTATGTTTTATAACTGTCTAAAGAGGAAGGAAAGTGTCTAGAACTTTGTCATTACCTTTAGTAGCAAGAGAATGTGAAGAGTCTTTCAGGGCTCAATAAAACTTTGTGTAATCTAACAAAATGTATCCTCCATTTCCCTTCCCCTCACCATCATGTCTAGTTATACTGCAGAAGAGGGTAAAGGAGGTAATGCTCTTGCAGTCTAAACAAACTCAGCAGGGTGAAATGGAACAGTACTTTAAAATATGCATAAGGATTGCAGTTGCTCCATTTTGTGACACTGACTGTTCAGATAGAGGAAAAAAAAACAAACCACAGACTTTTCCTAAAATGAATACTTTTTTTAAAGGGCTATCAAGAAAAATGATGCTGGAACTATTATTGTGAAAAATTGGAGTGGCCTGGTTGATATCACGCGTACAGTTTGGAAAAACAAGATTAGTGCAACACATACCATTTTTCATTTTCTCCAGTCTTCAACAGCACCAACCATTGCAGCATCTCATTTTTTTAACTTGTGTTTAGGATGAGAAATCCCATGTGTGTACAATTGCTTCTGGCTGCCTCGTCCCTCTGCTCATAGCTTTTTCCCTCTGCTTGCATGTTTCTGTGTATTGCAAATAAGAAGTGACCGAGAGGGCAGGATACTTAGTCTCTTCTTAGATCAATACTACTCTGTGGGTCAGCAAGTAGGAATGTTTGAAAAGAACGAAGGAGGCAATTGTGTTTTTTTTTCCCCTGTAGACTGAGGCCAGCACCTTTGCGTTGGGTTCCTCTGTATTACCTCAGGAGGAAAGCCTGCATAGATTATTTCTGAACCAGTATCATCTGGCAAAAAGACCACTGTGAATAAGATAATGAAGAATTTAAATAATGAGAAAATATTAGATTTTTATTCCTCATTAAAATAAGAATTTTAATGTCTAGGTGGCCATCTATGTGGTTTTATTTCTTGGAGCTGGGCTCAGTGGGGGGAAGGAATTGAGATCAACATGTGTCAGAGCTGGGGGACCAGGGTGTATGCAAAGCTGTAGCTCTTGGTTTGTGAGCCAGAGTGTTGAAGTCTTGTTGCACATGTGTGTTCACATTCATCTTTCAAGAGAGGGGATTGCCATATTTGTTGTTCCCCTTTTAGCTAATGAAACTGAGACTCTTCCTTCCAGGCTTCTCTTCCAACCCTTCCCTCCCCCCCCCCTGTTTAATATGACAGCTCTGAGTGCTGTCTCTGAAAGGGGTAACTGCAGGACTCGAAAGCAGGTCTGCACAGCACAATGCAAGTTTAGCTCTGGAAATGCAGTATCACCATTGCCAACAACAAGCCATGTGCTGGTATGGGGTATGAATGGGAGACATACAGACTCTCCCTGTAGCAGGAGAAATGTGAGCGTGCTTGGAGATAGTTACTCTGTGACACTCCAAGAATAGGGGGATGTTGTAAAGTAGTTTTTTAACAGAGGAAGTTGGAAGGAGGGAATACCAAGGAGCTCATGAAGGAGAATGGAGAATAAAACTTGTGTATGTGCAAGATGTGTAGCCTGGGGAAAAAATAGAAAGTTTGCAATGCTGAATTTAAATTATTTGCCCTCACATACTTGCATCTTGTACATGTTTTAAAACTCTGTGCTTTCATGCGAAGATATCAGGTGGTTCTACATCATAAATCAGTCTTTATAGCAAACAAGGTTTTGGAGGTATCTATCTTAGACCTGTTCTTTTCTGGGAATAAAGATGAGGCGCTACCAGAGATTGAGAAGATGGGGCAAATTGATTAATTAAAAAGCAGTAAATCATCAGCCCCACATGATTTATGTATCAAAGAATTCTGAAGAATCTTAGGAATGAATTAACTGAACTGCTAACAAAGATATGCACTCTCATTAAAACCAAACTCTGTTCCAGAAGGTTCTCAAGTATCAGGGCTTTATCCTATATTTAGACCAGTAAGCATTACATCTGCACATTGCAAATGGTCGAAACAAGAATTTAAAAGGGAATAATAAAACACCTGGAAGATTGTGATGTGAGAGACTTTAATGAGAACAGCTTCAGCAAAGAAAAATAATGTCTCCCTATATTGCTTAGAACTCTGTGAATGTGCCCATAAAAAGAAATAGGAATGGCCATACTGGATCAGACCTAAAGTCCCTCTAGCCCAGCACCCTGTCTCTGACAGTGCCTGGTCACAGCCACGTGGGAAAGAGAGGAGAATAAAAAGGATAAGATAACCCTTTCTCCCTGGACTTGACTGACAGCAACAAGGGCTAGGTCTGAACGTAAGGGGGTCACTGCAAATGTGCTGACATCATCACTTTCTGAGAAACCAGTCCTGGGCTTACTGGTGCTCAGAGAGAGAATCAAAACCAGGGCCTCCCTGCTCACAAAAAGGAGTTAGATGGTAAAACAAACAATGTTTTCATAAAAGGGAGAGAAGTCTGACCAGCTAGATGCTCAGAGTAGCAATAACAATTCCTGAGGTATAATTTTAACAATAGTCTTTTCATCTAGCAAGGTCACTAGGTTGTTTTCACCTACTTTCATTCACAGTTTGAGATTAGCAAGTATTGCTGGTTAGTGAAGCCAAGCTGAGGCTATGCTAATCTGACGCGATGCACTCCGGGTGCTCTGTAGTCTCAGGCGCTCTCACCCACTGTTCGTTCCCAGTAGCTCCCACCCCTCTGCTGATAGGTTGTGTTGTTTCAGCCCTTGGAAGAGTAACCACGGTGCTGAGAACTGGCTGTAGGCTCTCAGTTTGTAGAAGAGGTGTAAGCAGCTTCTGGTGCTCCCACATCTTGCAAAAGGATTTAACTGAAGTCTTCTTTTTTCTTTTCTTTTTTTTTTTTTTCTTTTTTTTTTTTTTTTGAGGTGTAAACTTTGTATTTTGGTGCTAAATGCTATTCCTGGATTGACTCTCTTGGACAGAGTTAGTTGGCCTAGATTTCCACACATTTTCTCCACATGATGAAGTAACTCCCTTTGTAGCAGAAAAGTCTTTAAAAAATACAATTGCAATGTGTGCTAAAGGAAGGTGTTTCTGGCTTTCTCACCAGTCTTTTCTGTTTATCTCCCCTCGACTCCATCGGATGCCGCCCTTTCCCCTTGGGAATTCCTGGGAAAATTTGCCCACCTTTAGGTTTCAGCTACCAGGCTTATGAGGCAAGCTGCCTGACATAATGTATTTTGGCTTTTTAAAAGCTTGTGACAAAGTCTGTTGCAAGACACTGCTACAAAAGCTAAGTAGTCACATATGGTGACAGGGCAAGTACCATCATAGATCAAAAACTGACAAAGAACCAAAAAGGCAGAGGGCTAAGTGGTCAGTTTTCATCACAGTAAAAGGCTAGCAGCTGTGTTCCTTAAAGTTACCTATCAGGTCATATGCTAAATATATTTATTAATCATCTGGGGAGAGAGGTGAAGGATTAGGTGGTAACACTTACAAATGATGTAATTACTTAAGTAATTTAAGCCTGTAGCACACTGTTAGAAACTTCTGAGTGATCTAAACAAATTACTCAGATGGATAAAGAAGGTTCAGTCCTGATAAATGAGAAGTTAATATGTGGAGAAAACCACACAAAAATCTTATCGTCTAACTGAAGGGATAAAACCTGAACATTGCTGTTGGCGGTTCCATAAGAGAAGCCATTTGAGATGCTGTTATGGCAGAAAAAGTGAACAAGGTGCTAGAAGGCGTAAGAAATGGGACATTAAAGATGAGTTACTGAACTCCGTCTTCATTGCACGGAGACAGAGGATAGGATAAAGCATAATATTATGGGTAAGTCTGCCCAGCTAACAAAGTCTGATCCATGATGACAATTTCCTGTTTTCTTTTGTCTTTATCCTGCTCATACATCATCTACTATCAGAGATGCCCTGAGCTTTATCAGGAATAATATACATTGGGAAGGCTAAAGCTTCCAGAGGGTTTCAGATCTAACTAAGGACAGCTCAGTATCAACCGAGCTACAACTGGTAAAAATCTATTTCATATCCATTCTCCTTCCTTTTGTAGTTAACTAAAATTCATATCAAAATGACATAAATTAACCATCTCAACTTTGTATTTGGACTTTGAAATCATCAACAATTAAAACACAGGTTTCAGAATTCAGATGTTACTGAAATAATTCCTCAAGTTGGGGCGCTTATGAGACTTATAAATTATTCTTGCATAGAGGAGAAGTCACCTAAGACTAACCTAAATGAAGTTAAAATAGATTATAAAAATTATTCTTGCAGAAGAACAGGGAGTGGTGGGAATAGATGAACAGATGGGAAAGGGAGAAGAGGAGAGTGAAGAAAAGGCTAATTAGGTAATTGAGGCTAAGAGGCTATTAGAGCTGACCCAGTGGTCTACTGGTAGTGCAGTTCAGGGACTTGAACTTGGGATTGAGGTTGGTCCCACATTCCCAGGCCAACATGTGCTCCAAACATTGCGAGGACTCGGTTTTATAGCCTGTATGATCCTGTAAGTATGTGTTTCCCAGTCAACATAATCTGGAGGGATTGTGTATCAGATTATAGTGGAAACAGGAAAGAATAATGGAGTAAAATGCTGAATATGGACATGAGGACACTAAAATACTATAGTAGCATGTAAACTGTTTAGTGAAATTCTCTGGAATGCCTTTAAACTGGCTGTTGGAGAAAAATCTGATTGAATGAACATATTCTGAAGAGATCCTGAATGGGAATAAACTACTTCTCACCGAGCAGCCTTTCCTAAAATTTGTCTAGTATACGATTCTCTCAAGCACGGGTTTGGTTTTTTTTTTTCACATATAATAAATAAGGGAAAGGCCTGAAAGGTCTTTTATTCTTAAGTCATTCCATTACCTTGTTTCTGGCCAATTTGAAGCTGGTATGCTTGTGGTGTGCTAGTCCTGTTTCCTTCTTTCAGTCTTCTAACCTATCTTCCTTTCTGATCCAGTCAGTGATACACTTTCTTCTGTTTTTTATACTTCTATTTTCTCCCTGATGTCTGTATATTCAAACTGTCTTCTGAAGTTGTTGGTAGACTTGTTCTTTTATGGCCAGAGAGTCTGGTATAGGTCAAAGCCAGGACAAGCATTGCTCTGTGGTTTTCAGATTTATATGCTGAGGTGGAGTGTTTCTTGTCCTCAGCTTTTTCTAGTACAACGTTATTCAAGCTGACTTAATTCTTTTAAATCTCTGCTTTTTGAAAGTATTTGTGGCTATTCTTTCTCAATTGCTTCCAAAAACACTTGGTTTTCTTTTCTGCATTTTCCAAGCTTTGGAACTTTAGTGGTGTGTGTTCTGAGACGCTGCTGCTTCTCTCTTTCCTGACCTTACCCACTGCTTCTTGTCACAAATTCTCATTTGCCAATTTAAGTATTTAAAAAAAAATTTTTTTTTGACCCTGTGTTTGTTTTTTTTCCCCAGTAACTGCATTTCAGGACAGAAATGCTGGCTCCTGCATCCTTCTCTTTCATTCATGATGTCTTCAGAGGATCACGATGCATGTAGGGCTAACTTTGTTTTCTTTTCTTGTTCTAGTATTTTTGTGGAAAGTCAGCTTTTCTTCCTCTCTTTCTTCTTTCCTTTATAAGCACTGCATAGACATATTGCTGTTGAAGCAATACATGGCTGGAACACCTGTGGTCAGTAGGCAAATCATATTTTGAAAGCAGAAAAAATCAGCACCATTCATTATCCCTGCAGTTTAAAAGAGAGTTTCTGTAGAATAATTGCAGTATTGAAACTGCTGCTTCAGAGGCAAGTCACTGCGGTGTAAGCTTTAGCAACTGGACAGAACAAACAAAAGATGGAGGAGGGAGTACAGCTTTAGTTATAATGGTAGTCAGGAGGGAGAAAAGAAGGTAAATTGGCTGCTTGTCCACTGGAGACCCCACTTGTACCTGCTGCTGGCAAAAGATTTTGGATTTTGCTACCAGCTGACTGTTCCTCTAAGGCATATTTAAGTGTTTCGTTGAAAGAGGGCACTGTGCCCAAATCTGGACCTCTGTGAACACGTTTTATGTTTAGGGGCAGATAGACGAATGAGTGATGGACAACACTGAAGGAAACCTCCTCCCACAAAACCGTATTGATGTTTGGAGAACCTGAAACAACACTTCTCCATTTGGGGGATGCAAGGTTGTCCTGTCTTACATGAAGCTGCTTAAAAAGTCATTCAGTCATTTTAAAAAGTATTTCTTGCCAGCTTATAATTTAGCAGCCCTCCACTTCATAATGTTATGCTTATTCTGGTGAAATGAAGGATGATGATTTCATATCTGTCAACAGAACCCAGGAACAGGTTTTCAGCATTGCTTTAGATCTCATAATCATGATCTGCTGGTAGGGATCCTTCCATACTGCTTCACTGCTTCCCACAGGGTACACCCTTTCCTCAGCACTTCTTGTCACTTTTAGAAATAATGACTTCTACTGATTGCCTCTGAATTTAGGGAGAATGGTTTCATTATGCTTTTGTTATTGGTGTTATCATGGGACCTAGAAGACTGGCCCGTGGGCAATGACCACATTTCTGTGAGGTATTTTGCAAACACAGGACAAAGGACATTGCCCGCTGCTATTTACTATTTATTGCTTCTCCTCACCACGGAATTTTCCTTGTCAGAACACTGCATTATGTTGAAGATACAGTTTTGTCAGAACCCTTTCTTAGCAAGTCTCCTCTTAACTTAAGTCTTCTCCTTAGGAATTTAGGAAACATGGGGGACTAGCATTAGCTCATGCAAATCTTTTTCTAAAGTTTTGCCTTTCAAGTTCTGAAACAATAATAGTGTACTCTCAGGATATTTCCTCTATCTTAATACCAGCTCATGGGAGTGATTGTCTGATGTTTAGGTCTCAGAAAAAAAAGTATACCAGGTTAGACTACCAGCAATGCAGGTACTGAATACATATGAAGTTTTACCATGTTTATTACAAGCACTTAAAATGCAGTAGTTTTAAAAAAAAATTAAATGTGCCTACTCATTGCTTAATTATTCAATTAAGTTTTAAGAGAAAATAGTAAAAACCTCAGTGTTTTCCCCTTGAAATTGTAAAGAATTCAGAGATTTTATGAGTGATCTTTGTACAGTCCATTTTTGTTTGAATTCCCTAGTAATCTTTATAGAAATTACTTTATTTCAATTAACATTAACCCTCGAAGGCTGTATGCCTAATATCTAGATTTCCTGATTTTTATGAAAGTCATTGAATTACACAATATTTTGATTTTTATACTTAAGAAGAAAAGAGGTATTTGTAAATGTGGAACACCTTGAGGTGCATAGTAGACTGTTAAAAGTTATAAAAATATTTGGAGAATATTCTAATACATATTAAGAAGAATAAAAGCAGGACTTATTTTGCAGTGTCTGAAACTGAGTTAGCTGTGCCAAAACCCATTCAGTGGTCTGTGAAAAATATTTAACACCATGTGACATATTCACTGTCACTCCATGCTCTGTGAATCAAATATAAAATTATGTGCAAGAAAAAACCCTAAAAACTTATTTTGTCACAAGTAAGCTAGGAATTTTGAAGATGGTCAGCTCCACTTGTCAACAAGAATAAGCAAAAAGAGAAATAATGGCTTAGACTAACAGAGAAACAAGTCAGTAAGGCCTTCAATTTGAAAGGGCTGCCTCCCAGAAGAGGAGTTTGCGGTGCATGGGTAACTTCCTTGTATTTTCTCCAGAGTTTGTTGGATTCCTTGCAGTTAATAAATAGGGACATCCAGCTTTAAGAATAAAATTTGAACACTCAGAAGGAGTAGCTAGATCTGGTATTTTAGGTAGCATCAGTGAATACCTGAAGATTATTTTCCAAAGTTGAATTGGAACCAGGTTTTGTGCTTCAAATGTCTTTAATATTTAGGCTTGGTTTCCTCTGAGATTGTGACTCGGCCCCACTCCTTTGAATTATATACTCAAGCTGGGATATTTGTAAAATTGTTAAGTTGTAGCCCTACATCTGCTAATTGACGGCAGTTGAAAATGATCACCACAGTGTGTCACCACAGCTAACACTACATTGCAATCTGATTCACTTGAGCATTTCTCTACAAGTCAGATTACTTAATCTTTATTTTGGCCATTGATCTTTTACTGCACCTGCAGCTTTTTGTTTTTCCTCCAAAGATCATCATTTTACTTGAAGTTGAGTGACCGTGATATGTCTAACCCAATCCTGTAGAGGCAAGGAACTGGATAATTACTTCACAAGTGCCATATTAAAAGCAGTCCAAAAACTGTTTAGGCTGCTCATTAAAGTCATTGGGAATCTGGTTGGGCAAGACCTGTCTACTTTGGTCATGTAATAGCGGGGGGAAAAGTGGTCCAACAATTGTTTTTTTTCTAGTTATTTGTGTTGTGGTACCACAAAAGGATTTGTATTTAAAACTTAAAGAAGAGATGTCACATAGCAGCACCCCCTCCTCCCGTATTTGTTCCTCAAAGTCTTGATTAACTCCCAAATTTCAAAGGGAAATAAGATAGCAGAGAAAATAAAGCAGAACAGATAATAAAATTTGCCTTTAAGATCAAAATTACTAGAGTTGAAATCAAAACTATGTTTGATATTTAGGATAAAATTTTTGAAGCTCAGTAATGTGTAATACCCCTCACTGCCTGTTGTAGTAGAAGAGTAAAATCTGGAGGCCTTTGAAGTTTTCAGGTTTTTGAGACTGAATGAGGACTCCAGGGTTGGTGGTTTATTTTGTGGGGTGTTTGTTTGTTTGTTTGTTTTTGTAAACTGACAAATTTGATCTTATTGGATGCTACTAAAACAGGGTAAATGTCCTGACTCCAGACTGCAATGTAGCAAACATATAGGAACAGACAAGTAAGCTTACACGCACACTTGGAGTACAAATCTGTTCGGTTGGGAATGCTGCCTTGTCAGATAGAAGAAGACATTCAAGCCCACTGGCTCAAACTTTTGACTGGCACTGGACTATGGGAGTCAAAATAGTGAGAAAATCTTAATTTCTGTGCTTCTGTCTTCTTTTGACAGAATTTCGCATTTAAGACTAGGCAGCCTGAATTTGTTTCAAAATGGTGTAAAATATCAAGCTTCATTTCTGTAAATATATTTCTAAAATCAGACTGGAAATTAGTTGCTTGCATGTAATGGTGTCTGGCTGTGCTTAGAATTGGGGTGGTTCTCCTTTTAATAACCATTAGGAAGCACCAAAATCCAGGCAGTGGTGTATCAATTAGCGGGGTGCATTTCTTAGTGAGATCTGCCTGGAAATGCAAAATGACAAATCTGAGCATTATGCTTTCTACCATCATTTTGCTTTCCTACCTGTAACTACAAATCAGCTTCATTGTGACTTACAGTGTAAGAAGTTGGCGCATTTCTGCAGATCCATGATAAGATATTTTTCTCTAGTAAGAAATGCATTTAGACTTTGCATTCTGAATCTGTCCCTGCCAGGCCCTAGGTGCATTAGTATTCCACTGGCAGCTGCCTGTAGGTAGGAATATTGTTTTTGTCCATAACCAGAGGGAACAATCAGACTAAGCTGTTCCCCAGCTATAAACCAGCCAAAGTAATTGGGTTTAATTTTAATTTTTGTAATAGCTTTAAATTAATAGGAGCAGCTGCTGCCACAGTGTGTGGGTGTCCTTTTCCAGAAGGCATAGAACAAAAAAGGGAAAGAGTAAACAATAGTGCGTCTAGGACACAAAGGTTAATTCAAGAACTGAGCAATGTCTTTTCGTTATCAAAAACTCAGTTGGTGAGATCTAGCACTGTGTCTCTTTTCTTTCTTTTTCTTTCCCTTTTTTTCTTTTTTTTTCTTTAATTCCCTGATAAGATCTCAATCTGATTAGGCTCCTGTGTGTGAAGATGTGTTGTTGGTATCTAAACGCTAACTCTCTTTCTCTATATGACTCACAAATAGATTAGCAGTGACAAAGTGCTAGGAGAGATAAAAATAGATTAGCAGTGACAGGAGTACTATTATAATTATTTTTGGAAGAGATGGTTTGAATTAAGAGTTTGGGCACTTTCTGCCCTGAGAGGGTGAATTTAAACCTAGGAACTGAGGATGGTTTCTGCTGCTGTGTCAGACACCAGATAGTGAAATGTCAATACCAGATGTCCTAGACATCGAGATTAGCCATAATAGCCAAATGCAGCCATAAAGTGATGTGTCAAAGTGGATAATAAAACAGATGCTTGGCTTCTATAATGAAGGGGAAAGGGAATGAAATATCAAAAGTGCCTTTAATACATTAACAAAGTTGTCTTCAACTTGCTTGAAAGTAGAAAGTTATTGAACCAAGGAGAACTATGTCATTTAAACATTAACTATCAGCAGATGAATTTCAATTAGCATTAGCCTTTCTAAAGTCCTGAATTTCCTCCTATTGGTCTCATTTTACATCAAATTTTTATAGCATAAAGTGAGGCTTGTCCTTTATTATTTCTCCCATGCTAATTTGGAAACAAATAAAGTTCAACAACTCAGCAACATACTGTTTAAACTTGCATTAAGATTTGAGGACTGGGAGCTAGAATACATTTACCCACTGCCATATCATCTGCTTGATTTGAGATCAAATGAGGGATGTCCTATAGCACTCCAGAGTAACGGTGAATGATAGAAATATGTTAAGATACTAGAGAAACCTATTAGGTTAGGGTACTGCATGCAGACGGCTGGTGGCATTTTTCCCCTACTGATACTTTAAAAAAAAATTAGAACAAATGTTTTTCTGTCTTTCACATATGTGGCTTAAAAATCGTTTTCAGATCTTGGTGCTAAGCAAATGCCTTATTTTACCAAAATACTGAAGTAAATTCTTGAAGCCCTGAATGTTCAAGAACCAGGGCAATAAAAGGGGCAAATAAATTATTATTTCAAGTCTAATTAACTGCATCACTGGCTCTTTATTGTACTTTTTCAAGAACATCTCAATTCTTTTGTGTTTCTCTTTGTAGTTCTTGAGTCTTGCTGATCAGACTCCTTAACTGCTGCTAATTGGCAAACATGTAATTCTGCATAATGAGAAGGTTTTGTCCTCTATTTCGTATTAGGAATGAAAGGCCAAAACTGATGCTCTGCAGTAGACCAGCTTCTCGGAACTATTACAAAGAGGCACATTACTACTGCTATGTCTGTAAATATTATTATGTTTTCCCTTACCAGGATCCTAGTTTAGTTGAGATCTGCTGCAATCATTAGGTGAGACCTGTTTATAATGTTGCGTAATTGAATAAGTTAGAATCTGCAGGACCGTAGTATTTTGTTGCCAAACATGACTGGTAAGCTAGTTACATCAAATTACAAGTGAGTGGCATGACTAGAGAATCTCCTGTCTAAATAAAAGTAGAAAATACATCTATGAAATGAAAAAAGTGTACAGACAGAAATATCGAACATCTGTAGTCCATAGAACAAGTGTTTGGCCCACCTCTGAAATGTTACTCATTTCTGTTGAGAAATAACAAAATAATTGCAGTTGGGTGAATGATGTCAGGCAGACATTTGTTATTCCTTAAACAGATACTAGCTTGATAACAATGACATAAATGTCTCTATTATAATTGTTTACTGTCATGTATATTCATTTTTATCTTATCAGCACTATAAGCCAGAACTCTCAAGGAGGGCAGCAATCCAATTTGGAACAGGACCAAATACCCTTTTCTCCTTTGCTTTCTAATTTAGGACCAGGTTATTTTCCATGCCTGAAGTTTTTTGTTTGGTTTTTTTTGGGGGAGGGTTGTGGGTTTTCTTTGGTGGTTTTTTTTTTCTCTTTCATCTCAAGAATTTATCTTTTCTTCCGTTGATTGGCTAGGTGTTGATATATCCCCGGACTATTAAGGATGTTAGGGATAATAAAAATATAAAGATGTCCTGAATTTTGATGTAAGAGTTCTGTCCAATGTTGCCTTATATTGACATTCCTTCGTTCATTACGCCTTGCCTCTGTGCTGGCGAATTAGGCCCGTATCAAGGGATGTAGCCACATTCCAGCTTACGTGGTGGTATGAGATTGCACCAGCTTGATAGTCAAGTAGAGGATAGCTTAACTGCCTGTGCACCATTTTCATGCCTTGGGAGTGGGTTTCTCTGGTTGTGTGATGCTGTCCCTTGTTATGGTGGCTCTGCCAGCTCGGGCACCTGGATGGAGCTGCAGTCCTGGTGGGGCGACAGCTGCACTGGCACAGTAGTTGTGCCATGCATGGGTCCCTGGCATGGAGGCTGTCCACATGAGTGCTCCAAAAGGCAAGCTCTGGGATCGGCTCGCACGCTTCTGAGCTTTTCAAGCTGTTACACCTCATTTACTTTAGAAGAAGCTCGAATTTCATGCAGCCTTTTTTAATGTTCAGATTTCTTATATCAACGTATATATATGTCAATGTATATATATGTTGGTTTTGTTTTTTAGGCAGAGAATACCCTCGAAAAATGTGTATTACTATCGCTGTCCAGATCACAGGAGGAACTATGTCATGTCATTTGCTTTTTGCTTTGACCGAGAGGATGACACTTACCAATTCGCTTACTGCTACCCCTACACTTATACTCGCCTTCAGCACTATCTTGACAACCTACAAAGGAGGAACATGGACTACTTTTGCAGAGAACTGCTAGGACTCAGTGTGGTAAGTAATAGACATGCTTGCCAAGTAGCAGGCTTCATTATGAGCATCTACCCTTAAATGCTTATAGAGTATAATTCAGCATCCCTGCTAAAGTACACCTGTGCACATATTGTTTTTACTGCTATCAATGACACACGAGGTAGTGTACCTGTATGGTGAAACACAGACAAGTGCTAATTTAATTTCACAGAAAATATTTCCTTTGCAACATGCAAGGCAATACTAAAATCCCCTGTAGGATCAGTTCACCTTTGAAGACATTAAAGGATGAAATTGAAAGAGCTTTATGGAAGAAATGTGATTTTTAGAGTACTCTGTCCATTTGTCTTTCTGGAAGAACTTTTCTGTTCAGAAGGAAATATGTGTCTTTGGAATTAGAATATAGGTTTTCTTTGTAAAATAATGCAAAACATACAAAACCTACCTATTTTTAAACTCTCTTAAAATGTCTGCTTTTGTGACTTGAAATTAAAAGGGTTTTAGTAGTCTCAGTGTAGTTCCTAGTGGTCACATGAGAGTGAAAAATGCTAGTTCTTCTGGTGCAGGAAGGAGGGTTAACGATAAGGCTGAACTTTTGCTCACTTTGCTATAGTCTTTCTCTGAAATGTTGCCTGTCCTGAAGATTTGGAAAGCATGACTCAACCACTCCTATATCAACTCAGAAATCATCAGATTAAAAAATGATGGCTGAAATCTTGTTGTTTTTTTTTTTTTTTCCTTTTGCATTCTTAGGCTTTATAGTGCATTTGTTGCACATTCTTAATCTTTTCTCTAAGATTCAAGTTGGTATAAACTTGTAGCATGTGTGTGTCAGAAAAAGAAAGCTGCGGTTCCTACAGAGGCTGCTGACCCTATCTGGGGCGTTAAAAAGAATCGCAGCGTATATTGTGAAAATCAGAATGAAATCATTTGTATAGTCTGCACTGGATTAAATAAAAGGCTTCCAGCATTTAAGCAGGCCATTGAGATCCCTATGGTGGCAAAAAACTTGGAGGAAAGGAATTAACTTACAGAGAAGAGTAAAAACAGAAATCACAAAAGAAAGCTTTTTTTTAACCCTTTTGTCGTTTAAATACAATTCTTGTTCTAAAGATAACATATCCCTGAACTGGTATTAATTATTAATGATTCCAATTAGAGGGACAAACAATTATAAGAGAAAGGGGTATTAAAAAAAATAGAAAAGTAAAATCTTCAGGGGGTAGGAGGAAGGAGCACTATCGTTTTAATGTGTGTAGGGTTTTAATTATTAATCTTAGAGGACAGAGCTGTCATTACTTCTATAATGAAACTGAATTTGTTTCCTTTCACTCTGAAAATAGTGTATAAACAGTCACATTTGCATATTCATAAAACCCCTGATCTGACTGATTAAAACACTGAGATAGAAGGATTTGTCTTTTATCTGCATTTTGACAGACAGAGCTGTACTCTTAAATCTTGTTAACATTGTGTTACCAGTAGTTGCTAAATATTATTTTTCATATTTCAGCAAACTAAACAAACAGATGCCATTCAAAATGTGGCAGGAAATGTGCTGTGTATAAGTCCTGATTTTATATCTATATGTACACACACAGTATGTTTTGCAGAAATTGATATGGTAACATTTTGCTGCTCACCATGCTGATCTGTGTAAAAAGCTTCTGAATCAGGCTCATGCTGTAATCTTTGTAAGTAACATTACAATCTCGGAGCATTTCTGGCTTTTCTCCACACACAACTGTCCTAGAACAGCTTGGTAATTTAATGTCTCTGCTGAGCTTGAATAGACAATTTCCATACGTTCTCTGCAAGTTAAATATTTTAACATAGAGCTTTGTTGTTATCATACATCTTTAAATGGTGAAAAACAGAATCCTTCAGTCTTCACTGCACAGTGCTTCAGCAAAGCAGAAGCTAGCTGTACTTTAGAGAATTGCGTGCCATATAGGATAGATTTAGAGCTAAGAATGCAAGCTCCGTCCCTGCTCTGGCCCCTTATGTAAGGTAAGAGGACTCAGACTGGCATAAAGATGCCCTTAAAAGCTCTATTCCTGGTGAAGGTACAATACCCCTGGTAACACATGGTGAAAGGTAACCTAAAGATGCCGTCTAAGGACAAACGCCAAAGTCCTCATGCTGGGCATGGGGCTGAAGCAGGGCAGTATGTTAGGGGAAGGCTGTGGCATATGTGTTGAGCTGTTGTGTAGCCACCGATACCCTCTTGTTCATTCCAGGAGAATTCTACAGTTCCCTGCATCAGTTTGTGGTTGTGAGGTTGGAGAATGGTTTGAAACAATTTCGCTTCTCCTGGATTATGAAGTTTTTAACTGTGCCTCTTGGACACAACAGAGTCTCATCACGGATCTTTTTATTTTTCTTTGTCGTGGAACAATAAAATGCAAGTCACAAGAAACTAAGCTTAGATGATTACTCCTGAAGGCCTTCTGAGTGCACATTTTGCTGCATGTAATGTTTTCAAGGCAATCTAATTTCTAATCTAATTTCATATGTTCTCTAAAGAAAGCACTATGCCTCCATTAACTCCTTAAATACTTTCACTAATTCTGTGAAAATTAAAAGTGAAATATCAGTATGGGATATGTAATTGTCATTAGGATGCAGAATGGCAAACTTGTTCAGAGCCAAATGGCAAAGATTCCCATTGCTAGTCTGAATGGATAACTTAGCTGTTCTATTTCTGACCTTTTAATGTTTATATTCTTTACTTCAGAGAGCTATCCCACATCCTAGATGTGCCAAATGGCCTTGAAAATAGTCTCTTCTGCAAGATAGCTATGATGATCACCCAGGTATCATTTAAACTGCCATTTACATTCTGCCTTTTTTGGCCTTAGGTAACTTCAGACTTTCTATGGTTTCTCCCGGCAGATCAGAAGTTTAAAATCTGTGAGGATTTTTTGAATTGTTTAATTATTTTTTTGCATATTATTGACGTGTCTCTCATCTTGGCATATATTTTGTAGTATTTTAAAGCATAATATAATAAAATTACATTTCTGTGTAAATATAAGCACAGGCTCAATTTAAATTTACAGTATCTATTTTCCAATACAGTCTTGTGCAGTTACAGTTATGTGTAGCATTATAACCAGTATTTCAGAATTGACAAAATTTTTGAGTGTGTCATCATATGAAGCTGGTAGTCTAAATTAGCTGTTCATACCCGAAGTGTGTGGACAATTGATGAGACCTGTACCTCTGCTAGTATTCCACTATCGCAAATAATATATTAAATGAGTTTTGGTGAGCCTGGCTCAGCCTCTACAGCCCACTTCAGAAATCACCTCTGGCTTGGCAATATTTTCATTACTCACTCTAAAGAGAGCCAAGATTAATTGGAGACAGATAATTCCTTTCACCCCATTAGGCAATGGTGCTTCCAAATTATACTTGAGGAGAATTGCAACTGCACATACAAACCACAAGCCTCAAAGGGACTTTCACAGCACACAGAGACTGGAATATGGAATTCTGTTAAATTAAATATTAAACATACATATTTTAAAACAAGAAGGCAATATGTCTAATGTAGAGCTCTGTATGCGAGCCAATCTCTTAAGTCAGACATGAGATACTGAATGAAACAGATTGGAACACAAGGTGCTTCATTCTGACTCCACACCACTTTGGAGCATGCTTTTAATTTACTGAGTTACTCTCAATTTATACTGGTATCAGAGAGATCAGAATGAGGCCCTAAGACTATGAAACTGCACACCAGATGTCACTTTGCTGGTTCATTGATCAAATATCCCTTATTTACCATCTAAATTGCTGGATACCCCTGTAAAAATAGTTGATCGGTTCTACTGATATCTACTGGTCCATTTTTAACTGCTCAGTTATGACTGTTTTAAAGCATGAAGCAAAGAAAATAGACAATATTTCTAAGGTTAAATTTCCCATTTCTGTGTTCAGGACCAGGTTATGTAATAACAGTTCTGTAAAAGAAAAGTATACTCTTCGTCTTCAAAAAAACCTAGAAGTTACAGGCTTCAGTGGGATGTATCATTCCTTTGAAATCACGTTGATATCAGATTCTGTGCTTTCTAATGGATTTAAGTGCAACTGGGTTGAAATGTCATCTAAATGCAATTTGTGGCAATTTACTTGGTCTGAAAAAGGCCACAGAAACAATGCTCAAAAAAAGTAAGCCCAACTTCTCATTTCTCTAGAATGTAAAAGTACACCTACATGTACGTTCAGGGCACATTCTCTTCATTCAGTGGTGTGTCTGTTTACTCATAAAGTACTGCTGTTCCCATAGCATTCACAATGTGAACATCATCCCAATACCGTATTTGAGATTTTAAATGTTCCTGCTACTATTTTCTTAGCTGGGTTGGATATAAGCAGAAGCAGAATTGGACCTAAAAATAACACCACAAACAGTTCTTTCTGAAACAAAATATGATTTATAGTGTATAATAGCACAGTGTGCTACCAGGGAAATTATATAAATAAAATGAACAATAACAGGAAAGTATTCTATGCCATCAGTTTTAAAGAAAATTTCTTTGTTAGAATTTAAAGGAAGTTCTGGGAGATAAACTGGCTTGTGGGAATCATAGACAAGGAAAGACAGGCGAAACTATGTTACTGTTGAAAGTTACCATCTGTCTATAGGATATATAAAACTGTTCCTGGTAAAAACAAGAAATACTTTGGTTTAACTTGGCAGCAGTATGTAGTTTTAGAAAAAAACACCTCAAAATCATCATTGACAGTTAATATTGTGCAGGGTTACTAAATGTATAAGCTGGTTATTTCTTCAGTTCCAGAAAGAGCATTGTTTCATATAGTAAAATAATTTCTAGAAGGATTTGCATAAATTATTGTTTATCTAACTGTGAGTAAAAAATCTCAAACTGGGAAGAAGACTTCAAATCTTGTGTCAGTTTTTCAGCTTATATTTTATAACTGCCCTTGTCCATTGAAAAACTATTAGAAAAAAAAGTGTTTGGAACTTTCCAAAAAAGAAGCTTTAAGCATAAAGAATTCATTGAGTTAAGAAATCACCTGCAGAAGAACTGTCATGATCCACTTACGAAGAAAACCTCCTGAAAGGGATGACAGTAAATGAGTTATATGTGGTGGTGTTAGTCTATACAAACTTTTCATGCATAGGTCCCAGACTGCACCCTTTCATCCTATAGCCACACAGCAAAACCTTTGGAAAGTCAGTGACCTTTCTGAAGTTTTCACTGGGCTTTCTGTAGCTGTGCAGGCTGGCCTTTTGCTTCACAGCTCTTCCATTTCCATGTCAGGCTCTTCATCTCACCTTCACTCCACACTTGTCCTTCACATGGTTTGCCCTTTCTTTGCCTCAAACCTAACCTTCCGTTTTCTTTCCATTTAGTTTATACTTTCCTGAGCTAACTACAAGAAAGAAGTTGTGACATTTGTTTGCTGCTGTTCTGTTACTGGTTCTGCTTTGTTCTTTCCCATTCATTCACCTTATCTCTTTGAGTTGTGAAGGGAAAATCCAAAATAGCTGTTCGGTCTTTTAGATACCAGGATTGCATAAGGTAGTCATGTTCTCCTCTATACGCTCAATATCCCCATCTCAGTGCCATTTCATGTGACTTTGTATCCTCGTCTATGACCTGTCTTCCCTGTCCTTATATCTTTTGTGGTCTGTATTTGCTCCATCCTCTAATATGTAAGCCAACATTTCCAGAGAAGCTGATGTAATGCATGGTTTGTCCAGGCTTCAATCTGGAGAGAAAATATGAATAATCTAGCCAGTCATTCTCACACACATGAACTAATATCCAAGTGCAGGAAGGTCACTCTGACACACATGAACTAATACCTAAGTACAGGAAAGCATTTCAGGGTCTGAACTTCAGGTAAGAGACAGATATTACTCCCTCCTGTCCTCAGCACTTTCTACTGCTTGGCTGGGTGCCACACAGCTCAGTGTGATAGCTGTAATGCCAATAGGAAACAAACTGTCTTCGTCCACACAGTTCAACCCCCAGATCTGGGCAACTGTTTTTAGTTACTCCACCCTAAGCTTTTGGGGACATGAAGCACCTATTTTACTTTCCGTATTTAGTGCCTTGCTCACTAGAGCTCCTTTTTAGTAGATGCTTAGGAAATAACATAGTACAACCAATTAATATAATTCCATCAAACAAGCAAGTCTGAGGTCCTGTGTATGCACCAATGTAAAGCTTTTTGTGGGTTTAAAATTTACGTAGTTGCCCTAAAGGACACGCAGGTATTTTGAAAACATGTACGGCCCTAAGAAACCAGTGAAAATCCTAGAATACATTCATTCTTCTTTCACTTCCATTTACAGAAATTTGTTTTCCCTCTTTTGTAGCACAGTGCTAAGCAATAATTACCAGGTTGATAGTGATGCTGAATGGACTTGCATGTAGGGGAAAATCGTGCTATGTGGAGCTGTTAGCTACATTTGCCCCGTAGCACTTTGCTGCATCGACTCTGCTGGGATTTTGACTGTGTTTGAGTTGGTTTCTATTGAGATCTCCTGAGTGGTGACTGTGTAATCCATCGTGTGGGGCTTGAGTTTTATTTAATCTGTATGCTTTGATTGTAGACCCAGGAGACACTTAGCCTGGCCTGCATTACCTATGGGGCTGGGACCTTGCGATTGAAAGCTTCTTTAACAATTTTAAAGTTTGATCAGTCCAAAGGATTTGGATTTATGCCTTTTAATTTAACCAAAGGAAGAATTATTTATTGATTTAGCTTTATAGTAACTATATAAAGTTATATAAAATCTCTAAATACCTTAAGCAAAATCTTGTTCACATAATTTGTGTAAACTGAGCGTTGTGGCTTTGATCCAGGAAAACACTTAAGCATAGATTTAAACTTAAGCATGTTAAATAGTCCTGTTGAAGTCACTGGCACAGTTCATGTCTTCAAGTTACATGTGTGTAAAAATGTCTTTAAGCTCCGAGGTCAGAACTATCAACACTTTGCAAGATCAAGGCCTGGTGCCCTAATGTTTTGCCATTATCTTGTACTACCACTATAACAACATGACTACAGGATAAAAAATAATAATAATAAAAAGATCCTAGAATTTAAACGCAGATTCTCAGTATTTCCAGACAAACCTACTTACAAAATAAGGAGGAGTACTGATGTTTTCAGTCTTATATGAATGTAAATGGATCTGGCTATAGGTTGACTTATATTTCCTCTCTTTTTAAATGGTTGCTTTAATAAGCTCCCAGGGACTTTCTTGTCTAGAATTTCACCTTGACCTACAGTACACCGACACTGCTGAAGCTGAGAGCTAAATTAAAGATCTGGTTGTAGGATATGAAAAGAATCTACTTGCCAGTTATTGGTAGCCAATGGATTTGGCCAGTGACTTCATTCACTCGTTACAGTATAAGAATAAAACAAGTTCACAATGAGGTAGATATGGTTTCAAATAACTTTTCAGTATTACAAAATTCCTCCTGCACAAGATTTTTAAGACTTATGTGTAAGACTGCGAGCCATTTACTCCCACTTTAAGCATAATGTAACAAATAAAGCATTCAAAAGTAAACAAATAAAATTTTTTTTGTCACATTCAGTGAGGGTTTGAGGTTTCTACATACCTTCCTCCACCCTCTCTTTAGATTCATTTTTCTAGTCGTAATGGTATATACCTAATAGATAATACCAATATAACTCAACCAATGCAAAGTAGTTTCAAATTTGATTTAAGGAAGCATTTATTTGTCTGTCACTTCATTTTTGGATATTTCATTGCTTGTCTGCATCTAGCTGGTGAAGCTGGTGCAGGTAATGGATTCTGCAACCATTTTTGCAGTTCTCTATAAGTATGCTGAATACCTGTGTGTGAAGTGAATCCCACCATTGCTCAGCAGTCCATTGCTCCAGTGTGTGAGTCAAGTGTGCACTCAGGTCCTTCTGCATAAAATGTCCATGCTAATCCTGGAGTTCTTTGTCCTTCCATACACATGTTCAGTAAGACTTTTTCTTAAGCCTTGAAAACTGAAAGCTAGCTCTAAAAAGACTTCAGCTTGTATGTCAGAAGGGAATCTGGGATATATCTTTATATCACATAGGAATGAGAAATAAGGAAATAAGAAATGATCTTAGTGTAGAATATAAGAGAATGTAGACCAAGGAAGTGTAGTACAGGTGGCTCAAGCTGGCTAAGTGCATCCTTACTGTTGACCCAAAGTATTTGAATATATGTACTTGAAGAGAAGAATTGAGGCTTCTGACAACCTAAATGGATTTCTAGAACACATAGCTGGGAGATACTGTATGTAGCCTGTGATCCGTTCTTGATCATAGTGTGGTTTTAGTGACCCTTACTTTTCTGCGCTGTTAGGAAAGCATTTTTTAATCAAAGAATAGTGCAATAAAGAGGGATATAAAACTTACATGCAAGGGAGGCTAGTGCCGTCTTTATTTTAAGACATCATATTACATTCAAACGTATTTTAATTTAAAAGATCATAATAGAACCAAAAAAAAGGCATCTTTTTAGAAAATGCTAGCTCTTGTTCAAGTGCTGCTATTATCCACAAATACTGAAAGCAATATTTATCTTTGTTTTTAAAACAAAATATCACCAAATAACATGAGGAGACAGGAGCTTTTTAATGTAAACCAGTAGGTACTTAATTGAAAACTGTTTTTTCACTTCTTAGGAAATATAAGATGCAGCTTAAAGCCTTTTTAATGTCCTTTAAAAGAGATCTTACATGGCAACCAGTCATATTGGTTCATGAATAGAACTGCTTTCTCTGATAAAGATCCTCTTTTTCATGTTTCCAAACAGCAGCTGAATACCATGCTGTGGCAGCAGAGAACAATCTGAGAAAATGAACACAGATTGAAAAGGTCTCAGTTACATGACATTTTCAATGAAAAAAAGTCACCCCTAGGCCCACAGTCAAAAGTTTTCACTCAGAATTCCCTAGAATTGTGGACTCTTTCTACAGAAAGTGTTTATTTTTCTGAAGTACCTTATCAGATGTTCTAATAAATGTGCAACATGGAGGAACACAAAGGAGAGATACTATCTATTGCAGGATTTTTCGTAAGTATGCACAAAAGAAAAATCAGTTTCAGACTTTCCCATTAATTGCATCCAGTTTTGCACTTAGTCTTAATTAGTTACATTTTAAGAGGACTGTTACTTTCTCAAAATCTAAAGACTTCAGGATTTTATAATATGTATATTTTGTTTCCATTTAGATTTTCTGCATTAAGGTGGATTAAAATAATGCATTAATATCCATCATGCTATTTTTAATCAGCTTCTTAGTTCATTAGTAACAACTTCACATTGTTAAATCTTGTTTGGTTTTTTTTTGTTAAATATAAGTTGCTTAGAATTAAAATATTAACTAGTCTTCTCTGTATTTATGAAATCTGCACTGTTCTGATGCATGGAATGATGGCAGGTCTTATGCCTATCATTAAAGAAAACCCAGGGGTTTTTTTAGAACTTTTGTCCTGGTGGCCTCCAAAGCATTGCATAAATGTCACTGTGTTAAGGTTCATAACATTCTTCTTGCTGTAGTGTCATTTTATAGGGAAGCAGACTATTGCAGAAACCTGGATCATTTAGAAGCAGTCTGTGGTAAAGACTTTGGTATTCATTTTCTGAGGTTAGCCATTCTGACCGCGGTTTGTACGGAGTTTCACTTCAGAACGCGAGGGGGCCAGTCGCTGTCAGGACCATGGACAGTGCACGCGATTTGTCCCTGCGAGGCACTGGCGCAATGTTTTCACATACGGTTTTGATAGTTACACACCAAAAAAAAGTTTAATGTTGTGGAAAGTAGGCCCTATTTATGACTGCTGAGCTCTTTAAAGTATAGTCCATGGTGTTCAAAACAATAATTAGAAACTGAATCTGCTATTTTGCACAATTCATGTGATTCAAGACCTCAGTTCTGTTTTGCTTATTTGCCTCCTGAGAATGAAAAATGGCCAGTAAGATCTTATGTCTGATGGAAAATTTATAGGAATGTCAGAGATGACTGATTAATAGCACTTTATAGATAAATAGATGAAGACTAAAACAAAGGTTTATGGTACTGTGTTGGAAAAATAGGAGATATTCTGGCAATACAGTGAGACATATAAAGATTTGTCTTAGACCTGGACAGAGACATTAATCCAAACTGTGAATATTTCAAAATCTGAAAGGTAATGTGTAAAACAAGAATAGCGTTACTATTCCCAACAGGGTGCTCATAAGCATAGCATCTTCTTTGTCTACAGTGAGTGGAAATGAATAATCTCCATATTTCCCTGTAGTCTGTCTTCCTCTCTAAGGCTTAAGGAAAGGGTCTAGATCTTTAGCATGCTCTAGGCAATCAAGTTACCAACATAAGGTACTTTGGTATCTTGTACGTGAAGACCATCTCTTTTTATAGGAGTTAATGATATTGTATGGTCCCAGAGAATTTGTAAAAGGTTTGGGGTTTTTTGGGTTGTTTTTTTTTTTCTTAATTGTGGTATCTTCTTTTTCTTTATGAAGAGTCCAGACACTATATATCCTTGCTTTCAAAAGAACAAACTGCTCAGAGTGCAAACTCCAGGAAAAAAAGAATATGTGTTTCAAAGGTGTACTTTTCTGCTGTTGTAATCATCCTTACAAGATACTGTGGCAGCACCAGATTTGCCTTCAGCTGCAGTTGATTTTGAAATCCTTCAGAGCTTCAGGAATAAAACTGCACGTATCCTCTAGATTTCTTTTACAGAAACAGATAAGATTTTGTAACAACAAATAACACTGCAGAGCTGAACAAAATTGTCCTCCCATAAATAAGGCTTGGATGCACTCAGACCAAATAACATTGTTGACTCATACTACACAGACTTGTAGAAAGACAAAGAAAAAGATATTATTGTCCTCGTGGTCAAACAGAATTCCTATATGGCCATCTTGGCTGAAATTCCTATTAGCCATGGCAACCAATGGGAGAAATACACAGCAACAGATAACATCTAATTTAATGGTGACAAAGAGGTGGAATGCATTGATCTCTTTGGCAGAAAACTTCATTCTTTTTCATTCCTATAACTGAGATTTTCTTATTACTGGACACAGATGGCAAAATATAATTTTATTATCTATAACCATTTGTTGTGCAGTTCATCAATTAAATTCCAAAGACTAGAGAGACTAGTTTATGCTGGCCATTAACAAAAACAAGTTAATAGCTAGAGCTATAGTACAAATGGCTATAGATGTTGCATACAGTGCTTCAGGATCATTTGTTGCTATGACAATAATGAAGCAGAATAGCTGTGGTCCCTGAAATCTCAGATTTTTCATCTTCCAGACAAATACAGGTAAATACAAATTCTTTTAGAGAGCTGGAATGCCTTCAGAACTACAGTGTATTTATGTCAGTATGTTACAAAATAAGTAAGCCACTCGCTGCTCATCAGAAAGTTAAATCGGAAGAAAGCAAAATCAATGGGTTGCAAGGCTCCTGAACAACAACCACCTCCCATGTTATCTACTACCAATGTCAGTATGAACCATGTACCAAGGAAAGTAAATTGACGGTTCCTGTATACTACCAACCATCTCCAAAATCTCCAGTATCAACAAAGCACAATTCTGGCAGAAGTGAATGAGGACTGCATGTCAAAATCCTTTCCTGATGTCTTGTATCCTTCCTTTACCTAATAAGAAGTGCAATTCTGTTCATTTTTTAATAACAAATTGGATTATGGAAATTATTTCCACCCTAGTTTCATATATTTCCAAAGAACAGCACAAATTTCCTGACATGTCTCATCAGAAAACTTATTCTGAAAGGAAGGAAAGTCTCTCCTGCAATTGGTGACCACAGAGTAGTTGCTACTTAATCCCTCTTCCTAAATAACCTGGGGGAGTGAGAATTTTTTACATCCATATGTTTAAAAAAATGCAGATAAGCTCTCTTTTCTCTCATACTGTCACAAATTATTAACTTTCCTTGTAATAATCATAGAAACATCATAGAATCATAGAATGGTAAGGACTGGAAGAGACCTTAAAGACCATCTGGTTCTAACCCTCCTGCCATGAGCAGGGACATCTTCCACTAGACCAGGTTGCTCAGAGCTCCATCCAACCTGGCCTTGAACACTTCCAGGGAGGGGGCATCCACAAATTCTCTGGGCAACCTGTGCCAGTGCCTCACCACCGTTATGGTGAAGAATTTCTTCCTGATATCTAATCTAAATCTGCCCTCTTTTAGTTGAGAGCCGTCCCCCCTTGTGCTATCACTACACACCCTTGTGAAAAGTCCCTCTCCACCCTTCCTGTAGATCCCCTTCAGGTACTGGCAGGCTGCCCTAAGGTCACCCCGGAGCCTTCTCTTCTCTAGGCTGAACAGCCCCAACTCCCTCAGCCTGTCCTCGTAGGAGAGGTACTCCAGCACTCGGATCATCTTCGTGGCCCTCCTCTGGACGTGCTCCAACACATCCATGTCCTTCTTATGTTGGGTGCTCCAGAGCTGGATGCAGTACTCCAGGTGGGGTCTCATGAGAGCGGAGTAAAGGGGCAGAATCACCTCCCTCGACCTGCTGGCAGCGCTTCTCTTGATGCAGCCCAGGGTACGGTTGGCTTTCTGGGCTGCAAGCGCATATTGCCGACTCATCTTGAGCTTCTCATCCACCAGTACCCCCAAGTCCTTCTCCTCAGGGCTGCTCTCGAGCCACTCTCCACCCAGCCTGTACCTGTGTTTGGGATTGCCCCGACCCACGTGCAGGACCTTGCACCTTGCCTTGTTGAACTTCATGTGATTCACGCAGGCCCACCACTCCAGCCTGTCGAGGTCCCTCTGAATGGCATCCCTTCCCTCCAGTGTGTCAACCACACCACGCAGCTTGGTGTCGTCGGCAAACTTGCTGAGGGTGCACTCAGTCCGACTGTCCATGTTGCCGACAAATATATTGAACAGCACCGGCCCCAGTACCAACCCCTGAGGCACACCACTTGTCACTGGTCTCCACCTGGGCATTGAGCCATTGACTGTAACTCTTTGTGTGCGTCCATCGAGCCAGTTCCTCATCCAACAAGTGGTCCATCTGTCAAATCCATGTCCTTCCAATTTAGAGACAAGGACA
The DNA here is from genome assembly GCF_030867145.1 of Opisthocomus hoazin. NCBI lineage: Eukaryota > Metazoa > Chordata > Aves > Opisthocomiformes > Opisthocomidae > Opisthocomus > Opisthocomus hoazin. The sequence goes on from NC_134419.1 coordinate 8,859,358, forward strand.
TCATGCGGGACAGTGTCGAATGCCTTGTACAAGTCCAGGTAGGCGATGTCAGTTGCCCACCCTTTGTCCACCTGTCCTGGGTTTGGCCAGAGCAGGGTTAATTTTCACCGGAATACAGGAAGGGGCATAGCCGCGGGGTGGGGGCTGACCCCACCTGGCCAAACAGAGCCTGGTATTCCATACCATGTGACGTCAGGCTGGGTTCCGGTGGGGGGGGCGGAGCGGCGGGAAGGCACTCGCGGCTTGGGGGGGCGCAGCGTCGGTCCTGTTTCGGGAGAGCGGCTGTCTGTACGGTTCGTTGTTGTGCTTTCTCCTTATTTGTATCGTTGTTGTTCCTGTTTTCCCTCTGTTTGCTGTTCTGTTGAACTGCCCTTATCCCAACCCACCAGTTTCTGCCTCTTTCTTTTCATTCTCCTCCGCACGCCGGCGGGGGGAGGGGCGGCCGCGTGGCTCTTTTGTTGCCGGCGGCAGCCGAAACCGAAACATTAAATTGGCGCCCAAGCGTGGGGCAGGGATAACGGCAGGGCTGAGCAGCGGGTGTTAAAACTGTTTTCTTACGTTTTGTTAAATTTTGTCATACGCATTTTTCTGTGTTAAATAGTCGCCGGTAAAAATGTTTCTGTCTTTGATCAGATGGCTGTGGTTTTTGAATCCTTATTTGCAGTATGTATTCAATGCCGTGCTGTTCATCATCGCTGGGAAAAAGATCAGGATGATAATTTTGCTCTACTGTACGATATCGACTTATGATATGATGACATCACTGTGCATGAAATTAGTCTTGTATTTGCATGCGGCACTGCGGTCATTTCCGTACCTCGGATCCTATGTCTTAGATTTTGTTAATAATCAAACCCAGCCTGTGGGGAAAACCGAAGGGGATACCTTCCCCCACTCTTTCGCTCCCCCTCTCTTCCTCAGGCTGGTCCTAACTGCTTTTGAGAATTTCGAGTACCCATGGGATGCTCAGGGCAGCACTCTCCTTTTGTTCTGCCTGCTGAACGGGTTCTGGGTTTTGTTTAGGGTTAAGCAAGTCGTTAAGAACATCCTGCAGAGACCTGCCCCGGGGCTGGATAGCTGTGAGTGGCTGGGTGTGTGGGACAGCATGGGCAGATGTCTAGAGCAGTGGGCACCACCGGTGTGTTTTAAACTCACCCCTGAACAAATACAGAATCCGGACAATCTGGTAAAATATCTGCAAAAAGTGTGCTGCCACTCTGGGAACTCCAGAGAGACACAGATCACCACAATGTGCTGGGGTCTGGCCCATGCCTACCGAGCCATGTTCAACACTGTTCAGTGCCTTAAAGGGGAAAGGGGGGGAAGCGAAGCTGCAGGCGCTGCAACTGGCGCTGCCCCCCCAGCCGGCCCTGCAGCCCCTCCAGCCCAGCAGGCAGTCACAGCCCCCCAGACTGGCACCGCCGCTGCCACAGCTGCAGGGTCTGCCTCGGTTTCCCTGGCAGGCACAGCAGCTGCTCCAGCCCCAGCTCCAGCTGCAGGCAGCGTGGCTGAGCCCAATGACCAACCTGTGCCGGTAACAGTCTCCCCTGTAAAACTAAAGAAAGACGCAAAGAGAGCAGATCGCTCTGGGAGGGATGACGATGAGCCAGGGTCATCACGGGAGATAGAGACAGAGATCATCACCCGGTCCCTGTCCCTGGGCGAGCTGCGAGACATGCGGAAAGATTTCAGCCGCCACCCAGGCGAGCACAGTGCCACCTGGCTGCTGCGGTGCTGGGATAACGGGGCCAGCAGCTTGGAATTAGAGGGCAAGGAAGCCAAGCAGCTGGGATCCCTGGCTAGGGATGGGGCATTGACAAGGCCATTAGGAAAAAAGAACAAATCCTCAGCCTCTGGAGGAGACTTCTCTCAGGCATGAGGGAGAGGTACCCCTTCAGTGACGATTTTGTATGCTATCCTGGCAAGTGGACCAATATGGAAAGGGGTATTCAGTACTTGAGGGAATTAGCTGTGCGGGAGCTGGTTTACTGTGACACAGACGATGAGCAGGTACCCACAGACCCAGATGAACTTAAGTGCTCACAATCCATGTGGAGGAAGTTTGTGCGGAGCGCACCCTCCTCACATGCTAACTCACTGGCAGTTGTAAACTGGAAAGGTAAAGACGCACCAACAGTGGATGAGGTGGCTGTCAGACTCCGCCAATACGAGGAAAGTCTCTCTTCCTCCCTTGTCTCAGCTGTGGAGAAACTGTCCCGACAGTTCCAGCAATTCAAAGAGGATATGTCCTACTCCCCACCTGTGCGGGCCCGCATCTCAGCTATTAGGGGCAAGCGTTTCTCTGCTCAGGAGAGAGAGTACAGAGGCTACACACCACGGGGCACCCTGTGGTTTTACCTGCGTGACCACGGAGAGGACATGAGGAAGTGGGATGGAAAACCCACCTCAAGTCTAGAGGCACGAGTGTGTGAGTTGCGAGGTAAAACAATCACAAAAGGGGATTCTTTTAGGAAAAGTGCCGCTCCAGTTTCCAGCAGCCAGCTCTCCAGACCAGGTAGACAGTTTGACCTTGACTCCAATCCTCTGGAGGGGACCTCCAAGTCATTCTTACAGCAGGTGAGCAGCAAATTCTCTGACCAGGATTAGAGGGGCCCTGCCTCCAGCCAGGTGGAGGAAAGGGACAACCGTGTCTGTTGGACGGTGTGGATTCGGTGGCCTGGCACGTCAGATCCACAAGAGTATAAAGCTCTAGTGGACACTGGTGCACAGTGTACTTTAATGCCATCAGATTTCCAAGGGTCAGAGTCCGTTTGCATTTCGGGAGTGACAGGAGGGTCCCAAGAGCTGAGTGTACTGGAGGCTGAAGTGAGCCTCACTAGGCAGGAGTGGCAGAAGCACCCCATTGTAACAGGCCCCGAGTCTCCGTGCATCCTTGGGATAGACTATCTTAGGAGAGGGTATTTCAAGGACCCAAAGGGGTATCGGTGGGCTTTTGGAATAGCTGCTGTGGAGACGGAAGAAATTAAAAAGCTGTCCATTTTGCCTGGTCTCTCGGAGGATCCTTCTGTTGTGGGGTTGCTGAGGGTTGAAGAACAACAGGTGCCAATCGCGACCACAACGGTGCACCGGCGACAGTATCGTACCAACCGAGACTCCCTTCTCCCCATTCATCAACTGATCCACCAGGTGGAGAGTCAAGGAGTGATCAGCAAAACTCGCTCACCCTTTAATAGTCCCATATGGCCAGTGAGAAAATCTACTGGAGAGTGGAGACTGACAATGGACTACTGTGGCCTGAATGAAGTCACACCACCGCTGAGTGCTGCCGTGCCAGACATGCTAGAACTTCAATATCAGCTGGAGTCAAAGACAGCCAAGTGGTATGCTACAATTGTCATCTCTAATGCATTCTTCTCCATCCCTTTGGCAGCAGAGTGCAGGCCACAGTTTGCTTTCACCTGGAGGGGCATCCAGTACACCTGGAATCGACTGCCCCAGGGGTGGAAACACAGTCCCACCATTTGCCATGGACTAATCCAGACTGCACTGGAAAAGGGTGAAGCCCCAGAACACCTGCAGTACATCGATGACATCATTATATGGGGTGACACAGCGGAGGAGGTTTTTGAGAAAGGGGAGAAAATAGTTCAGATCCTTCTGAAAGCCGGTTTCGCCATTAAGCGAAGTAAAGTCAAGGGACCTGCGCAAGAGATCCAGTTTTTGGGAATAAAATGGCAGGATGGGCGCCGTCAAATCCCAATGGATGTCATCAACAAAATAGCAGCTATGTCTCTACCAACCAGGAAAAAGGAAGCACAGGCCTTCCTGGGTGTTGTGGGTTTTTGGAGGATGCACATCCCAAATGACAGCCAGATTGTAAGCCCTCTGTACCACGTGACCCGGAAGAAGAATGATTTTGAATGGGGCCCTGAGCAACGACAGGCATTTGAACAAATTAAACGGGAGATAGTTTATGCCGTAGCCCTTGGTCCAGTCCGGTCAGGGCAAGATGTTAAAAACGCGCTCTACACCGCAGCCGGGGAGAATGGCCCAACCTGGAGTCTCTGGCAGAAAGCACCAGGGTAGACTCGAGGTCGACCCCTGGGGTTCTGGAGCCGGGGATACAAAGGATCCGAGGCCCGCTATACTCCCACTGAAAAAGAGATTCTGGCAGCATATGAAGGCGTTCGAGCTGCTTCAGAAGTGGTTGACACTGAAGCACAGCTCCTCCTAGCACCACGATTGCCGGTCCTGGGCTGGATGTTCAAAGAGAGGGTCCCCTCTACGCATCATGCCACCGATGCTACGTGGAGTAAGTGGGTCGCGCTGATCACCCAGCGTGCCCGAATGGGAAACCCCAGTCGCCTAGGAATTCTGGAGGTAATCATGGACTGGCCAGAAGGCAAAGATTTTGGAGCATCACCAGAGGAGGAGGTGACACGTGCTGAAGAGGCCCCACTGTATAACCAGCTGCCAGAACATAAGAAACAGTATGCCCTGTTCACGGATGGGTCCTGTCGCATTGTGGGGAAGCAGCGGAGGTGGAAGGCTGCTGTATGGAGCCCTACACGACAAGTCGCAGAAACTGCCGAGGGAGAAGGTGAGTCCAGCCAGTTTGCAGAGGTGAAAGCCATCCAGCTGGCTTTAGACATTGCCAGTCGAGAGAAGTGGCCAGTGCTCTATCTTTACACCGACTCTTGGATGGTGGCCAATGCCTTGTGGGGGTGGCTGCAGCAATGGAAGAAGAACAACTGGCAGCGCAGAGGCAAACCTATCTGGGCTGCCCCATTGTGGCAAGATATTGCTGCCTGGCTAGAGCAGTTGGCTGTAAAAGTCCGTCACGTGGACGCCCACGTCCATAAGAGTCGGGCCACTGAAGAACATCAAAACAACCACCAGGTGGATCAGGCTGCTAAGATTGAAGTGGCTCAGGTGGATCTGGACTGGCAACATAAGGGTGAACTGTTTACAGCTCGGTGGGCCCATGACACCTCGGGCCACCAAGGAAGAGACGCGACATACCGATGGGCTCGTGACGGAGGGGTGGACTTGACCATGGACACTATCGCACAGGTTATCCATGAATGTGAAACATGCGCTGCAATCAAGCAAGCCAAGCGGGTAAAGCCTCAGTGGTATGGAGGACGATGGCTAAAATATAAATATGGGGAGGCTTGGCAGATTGACTATATCACACTGCCACAGACCCACCAAGGCAAGCGCTATGTACTCACAATGGTGGAGGCCACCACCGGATGGCTGGAAACCTACCCTGTGCCCCATGCCACCGCCCGGAATACCATCCTGGGCCTGGAAAAACAAGTCCTGTGGCGACATGGCACTCCCGAAAGAATCGAGTCGGACAACGGGACTCACTTTCGCAACAGCCTCATAGACACCTGGGCCAAAGAACATGGTATCAAGTGGGTGTATCACATCCCCTACCATGCACCAGCCTCTGGAAAGATTGAACGTTACAATGGGCTGCTAAAAACCACTTTGAGGGCAATGGGGGGTGTGACTTTCAAAAATTGGGATACCCATTTAGCAAAGGCCACCTGGTTGGTTAACACCAGAGGGTCCACCAACCGGGCTGGTCCTGCCCAGTCAAAACCTCAGCACCCCGTAGAAGGGGATAAAGTCCCTGTAGTGCACATGCGGAACATGTTAGGGAAGACGGTTTGGGTCAGTCCTGCCTCGGGCAAAGGCAAGCCCGTCCGCGGGATTGCTTTTGCTCAAGGACCTGGGTGTACCTGGTGAGTAATGCGGAAGGATGGCGAAGTCCGATGTGTACCTCATGGGGATTTGATTTTGGGGGAGAATAGTCCACAAATAAATTGTATAAAGTTAATTGTTAAATAACCCTGTCACTGTCTGTTATCACTGTTATAATTCTTATATGTTATACCAGTAGTATAATAGTAAGAATTGTCCAGATCAAAGAAGGATGGACTTTCTCGATGAAAACCTAGCAGAGCACAGCAATGATGGAACTGGACCTGGTTTTCAACAACTGGCACCCAGCAACTTCATCAAGATCAACACCTCCTGCAGACTGTGGGCACGGGCTGCACCAGATACATCAGCCGTGAGCTCCGGATGCAGCAAGTGACTGCCCATCACCACACATCACCTGCCCTGCCACGGAAGACCGTAACGACAGATGGAGCCCAAAGTCATGGATTAAATGAACTCAACGGACACTTTAGAGTGATGATCCATAGACTAAGGGAATGATATCTGGAGACAGGAGAAGTGGTGGTGATCAACTGGACAATGGGGGACCTGGGCATAACGTAGATGGTATGGAATAAGGGGTGGATAATGTCCTGGGTTTGGCCAGAACAGGGTTAATTTTCACCGGAATCCAGGAAGGGGCATAGCCGGGGGGTGGGGGCTGACCCCACCTGGCCAAACAGAACAGGGTATTCCATACCATGTGACGTCACGTGGGGTTCCGGTGGGGGGGGCGGCGCGGCGGGAAGGCACTTGCGGCTTGGGGGGGCGCAGCGTCGGTCCTGTTTCGGGAGAGCGGCTGTCTGTACGGTTCGTTGTTGTGGTTTCTCCTTATTTGTATCGTTGTTGTTTCTGTTTTCCCTCTGTTTGCTGTTCTGTTGAACTGCCCTTATCCCAACCCACCAGTTTCTGCCTCTTTCTTTTCATTCTCCTCCGCACGCCGGCGGGGGGAGGGGCGGCCGCGTGGCGCTTTTGTTGCCGGTGGCAGCCGAAACCGAAACACCACCAATGCTGAATAACAACAGGAGGTTTACAAAGATCGTGGACTGATGGTGATTATCATCCATAAACTACCAGCTCACAAAAGAGGCCTTCTTTTATTAGTTTCCAGAGTTGCTGAATGTAATCTGAAATTCTGTTCTATGTGCTAGGATGTTGGATAGCCTGTACTCTGACAGCAGCACACACTGTATAAGCTATTGGAATACATCAGAGACATGTGTAAAGACAGACATGGGAGCCCCCTGTGTGCAAAACAGACAATTCAGAACATGGGGCTTCTCTGGGAATTGTTATTACACAGAAATTTACTAGAAATAACAAAAGTGTTTGGACTTTGCACATTTTATTTCTTTGATTCAAAAATACTCCATAATTATTATAAGGCAACAATTACAGCCTACTGCATAAAAATAATGTGTTATGATAGTAAACTTCTGGAACTGATCACAAGTCTTCAGATCTCCCTGATCAGACTCAACTTCCCAGCATACCACTGGTGGCAGATGTATTTCAACAATGATCATGGATAGAATTACTTACAGTAACTTCATACTGTATTCTCTATGCTGGGAATACCCATCTGTACCCCTGTTTGCAGCCAACATGAATATGAAATTTTACAGCTTTTGTTCCAGGGACAGCCTGTGTCAAATCTCTCTAGGAGACATCTTCACCATGCCACAGTTGGGTAGGCTGCTTGTATGTTGTTTACTCGAATCATCCTAAATGCCAAAAGAGTAAAACAATTTTAATGTTAATAGATAACATATAGCTAAGATTTCTTTTTTTCAGATGTCTATTGTATATTTTCCCTTATTCTAACACAGAAAAAAATTGTTTCATGCCAATCTTCTTCTTTTGCCTCTTAAAGCATTATAAGGGGATGCATCCTGATTTCACAAGGTCATATTCATTAGAAGTTTAAACATGCTATCTGACAATAAACTGGAGTATACTAGAATGGCACAAATTTCTATAAGGAAAAATATGTTATTTGATAATTTTCACATTTCCTGTCTTCCAATCAATACTGTTTGAACTATTGATATTTTGTAATTTTGGAAAACCTCCCCTTTCCTTTTTAAAATTTTTAAAATTTTTGTTTAAAATCCATAGAGCATCTGTAAGTGTCACAGTCAAGCTATTTCATAATATTGCATTCAGTTTCTATAAAATTTGTCAAAGGCCTTTTAAGGTTTTTTCACTATTATCAAAACTACTTCCACTGTTTCTTTCATTTCTTATGACACTTACACTGAAGCATTGGTCACAGTCTTACTAGTCTCTTTCCATCAAAGTTTCCTTCTTTCTGAGTATAAAGTCTGTTACAGGGGCAGCGGTGCAAGGAGATCTGATATCTGACCTCTCCTGTGCTGTGTTTCATTACAACAAAGGTTATCCTAGATTATATCCAAAAAGTTTTGTCAAAGGTGTTTCAGAATTAACCAAATTACTAAATTATCTGTGTCTTACCCTAAGCTTCCTGCTAGTTTTGAGAATTTCATTTACTGCTAAGATTCTAGACAGGCTTTAGACTTCTACTTTCACAGAACTGAATTCTTCAGATATCTTGATTTATTATCTCATTATATGATTTCAGCATAGGTGTCTACTCTTAACAATATCAAAAAACCAAAAGAGAGACAGACACGAACTGCTTCAGTAGTACCTTGTAGATACATTCTGACTATCTGTTGGGTAAATCAATGGGGAGTATTTTACATGCATTATGTGGTTAGGATTGGCTTCTGTTCTGGATTTCTTTGGATAGAACAGTTCTGATGTAGTTTCTTCTTCAGCAAAGTAAGCATTCATTTGTTTAATTTACTCTTTGGGAGTTTCTCACAGTGGCGTGCATACCAGAGGCAAGCATCCATAAGAAATGTTAATGTTACGTACAAAGAAATGCCTATTTCCTGCAAAATCATTGTGCACTTTCCTGTACCCCAGGTTCAGATAATTTAATACGGCAGAGAACAAAGGAGCTCCAGAGCCATGGCTGGGAGCAAAAGCAGGGAGAAACTGGATAAAAGTCTTTGAGAAAAATAGATGAGGTCATCCAATTACCATAAGATACATGCACATGTTTTCAGTAGCTGTTTGTCTTTGTGTCACTGATGAGGCCATGATGACGTACAGCCTTTGTGCTCGCTTAACATTCAGGACACTTGTGACAAATAGGGTCACATAATGATGATGCTTACCAGATTTGGGAATACGTATTGCTACCATTACTTCAGAGGTCAGTTTTAGTTTTTTGAACTTCAAATTAGGGTCCAATCATCTTTGGTCCCACTGCAGGTTTTGGGAAAATGTCTGTGATGAAAGAAAGATATGCAGAACTGTTTGGGGGTTTTTTTACCCATATATTGGTAATGTTGGAGCTAAGGTTATTCCCCTTTTCTTTACAGATTTTGAATGACTGTAAAATACAAGAGTCTTAGAGCAACCGTGCATATCAAAGAACTTGAATGTGACCATATTTGCATTAAATAGGATTGAAGTACACAATATTTATCTTGATTCTGAGACTAGATGCTAACATGGGTCAATGATATTTCTTGACAATAGTTTCAAAGGCAATTTTTAATATTTTAATGTCTATAATCGTCTGCAAGTGACACAAGAAATGCACTCAGAGTTGTCTTCATTTTGCTTGAAGTCATCTGCAAGTTCCGACTACAGTCCTACGACTTTCACAAGAAAGGTGATGCTTGAGAACTTGTAGAATTTATACACAGTGTTGCATTTCCAGAATGGACATCCAGCCCCTAATAATTTGCAGTTTATTAAAGACATCTATTTTAATAAGTCCCCAAACAGGATTATTTTCCTCATCGTGATCTGTATTAAAGACCTCTGAGCATGTCCCTTGAAAGAAATGAAACAGTAATGAGCAACTGTTGGAATTCAGGGATGATAGAAAGGGGAAATGTCTTGTACTCACATAATCCAAATATCTGAAAAAACTTGCTTCAATGTAGTTGCCATTGTTACATTTCTGTGCTCTTTGCAAGTGCCTAGCTGTTCTGGAAAGAGAAGTGTGTGCGTTTGGTTTCATCCATCAGAGAGCTCAGAGACAGAGTAATGTTCAATCATGATGTTAATCACAGCACAACAGTTCCTACCGAAATGACTCTATAGAGGATTTATTCTCCTATCTGTGCAGGTGCATAAAGAATTCTTTTAATGGGTGGTTCATACACTGTTGTAAAAAAATAGAGTGCTTTGTATTAAAATTACATGCCTGGGATTTTAACATAAAAACTGAAAAACCCCACTGTGCAAAACTGACTTAAACTCAATTTCCCTCTCCCCCTTTTACAATGTCAAGATGCCTGAGTGCTCAAGTGCCTGAATAAGGACTAAATATTTAATGCATGGAGGTTACATTAACTGAGTCTTTGATCTGAAACTTCTTAAAAACATCTTAAAAGCCCTTCAAAAATGGGTTAGTATTTCATTATAGTCACTTAAAATAGATTTATTTTATCAAAACATCCTGCCAGAAAGCCCAAAGCTGTGATTAATAACCTACAGAATTTTGAGTAAAGCATCTCCTAATACTAGTTTCTTAGTGTATTGACATATTGCTTGTTGTGGGTAAGAAATAGCTGGCCCTGTCACCTTTGTCTGGTACTTGCATATATGGAGAGTTCCTCTGCTAGAGTTTGAGCAGGTATATACATTAGCATTCATAATGGGATTCTGCAAGCTTGATGCTATTCGAACAGAATGTCTCTCATTTAATTGTGAGATTAAACTAACTTTTTTTCTTCAGGGAATACATTTAGTGGGGCAGTTTTGTACAGATGTTTCTGTATAGTAAAATTTACAAGCATTTGGGCAACATGAGCAATGGGATAGATCAATAAATAATACTATCCTGGGAAAATCTTGCTTGTTTTTAAACTGTATAGTGTAATTTGAGAATATCTCTGGCTGTGTCATGACTCTGTCCTTTAGAATTTTTACATTGTTCAAAGACAACAGATATTGTGTGGGTATCTGCTAGATGTATAGAAGACAGAAGCATACGGAAAGGCAAATTTCTATATGATGTATTTCTACTGCATCCAGTAGACCTTTTCTGAAAGCACTTGGCCCACCCAAATCTATCCTTCCCTCTTGTTCTAGATTTATTTCTCATTGGCTTTATGCACCTCTAGATCCCACTCTGAAATTCCCACTGTTATTTTCCTCGCAAAACCTGTTGTGTCCTAACATAACATGAACACACAGCTTCAGATCTGAAACGGTTACTCACAAACCACCTGGTCGCTCTGGTGCTGAATTTCAAAATGTAGTTTTGAGTTCATGAGTTTTTAGCTCATGCCCATCACTTCTACTTCTGAAGTCATACCTGCTTAACTAGCCAAAAGGAAGCTGAAAAGATCAGTTTAGGAACTGGTCTGTTTCTGTCTCAGGAATTACTAGATTAAATCAAAATGTTAAGTGTATTCTAGGATAAAAAAGGAAATGAAACACTAGATTCTGAGCTCACTGTAGGATCATATGTAGTCATATGCCATTACTTTCCCAAAGCAGAAGTTAAGGATTTCTTCTCGAGGCTGCCACAATACTAGTGAAAGGTACATGGCTAAACTCTCATGAACCACTTTGAAAATACATTCCTTGATTCTTAAGGGAAATGTGCCTTTTTCAGTGTATAGCTTGTGTTGAAGATGTTTTGCATATAAAAACCACATGTAGATTGAATCTTGTTATGTAAAGCAAGGCTGGTTTTCTGTGGAGTTCTTTTGTAGTACCAACATTAAAAGGGTTGTTATAAATAAAAGTGGAATATAATTATAAATGCCCTTCTGAAGAAAAAAAATCCTTGATTACCTTTGAATTCTTTTGCCCTTTAAAAAGGTTATATTTAACTTGTTCGGTTTCTTACTTGATGTTTCAGTTCCCAGGGGAAATCAACCTCCAGTACGAACTGTTTCAATTGGGTTACATGACTTTACTTTGTGTCTTGCATTTGTTAACAGACAGGTTATATAACACTGCAGGCTAAATATACGTTGCTCTGTTTTCAGCTACCATTGGATCTCCTGTGTTTGGGAGGATGACCAGGGAAGTCGGAAATGGTTTTCAAAAGCTCTGCTGAAATTAACCCCTCCTGATTATAGCATAAGCTGCTTGAAAGTAGAGACTTCGGGAGAATGTGAGGCTATAAATCTTAAACTATAAAAATAAATTTAATGTTTTGATGTGCTACTTATCATCCATTGTTTTTTATGACCAAAAAGAAGTGGGTCAAATTCTACCCTTATTCCCAATAGCATAAAATCTGTGGAAGTGCTATTGACTGGAACGGAATTTCCTTGAGTTACTGAAGTTGTAACTGAGAAAGCAATTGGAGCATGTGTGTGCTGCCTCACTGAAATGCAGGAGGCTGAATTCTAGGGGGATATTTTCCATTTCTAGGTAGTTTGGTGTTGAACAGCTTTAGATTCATTATTCTTATATTTCCATCAAGTAATGCTTTCCTGGTAGAGGAGAAGATGAAAGGACCTTTTAAAAAATATCAATAACGAAAAAGAAAGGAAAGAAAAAGGGGTTTCATCCAGGCTTTTTTTTAGTCAGTGATCAATAGCCCCATGAGAGTGCTGTATTTAGAGAAGAAAGGCAAGCAAGCAAGAATCTTAACTAACTAGCAGGAAGCTGATTGTAGCATGCTGGTGTTCAGGCAACTGGGAAGAGAGGAAGAAACATTTAGGCTGAGAATCAGCAAAAGTAGTAACATGCTTTACCACTTTGCCTATTTCATTTCACAAGTCCAATATACTCCACATAGGCTCTGGAGATAAATTTAGACTCATTTTGTTAATTGCATGGCATAAAATTTGGAATGGGATGGACAAAGAGCTATGGCAAATGATATTTTGATTCGGTATATAATAAAGTTTGTATTTGAGATGCTATTTTTGTGGCAGTGTTATGGTTTGGCTGCAGCTGGCAACAAAAGCGCCACGCAGCCACCCCTCCCCCCGCCGGGGTGCGGAGGAGAATGGAAAGAAACAGGCAGAAACTGGTGGGTTGGGATAAGGGTAGTTTAACAGAACAGCAAACAAAGGGAACAGGAACAACAACGATACAGAAAAGGGGAATACACAGCACAAACTGCAGAACAGAGCTGCTCTCTCCTGGACCGCCGCCGCGCGCTCCCAAACCACGAGTGAGTTCCCGCCACCCCGCTCCCCCCCACCGGAACCCAGCATGACGGCACCTGGTATGGAATACCCTGTTCTGTTTGGCCAGGTGGGGTCAGCCCGCCTGGCTGTGCCGCTTGCTGGATTTCGGTGAAATTAACCCTGTGCTGGCCGAACCCAGGACATTATCCACCCCTTATTCCATACCATCTACGTCATGCCCAGGTCCCCCATTGTCCAGTTGATCACCACCACTTCTCCTGTCTCCAGATATCATTCCCTTAGTCTATGGATCATCACTCTAAAGTGTCCGTTGAGTTCATTTAATCCATGACTTTGGGCTCCATCTGTTGTAACGGTCTTCTGTGGCAGGAGAGGTGATGTGTGGTGATGGGCAGTCACTTGCTGCATCAGAAGATCATGGCTGATGTATCTGGTGCGGCCCATGCCCACAGTCTGCAGGAGGTGTTGATCTTGATGAAGTTGCTGGGTGCCAGTTGTTGAAAACCAGGTCCGGTTCCATCATTGCTGTGCTCTGCTAGGTTTTCATCGAGAAAGTCCATCCTTCTTTGATCTGGACAATTCTTACTATTATACTACTGGTATAACATATAAGAATTATAACAGTGATAACAGACAGTGACAGGGTTATTTAACAATTAACTTTATACAATTTATTTGTGGACTATTCTTCCCCAAAATCAAATCCCCATGAGGTACACATCAGACTTCCCCATCCTTCTACATTACCCACCAGGTACACCCAGGTCCTTGAGCAAAAGCAATCCCGCGGACGGGCTTGCCTTTGAACGAGGCAGGACTGACCCAAACTGTCTTCCCTAACATGTTCTGCATGTGCACTACGGGGACTTTATCCCCTTCTACGGGGTGCTGAGGTTTTGACTGGGCAAGACCAGCCCGGTTGGTGGATCCTCTGGTGTTAACCAACCAGGTGGCCTTTGCTAAATGAGTATCCCGGTTTTTGAAAGTCCCACCCCCCATTGCTCTCAAAGTGGTTTTTAGCAGCCCATTGTACTGTTCGATCTTTCCAGAGGCTGATGCATGGTAGGGGATGTGATACACCCACTTGATACCATGTTCTTTGGCCCAGGTGTCTATGAGGCTGTTGCGAAAGTGAGTCCCATTGTCCGACTCAATTATTTTGGGAGTGCCATGTCACCACAGGACTTGTTTTTCCAGGCCCAGGATGGTATTCCGGGCGGTGGCATGGGGCACAGGGTAGGTTTCCAGCCATCCGGTGGTGGCCTCCACCATTGTGAGCACATAGCGCTTGCCTTGGTGGGTCTGTGGCAGTGTGATGTAGTCAATCTGTCAAGCCTCCCCATATTTGTATTTTAGCCATCGTCCTCCATACCACTGAGGCTTTACCCGCTTGGCTTGCTTGATTGCAGCGCATGTTTCACATTCATGGATAACCTGTGTAATAGTGTTCATGGTCAAGTCCACCCCTCGGTCACGAGCCCATATTCCTTGGTGGCCTGAGGTGTCATGGGCCCACCGAGCTGTAAACAGTTCACCCTTATGTTGCCAGTCCAGATCCACCTGAGCCACTTCAATCTTAGCAGCCTGATCCACCTGGTGGTTGTTTTGATGTTCTTCAGTGGCCCGACTCTTAGGGACGCGGACGTCCATGTGACGGACTTTTACAACCAGCTGCTCTAGCCAGGCAGCAATATCTTACCACAATGGGGCAGCCCAGATAGGTTTGCCTCTGCGCTGCCAGTTGTTCTTCTTCCATTGCTGCAGCTACCCCCACAAGGCATTGGCCACCATCCAGGAGTCGGTGTAAAGACAGAGCACTGGCCACTTCTCTCGACTGGCAATGTCTAAAGCCAGCTGGATGGCCTTCACCTCTGCAAACTGGCTGGACTCACCTTCTCCCTTGGCAGTTTCTGCGACTTGTCGTGTAGGGCTCCATACAGCAGCCTTCCACCTCCGCTGCTTCCCCACAATGCGACAGGACCCATCCGTGAACAGGGCATACTGTTTCTTATGTTCTGGCAGCTGGTTATACAGTGGGGCCTCTTCAGCACGTGTCACCTCCTCCTCTAGCGAAGCTCCAAAATCTTTGCCTTCTGACCAGTCCATGATTACCTCCAGAATTCCTGGGCAACTGGGGTTTCCTATTCGGGCCTGCTGTGTGATCAGTGTGACCTACTTACTCCATGTAGCATCAGTGGCATGATGCGTAGAGGGGACCCTCTCTTTGAACATCCAGCCCAGGACCGGCAATTTTGGTGCTAGGAGGAGCTGTGCAGTGCCGACAACTTCTGAAGCAGCTCGAACGCCTTCATATGCTGCCAGAATCTCTTTTTCAGTGGGAGTATAGCGGGCCTCGGATCCTTTGTATCCCCGGCTCCAAAACACCAGGGGTCGACCTCGAGTGTCCCCTGGTGCTTTCTGCCAGAGACTCCAGGTTGGGCCATTCTCCCCGGCTGCGGTGTAGAGCGCGTTTTTAACATCTTGCCCTGACCGGACTGGACCAAGGGCCACTGCATGATCTATCTCCCGTTTAATTAGTTCAAATGCCTGTCGTTGCTCAGAGCCCCATTCAAAATCATTTTTCTTTTTCTGCTCTGGTGAGACCTCA
The DNA here is from genome assembly GCF_030867145.1 of Opisthocomus hoazin. Taxonomy (NCBI): domain Eukaryota; kingdom Metazoa; phylum Chordata; class Aves; order Opisthocomiformes; family Opisthocomidae; genus Opisthocomus; species Opisthocomus hoazin. Next base: position 8,874,829 of record NC_134419.1, read on the forward strand.
CCTGGAGTACTGTGTTCAGCTCTGGAGCCCTCAGCACAAGAAGGACATGGAACTGTTGGAGCAGGTCCAAAGGAGGGCCACAAAAATGATCCGAGGGCTGGAGCACCTCTCCTATGAGGACAGGCTGAGAGAGTTGGGCTTGTTCAGCCTGGAGAAGAGAAGGCTGCGGGGAGACCTGATTGCAGCATTTCAGTACTTAAAGGGAGCCTATAGGAAAGATGGGGACAATCTTTTTAGTAGAGACAGCAGTGACAGGACGAGGGGTAATGGTTTTAAACTAAAACAGGGTAGGTTTAGGCTGGATATAAGGAAGAAATTCTTTACAATGAGGGTTGTGAAACACTGGAACGGGTTGCCCAGAGAGGTAGTGGAGGCCCCATCCCTGGAAACATTCAAGACCAGGTTGGACAGGGCTCTGAGCAACCTGATCTAGTTAGTGGTGTCCCTGCTCGCTGCGGAGGGGTTGGACTAGATGACCTCTAGGGGTCCCTTCCAACCCAAAACTTTCTATGATTCTATGATTTCTATGATTCTTCCGGGTCACGTGGTACAGAGGGCTTACAATCTGGCTGTCATTTGGGATGTGCATCCTCCAAAAACCCACAACACCTAAGAAGGCCTGTGCTTCCTTTTTCCTGGTTGGTAGAGACATAGCTGCTATTTTGTTGATGACATCCATTGGGATTTGACAGCGCCCATCCTGCCGTTTTATTCCCAAAAACTGGATCTCTTGCGCAGGTGCCTTGACTTTACTTCGCTTAATGGCGAAACCGGCTTTCAGAAGGATCTGAACTATATTCTCCCCTTTCTCAAAAACTTCCTCCGCTGTGTCACCCCATACAATGATGTCATCGATGTACTGCAGATGTTCTGGAGCTTCACCCTTTTCCAGTGCAGTCTGGATTAGTCCATGGCAAATGGTGGGACTGTGTTTCCACCCCTGGGGCAGTCGATTCCAGGTGTACTGGATGCCCCTCCAGGTGAAAGCAAACTGTGGCCTGCACTCTGCTGCCAAAGGGACGGAGAAGAATGCATTAGAGATGACAATTGTAGCATACCACTTGGCTGCCTTTGACTCCAGCTGATATCGAAGTTCTAGCATGTCTGGCACGGCAGCACTCAGCGGTGGTGTGACTTCATTCAGGCCACGGTAGTCTATTGTCAGTCTCCACTCTCCAGTAGATTTTCTCACTGGCCATATGGGACTATTAAAGGGTGAGCGAGTTTTGCTGATCACTCCTTGACTCTCCACCTGGTGGATCAGTTGATGAATGGGGAGAAGGGAGTCTCGGTTAGTGTGATATTGTTGCCAGTACACCGTTGTTGTCGTGATTGGCGGCTGTTGTTCTTCAACCCTCAGGAACCCCACAATGGAAGGATCTTCCGAGAGACCAGGCAAAATGGACAGCTATTTAATTTCTTCCATCTCCAAAGCAGCTATGCCAAAAACCCACCGATACCCCTTTGGGTCCCTGAAATACCCTCTCCTGAGATAGTCTATACCAAGGATGCACGGAGACTCGGGGCCTGTTACAATGGGGTGCTTCTGCCACTCCTGCCTAGTGAGGCTCACTTCAGCCTCCAGTACACTCAGCTCTTGGGACCCCCCTGTCACTCCCGAAATGCAAATGGACTCTGACCCTTTGAAATCTGATGGCATTAAAGTACACTGTGCACCAGTGTCCACTAGAGCTTTATACTCTTGTGGATCTGATGTGCCAGGCCACCGAATCCACACTGTCCAGTAAACGCGGTTGTCCCTTTCCTCCACCTGGCTGGAGGCAGGGCCCCTCTAATCCTGGTCAGAGAATTTGCTGCTCACCTGCTGTAAGAATGACTTGGAGGTCCCCTCCAGAGGATCGGAATCAAGATCAAACTGTCTACCTGGTCTGGAGAGCTGGCTGCTGGAAACTGGAGCGGCACTTTTCCTAAAAGAATCCCCTTTTGTGATTGTTTTACCTCGCAACTCACACACTCGTGCCTCTAGACTTGGGGTAGGTTTTCCATCCCACTTCCTCATGTCCTCTCCGTGGTCACGCAGGTAAAACCACAGGGTGCCCCGTGGTGTGTAGCCTCTGTATTCTCTCTCCTGAGCAGAGGAACGCTTGCCCCTAATAGCTGAGATGCTGGCCCGTACAGGTGGGGAGTAGGATATATTCTCTTTGATTTGCCGCACCTCCCAGGCCAGTTTCTCCACAGCTGAGACAAGGGAGGAAGAGAGACTTTCCTCATATTGCCGCAGTCGGACAGCCACCTCATCCACTGTTGGTGCCTCCTTACCTTTCCAGTTTACAACTGCCAGTGAGTTGTCATATGAGGATGGTGCGCTCCGCACAAACTTCCTCCACATAGATGCTGTGCACTGGACTTCATCTGGGTCTGTGGGTACCTGCTCATCATCTGGTTCATAGTAAACCAGCTCCCGCACAGCTAATTCCCTCAAGTACTGAATAGCCCTTTCCATATTGGTCCACTTGCCTGGACAGCATACAAAATCGTCACTGAAGGCGTACTTCTCCCTCACCCCTAACAGAAGTCTCCTCCAGAGGCTGAGGACTTCTTCCTTTTTCCCAATGGCCTTGTCAATGCCCCAATCCCTGGCCAGGGATCCCAGCTGCTTGGCTTCCTTGCCCTCTAATTCCAAGCTGCTGGCCCTGTTATCCCAGCACCGCAGCAGCCAGGTGACAATGTGTTCGCCTGGGTGGTGGATGAAATCTTTCCGCATGTCTCGCAGCTCGCTCAGGGACAGGGACCGGGTGATGATCTCTGTCTCCCGCGATGACCCTGGCTCATTGTCATCCCTCCCGGAGCGATCTGCTCTCTTTGCGTCTTTCTTTAGTTTTTACAGGAGCGACTGCTCCGGCACAGGTTTGTCACTGGGCTGAGCCGTGATGCCTGCAGCTGGAGCTGGGGCTGGAGCAGCTGCTGTGCCTGCCGGGGAAACCGAGGCAGACCCTGCAGCTGTGGCAGCGGCAGCTGTGGTGCTGGCTGGGGGGGCTGTGACTGCCTGCTGGGCTGGAGGGGCTGCAGGGCCAGCTGGGGGGACAGCGCCAGTCGCAGTACCTGCAGCTTCGGTTCCCCCCGTTTCCCCTTTAGGGCACTGAATCAGGTTGAACAGGGCTCAGTAGTCATGGGCCAGACTCCAGCATGTTGCAGTGATCTGTGTCTCTCTGGAGTTCCCAGAGTGGCAGCACACTTTTTGCAGATATTTTACTAGTTTGTCCGGATCCTACACTTGTTCAGGGGTGAGTTTCAAAAACACCGGGGGTGCCCACTGCCCTAGACACCTGCCCATGCTGTCCCACACACCCAGCCACTCACAGCTATCCAGCCCCGGGGCAGGTCTCTGCGCGATGTTCTTAACGACTTGTTTAACCCTAAACAAGACCCAAAACCCATTCAGGAGGCAGAACAATAGGAGCAAGCTGGTCTGAGCATCCCACGGGTACTCAAAATTCTCAAAAGCCGTTAGGACTAGCCTGAAGGAGAGAGGGGGGGTAAAAGAGTGGGGGAAGGTATCCCCTCTGGTTTTCCCCACAGATTGGGTTTGATTATTAACAAATTCTAAGACATAGGATCCAAGGTACAGAAATGACCGCAGTGCCGCATGCAAATACAAGCCTAATTTCATGCACAGTGATGTTATCATGTCATAAGTCGATATCGTACAGTACAGCAAAATTATTATCCTGATCTTTTTCCCAGTGATGATGAACAGCACAGCACTGAATACATACTGCAAATAAGGATTCAAATACCACAGCCATCTAATCAAAGTCAGCAACATTTCTTACCGGTGACTATTTAACTAACACAATAAATGCGTATAACAAAATTTAATGAATGTAAGAAAACAGTTTTAACACCGGCTGCTCAGCCCTGCCGTTATCCTCGCCCCACGCTTGGGTGCCAAATTTAATGTTATGGTTTGGCTGCGGCCCGCAACAAAAGCGCCCCTCAGCCACCCCTCCCCCTTCCAGGGTGCGGAGGAGAATGGAAAGAAACAGGCAGAAACTGGTGGGTCGGGATAAGGGCAGTTTAACAGAACTGCAAACAAAGGGAACAGGAACAACAGAAAAGGGGAATACACAGCACAAACCGCAGAACAGAGCCCGCAGAACAGAGCCGCTCTCTCCCGGACTGCCGCCGCACGCTCCCAAGCCGCGAGTGAGTTCCCGCCGCCCAGCCCCCCCCACCGGAACCCAGCACCTGGTATGGAATACCCTGTTCTGTTTGGCCAGGTGGGGTCAGCCCGCCCGGCTGTGCCCCTTCCTGGATCCTGGTGAAATGAACCCTGTCCTGGCCGAACCCACGACAGGCAGAAATAAGAGTAAATTCTTGAATAGATAGACAACAATTGGTACACCCCTTGTGCTGTAAGGGGGCACACTGGAGGTATCCACCAATTGTCGTCCTGGCAGCTAATTCCTTGTAATAGGTGATCATGTATACGGTACTATCATTTTTACCTACATATATTCAGAGAGCCCAGTTAAAGCTTGTTGTGTTTCATTGTTGATGTGAGTGAAAAAGGACCTGGCCTAAGACAACATGCTTGTACTTCAGAGATGGAGAAACTTTAAGGCCTTGCTTCTGTGTTGAGTTGATTTTTTTATTTTCTTTTTTATTTATTACAAAATGCATAGTTTACGTAGAATGATTCCTAGAGCTTTTTGGAGCAATTCTGAGTAAGCCAAATATACAGTCCCTGTACATTTCTTTAGAGTCATCAGTGCTCTTGGCAGGCACCATTATTTTTGCAGTCACTTACTGACTGCATTTTTTTAAATAATGCTTTTGTTTTTTCTTGGTGTTAGATTAAAAGAAAAAAAATAAAATAATTAATTTAAATTTCAATATCTGATAAAAGAACACTATTTTTAAAAAAATCCTTCCAGGACACTTTTTTCTGTTTCCTCCCTGCTCAAGTCACTGTCAGCATGTCTTGTCTTGCCTTTAGGCTGAATAAACTGCTGTACCACATCTTCTGTGAGAAACCAATACAGGGATAGACTTATGTTACATTAACTCTTTCAAAGTCTTCTTTTAAGTCTTTGTACAAACTGTTCGCGTGCTTCTTCCTGTAACTTTAAGTTTATTTAAAATTCTTTAAGAGGCGGAAATAAATCCATCCCTACCTTCTTCATTCTGATTTACTGTGTGCCTGAAGTTGTTCTGCGTTCAGGGTTAGTGGTTAGACGCTGAAGTTAGACTTCTTGAGAGAGTCAGGAATTTTGAATGATATTTTCAGTTCTGGAGTTGTGTGTGTTTTTAGCAAATCACTGCCATGCTTTGTAAGATTTTTTTCTGTGGTTCTGTTAATATTTACAGGGGAAGTTTGAGTTAGAATTATGAAATATTCACTCGGATGCATATGGTGTGATTCCCTTCACAGCCATGAAAGTTGGGTTTTTTTGCTCGTGCTACTTTGCATGTGACCGTCTATCATGCAGTTAATTGATTTTACTGTCTACTGTTCCCATCTTCTTAAGCTTTCATATTCCTGCAGAGCTGATTCTGCTTTTCTTTATTTGTTCTATGTATAATTTCTGTGTCATGACTAACTTTAGGTACATGCTTCTTAATTCTTAGCTAAATGATTGTTACATTTCAAAATGTGAGATCTCAAAACTCTCTCTTCAGCTAATCTTTTTTCCTTTAAAGAAATTATTTTAGCTCTTTAGGTTCTGAGCATTTTTTTAATGCAACAAACTGTTATAACAACTATGTTTGTCCAAGAAACTTTTCAACATTTAAAAGACTGGCCTGTAATCTTTTGTGCAGGAATAGGACTTATCAAAATATGATAGGACAGTTGCCATAAAGTCTTAGCTGAGAATTACCTTCAGTCTTGTATGTGGCGTCTCTGTATGGCTTATGTTCTGGATTGCATTTGATTGTGCGACTTGTTCATCTAACTAGGGAAGAATGGAAATCTGCCTTGAGAAAAATGTTTCCCTGACTAGTTTTTGCATAGTTGTTTATTAAATCAATATCAGAGTAGTAAAGCTTCAGTATGATCAAGGCTTTTTCAGTCTCTGTCTGTAAAGACACTTCCTCGTCTAGGTTCAGTAAGAACCTTTAAGGTCTACAGCAGCTTCCAGACTCTCTATTGCCTTTAACATCTCTCCCACTACTTTCTGCTGTGTCAGGCAAAGTGTTCACATCTTACCCTTTCTACTGTTCAGCATCACCTCAAATCAATCTTTCCTACTTATTTCCTACTTTGATTTGCTGTCTTAGCAGACCATCTATCCTGATAAGCACATTGTTTCTTTGCTTTTCATCAAGCCTTTGGTATTTTGAATCAGATTTCTGTAATTTATTTCAGAAGTAACTACTATGATTTGCTTTTGTTCTACTGTGCTTAAAATTGTTTGATGTCATAACTGTCATTCAGGGCAGTAACTTGGGAACAGGAACTCTGAACCATTTTTATTCTTCATCATTTTCATTAATATTGCTTTAACATTCAACCTGTAATTAGAGTAATAACACGTATACTGTGCAGTTTTAGTGCTTTTTGCATTAATTTTAACTTTGTGTGTGTGTGCAGAGAAGATCCCCCTAAACCATCTGATGCAAAATAATTTTATTTGTGGACATATCGGAGTTAAACTTTCTTTCTGTTACAGTTTTCATTAGAGAGATGCTTACTGCTACCATGGCAGAATGCTCAAATAAGCATTTTAATGTTGAATAAAGGTCAACACACTGGAATTTGAAACCATTAATCCTTTTGCTCTTAAAGCAAGCAGAACTTTTTGCAGACTAAATAACACATTAAATAGTAGAGTCTTAAAGTTCTGAAGAGGGGAAACATACTTTCAGATTACCAATTTAGATTTCTAGAACTTTTCTTCTTCTGTTGTTTTAAGCAAAATAAGTTTTGGTTTTTTTTGGGGGTATGTATTTTTTTAAATATGATTTTATTATTTCCCATTGTTCTGTTGAGAAAGGGTATTTCTGTGTTCATAGAGCTATGGAAGAAAAGCCCCTGGGGTACAAAAAGACCTTGTGTAGTGGAGACAATACGAGTACTTTCAGGCTGCAGTTATATCGGTCTATGGGTGTGGAGGCCCTCCTGTTCAGAGGAAAAGAAGTTCAGGCTCACTTTAAATTAATTTCTGGACTTTGAACAGCTGTGGCAGCCCTCAAGGACTTCACAGGCTGTTAAATTAAATCCGTATTGCCTTGTGTTGAACTTTTAACCTATGTATGACTGAAGCCTGTCTTTTGGGAAGGCATCCAGTCTTGATTTCAAGGCATCAGGAAGTCATATCTACTGCTTCCTTTGGTAATTTGTTCCAGTGTCTCATTACTCTCATTATTAAAAACATAAATCTGATTTTTGAGTTGAATTAATCTTGGATTATATGTTTATTTATTTTCCTCTGGAAGCTAATTTTTTACTTCAAGATTAAGACATCAATACTTCGGATGGGAGAGCAGGGGGTGGAAGTTGATGGTAAGGCAACAGATTGTAGTACTTGATTCTCAAGTCAAGATATTTTATTCAGCACTCCAGTATTTTCTGTGGTTTCTAGCTGTGTCTATTTCTATCTCTCAACATCTTTTAAAAAATATAGGTTCTAGATTTCCATTGTTTTATTCATCTTTACAAATACTGTATTTGGAAAAATGAGGTATTTAATCCTATTCACTGCTGCCCGAACAGCATGTGCAAGGATCTCATGGCTGGGAATTTTCAGTGGTGCTTATGGAATTACAGGAGTGGGAAGGACCTTTGGGTAATCTTGACCACTCTTGCTGCAAGGCAGGATCAGTACTTATGCTGGGCACATTTCTGTGTTATTTCTGACAGCTTTTTCCAGGAGTATTCCAGAACTTCCACAGGCAATCTGTTTTCTCTACACTGTACTGCTTCTTACTGCTTGACTGTTTTTCTCCTAAATTCTAGCCTCAATCTCCCTGGCATTTATGTCTTGCCCTATCTAACATCAACACAAAGAGCATTTCGGGGGGAGCTGTGGTTCTTTTTTGTTTTCTTTTTTTTCTTTTTTTTTTCTTTTTCTTTTCTTTTTCTTTTCCTTTTTTTTCCTTTTTTCTTTTTTTTTTTTACTTTTAAGCAACCTTTTGCTTCTATCCATATATCTTTTTCTGCTTTAACAACCTTAATTCTTACTCATAGAGATATTTTCTAGCATATAAATTTCTTCTGGATTATCATCAGTTGGTCCTTGTTTTTTGGAGGTACATTTCCTCAGACTGGATAAAATAACACAGCTGCAGCTTTACCAGTGCTAAGCAGAAGGATTCTTCTGTGACTGGCAAGCTATACCAAGTTTATGCATTGTGGTAGGACATTCATCTTTTCTGGAACAGTGTGATGTTGATTATACAGCTTGTGATCCACAACAACTTCTCATTTTCTACAAAATGGCTAGTAAGCCAGTGGTTATCCATCCCAAGCAGTTAATTATTGTTGGCTAAATACAGTACTTTGCATTTATCCCTACTGAACAAGCACTATGGCTTCCAAATCAGATCTTTACATTCGCCAAGGTTATTCTGAATTCTGGTCCCTTGTCTAATGTATTTATAATGCCTCCAAAGAGGATATTGTCATAGCAAGTATGTTTGTAATGTTATTTTCTAGGTCATTAATCAAAATACTAAATTCTACCAGACCTAGGAGAGTCTCGTACAGATTCTCACTTTGAGATATCTTTTCATGTTGATAGGAACATTGCTAACCACTTCCTGAGTATGATTTTCTGAATCAGTGTTGCACCCACTTTCTGGTGTTTTCACGCTTCCATAGTTTGCTTAGAAGATTATTATGTGGAAGAGGATCAAAAATAGTCCTGAATACACGACTTCTGTTGCTTTTCCTCTGTCCACGAGACCTGTTACCCTATCAGGGAACAAAATTAGATTGCTTTGACATGATTGTTCTTGACAAATCCATGCTGGATATTATACATGTTCTCGTTACCTTCCAGATGCTTACAAATAGTTTGGCTATTTGTTTCAGTATTTTTCCATTAATTGAAGCTAAGCCGATTGGCCTACAATTGTCAGGCTTGCTTTTCTTTTTTTTTTTTAAGTCCTTTTTAAAGATAGACATTACACTTGCCCTTTTTTGGTCTTCCAGTTTCTCCATTGTCCTTTTTAAGTTCTCAAAGGTAAGCCCTAATGACTTTGAGATTCTTAGTTAGCTTTTTAAGTACTGTTGGACAAAGTTCATTAGACCCAGCCCATTTAAAAACATCCACATTACCAAAGTACTCTGAATATTATACTGTACCTATCTGAGGCTCAAGTCTGGCCCTTTGTCAGTGATATTAATTGTGATAGCTATGTGATTGCAATTGACCTTACAGTAAAGACTTAAGTGAAAAAAAAAGAAATTCATTAGTCTTTTTGGCGTCATCCATCATTTTCCACTCCTTTCTTAAGGAGTGGACTAGCCTTCTCCTTGATATCCCTCTTACTGGAGTATCTGTGAAGTGGTTTTTATTACCATTCTTGTTTCTTGATATTTGCATCTCATCTTACATCTACTCATTTGGATTTTTTTACTTCTATTCCTGCTAGATGGGTAGTTCCTTTCTACTGTTACATCAGTCCTTGTTCTGTAGGTGGAGTCTGTGGTTTTATTTATAAATGTATGATTTCATATTTCCTTGCATCTATATTACACAGAGGTTGAACTGGCCCAAATAACACAGTGACCAAGTTTCTATGATTAAACTGAGGGCGTCACCGTTCAACTCTCCAGCTGTCTGTCTTGTCCGTAGATGACAGATGTAGTACATGCACCTTTTTTTCTAGATCCTCAATTAAAAGATTGGACAGTATTAGAGTAATACTTATTTTTGTGCTTTTCCATCAAAAACATCTGCATTACATGTTAATTCTTTAATTACTGGTTCTGGGGAATTTCCTTTAATGAGCTCTTCATGCATTGAGCATATGCTTTATTGAATTTATGGAATTGCTAGTTTTTAAATCCTAGTGACATTTTGAATTCAAAAGATTCACAAAATTATTTTTGCAGAAGTCAATTGCATATTCTTGTCTGTACTGAGATTTTTTTGGTTTTATAGAAATGGAAATTAGCTTTCCAGAAGCTGAAGTGAGGAAAAGGTAGGATGGAAAGGCTGGATCAGGAAAAGTAAATGACTAATATAGCGATACACAAAAACTTGCCTCTTATTCATAACAGAATATAGAACTTTATTTGTGAAATGGGGGAAAACCAAAGACAGGACAAGAAAAAGATCCCTATACGTGCAAGTTCCTTTCAGGAGTATATTTCCTTAATGTCTGCTGTGCTGGTTTTTCTATTCATGTAAGTTTCTCTGATACAGACATGCAAAGCTCCACCAGATGAATGTCCTTACACTTATATCTACAGCTTGCCACAGGAAAACCCCTAAGCCCATGAAGCTCATCTGATTGCTAGCCTTTGAATCTGATCAGTGCTTTGGATGGTGGCTTCCATTGTTTCCGTGATCACACTTTATAATGCAGCACTATTGTTTTTGATGTTTGTATTGAATGAAGGGCAGCTTCACAGAGGTCTACGATTGCTCATAGATCAAAGACAGATTTGCTATCTGTCACCAGCCCTGTCCAATATAACAATACACATTGATAATTATGATACTTCATGCATTGTGATTGTTTATAGATCATTTCTTGATATAACTAATTGAAGTAGCTATAATATCACTGTCAATAGAACAAATATAAAGAGGGAATAAAAGATTTGATTAATATTGTGAGCTAATGAGATAGACTATTTGCTTACACTTACAAGGAAACCTGAAGGTTAATCATTCATACTCTAACAAAAAATCAGACTTTGTGAGATCATATTATAGTTAATTGAAGAAGGCAAATTCTAAGTCTGAGAGTCATTCATTACTTCTGTGTAACCTTGTTTATTATATGACTAGATCTGACTTGCCAGTTAGGATTTCCTCATGTAGAAATGTATTTCTCTCCATATTTGGAGGATGGCGGTGAATGTGGCTCTGTCACATTTCATTACTTTAGACTTTACTCTGTTTCATTTCAGTCTGCAGTAGGACTGCTTCTGAAATGGGATTATTGACCCCTACGATTGATCATGCTGCCCCGGTGTGTGTGTGTGCGGTTAGTGCTACTATCAAAATATGAACATCTGAAGGTAAAAATAATACATGATCTGCAGTGTAAATAATATCTATGGATCTTTCCTTTCTCTTTCTTTTTTATCCCCCTTTTTTTCCGAGTCTAGCTTAGTCTGTCAGCAGGATGAAAGGAAAAATTGCTACACTTGTGCTAAATTTCCCCTGGGAAAGTAAATTATAGACAAGCCTCCCAGGACAGCCCAGAAAAGAAAGGGCTAAGATATTGATGCGCACTGTACCTCTCACTCTTTCTTCCTTGTCCCACAATTGAGCACTCCTTCAATGAAAAGTTACGAGTTCCGTGCTAAATTGAATTTCTCTCCTTCTTGTTTCACAATTTATTGTGATGCTGAAAATTTTATAACTTGCTAAAAAACTGGGAGCAGCCTCATTTGTCCCCACAAAAGGCTGTCCAGGTTTGAATGGTTTTGAAACAGAGCTATGAATGCTTACACTTAGAGACAGATATTCATGTCATTTTCCAGTTTATAGGAACTTTTTTAGTTACTGTATTTTTTCATCCATTGTAACCATTATGCTTTTGGGGTTGGGCAGGGAGAGGAGGGAAGGAGGTAGAAGGAAGATTGGTAGGGAAGAAGAAAATTTTGAATGGCAAGTGAGTATCATCATACCAGCATCACTGTAAACATTGCCTGATGATTTGTTTAAAGAGGTACTGACAAACCTTGCCTCCTAAATTTCATGCTGCAACATTTTGGTGGCTACCAGAACCTCAGCGGATAGTATTAAAGAAAGCTTTTAAGGATTTGTTTTTAAGCCTGTTCATGGATGCTTTGGTTGTAGACTCCCATGTTCTTGTTTTTACTCCACTAAGTAAGGCTTTGTATCTTTTTCTCTATATGTGTTTTAATAGAGGATAGAAGATGCGAGACGTTAGATTTAAATTTTGTTGGATTTGATAGTGATCTCTTTCTTCACAAAGCTAAATACCATGAAATGCTGGAATTGTTCCACTGAAAAAGATGTTGAGGTGAGGGAAGGATTGGTCTGGTTTCATCTTTGGATACTTTTATCCATCAGTATTTGACTCCATGATCTCCTGTAGCTCCCATAACCTCCTTTGTCATGGCTCCTTGTGTCCAAAATGCTGCCAAAGTTGTTACTGCCTTCAGGTTTTCTAAAGGTTCCCAGGCTTTTCTTGCAAGTTCACAGGTGAGCTGATGAGAACTGAGTGGTGTTTTAATTGTTCGCTACATTCTCCATCTGTCTTTGGAAGATTTGCTCAGGATACTGACGAATCTCAACTTTCACTGACCTTTCATAGTGTGGTGGGGTGTGGCTGCATGTTGGTCTGAGACATAGCGAAGAAGAGTGCTGTGATGGGACTGCTCTTCTGAAGTGATGAGGCTTCCTTGTGCTGATGGGGCCTGGTACCGTGACTGACCAGGAAAGGCAATTAGTAGACTATTTGGCCATTAGAAACAATGTCTAGTTTCTCAAAACAGAGAAAACTTTTTAGGCTGACATCTGATAGGCTTAGATATTCAGCCCTTGCTGTGGTTCCTGCTATGATGTCATGCAAGCCACAGTAAAAGGCTGAATGAATAAAAGAGCTTGTAATGATTTGTTAAGATACAGAGTGTATGGCACCTCTTGTACCAAATCTAAATGTTGGAAAGAAATTGCCTTCTTTTTTTCCTGGTAGTTTTCTCTGCAGTCATGCAGGGTGCTTAATTCTGGTGAAAGGGAAAGCAGAAATACTGACATGTTACATGACGTTCCAGTTACAGAAGAAAAAAAATGTAGCAGATTGACAGGCCAATAAAAATACACAGAAGGTTTTTCTGCTTTCCAAGGATATGTGTGCTGGAATGTGGGAGAGGAAAAGGCTGAGGAGAGTGAAATATGTATGATTACATATAGACATACGCATATGTATGCATATGCATGCATGCATAGGCCCATGTGCACAAACATTAATTCAACAGGTAATGGTGTATGTTCAAAACATCCATTTTGTTCATGTTAGCCAAAATGGTGCGACTTTCACTGTTCATTATCATAGCTTAAGCTGGGCCTGCCATTGGTGTGACAAGTTGAGCAGAATTTCTTCTGTGTGAGTTGCTGCGAAGCAGAGAAACCCAAGATGTGTGAGCAGGAACTGTTTCTTTTTTGGTGCACCACTAATCCAGAAATATGAGTTACACTTTCCTTCTGTTGAACCATGGTTGTTGAATAGAAAGACTGGGAATGGGAGGAGACAAGTTTAAGTTATGAAAAGAGTCAATATTTCTAAATGTTTAAGACTGAGTTATGAATATTAATTAAAAGATTTACAGAACATGCTAGAAATTATTTTGACTTTGGCAGTTAAATGGTAGAATATTTCACATTGTATTTTCAGAATCACAGAATCACAGAATGTTTGGGGTTGGAAGGGACCTCTGTGGGTCATCTAGTCCAACCCCCCTGCTGAAGCAGGGTCACCTACAGCAGGCTGCACAGGACCTTGTCCAGGCGGGTCTTGAATATCTCCAGAGAAGGAGAAAACACAGCCCCTCTGGGCAACCTGTTCCAGTGCTCTGTCACCCTCAGCGGGAAGAAATTCTTCTTCATGTTCAGACGGATCTTCCTATGCTTCAGTTTGTGCCCGTTGCCCCTTGTCCTGTCACTGGGCACTAATGAAAAGAGTTTGGCCACATCCTTCTGACACCCACCCTTCAAATATTTGTAGGCATTTCTAAGGTCCCCTCGCAGCCTTCTCTTCTTCAGGCTGAACAAGCCCAGCTTCCTCAGCCTCTCCTTATAGGAGAGATGCTCCAGTCCCCTCATCATCCTTGTAGCCCTCCGCTGGACTCTCTCCAGTAGTTCCTCATCTTCCTTGAAGTGGGGAGCCCAGAACTGGACACAGTACTCCAGATGGGGCCTCACCACGGCAGAGTCGGGGGAGGAGAACCTCCCTCGACCTGCTGGCCACACTCCTCTTAATGCACCCCAGGATCCCATTGGCCTCCTTGGCAGCCAGGGCACACTGCTGGCTCATGGTTAACCTGTCATCCACCAGGACACCCAGGTCCCTCTCTGCAGAGCTGCTCTCCAATTTTGGATTTGATATGTTGGTTTGAGCTCATTACATGAAAAAGGCAGTGTTGGTTTGGATGAGTTGACCCTCCTGAGGATGGGTGCTAATCTGAGGTTGCAGAAGTTTAAGAAAATGGTGCCAGTCTCAAGTGAAGCTGTGGCTTCCTTTCATAGGGGAGATGATTGAGGATTGGGTCAATTTTTTTGCCACAGAGGTCGTTCCACCATTTGCAAGAGCCTGAAGGCCCATTCTCTATTTTTGTAAGAACATGTTGTAGTCTGGCCTGTAAGAAACTACGTGCTTTGCATGTACAAATCGGCAAGTATAGATATTTCTGACAGCATTTTCTCAGTCATTTTTCTTAAGCACCTTGTTTTCTGTGTTAGATTTTAACAAAAGGGTTTACTGCAGTCAAGAGGAAGACCTCTAACCAAGATGCAACAACTGTGGTGGTTTTCTCTGTTGCTCGTGTAGCACTGTCCCTCTCTTCAGTCTCCTCACCAGCTTCTTATCCTTATTGCTATCAAATTTAGTCTGCCTATCCCTTTCTCTGCATCAAGGCTTCTCAGTCACATTACTGGTCTCTCTCACTCCTTCTGCTTGGCTTATTTTCTACTCACAGCTGAGTCCAGAGTGATAACTTAGTTGGCCATTGCCTTACTCCTGGCCTCTTCAATGCCTGCAGTCCTCTGTGGGTAAACAGAAGAACAGAACCAAGAGGACTCCCATCAATTCTGACACCATTTGTAGTAAATAGTGATAATGTAGGAAAGCCACACCAGAAAGAAAGAGAAGGCGGCTCTGCCTTTGGTACATGGCATGATTTATAGCTTTGCCATAGATAACTCATTTGCACAGGCTCCCTTGTGACATGTAGTAGATAGATCGGAGGCACCAAGGGAAATGTCACCCAGTTGCTCAGTATCCTCTCCCTCCTTTTGTGTCTTTTACACTCTCTTTTCCTTGGGAAGTTATTTCATTGCCTGTAGTCCTGCGAATAATGTAATATTTACCCGTAGACAATGGAGAAAAGAGGAGGAGGGACGAATAGCAGAGTGCCATTGCTGGTATTTGGGGTTCAGAGTTATTTCTGAGACTAGCAAAAGTATAGTGGATGGTGGGCTAGGGGTTGGTGGAGTCAGGTTTGAGAGAGGTTGCAAAATAGGATACGTGTGTGCATTGTGAGAGAGGCATGAGGCACAACAGTTAGAAAAGAGAATTTTGAGAACAGCGTCCTAAATTATTAGAAATAACACTTCTGGATGGAGCCTGTAAATAATACCAGGATGACCTTTAAAATTGTTGTATACAGTGTCCAAATATTCCTTCCAAACTTGCTTGGAAATGTTGGGCTGCCAACAACAAATAGTAAATATCCCTATGATTTATGATGCCTTATGATTTCTTCTTCCAGTTAAAGAGTACATTCATCTTTACATTAACAAAATGAATTTTTTAGCTATTACAGTATAAAACTACATATTACACATTTGATACATTAGACATGTACATCTGTACCTTGTATGTCTATAAAAAGATTTTACCATGAATAAAGAGAAAACAAGAATTTGGACTCTACTGCCATATGTTTGTGGGTTTTTTTTTTAAGAATATGACTCTGGGAGTATCTTTCAAGCAACACTTTGCTAATAAAATATACCTTTGTGTGTTTTCTGTCTGCTATGAGAAAGAAAGGAGATGACAAAGATCATGCATCTGCTGTTGCATTGAATGACTACAATGCAAATAAATGGCTTTTGCCCGCTATATTTGCCGTAACCTTTCTTGCCCATCAGTTAAATCATCCATAGTTTTTTTCTAAAAAGGACAGTTCTTGTATCTGCTCTTTTATAGTATTCTTCACTATTGTGGGTAAGCCAAGGAGTCATTAATATGCAACAAAAAGTATACATTTCCAACAATGAGATTAAATGAACATGAGAGAAATAATAACTGATGCATAAACATAACTTCTGTTTTTTTAGCTAAACCCATTTTTAAAGACTTTGGAATACTTTAATTCATAATTTTCCTCTAACAGTTTTGTTGAAATCTTAGTAGTTTATCAAGCAACTCTTTGAAGATGGTGTATTTTATGATATGTAGAGCCACACTGTACATATTTTTATGTAGGCAGTCAAACACTTGGGAGGGAAGAATCCCTTCCCTCCTTAAAACCTGCAAAAGTCCCTGGGTGCAGGTGGTGCAGGGATCACCTGAGCCTGCTGCCTCCTCAGTTTCCTACCTGTGTTTGGAAGAACTTTTGTTTACTCCCTCCCTTTTGCTATTTTTGGGAGAGCAGTTCTTCCCGGCTTTACTCAGCCAGTGTGGTTAGTCAAGGAATGACATTTAGTCTATAGTACTGTTTAACATTCCCCACAGTGTGAGTGGGTATACATGAAAAAGCTTGAAGGAGAAAGAAATATAACAGTTCTTGCTAAAAATGTGTTGTTCATGCCTACCTTCTCAGCCCTTTTTCCTAGTCCCTCTCGCTCAGAATGCTTGATGGATTTCCAGGGAGGTGGAGGTTGAGAGGAAATGATGCTGTGCAATGTGCAGTTTTTCTTTATGGTAATAGCACTCGTTTACTTCAAGGTATTTGTGTGCCTTGTCAAAGACCTCTTTTCTGCTTTTCAATTTTTAACTGTATGCACACTAATAGAATCCTGTTCATCTGAATGCTGCAGCTCAGAGAGAACAGTTAAGTTGAATAATCTTATCAAGTGTGGTGGTGTTTTTTCTTTTTTAAATTACACTCTTGCACTGTTGAAGTAAGTAAGTTTTGTCATTGACTTCAAAAGGATTGCCAGGTATCAGCTTCCAGACTTGCCCATGGATGATGATGATATGATTTATTTTTCCATGTTTGCTTTTACATTTGTCTACAGAATTCAGAGTCAAATAAAAGATACTGCTCTGTGACAAAGTTCTAAGGAAACAGCAGATGTGAATTTTCCCAATATTATTCTGTTGACACCCAGTCTAAAACTT
Source organism: Opisthocomus hoazin (assembly GCF_030867145.1). Taxonomy (NCBI): domain Eukaryota; kingdom Metazoa; phylum Chordata; class Aves; order Opisthocomiformes; family Opisthocomidae; genus Opisthocomus; species Opisthocomus hoazin. The sequence continues at coordinate 8,892,007 of NC_134419.1, forward strand.
CTGTGATACAATTTGCCAAATTGTCAGGCATTCTCAGCTATACTGGACTTTCACATAAACTCCAGATATTTAGCACCATCAGACCTGGAGACGATTGTCTTCAATGAGCTTCCAATAGGTGAGAAAATAGTGACAAAGTTTGAGTACTTTGTGAATGAGAGTTTTGGGTTTGCTTTCTAAGTTCCTATATCTGAAAAAATATATACATGCACAAACACTTACTTAGATTTTGTGTACTGCACCAATGTGTTCCAGGAAGTGGCTAGAGATACATCATAATACAGACATAATGTCATCCTGGGCTATTTTAGCATATGAGCCAATGTCTGGTACCATTGTGTGCACAGAAAAGCCAAGGTCTTAAATGAAATGGTCAAGCCATTTTGTATCTCTGCTAATTATTAGAATTAGTCTATTTCAGCAAATCGAAAAATGCATTTCATTTTCCAAAAACTGTTTTCTTTGTCATCAGCAATGCCAAGTCTCCTTTTGCCTGACTGGGTTAAGAGCCAAGCTGCTCAGCTCTGTCAAAACTCAAGCAATTCTGTGTGGGTGCCAAAGCAGAACTTGCTAGTCTCTAGTCAGCTTTACAGCCACAAAATACCGAATGAACGGGATACAAGTGGCAGCTGAGGTTCACAACTCAGGATTGCAGCTCTGTGCTTCTGTACCAAAATTCCTCCTGATTTCAATTTTATGCCTTCAACTCCTTTTTTAGACAAAGTCCCAAGCAATGTAGCTGACACTGCTGTCAGAATATAAGCTCTATTGAGGTAAGATTGTTTCTTCCCTCACTTTAAAATGAAATGTACGTTTACAAGTGCATAGTCTGAACAGATTATTTCTGTGAGGGCATTCTCGGGGTCCTGTATGATCATTTACCTTTTAAACAAAAACAATGCAAGTATTTGTTCTCAAAGTATGCCTTCACTGTACAACATGCATACAGTTCTGATTTCTGAGCAAATTCTGAAGTAGATTGTGTACTGTATGCAATATGATTGCCATAATATAGTTTACATTCACTATCCAACTGAGATGCTTGGAGCCAACTTCTGAGCATCTCTGTGCATCATTATCCTGTGGCACATACTCTCTGTGTCAAATCCTTTGCTGGGCTGCAGTCTCTTAGGTTGCACAGTTTGGCAGCCTAGGAATACCTAGTAGGAGAGGAATATCTGGGTGACTTACCTGGCTTGTGCCTCCCTTCCCTTCTGCTGTGTGTACTTATACACTAAATATTTCCAATGCTTACACTGGCTTGGGAGTCTGCCAGAAGCTGAGACAGACCCATGATGTGTCCCAGGATTGTGGTTATAAGACTAAAGGACAATGCAGGAGAAGGTAGTGTCTGTTTCCCTTGTTGTCAGGTGAATTGTATATGCTACTACCAGCATCTTGAAAATAGTCCATTTAAATCTTAGTTGCCAAATCAAGTGATTGTCACCGTAATCAGCTCTGTGTTTACCCTAAACAGTGTGTGTCCTTATTAGTGCCTTTTCAGTCCCCTCAGACTGATATTGATTGAATAAACACTAACAATAATCTCAATCAGCTGTAAAAGATGCTACACACACATACTGTAACCTCGGTGTTGCTGTCAATAACGCTGGAAGATTTCATTTGCATTTGTTGCCTTGGTATAAACATCACAGTGTGGTTTTCTCAATCTGTCCCTCTATCTCCTTGAGCACTGTGCTTGTTCTGATCTGGTTCTTCTGTGTAGAAGTTAGATACCTGTCCTTTGCATTTCTGTTGTCCTTTTCACAGAAGTATCTCAAAGCATCTTTAAAATGTTAATAAAGACAGCAGTCATTTAGCTGCACACAGCCACACCTCTCTGTTCAGAGCAGAATGTACAGTATTCTATATCCAAATGAAACTGCAGGAGAGAATTGAGATAAGCAGAAAGTAGCAGACTGGGAGTTTGGCTGGGAGATGCTCCTATTACAAAAGCAGCCTGAGCATCTTTAATTACGAGAATGGTCAGGACTAAGATTCTTGCATCGCAGATGAAAGATTATGTCTTGTACTTTCCAACACCATTTCACAGACTTAGTTCTGACTCAGTGACTGGAAAACAGTGACCTACTGAGTCATAAGCGTCTTTAAAGAAACGTTTATTTACTTGTACTTTGAGTTTCATGATGTTTATATTACACTATCTGTAGGCAGTGTGTGAGCAAATAGGATTTCAGGTTTGGTCAAAAGATGTTAGAAACTATGGGAAAAGCTCATATAAAATGTCTCCATATTTGTTTTACTTAAAATGTCTTTTTTTTTTTTCTGGAATGGCACACGAAATACCCGCGCTTCAAACGCTGGACAGAGCATGTGAGCTCTGTTCACCTCTTCCTTACATGGGAAGCACTCCCATCCATGTATGACCAACTGTATAATAAAAGCAGAAAGACAGAGCAAACATGATCTGTTTTCTTTGACTTCGCTGTTTGCTATCCGCCTGCCTTTCATGGTTTCTTTATGCAAGCAAAAATGTTTTGTGAAGCATAAAGCCCTGTGGCAAATGCTAATCTAACCAACAATCAGGAGAATAATTGTTTTGCAGGGAATATTCTCATTCTGTAATAGAGAACAAAAGCCTTGCAATTAAGACAACAGAACATTAATAACACACATTTATCATTCTATATGAGCTTATTATTTCTAGTGCTTTGCAAATAGTTCTAATTTATATACCATTCCTTACAAAGCTGTATGTTAATGTGATCTGCATTGCTGTGTTAGTATCTAGAAATATTTTTAGCATCTTGCACTACAAAATTCCCTGCTCTGGGTTGTCTGAAAGACAGAGCACAACCTTGAAATACATGAAACATATTCTTAACTTAGTCTTTCTAGCCTGATGCTCTCTACTACCCTCCTCCTTGAGTCTAAAAGCTGAATTATAATTTCCTTTTAAAACAAATTAAATCCCTTCATTTTCAACTCTATGTTATGAGGCTTCTTCCTCCTACCCATCTCATTTTGCCCTTCATTCTCAGACTTGTTTCTTGCGCTCAGCTGGCTGTTTACGCTTAGCTGTTCTGGCAGTCCCATGCTCCTACAGGAGAATCCGCGCCTTTTCCTACACTGTCCCATATGTCTGGGTTATTTTTCCTTTCTTGGTCAATACAGCTAAGTTTCCATACTTGGTTCTCATGCATAATCCCAATGTTACTTTCTCCTTTGCTCTCTGAGACAGATGAATTTACTGGGAACAAAGCCACGGCTTCATACTGGTGTCTGTTGGCTAAAGAGCCACTGGCTGAATTCAGAGGGGAGAATAAATTGCATATGCTAAAATGCCATTGCTGCTAGTTTCACAGATGTGAGTACCTAATACAGAATCCTTATCGAAAAAGTGGCTTTGTTCCATTTTAGCTACACTCCATGTGCATTGGTCTAGTATAAAATCTTGTGTAGTCACTGCAGTTCCCCAATATGTATTTTGTGCATAGAAAGCTGAACTGGTTCAAATACTAGTGGATTGTATTCTTAATAATCTTGTTAGCAGTATGTAATTTTTTTTTTTGTAAATACTGAGGACTTGGGTGTCAAAGGATTATTTAAAAACATTGTAATTCATATATATGGACATGGCTAGCTTGTAACTAATTTTTGTTATTCTCTGGCTGTTGCAGTATGATGCAATTCTCTGGCTGAGATTGAGGGAATGAGCATGTGAATAAATTACTGATATTTAAACAGAGGTGTTAATTTGCAATGCATGAGTTGCTCCATAGTAACCTCTTATGTACATGCTCTGACCTGGTGATAAATCGAAGATACTGTCAGTTACTTTACATCACTTAAAGTTAGTCCAAAGAGAACAACTCTTCTTCAGAATGACTTGCCTTTTCCCCTTAGAGGGTATTTGCAGTGAACTACTCATGCAGCTGTGCTGTTCGAAAAAATATAAAAGATAATCAAAGACAAAAAAATGGAGCTAGAAGTGTGAGAAAAATATTTGCTTATTAGATCTAGAATTACAGTCATCATAAATTGAATGAGATAACTCTCCCAACATGGTTATTGGTTTTGCAGAGTGAAAAGTGTATAACGTCCCCGAGATCAAGCCCTTTTGTTTGATCTTTCTTCTACTTGTTTAACTCCAGTTTGTTGGCATTGTTTGAGATAAGATTCAGTTGCTCAGAAGTGTTTCCTAGTGCTCTTTAGATATGCTTGAGCATCTGAGGCATTCACATTGCACTAGCAAATATGGCAGAGATCTACAGGAGACTAACACCCTTCCACAATGGCAGTAGGAGGCTCCTGCAGTTACACTGATTTCCTGTATCTGGGCAATTAAATTCATGCTGGCTGTCCAAAAGACAATTTTATCCTCCATATTTGTCTTAGACTTGTAAGTTTAGTGATATATACAGACTGGTCTGAGGCTTTGATGTCTATAGGTCTTTCAATCCAAAATGGAAAAAAAAAAAAAGAAATAATTATTTTGAAATACATGAGCTTGTATCAGAAAAAAAGCATTCTAATGGAAGATTTTCACCAGTTTTACCAAGTTCACTTAGTTAGTTGGTTTATTCTGTCACTGGTGGATCTGAAGCATTCACTACTTAACCAGCATTTGTCTGCCCTCTATAGACTGGGGATACAGGTAACAGCCCTTTAAGAAACAGTTATTAAAGTAAAAAGGACTTTTTAACAAACACTGATAACCACCTTTCAAAGATATAGTGTTCTAACTTGAATTCCCAGACCCGTTTTATCTGATTTCAGTCTCTGCATAAACCCTTGGTATTTGCCAGAGTGCAGGGCGAGTTACGGGTGGATCAGTAGACCTTCCTTCACAACTGGAATTATTTATCCAGCTGTCCTGTCCTGTTTTTTATCACTTATCACTAACTATGCACATATTCACTATTTCATACACTGTTATGCTAAAAGAATGTGTAGGTTAGATACGGTCCCACAACAGAAATTGCAAAGAATGAAGATATGCAAGGGAAAGTCAAAGACTTCAGAACATTGTATTCAATTTTTATTAATATAACCACTTGCAGGAAAAAAATTAACTCAAAGAATAAAGGGTTATGCTGCTAGAGACACACGTGTTATATCAATATAGAGAATGAAGGAAGAGGACAGGAGCAAGGGGTGTATATAGTTTTGTTTCATTTTGGTTTGTTTTTGTTCCTTAGAAGCCTGAGTTCAAATTTGGGTTTGACAGTGAGATAAATATAGCAAATATATTTTACACTTTTCCTTTCCCAAACCAAAACAAATGTTTTGCTCTAGGGCATGTTTGGAACATACAATAAATCAGTAGTATAAAGAAAAAAAATATTTAAACACTATCAAAGTGTTTTCAACACCCATTGCCATAGCATAATGGTATTCTAATGCTGCCACATAATGTGGAAGCAAAATAGGACACTTAGAGAAAGTAGCTTCTGAGATAAATTTGACATATTTATTTTGGAGGGAATAGAGAGGGTCTTATAAGATTGTTTTATTTTAACGATTTGAGTTTATGATAGCAAATAATTTCTTGTCGTTATATGAATGTGATATGAGACAGTTATTTTTTTGTGCCCCTTGGAAGCATGCAGACAAACTTGTGTGGAGGCAGATCCTTCCTCTGTTGAATCAATGAACTGAAGAAATGGGATTTAGTCTTTTTTTTTTTTTAAATGAGAGCAGCTTCAAGGACTTATTAGACAAGTTTATGTCATTTCATTCACTCCGATGCCAGTCTAACCAAAATGTCTGATAAAAGTTGTTTTGGACTGTGTATTATTCCATACACCTTTTAGCCGAATGGCTGAAATTTTTTCAGTATTGCAGGCACGTCCGTAATTTTGTTGAATGTTACAACCATCACATTTCTGGCTAAGAGAAATAGAACAAGCTTCGGTAGAAGCTCGCATATATACTGTTGGGATCCAGAATCATTGCAAATTAAATGGTGTTATATAAGTTTGCCCTTCAGAAATTTGCTTTGGGAATTTCTAAATCCAAATAAAAAAGTCCTTTGTTACCAGTTAATGGAAAAGTTGCCACCAAATGATATAAAGTACATGTTGTTAGGTATTAGTGCACAGTCTCTGCAATGTTACTAGGGGGCTCAAAAAGCTGGATTAGCTATCTTTTGGGAATTAATTTGTTTATATCACTAAGTACATGGTCAACCATACAGCAGTGTGATTAGCTGCCATGGATTTCTGTTGGCACAGTATCACTTTTACTCTGTCATGTAATTATTGTATTTTAGATAGGTTAGCAAAGGAGAATTCTTAGCCTGTTGTTACTTTTTCTCTGCTATCTTTTGAAAAAAAAAACCAAACACCTCTCACCACTCTATATAATCCCCCATTACGGAAAGTGTCCTCTATCTCAGAAAATACATAAAGACCAGATTTTGGTCTCTGGATGCCTACAGCTTGGTGGTCAATCTGTAAAGCTCCTGTTAAGTAAGAGAGTGACTTCTCAGTATTTCGTTGTCCTTCATCTCTGTTCTATTTTAAGGTTCTAAGTGTCTGAGTAGAAGCAAAATGAACTACAAAATGAGCCATTGCTGATACTTTTATTCTCTGAAGTCTGGATTATTATAACTTTGTTTGGTTTTCTCACATATTATGGGCAATTTGTCAAGTAGATAACATTAGTAGAATTGTAGTTTTAAAACACTTCTGATCACAATCTAGTTGGCTGCAGTAGGAACGTGAAAAAAAGTTGTAAATTGGTTATTACCCTGAGTGCATTTTCAATATAAAAAATTCCTTTTAAAGTGAGACAGAAAAATGAGAACTTAAATCAATGAGAAGATGTGTGCTGCCTGTACAAACATCAGGTCTCATTGGTTTCTATGTTATTTTCTGCAGAGGGTAAGAAGGATCACAGCCCATTCCCTTGCAAAATAATTGGTTCCAAATTACTGAACCTTCTGTCTGTCCCTGTGTATGAACTGCCTGCAGTAGCCCGAGGCTTGTTTCCTGCTGCAGGAGGGAAAGCAAGGGCAAAAAATAAGCACTGGTGGTTGGCCAAACTCTCATCCCTAACTACATAGTGTCAGGAAGACCATGCTAAGAGACTAAAGCTTTATATAGCTCTATTTTGACCTTGCCACCTGTTTTGCCTTAAACGAAGTCCTCTTGAGTGTGAATTGTAATCCTCTTTAAAAGGACAAGGTGACATCTGAAGAACAAAGATATGGACATTAATGTAGGACCTACGCATTCAGCCATTTGCTAATTACACTGAACGCAGTGGAGTATCCTGCATATATGGTGTCCAGGGCTGCCTGAATTCTATAGCATATTGTATGTACAGTATTCTGCACAGCCTGGCAAATGTTAGTGAATTCAGTAGCACTTCTGTGGCAGTAATGACATGTAACCATCTGTGATTTCGCACCTGCAGAAACCAGTGTCAGCTGTTGAAGTTCAGCAGCCCTGGCTTTGCATGAATTTATTGCCAAAAAACCTCACTCATTTACTAGCCATGGAATTCAGATAACCCTTTCAGTGAACTTAAAGGTCTTGCATATTATGTAGCAAAACAGCACTCCAGAGAGAAAATCTCTACCAGGCTGCTTTTCTTAATAAATACTGCTTGTACACTGTAGTGATTTTATAGAGTAAATAAGAAGTTTATATAAAACTAATCGCACTGCTCATACTAGGACACTGGTTAGTGCTCCCACTGGTACTGGGGGCCTTTTCATGCAGGCGTTGTATGAATGCACGCAGGGAGACAAGCTTTCCTCTAAAATGTGGAAAAGGGAAAAGGTAAACAGAGGCACAGAACGGTGAGCTGGCTTTACAGACTTTACTGCAGCACCATGGGGAATGCAGGAGTAAAATCGTTCTCTTGATTTTCCCACCAGTGCCGTAAACACCGCTTTATACCATCTGTCATGGAAATGAACAGGACTGGCTGGCTTTCTCTAGCTTCAGACTCTGCTAGCAGGCACTCACATGAAGTGATTTTATATAACTAACCTCAGAATAAACACAAACTTTGTTTATTCTGCTAACAAGGGAAGTAGTTCTATTAAATGGGAACAGATCTCAGCTGTTTCTTACCAGAATGTGTGCTGAGCTTGGTATTTCTCACATGACCACTCTGATTCATCACAGATGCCATTACATTTCTTTCTATATCCTTTTACAAACACTTTTGTGGAGATATGCAGGCTTTATAGTTGGTGCAGACACCATTTTCCTTTTAACTTAAGTCCTACTGCATGGGCAAAACATGCAATAAGGAGATGAAAAGGGCTGTTGGATCATGGAGCATGTGACCTGGCAAATCACTCAATCTCTATGCCATAAACAGCTGGCATCATAAAAGCTGCTCTCTGTAGACAGACACATCTTTTTTAGTTTTCTATAATTAACATGACCATATTGATTACTTGTTATGTTCTAGCTTATGGGACAAGTGCTTTAGATTTTAAGGTGGACAAAGAAGTAAAAATGTTTTAAAGATCTTGCTAACATTTCCTGTCTTCAACACACATGGGAAGTGTAAGAAAAAAATGTCTAGAAAAGTTTTTGCTAGGAGGAACAGAAATAAGAGCTTATTTTAAACCAAGATTTTCCCATATTTTGAGTTCTTCCAACATGCTTATAAAGTCACATCAGATACAACCCATATCTTTTTTTTTTCACCACGTGTTCTTCTTTGCAGTGGGACAATTAGAAAGGTTCAAAGACAATTATAATTTTTTGAGTTGTGAATGAATCAAAAAATATTAGTTGCAAAAATTGGCCTAATGTAATGGCAGCTTCCTACATGATGACAAATGTCATCGCTTTTCCCAACTTACTGACATCAGATAAATGATAATTTTTCCTAATTCTTGCCATTATGTGATTTAAAGAAGAAACATACATTGCCAAGAACACACAAATGAATGAATGATTTCATAGGGGCTGGGGGGAAATCAATTTGTTTAATAATAGTTTGGTAAAAAATGATAATGGTTTAAATGATGTTAGTCACAGCCTTTGAAGCTGTGCTATTTCAGCTGCAGAACAGGAAATGATCTATAGCCACTGGAGGAACAGAAGAAAGGAAGGGCTGAGAGAAAGCCACTTCTCTGCACTGGGAAAATTCATGCAGAACTCAGGGAAAGTTAATTATAAAGAATTCACACTAACTTATTTAAATCTGTTGCTGTTCCTTTAGCCCTAATTAGGTTGTTTGCAGTGCAAGATCCTAGACATAGAACTATTAAAACTATGAAGGGTTTTGTAAACCTGTCAAAAGGGGAATAGCCCCTTAGTTTTTAGAATAAGGAAAATAATCCCTTTTTCTTGTATGCTATGATATCAAGGTACTTACATAAAGCATGCTCCTAGACTCACAAGACTGGAGGCTTAATTAGTAGTTAACCCTGTTGATGAAAACACTATTATTACTAGCACCTAAGAACTGGATCCTATTGACGATTTGTTTCTACTACCATAAGTTATTACTAAAACTTCTTTGTGTAGTTATTAGATGGCTTCTTTTCTACTTCTCAAAGTAAAGATCCTAATGGACTCAATGAGTATTTATAGCTTAAACAATAACAGTGCATAACCTCTAGGATCAATGTAATTAAGGAAAATCAATAACAATAGCAAAATCTCAACGTCAGCATTTCACCGGTAGCTTGTAGGGCCACTGTCTTCCACACAGCACATCTGCAAGATCAAATAGAATTTTTTTCTATGCTTGTGGTGTTGCAGCCATGTATTGGCGAGTGGCTATAGGGTAGAATGAAAACCATACTATGGTACTGTAAATGTATTTATTTGGTAAGAATAACATTATGACTTCTGATGCTACTCTCCTGGTATTATGCTACATCTAGCGTATTAAAATGCTGCGTGAAAGTGTAAGGTCTGTACTGAGTAAAGGAAGTCAAAGATCTATGTAGCTTGCTTGCTGAACACAACTTTTCTGATAACTTATTTTTTTAAGAAAGTCTGGAATAAGATGGTTTTAAATATGTTGGCAGTCTTAATGTTTGCTGCTAGTTTTTATTCTGTATGCAGTAGTGGACAGTGATTTCTTGATCTATTTCTACTATTAATGATGTTAGAGTATGTTTTTGTATAGAGCTTTCTGGACCTACCCTGCTCTGTCTCACTTTGTGTCCTGGTTTTGTTTCCTTCCTTCCTTCCTTCCTTCCTTCCTTCCTTCCTTCCTTCCTTCCTTCCTTCCTTCCTTCCTTCCTTCCTTCCTTCCTTCCTTCCTTCCTTCCTTCCTTCCTTCCTTCCTTCCTTCCTTCCTTCCTTCCTTCCTTCCTTCCTTCTGTCTTTCTGTCTTTCTTTCTGTCTTTCTTTTCTCCATAGTCCACTCTAATTATTACCTTTTGTAATCTGGCATACTTTTCATGTTCTGTACTGTTTCTTACTATGTTGTAGGTCACTGAAGTGCTTGTGATTTCACCAAGTTTGTCGCTTACTAAATGAGTGTATTTCTTTCATACTGGGATAAATTGTTCTTCTGTCCTAAATAGTTTTTCAGCTATCTTGGATGTCTTTCTTTACACTTGCTTTCTATGCTATCTAACCCTGCAGTTCACTGAAATTATTGGTCTTGAAAGTAGGCCTTTTTCTTCATTTTGCTCTTCTCTGCCTCTCCCTTCTCAAAATTTTTTAACTAATCGATGTCCTCTTTCACTGCTCTCTTCTTCTCTGTAGGTCATAATCAGAGCCCAGCTAGCCTTCTTATGTATAATTTCTTCTAGTCTTGCGATTAACAAAGCTATTTGGTGAGTTTTCCGATAGTTGACTAAGATTTCTTATTCTTGCTGCTTATTTCCTGTAAGTCTTGCATTAGTACACTTGTGCATCTTAGACTCACGTGCTGCTTTCTGTTTGGGCCATCATGTGATTCCTAGGAAGAAAACCATCCGAGTGCCTGATTCCTTTCTGCTAGTTCCTACAGTTTCATGTCATTCTATATGGTCACACAGCTGGCAGGGGTTAGGAATCACAGAATGATAGAATGGTAAGAGTTGGAAGGGACCTTAAAGATCATCTGGTTCCAACCCCCCTGCCACGAGCAGGGACATCTTCCACTAGACCAGGTTGCTCAGAGCTCCATCCAACCTGGCCTTGAACACTTTCAGGGAGGGGGCATCCACAAATTCTCTGGACAACCTGTGCCAGTGTTTCACCACCCTCATGGTGAAGAATTTCTTCCTGATATCTAATCTAAATCTGCCCTCTTTTAGTTTAGAGCCGTTCCCCCTTGTGCTATCACTACACACCCTTGTAAAAAGTCCCTCTCCAAAGGAAAAACTGTTAGGTTTGGGAATTCTCATTTTTCATGATGAATATGCACAACAATTGAATTAACCTAATTGGAATGGATAAAAAAGAAATTATATATTATTTTTTTAGAGGCGAGAAGAACTTTGTTGCTGACACCAGTATAAGCATTGTCTTCTAGAGGTAGCTCTATTCTAAGTAGCAATTTCATCCCTTCTTCCTCTTGTATCTCCTACAATGGCTTTTGTGTAGCAAGATCAAGAGTCAAATTGAATCAATCATGACCCCCTTTTTGTCCATTCCTCAAATACTTCTTAGTCACTTGCTCTGAAAAGGAAGTCAAGAGGAAAACAGCTGAATTTATTCCTAGGTGCCATGTAACAATTGAAGGGTAAATCCTTTGCTCATATTTTAAGCTTTCCTCCATCCTTTACCACAAGACAGCATTATGGTTACTCTGTGAGTCATAGTTATTTTAGATGAATAGTGCTCAAATAGGATATAAAAATAACACTCTGGGAGATAATGAGGTAATCGGAAAAAGTTAATGCAATGCAGTTGAAACCAGCGATCCACAAAATTTGGACAAAATTGTTTCTTGACATGAGTCGTGTAACTCATCAGACTGCTAAATATCTAGTTTTCCTTTTAAACATCTTCAGTATTTATTAAAACAAAATTATTATACTTTTAACTAACACATGCATCATCACTATAATACAGACCTAGCAAAACAAATTCAGCTGGCCAGTTGCAGGGCAGAATCACAAAGTACCTTGTAATTATTGCCTACAGAGGTTTTTAAAGTATCTGTTAAGCAAGGTTGTCTCAAGTTTTCAACAAGAAGGTATGATGAGAAGAGGCTGAGGTACACCGCAGAAAAATGCTTTCTTCCATGAGACTGTCAGTATGCACTCCCAATGAACACCAAAATAAATAGTTTTATGAAACCTTTCAATATTTTAACAAGTCAAAACACACTTTTCTGACAGTATAATTGCTTTCCATAGCGGGCCTTAAATCTGCACCACTATAAAAGAATAATGCTACAGTAGATCATTTGTGAAAACTTAATGAAAACTGAATTAGTGAACCTCAGAGTCAGTAGACCTTGAAATTCACTTTCAGAAACTAATTTGCAGTAAATGTATGAGAAACATATTTAGACATGATAAACTTTCCATTCTCTGTTAGCTAGGTGTGGAAGTTTATCTTGATTAACTATTTTTCTTTTAATTAATCATTTGTGTAGGTAACCAAGATAATGTGAGTTATGCTTCTGTTAGTGACATTCATCCAACAAGAGCAAAATTATTTATTTTTTCTTAGCTTTCATAAATACTGTAATATGTCAAATAACAGTATTTCTTCAGTAGCCTTCACTTTGTGTATCTTACCTATCTCTGAAGACCCATGGGCTATTTTGATTATAACTAGGGCAAGTGAAAAAATACAAACCGTGTTGGCAAACAATAACTGTTTAAAAGCTCTAAGCATCAATTTTATGTGAATATAAATTCTTCACATTACTATCAGTGTGTATATGAAATTGTAACAAACAGTTGAGATCTTTCACACTCTTGCTTCAACCTTCTGCTTCCTCTGTGTAATTTATGTAGATACAAGTTAGTAGCAACAGTTTAGACCCTGTGTTGAAGGGAAATGAGAAGGGACTTGCACTGATTTCAATGGGAGATCCACGATAAAGAATAGCACATGATTTGATGATGCCAATCTATTTTCCGTTAAACAAGAACATGTTAGCTCAGAAATATTTGTGTGCCTGAGTTCTGCAGTAATGCACTCTTCAATGAGCTTCCTACCTCAGAAAGTGAATGGCATGTTATTTAAAAGCCTTGTGAAATGTGAAATTTTGACACTTTTACCTCAAGTTTCTAGAACATAAGGTAAAATACTCTGGCCTGGAGATGTCTGGCACTCTGACTGGTAACTGGGCACAAGTCTTCCATGTTTCCTTCTAACTGTTAATTCCCCGGTTCCTTTCAGGACTTGCATCAGTTGCCCCTGCAAATTGCAAAGCATGGCATTAAGGTTTTGCTGATGTCAATGTGATTTATCTCTGGTTCACTGTAAACAGGTTGCAGATGGATTATATGGGTTTTAACACCATGAAGTCACTGTTCTTGGAATAAGAATGATGTTTAAAAGGTACCAGGCTGATTAGCTATTTCTTTCAGCTTTCAAAATATTTTGCAGTATGTGAAAGAAATTTCATCTCAAAAGACGCTGGAACTCCAGTAGATTTCCATGGCAAACTTGCTGCTCATTCTTTTTCTCAGTAGCTTTTCTAAGTGTAGGAGGGTGCAGCCATTGGATTATCAAAGAGAGAAAGAGAAGGAAACCACAGACATGTTAGTTCTGTTACAACAAAATCAAGTTCAGTTTAGCTTGACTCACTGATAAACAGAAATGATTAGATTTTGTTCTATTATCTGATCTATTGCAAAGCTTTCACTGCTGATAATAAATAATGGTGAACAGTTACAGAGCCATTGTCATCAATAACTCAGCCCTGCTTGAAGACGAATAATATATATTTAGCCTGATTTTAAAGATGGAGTAAATAAGATGAATGCCTTTCCCATGGTCACAAAGGAAGATAGTATAAAGACTAAGTTCTTTCTCAGACCCATTCTTCATCCACGAAGTCTTCATGAATTTCTTGGCTAAAGCTGAAATATGCTCTAATATACTCTGGCATATCCAGATGCAACAGGTAATTTACTGTTCTCCTGTAATTCCGTGTATCTGAATCAGTTAACTTGAAATCTACTGATATCAGCTAAACTTTTGATAACCATCTTCTACTTAATACTATCTCTTAGATTTCTACTTGGAAATTTCTTTTTGAATGCCAACTGACAGTTCTTCCACTAGTAGGTAGTAATTGGTAGTAATGCACTCTGATCGAAGAGTGTCTTGTGTCCCTGTTTCATTACAATTCTGGGAGAGTGGTTTGTAGCCCAGTGGTCCACTTCTCTTCCCACTGAAGTCAACGACAAAATTCCCTTTTACCAACAGTCAGCAATACTGGACCACTGGGTCCAGGCCCACAAAAGATGTGAATATGTTTACCTTTAAAGTAAGGTTCCTCCTACCTATTGTCTCCTGCCTTTAAGGAGGTGAGTGGCAGCTAGTTTACTGAAATGAGACTGAACCATCACTGAGTAAAGTGCTTGAATATTTACATGGAAAAAGCATTATAGGTGCAAGTCATTGCTTTATAATAATAAGGGAAAAAATGGGTGCGCACAAATACATTACTGGCCAAATCATTCAAGAGCTGAGTGTTTCTTTCTCTTTCTTAAATGGATAGATAATGCCCTAATCTGTTTGGTATTTTTTCACTTCTCTCTACCAGTCCCTTAAAAATACTGAAATGAGGTTATCGCAGAACTCCAGATTTGCCCAGCTTTGTAGTCCAAATGTAAATCATTTAATGAGAGTGCTTTTCCAATCATCACTTTTTAATTGGCTCAAGTGGAAATAAATGACGCATGTCAGTTGCAGTCTTTGTAAAACTTTTCAATTTAAAGTAAGACAGGGTGATAAAGCATGTATTATTGAACAGGATATGTTTTAAGTATTTGGTATCAGCAGTAAACTACAGTCGCATCCTTTCACAGGCTGCCATGGAACTATCCTGTCAGCCTTCACCCACTGTTGCTCACAATTACCAGTACAAACCAAAACTGTTCTGTGAACTTCTTTGGGTGAATATTAGAGCATTCATATTTTCTTAATGATTTAATAAAATAATTTAAAAAATTGGTAAGCTTTTTTCTTTTGAGAAAGGTAATCACAAAAAAATAACTGCTTTCTCATAAACTGGAATTAACAAAAAGTTAATTGGTCTTCTTATTTCATGGAAAGAGAAAAAAATATAGCTAACTTTCTTATAGAGTACAGATTTATCTAAAAATACTTTTTTGTAAGGCTTCCATATGATAAGCATTTCTCAAAAAATTAAAAGGGAGGTTAGCACAGTCTGTCATTAATATTTTTGTATCTACTAATATTGAGACAGCACATCATAAATATATGTATCAATCACTGAAACACCTAGAACCTGCCGAGTTTTACAAAGCTGAAGACATTCCAGTGGCCTTGTATTTCCCATTGCTTGCCCTTGGCTGACTGCTGCTGCACTCAGTGGGAGTCTCACGTGTGAATCCTAGGAAGGAACTAGCCCTTGCCCTCAGTGTTCTTGGCTTCTAGAAGCATGTGGAAGAAAACACCTTCCCAGCATTCACAAAATAAAACAAAATCAAAACACAATGGGGTTAAAATAACATCTCTTATCAATTTCATCTATTTAAACATAGATTCAAAATGCAAAATAAAATATAGTTAAATTCTTTGGTCACTAATACATCACATCAAAGAAATTGGATTATATGCTTAATCACAGATATTTGCTATCGTGAGCAGGGGTAAACTGCAGATATGAGGTGAAGAAAGAGTTTTTTTTCTATGAGGAATATTGGTTGGCATCTTCCTTGGTGGCACGGGGGAGAGATAATGCAATATATATTGATTTTTAATCTTTTCGTTTTTAAAAGAGAAACAATCCTGGCATTTGTAGAGTACCATTAAATTTCAGTTGCAGAGCTTATCAAATAGTTGAATATGCAAAGCATCATTTTACGGTTACCTGCTTCTCCTGCTTTCTCAAATCGAGAATTATTGACAAGCCTCCTGAAGTACAGGGCATTTTATATATAATACTGACACATCCTGGAAATCCTTCTGGACAGCAGCTGCAACATGCAAAGCTGGCCTTTAGCTGGTTTCTCTTGCTATTTGACCTGGGATTTAAAGCCTTTATATGTGGCATATATCAGATTTAGAATAAGAGACCAGGGTGCCACTCACTGGGACTAGCAACAGGGAGGAAAGCAGTTTCCTAAGAAGTAATGTGTGTGCTTGAATCCAAATTATGCCGGTGTGTTCCTGGATATAAAAAACTTTCAGTCCTAACTTAAGCTGTCTGAATCATCCTTCCAGGAGCCTAGTTTGCAGGTGTGGAAATTAAGCAGCTTGGTTCTTAAAATAGGATGTGTGAATATGGCCTAAGTGCCTTAAAGGCAACTCATTTTTGTTCATCACTGCTAATTGCTAAGTGAATTTCAAGGTTCTTCATTGTGTTAATTACAGGATACTAAGAAATCCTGGAATGAAACTCTGTGACTTCAGAGAGCATTGCTGTCACTGTATGCCTCAGTCTTTAATTATGATAAAATTACAATGGGATTGCCTAATTTTAAAACTTCAGTTTTTAAGGGGGAAGAAAATAGAGCCAGCTCCTGTCCCTTATGCAGCAGTAAAGAAAGCTATTACTGTACACCAGCGTTATACCAGCCTGACTCATCCTTCAGATGATCAGCTTCATTACAGATGAGGACAGATGAATCCAGTGTGGAGGTGGTGTCTGGCTCACATGAGACCCACATCTCTGCAAATCATCTTCTCTCTGTGGCCTACGTCCACTGGATGTACATAAATATATGGCTAACTCATATTTCAGGATTAGTTCTACTGAAGTTGGAAAGCACAAAAGTACTCAGTTTTCTCTGCTGCAAGAACCAGACATTGAAGAACAGTTTTGGAAGACATTCTGCTTTGCATTGGGATGGAGGGAATCATAAATTTTGATTGCTGTGGAGAAGACATTTCCAAGAATTCACTGAAATGGTCTGTGGCCATCGGTTCCTGCAGGCACATGTACAAACAGAATCAAGTAAGGTAAATAAATTGCTTATCAGCGATATTACTGGCATCGCAAATTTTCTTCCAAGTCGTTCAGGGACCTTTCATAAATAGAAAGCTTCAGCTACATTTCTCAGTAAGTCTGTAGCCCTGTGGGTCAATTAAAATTATGTCATTAAGTTAATGTGGCAAAGAAAAAGGATCACTGCAAAATAAAGCAGAGTTTAGCATATTCCGTGATAATAATGAGGCCTGATCTTTATTCCCTGTTTTGAGCAGCTGAGTAATAAACCTTGTTGAGACTTTGCTTGATTGATAGATGGCTTCTATCCAGCGACTCCGGATAAGACAGTAGGGAAAAAACGGCACAAAAACAAAAAGGGAAAAAAAAAAAAACGGCTTTCAGTCTGTTATGGTCTGATGGCTCAACGTGCTACTTTGTGTCTGCCAGCATATTGATTCTTTGCATTTGATAGCACTAAACTGGCACTTTCACCAACTGAAAGGATAGGACCAGGAATGACAGAGCAGAGGGAGGCAGTGCCTAGTTTCTGTAGCTTCAAGGCAAACAAATAGCGTGGCAATGATTTACTTTTGATAGGGATAAAAGAAAATGAAGTTGACTGTTGGTTACTAACCTTGTGTTTTGCAGGAAAACCTTTGAATGACTTTCTGCTTATTGTTGTTATTCAGCTCTACAGAGATATTATAATGCAGAATGAACTTTAAGCGTTCTCTCTTTGAGTGTTATCAGCAAGTTTACCAGATGTATGTGCGGTGTTGTTACGGCAAAGTATTGTAAAACAGTATTTTCATATACAAATATAACACAATTAGCAATATATTCTGCACAAACTAGTGATTGTGTTTGAAAGCACAAAGACTTGAGGACAAAAATGACTAATGGTTTACCAAGTAAACCTCACAAATAATTTACAGGAACAATCTTGTTCAAAGTTCTACATGATTAATTTGGATTCAGTCTCCCTATGTATACAAATTCCTCTCAATATCACTAGGTGTCCTATGCATGGAGATAGAAAAGAATATTATTGAGATCTGCCATGTAATCACACATTGTTTTGCATTCAGGAATTGTAGAATATACGAGTGAAGCTCTTGAATCACTGTATTTTGATTTGTATTGGGTTTTTTGTGTGTGATTTTAATTGGATGAGTGTTGCTTGAAAAATATGTTTAGATCACTTATCCTAAAAATTGTGCTGTATTATTTACAAGGGGTCATTCCTGGTTTTAAAAAGGAAATGCCTTTATCCTCCAACTCGGCAGAATGATTAACATTCATGCTAAAGTTCTTTGAATTCTTCCCAACTTTCCTCCATGAATAGCTTAGTTTGCTGCTCAGAAGAGCATTATACTCTTGGACGTGTAGTTGTGGAAGATGTAATCAGGGCAGAGATACGTACAGATGCCTGAAAAAAACATTCAGACAAAATTCCTCAGATGTTGCAAACAGTCAGATTTTACTATAAATGAACAATATCTAGCTGTGTGCAGAGAGTAATGTGGGAACGTTACAGAAAGCTGTATTTCCTGTGTGTGGGTTAGTTAAAGATTTAATCCTTTATGTAAGATGAAAGGCACTGTAGGTTTCTGAAAGGGTATGTGCATTCACTGAGCCAGAGAATAATTATAGCACAGTGAGTTATAAAATTGATGTTTCTATGTTCAGTTTCATTGTCTTGTTGTAGCCTCTGTCTTAATGGATTAATTAGACCTCCATTAGTGTGTTTACTCTAGGAGGTGTAGTACCTGCTTTCATTTATCTGACTTGGTTTTTAACTCTTTTATGAAACTTGTTTTTTATGCAATCATTTGATTGTGAAATTTCCATTTCCTAAATGGCTAAAAGGTTAGGGGAAGAAGGAATAAGTATGTCGTAGCATTTCAGATTTGGTTTGCATCCAGTTTGCATTGGATCTATTTAGAAGTCAGATTTTTGTAGAGTTGCCAATGTAGGTATTTAAAGATTAACTCGTATTTTATAACAAGGAATTGATATATGTAAATTGGTTTACATTTTTGTTACAAATGCAACTTTTTTAATCTTGCCACGTTCATTCTCTCACATTCAGTCACCTAAAGTTGCACAAGACCACTAGCTGTTGGGTTTCATGGTGTTGATCTCAGCAAGTTGGTACCTGATGTTTCAGTTTGTTTCTGTCCTGGAAACCTTTGAGGACTTTGGACTTTGTTGAGATGATTGCTTTTTCCCCTTTGTCTGTCCTTCAAGGAGAAATACCATCAGAGTGAAATTATCAAAACAGCTGCCTGAGTATTGATTCAACAAACATAGCCAAGGCTTTAAATGAGCTGTAAGAGTAGCAGATCTAAAAGGCTTGAGCATTGGTCTGCTTATACAGCAGCACCACCTCCACTCCTTTTTCTGTACAAATAGGCTTGGTATAAGATCCGAAGAATTCTAACCCCATTCCAGGTTCTTCTCACTGATTTCCTTCATTTCTTTGTACCTGCTCTTTCTGTTCCTTGTTGCTGGCTGCTGGTTATATTTAGTGTTGATATCAAAGCCAGCCTGTGAATCGTACAGTGACTAAAATTTCCTTTTCTCTTTAGGATGAAATAAAGACTCACAATCACCTTTTGCTGTTCCAGTTGCTCTAAACCAGCTCTAGGTTTTCTACACACAGTTCTTACATGCTGCACTGACAACTTTAATAATATTGACATTAATTTTGTAGATTTCAGTTGCGTGCTAAAATGAGGGGTTTGATGTGAGACTAGATTATGTAAGGGCTGATTACACAAGGGGAAGAATTGATTGCTTTTACAAGCTTTCATTTCTGCCAGAGAGTGAATCTTCCATGCTTGCTATACATCAGAAGCAGCATTACTTCTCCCGTGGACAGATAGCGTCCACAGTGTGATTTACCATGTGACTGGTAGAACATAGATGAGTGATGCCTCTTGCACCTTTCCAGGCACTCTTGGAGGAACATGCAAATCAGCTGGACTGCCTCTTGGGACTCCTGGGATTTTTCCCCTCCTTCTTTGAATGTCCCACAACTTGTAGGTACAACCAATGCACAGTGTGAAGGAGGCTATAATACCGTATTTGATTTGATCATGTATCAATATTCCTTCTTTAAAACAGGCAGGCTGTTGATAAAAAAAGAAGCATGCATTTCATTATTTCTTTAAATAAAAAGAATGAACTCTTCAGCACAAGTGAAAGCAGACCATATGCCTTCCCATTGGGTATCCCTTGGCACTGAGGTTCTGGCATCACACTTCTTCATGTAGAAGCCAGCAAAAGATGTTTAATGGCTTTCAGACTCCGAAATGAGTTCTGCGGCCATGTGTGTCCCTCTCCAGTTGTCTGAGGAGATGAGCTTGAATTACAGCTCAGCCACTGCTGCCAAGCACTCTCCATTATTCCAGTGGACCAGGTTGCCAAGCAGGATTTATGGTCCTTTTAACTCAATATCAGGCGATGGAGCAGCATTATGTGATACAGACTTTATACCAGAGATTCTTATCAATGGAACAGGACTCTCTAAAATCAGGGAGATAATCAAGTCTGTAACTATCACGTTAGTAATTGGCACCACTCAGAACATAGTTTAACATGAAAATAGAAACTAGGAATGCAGAAGAAATGACTTTGTTTTCACTGTAGATTAATGCGCTATGCCGATCATACAAATTGTTTTCACACTAAGATTTGCTAACCTCCTTCCTTGCCCTCAGTCTGTGAAGTTTTGAATATGCCTGCAATATAGTAGCTCTTGTGATTGCGAACAATCTTGATAGTTAGAATTGAATATTATTTTTAATCAGTTGCGATCTGAGGCAAAGCAGGCTTGTCTGTTGCTAATAGCGATGAAGCTCGGAATACATTAAGCTTTATTTTTCATTCGTATGAACAAAGAGATAGTTATGCTATAGAAGTAAACATTTTCATTCAGATCTAAAAGAACAACTGGTTTCTTCTGTGATATTCACAGTTTAAGATTCAGTTTTAGCATGAACCAGAAGTCTATCTTTCCAGTTATTTATAGCAAGAAAAAAAAGCAAATAATTTTAGAGTGGTCTACATATATTTGCAGAAAAGATAAGCTGTATAACTGCCTATGCTGTTGTATCTCCACTAATTTGAATATAATGAGCAAACTCTCACCTCACAAAGATTGGGTCCTGAGGGTTAACATATTAGCTTTTGATCTCCAGTGCTATAAAAAATGTCATTGCCATGCAGCTAATTATATTAAATAGTTACAGATATAAAATACATTGGAAGAGTTGTTTAATAGCAGGCAAAAGGCGTTACAGCTATAATTTTCTTGATTCTGTTTTCCAAAATATTACTGATTTGTAAGATTTGTTTGAACGCCCTTGCCAGTGATACAAATGGCCCTGTTGACCTTTAGTGTAAGCTCAAAAACAACATCTGTAAAATACAGGTAAATTAGAACATGGTTTACATCAGTATCTTTGTAAAACCCATTAAAAATAAGAAACAATAAAACAAAGAACAATATTTGCTCTTTACTGTTGACCATAACGTATTCAAGTATTCAAACAAATTATTATTCTGTGATAAATAACTGCTGGTGGATTTTACTGGGTGTTGGACTCAGCTTCAAAAAAACAGCTTATCCAGTGAATACTTCACAATTCTATTTCTTTTCTTATGCTATGCTAGACACAAGCTCCGTATATGAGTCTGCTCAGAGTTTTGGTAAAAACTCCTTTTAACTGCATATCTTGTTGTGACTATCATGAATACATGTATGTTTTTCCTCTTCTATTTCATCTTGTTGCTTGCGAACAAAAGCATTGCATTTAGGTTATGAGGCAATCTAACTAATGGCTAAATTAGTGGTATTCAGAGGATACCAACGAAAGCTAAATTTGTATTGATGTTTACAGTTTCCATTAGATTTCTGGATGACTAAAGAAACCAAGTATTAAGCTGAAATAATGAGACCTGATATTCTTGTGTTATTCTTCCATCTCGGACTGTGCTGAGAGAAGCACTATAGAAATCATCCCAAGTTATGAAAAAAAGATCCATGGAAAATATGCTCCCAACTGTACTAAACTCTTAGCTAAATAAAACAAACCTACACTGGAAGCTCAGCTGCTTTTTCACAGCAGTGTCAGTCAGTCTTTATAACGTGTTCATGGTTTGCTAGTAACTCCATTTTCAAATCTGTTCATTTGCTTAGCTTTAGCTGGATTTAAACTTAAAGAAACCCTAAAAAAATGTGCAAAGAAAGGCCATTTTCTCTTCACTTTATTGGGAAGGGCCTCAGAGCTGCTGCTTTTTCTCTGCACCTTTCCCAGTGCCAGCAATGAGTTCGCACGTGTTGGGTTTAATTGGACATTTCCCACCGTGTCTGCAGGGAGTGGGTGCCTCGGACATTTTCTGTGAAGTGTCTTTGTCCATCCTAAATTGGATCTATTTGACATATTTGTTGGTATTTTTATTTGAGGCAATAGAAAAATGAGGTTCTGGTAGTGTACACTGGGGCTGAAAATGAATGCATTCCCTGAGGAGGTCTTTTAGGGATTTTCCTGTTTGGGGGGAGCAGGATTTGTTCCTCTCTGCCACCACTTCTGGGAGATGTGGGCTTTCATTTCTGAATTCCACGTAGCCATTTTGGTCTTTTGTGGCAGCTTTAATTTCCCTTCCACAGAATTTTTAGTAGCTGAAGGATGCCGTATTAAAGGTGAACAGACTGAGATTATACCACCTGCCTGCTGATTTTAGAAAGTGATATGAATTTCTGTTTGGTGGTTTTCTTCTTGCTTCTCTTCCACCTTCTAGCACATGGAATGCAAGTGCCTGAGCACCTGTGAGCAGCTGGAGGATGGACGGTCAGTGTGGGGCACTGCAGGGGATGGGATCATTTCAGTCCTGGTGCCGATGCACTGGCAGAGATCCTGACGTGAGAGGATTCCCATCCCCGCCATGGGCAGATCTGTGGGAAGAATTAGGCCTGTGGAGATCTCTGGCTTTGTGCACATTATTCATTGTGCTCCTTTGACTTAAAGGCTGGTTTGGTTTGTGTAATTTTACAAGCTACTGAAGCAGGACCTATTGATATTTAAAAAATAATTAAAACAGTCAGAGTATTGAGTATTAAAAAGCTGCCTTTATGCAGTATCTACTTTTCATATTACAGCGTAAGATTTTCACTCTACTTTTGCTATTATGAATCCATTACATGTAAATGAATGAATACTATTGTTAATAACCATTTACAGCATACAGTGTAACAGCTCCAAAGGAGCTATTAGAGTTTACTGTATGCTGTGAATATATATGAAGAACAATACACAGACCTCAGCTAAACTGTAATGAGTGCATTGACATAACATCAGCTCTGAAAAGGATCTAAGACTCCATAGCATGTGAATGGCAAAACAAATTCAAAGTCCAGACTCCTCTCCTTTAAATCACCCAGCTACAATGTTATGTGATGGGTATCATTACTGGTAACAGTTGTGCAGTGTTACTTGTAATGGAGTATACAATGATTACCTCTTGTACTAGGGATGCCAGTGTTTAGTTCACAGTGTCACCTGCTGTAGTGCTGGGATAGCCCTCGCATTAGGGTGATCTTGCATAGCAGCATGTAGTATGTATGGGAGGTTCATAGCTTTACACGTCTAATTTGGGGTATTTTAGGTAGAATACAGTCTAGGTTTTGTGTAGGTAGGTGCACTTTTGCCGGAGAAGTGTTATGAGAAAATGTTTGCTGTGTGTGCATGTCTCTATATTAATGCTTTGGCAACACCTTCAGTACAGATGCAGATCTGAATAAGTGCAAACATGCAATAGGTTTAGTCCAAACAACTGCAATATACATTTATTCTGCTCCTATA
The DNA here is from genome assembly GCF_030867145.1 of Opisthocomus hoazin. NCBI lineage: Eukaryota > Metazoa > Chordata > Aves > Opisthocomiformes > Opisthocomidae > Opisthocomus > Opisthocomus hoazin. The sequence goes on from NC_134419.1 coordinate 8,915,844, forward strand.
CCAAATCTGGAGATCATTTTTTCATGGATACATTTTGCCTCCTTGCTAACTTGATTCTAACAGCCCTGTGACAAACTTTATGGTCTACTGCCTCGCCACTGGTGTGGTAGGGGACTGCTCAGAGGGAACTCAACAAGGGGTCACAAATTGCTTCAATTGCTATATCCATTAGGCTGACCAAGGACTTTCAGTTCCTACTTCTTCAATTATATTCTGTGTTTTAGTTTATTGCTTTTGATTGTAGCTTTTATTTGTTCTGGAGGAAATGTACTGAAATTCTTCATGTTCATTGACCACACTCAGGAATTAGTGGAAATTTAAACTTAAATGGCTGTCTAAATTTGGTGCTAATATTGATACCCTTGCCTTTTTATTTTCATTTTTAGAGCTTTTCTTCCTGGTGATGTTCCATTGACTTCCCCAAATATGAAACAGATTATTGCTAGCTGCCACAGAACTGCATGAGAGAGGTCACTAAGGTCATCTTTTAATTCTAGTTTCCTCTGAGCCAGCTATAGCTCCTGAAACTTTTCTGAGAGCCAGGAGTGCTCTTTAACAAGCAATCCTTGTGATGCTTGCTTTTCTGAAATGCAAGTGGAAGGCAAGGTAGAAAGCAAAGTTTTGATCTTTGGAGTCCAGACACAATTCTCAAAATGTAGACAGCTCCACAGGGTAATGCTGCCCAGAGCTTTCTTACTGTCACGGCTGTGTGTCCTGCAGAACACAGTCGTGAGGTCTAGTGGCTCAGTGAAGTAAATGGCAAAATTATGCTTAAAGGTTTAAGTAGAAATAATTTTCCATTACATGGAAATTGTGAAATTCTCTCTCTCAAGAAATCAGCACATGAATTAAATTGTTTAAGCCAAAGAAAGAAAAATAAAGGAAGAAAAAATAAAAGGCCCATATGAAGTAAAAAAAAAAAAAAAAAAGGCAAATATTCCTCTGGTGCCAGGGATTACTTCTTCGGGCCAGAATGTGAATGAAATGGAGCAGTCCCACAGCAAAGTTCTTGGCACAAGCAAACCCACACTTTTCAGTTTGGGTATTGGTTGAAAAGAGAAAGGTGAAAAAAGTGCAGACATAAACTTGCCATATTAGGCATTTATTTTTATATTTCTGGGAGGTATCAATAAAACACCTGAATAGTAAATTAATGGTAAATCTGTTCTATGTGCTTTCCTCAGATATATTGAAGGAGATAAATCCTCTCCTTTCTTTAGTGTGTATTTCTGATGGAAAGGTGTATGCTCAAACCTTCATGCAGTGTTTGTGAAGTTAAATTTTTTGACAGGCACTTAAGGATCAGCAGTGAAGGGCACTGTTAGAGATCAACAGCATTATAGAAAGGTATGGCCTCCATGGCCTTTCAACCACTGTTAGTGTTGTACTGTGCTGGTACCGACAGAGTTTTAAAAAGTAGGTTGCCCAACAAGATCAGAAAATCAACACCTTAAAACTTATAGTCTATCTTCATAGTTTCTCATCTCTAATCCAGAACTAGTGGACTGTTATTTTAATATCTGTTTTCTAAGCACGTCTCCTTTAATTAGAGCCTGTGCACTTCTCAGTTTTGTTTTGTTGCCAATATTAAACTGTTTTCTGTATAGCAAGCAGATTCCAAGGCAGATGTCCAATCCTTTTGGATTTTGCTTACTGATTGTAACAAATTTATTACTTCTTTCATGCAAACATAGAGCTAAATTCTTTTGTTGAGTGACAGCCCTACAGTGAGTATCTGTAAAACCCCATCAACACAGCAGGAGCTCAGAAGTGTTAGTGGTAATAACTTCCTCTGTATGGCATTTCCATGTGTATTACTTTGAGTTCTTGGTTTTTCTCTCTTCCATTTCTTTGGCCAAGAATTTGGCTCAAGCTTAAACTTCACTTTGTTATACACGCTTTATTCAAAAAGGCTCAAGGAAAATTGTTCAGGAGGCTTCTCAGACAGACAAAATACCCAAATCACTCACAGTTTAGAGAGTAAATCAAGTGTATATCAATATAGAGTTAGAACTAGCAAAGGGAAGAAGTTGTGTATGAGAGGACTGAAGTAACTTGGAGAGTAGTCTTTCAACAGATATTCTATTAGATATAGCAAAGATATATTTAAATATATCATGATCTAAGATTCCTTTCTGACATAGTGGCTGATGCAAAGAATTCTAATAGAAGCCTGAAATACCCAGACCCAGGTTTTGTTTGTTTCAGATCCCAAATGACTCAGTTCTGCCAGTGGAAGAGCAGAATGAAGTTCGGCAGGAAGGATCAGACTCTTGATTGTTATTCTGCTATCTTTAAGTAAGAACTTTGAAAAGGAATAAGCAGAGAATAAGTTCCTGATTCTATCTGAAGTTAGTGTCATCCTAAGAGATGGGTTACCAGAGGTTCAGGCCGTACATCTGCAACTCGAAGGAGTCTCCACAAACCCATCGGCCAATGCTGTAATTGTCAACTACCTGTACTGTATCTGATTTTCTGTATCATGAAGTCACATTCTGCATCCACTACAAAAGGCACGATAGGCAAACTGCCTGAACTGTTTTTGGGGGAATCTGCTACTATTCTAAATAGCTAGAACCATTGTGAAAATCAGCTGCAATTTACACCTTATTTATGCATCGTAAGTCTATATTGACTTTGTTAGACCAACTGCACATCCACAGAGTCAGTGCCAATGTATGTGCAGTGATTTGACTGGCTTTGTTCCAGGCTAGGGAAGCTTTGGAGCAGCACAGTTCCCAGGGCCACCACACTCCTTAGCTCTGACCACGCTTGAAGGGTTCATTGTGCAAACACCCAAATTCAATGAACCTGCTTGAATGCATATAGTTACACATGGGGTGAGTGTTCGTAATGTTGGGACCATACTGAGCCCAGCCAGGTTGTGTTGCTGTCAGGCAATTAACTTCCCAAAAGAAATAAAAAAGAAATGTGGCATTTAGGCTATTCTGTGTGTTGTTTGTACACACTGGAAAGGAGGACAAAGCACATGCTCTTAACAGCTAACAGGAAGAGTATTTGTTTGTTTGCTCTTTGTCCCTATTAAGACAGTCTCAACATGCCAGAGCTGAGAACCTTTAATTTATCACCCTCCTGTGCTTTGGGCTTTATTGCACTCATTGTTTAAGCTAATGCAGGTGGTCGTGCCTTGCTTTGCAGCTGGTTTTGCTGTTACTGATGGTTGCAGTTTATGTCTTTTTGCTCTGCTCTTATTTCTTAGACATATAAATTGTTGCTTCAGTTTATTTCATTTGCATTTATCAGTTCTTTATTGTTTTATTGCCACTTCTCTGCTGTGACTCTAAAGGAAGAACAATGTTTATTCCCTCTGCCCAGCAAGCTTTAAAACTGATTCTATGTGTTACAATAGTTCTTTGTTTCTTTATAATGCGGCATCATCTATTGTTTACAGTGTATTTACGAGCAGCAGAGACTTGATGTCTTTTGAAATGCCTTCATTCTTTCTAAAAGTCTCCTGTTTTTGTAAATCACTAAGTATCCTAGTGGCATTCAAAAAAAGGAACATGATTATGAGCAAGATGGAGAGGAAGAAGACTGTCAGTCTGAAAATGGTTCCTCTTACTCAGCAAATCTTCTCTCTCTGTATTCTGAATCATCGTCTGATGGTAGTGACACAGAAAGCTCCTAGTAATCTTTATTATGCCTGTTAGTACTGCAGAGTCAATATAACTCTGAAAGCATAATTGGAATTTTACTTTGACTCACACATTTTGGTATCTACAGCTTCAGTCACGAAAGAAATTTATGTATGTAGAGTGCAACTTTAATTATCAATTAAGTGATTTAGGGGCTCAGCTGGATTTTCAGATATGAGTTAGATACCTCAGGAACCAAAATCTCTTGGCATTTCCACATCAATGGGATTTTGCAGAGTTGTTCTGAAGACGGTGATCATAGTCATATGGTGAATGCATGGTGTTTACAAATAATGCACGTAGGGTTAGGGCTATTTATCCCCATAATATAAACTGTTTCGTGGATGTTAACAGGAAGGATTATGGTATAGATTAATGTTAAACTACATTGAATAAAGTAGTACCAAGTTCCAGCCATTCTCATACAAATATATGAAGGGTAAAATTAAAATTTTACTGAAAATAATATGCTCATATGGAAATTAAGGTCATAAAATGAAAGGTAGTATGAAGAAACAAAACAATCAACTTGATATGAATTTTTTTAATACTAAAATTACAGCTTGAAGACTCAAAGGGCCTTTCAGAGATGGAATGTGAGCTGCTTGCATTTTCATGAGGCCAACTTTAAAATAATGTCCTTCCTGATTAGCACAGTGAGCATCATTGCATTTAATTGGGTAATGACCTCTGCTTAGTGAATGTTACAAACTAGAGTGAAATTTGAAAAGAAGTACAATAGCAAGCTGAAGTAATCATGTTTCTATTGGTATTGCCAATTGAAGATCAGGAATGATAAACATTAAACCACAACATGTAAACAGTTTTTTCCCTGCAGAATTTAGGCTCAGACTGATCACTTGTCTCTCTTAATATGATTTGTCCTGGCTATTGAAAACAAGGACTCCTCCCTCCCCCGATATCTCTTCTAATGTAATTAGCATCTAGTCAATAATGTTCAGCATTTCATTTTACCGCTTTAATTAACAAATTCAATTTGTTCAAACCGCTGTGAAAACAAATTAAAAACCCAGTGAATAAAAACCTCTAGTGCCAGAGATGTGTCTAAGGTGTTCACCAACTCTTCCTCTACTAAAAGACCATCTTTTGTATATTTTTCCCCCTGTGAAAATCACTTGTTCTGGTTTTAGTTCCACCAGAGCAAGTTCAGATTCATTGTGGCAGGGTTTGTCTGGGTTTTTAATACTGAAGGAGATGGTTTCATACCCAAAATTCCAAGCTCAAGGAACAAAGTAAGGCTTTCTTGTCATGGTGCATAAGCTATGAATGCTGAGCACTTACTTTTAAGCCTTTCCAAAGGTTCATCATTGCTCTTCAGCTTGCCTCGTGCTGCATCTCTCTCCCAGTCCACATTAACAAGTTGCAACAGGATTTTTTGGTGTAAGTGCAGCAGAGGCTGTACTAGCCTCTGTAGTGGCCTGTGTGTGGCCAGGACGGAGCTGCTGTTTTCTGTTTTAACTTTTAAAAAGCGGAGTCTGTTGAAGCTGCAGCACCGAGTACCCATGGTGGTCTCATACCTCTCCCGTACACCACCTGCCCATGCCTAGGAAACCACTGAGGCTGCGAGAGCCTCTGTGTCCATTATAGTCATGCTTTCATTTTATTTTTTTTCCCTCATTTTTTTTGTAGATGAGAGCATTTACTGTACAAACACTGGCAGAGCTCTGGAAAGGTTGAAACAATACAGATCGGGTTTAATAACTACTGTAAATGTCCCACAAACTTGGTCAACAGACCGGAGTGTATTTATATGCACGATAAACACAAACACACGCAACCCCTGTACGGCTGTTTGGAGGTCGGCCTTCCCTTCCCGAAGAAGGTCACTGGCAACTGTGGGCTTTCTGCCAACATGCAGCATTTAGCTTTGCAATATTCATGCGATGGGTTTTTAATATTTACAGCTTTAGATCTGACACAGTTCTCCTTACGTATTCTGATTGCTTTGGCTTTTTCCAAGACCTTCCTGAGGTGGCTGTTTGAGAAACACATTAAAGAGAGCAAATGCTAGCTGCTGAGCAGTGCCAGGGTTGGAAATCGAGGCTGCTGAGGTGAGTGTCACACCTCTGCCAGCCAGGGGGGCCTCAAGGAAATTAGAGGTTGAGATTTGTTTTGCAGATCGATGTGGAAGCAGCGGAGTAGGCACGCTGGCTCCCTGCAGCGTTGCTTCATTAGGACGCTTTGGTGTGTAGCAACACCACCACGTTCAGGTTGTGAGTTTTCCCTCAGCTGGGGATCTAGTTTGAGCGCATCTCCTTTATCTATCTCTGTATAACCTGTCTAACTGCAGTATCAATCAGATGTCTTTGAGAAATTTAGTTAAAATTGGCTAGTGGGTACAGTGTTGTGGAGAAGACAGACAGATTAGAGGGGATTTCTACATAAACTCGCTTCTTCAGGAACCCAGGCTGAAAAAGACCCTCAGTTTGCCATGTTTTCCTTTGTAGTGCCCTGTAGAAGCTCTTCCATGTCTCAGTTTGAGTACGTGGAGCCTTTACTACTCCACTGAGTTCACTTTTATGTGCCCTAAAGTTCATGAAACTGCAATTGAACATCACATTTGAAATTTTTTTAATGTGATCACTTTGAAGAATGATCTAGTACTAGCTAGAACTTGACCTGTTTGATCACTGTACAAGAAAAATTGTAGTATTTACTTAAAGATGGAGTTCTGGAGGAAGAAAACTGCTAAAAGCTTAGATCTTACGATGAATGAGAATATGAAGAGAAAAGTATGATCATATATTAATGTAAACAAATGAATGCAAGAGCTTTCTGAGATCTTCAAATAGGGGTGTTTAGAAAATTAATGTTCATATTGTCCACTCTACCCTCTTTGCAGAAGAGTCACTAGTCCCTATCTTTCATTTAAAATTGCCATTGTAATATTTAGTGACACGTACTGGTGGTGTTGCCTGAGAAAGTCTATGTCTAAAATGATTGCATCTCTGCTCAGATATGTATAGCTCATGTCTGTCTGTCTCTCTCGGTTCCCTTTCTTTTCTCTTCTCTTCTTTTTTTCCAAATGTAACCGCATGCCAAATGGTATAAATTATCCAACCATCTGTCCCCCTTCTTCAAAACCACGAGGGAAAATGGATCTGAAGTGTAGCTCGTCTTCACCAAAAATGCCAGTTGTAATAGATCCTCACTTTTGCATCCACTCATCTTGTAACTGGCGGGAAATACCATGGCCTTAAAATTTTTGGTAGCTAACTCACTCCCTTTAACTAGCAGGTGGCCAGTTTTGCCCCTTCTCAGTGATGGCAGCAGCTCCTGGACCTTCTGGTTTTTCTTTCACCTCCGACCAGTAGAAGAGCTCCCCTTGCCTGTTAGTTCTACAGCGTTTTTAAGAAGTGGCTGAACTGTTCACATTTTCTTTGAGATTTAAATAATTTGATCTAATTATATATCCCCCCCTTAATTTTCTGTCTTGTAAAATAATAATAAGGAAACTGATTTTGCTGCATGAGCCAATTTGCAAATCAAGAAGCCTTTACATTATTTCCCTGTCTGCTGAGTTTCTGCGCAGAGTATCGCTGTCTCGCATATATGTTTCCCTGACTCCGTCTTTCTGACTTGTCAGCTGAAGCTGAAATGCTAATTGAAATCGAATCTGCTTGTCAGAGTCTTGCCACTGTGCTGCTCTCCCTCCGGTATGCTTAGCTGGTGTGTTCGCTAACTGGGAGTTAGGAGCCTTTATGCTGAAGGATCAAAAGTGCAGGTGAGATTCTCTTCTTTCTTATTGCTGCTATCACGTCATGCAACGAGCCAAACTTGTTGAACCTTCTGGTCCCGTGTAAACTTACTGTACTCCAAAGTCATGTCTATAAATCAATCTGCTGCTTAACTGCTTCCAAATACAGAGGATGAGCATGAGCGAAGGCAGCTGTCCGTGGGACTGTTCTGAAGTCCTGGAAATTCCTTATTTTTAGCATCAGTTGTTAGTAAATGGGGAACTCGTCAGCTATGCTTCCACATTGCTCTCTAACATACTGCATGCTCTTCTGATTTGAAGAGGTAAAGAGAATCAGATCTGAGATTAGGAGAGCTTCAAATACAAAGATCCTTCAAAGATACCTAGCCCTGGTGGCATAATAATTTATATATTATCACTAGACCTCTACGGCTGAGGTGAAATGAAGTACATAGTCTTCCATACCACATATATAAAAAACTTTTATCTTTTGAAGGGATCCATATGACTCTTATACCAGTCTTCAAAATCTATAAAAGGTTGAAAAGTGTCCAGGTTACATTTGGGAACTCACATTATACTTCTTGTATCACTTCAGGAAGAAGGTAAAGCAAATAATTTATTTCCACACATTAGTAATAGCACTCATATTAGGTGAGAGCTTTTTTACTGGGATTGTAGCCAATATTTCCTCATTGTTGTGTTAATTTTATGTAACAGTACATGAATAATACACCAACAACAGTACACTCTCAGAATTTGCTGTGGTCAGTAAGATCTGTCCTGGCTGAATCCAAGGGTCTTAATAAACCATGTAGTTCTGGCTTGTCCCCAGGATGTGCATCCCAGCCAAAGTTTTCATCAGTTTGGAGCTTACCTATTCACATTCCTGTGTGATGACATTTATGCCTACAGTCATAAAGTGAAGTATTATTGCGGTTATGCAAAGGGACTCAGATGTTTTTTGAATTTCACTTCTGTTAAACTGACACTGTGATAGAAGCCCAGTCACAATAAACACAAGTATATAAGCAGGCATAGAGAAATTCATTTGCGTTTTGGTATGTGAAGCTCTGGTATCCTTTGAAAATATTTCCTTTGACTCTGTAGAAAGACGGTTAGCTGGAACTGTTTACCTTGCTACAGAAAGAATTTCTAGATAGCATGTTTTAGTAAAACTGTGGTCTTTGAGCTTATCTCAGTGTAACAGCTCTTCTATTTCAGACAGATTAAGATCTTTTCCAAAGTACGCTGGATTGGTGGCTATCCAAGCATATGTCATTAGGCAAAAATGAAGGATAGATATTGAAAGATGTATTTTAGCACTTAGGTATTTGATGTTCTTTTCTAAAGGGACTGGTTCTGAACTAAATTATATATATTAATTAAGCACATATAGTTATTCTGTTAGCAGAACTTTTTAACCCTGGTATCTTGTACATCTGTATCCTGTGTCCACTAACCCCACCATGATAACCCCAATTCTTCCCCTTTCCCCAGAATGTGCTCCATGAGATTGCCGGGGCAAAAGGAAACAAACTATGGCTTGTGTTGAGTTTTATGTTCGTGATTGCTATCAGGCATTGTTGTCAAATAAAAGATCTGGAAAATGTAGACCTTGATGTCAGAGTGACACTTTGTTGGATCTTTGGCTTCACTAGCCTCCAGACTTCAGGAGGAAATTACCACTTATTGAGACTGAAGTTCTTTCAAATGTCACCAACCATCAGGTTCAAAAGCAATTTCATATGATCTGGATTAAACTGACGGACGAACTGATAATTTGCCTTGCTTCCACAGAAGGCCAGCATTTTCTGCAAAGTGTTAGTCTAGCAAGACGTTTAGAATCAGTTTGCCTTCAGTTTGCTATCTGTGAAACAAAGATAATGGTACACCACAAAGGTGTATTGTCAGGCTTAATCCATTAATTTTTATAAAGTTACTTTCAGGTTCTGAGATAGAAGGCACTAAAACAATGCAAAGTATTATTCATACTATTATTGTTTTATGAATCATGCTAAGATATTTCTTCCTCTTCATAAGAATTCCAATACGATCTCATTTCTTTATTGCACAGAGATGATGTTCTAAGTTTTCATATTTCCTCAGGAGCAAACTACAATTGTTGAAGAGGCCAGTGCATTTTTAAGAAACTGGTTTGTTCAATGTCCAATTTCTTTTCTGTTCATAACTGTTTTGATATATTACTCTAATCTGACAGACACCCAAAGATTGATACCTTCCAATTACCCATTGTTTGTAACGTCAACTTGATAATTTTGCATTTCTACAAGCTCAGGTTAATAACCACTGTGCTGAAGCTGAATAATTTATGAATTTTTTGGTTTTCCAACTTTGGAGAGATCCATAATAATGCATTAAAAAAAAAAAAAAGAAAACTGATTACCTCTAATTGCTATTTTATTAAGGTATCCATTCTAATAACTTCAACCTGGGTAGAAAACAACACAACAGGCATGTTAAATAAGTAAATAAGGACAGATGAGGGGTTGTACGGGCAAGATGATAATTCTAAACCAAATGCATTAGCATAAATGCAGAAATCTTAGCTTGCTGCTTGCCTAACCAGTGCCAGATTGGAGTGACTTGTAGCTATCACTCAGAGGCAGAGGAAGGTGTTAAGAACATGTTTAAATGAGAAGATGATGGCAGCTCTACAAATTTTGACAGTCAGTTTATCTGAGGCACAAGTTCCTTGCTCTTTGTTCTTCACCAGTTCCCAAAGGGCTTGATTTTCAGAAGTGCTGAGCACTTGCAGCTTCTATTGACTTCAAGTGGAGTTTTAAGTGCTCTGCACTTGTGAAAATCATGCCCAACTGGATTAGCACAAAGAGGTTTTTCTTTCAACATCAGCCAGGAATCTCTTTTCTTCCTACCTGACTTTTCCAGCAAAACACAGTTACTGTTTCCTAACAGGCAAAATTATATTGTTCTATTATGTATTTCAGTTCCTTGGTGCCTTAGTGAATATGTGCTGGACTTTATAATGTGTTTGTACCATTTCTCACAGAGTCAAAGAAATAAGAGATGGAAAAGACCTGCTAGGTCAGCTACTCCATGTCTCCAGTAGTACAGCATTGTTCCTTTTGACATGTTTTCTTGTGTTTTGTCCCTCCTAAATGCTAGAGACGTCCTTGTTTGAGGTTGTAGTGACAAAGGCTGCACAACAGTTTATCTTTCTTTCAGAAATAATACACGTATTTGGAAAGTAAAGAAAGCAGAATATTTTTAATCCTCCCTCCAAATTGAGAAAAGTATTCCTTTTATTCTACAGGCAGTTCTCCTCTTCTTATCATCGTCAGAGGCAGCTGCTGTCATTAGAAATGGGTGTAAACGCAGGGTTCTCAGGGTTCTCAGCAGATTATATTTTGATTTTAAAAAATTGGAATGTATAACAAAGGTGATCTTTGTTTTTCTTTATTTCTGCTCTTTTGCTGTTTCATGGCCTCTCTCTTTCTCTCTCTCATGATTTCTGGACTCTTCTCCACATTGGCATGTGACCAGGAATGCAAAATACCCTAAAGAATAAATTCAACAACGTGTTTTAGTTCCACATTCAAATATATCTTTGGCCACCCTGTTCTGGAGAATTCATTGCAATAGACATAATGGGCCATAATTCTGCCGTTAAATACAGGCTGATGATAGGAAGAAGTGTAGTCATTCCAGTAATAAAACTGACTGCCCAGTACAATGTAGGCTTTCTCCCTCCCTCCTCTGCATTAAATATAATTATTGGAAGAACAATCTCTGGATACATTTCAATAAAATACTTTCCCGTAGTACTGTTTTCTAGGTCAAAATAATTTCTTGTCTGTTGTAAAAGCCCTTATAAAACCAGCTATCTATTGAAATTTTTGTTATTTACATGATGAATCTCTCTGAAGTTTTCTCATAGGAAGATAATATCCATGTTCTTTAAATTTTCATGGTTATATCTATTTAACATATAGTACCTGAAGATTTTTGCTTTTATTATTATTAAAACGACCGACTAAAAACTGAAGGAGGAAGGTAACCTTTAATTTATACTCCTGCTCAAGAAGAGGTCTTTTTATAGTTATTCAGGTCATTTTTTTTTTCCTGTGGATCATCTATACTATTAAATGGATTTTTATTCCAATTTAGGAGACACTTCGGCTTTAAACCTGTACTTACATTAACTTTTGTACATGGTTGCCCAGGCAACAATGTAATTGCATGAAACAATGGCATTCTCCTATGTACCATTTATGGCAAGTTTGCATTTGAAAAAACTTCTTGTCTTATCATCAAAGCAGAATTTTTAACCTTCTGACAGCTAAAGGAATGTTCAGGGGCCTTGATTCATATTCATTTTCCCTTGTAATTTTAATAGGTACCGTCACCTTTCATTTTCAGGGTATTTCTTTTTTCCCCCTATGATAGTTACTGTTTTACATGAAAATTCTAGAGCAGGCAGAGAAACTGATTAAAAAATAGCTCCAAGAAAAGGCTGCAAGTACCATTCTTCCAGCTTGTAGCCTGTGAAACTGCCACTGTTTAATTGATCTTCTATAAGCTTATCTTTCCAGTGAGATGTACCATTATTGTACATTAATCAGTGCCTCCAGACATTATCACTGAGGTAACCAAGAGCTAATCAAGCACGAATGGAGCTGGCAGATGCCAAGATGTCACGGATGCCTTGCTGTGTACGAAGTCTGTCAGAGTTTCAGCTTCCAAAGGAACCTGTTTTCGCAGGGCTGCAGACTTTGTATAACCTTGTCATAGCAATGGAAGAAGGGGCAAGCACCCTGAATGTCAAATCGGTGGGCCACGCAGGGAGCCGATGCTCCTGGAATCCTCTAGATGGCAAACAACAAAGTGACACTGTAATAGTAATAATAAATGATGCTATTTAAGAATAAACAAAATGTTGACATGTTGATTAGTTTTTACTAAATAGCAGTTTCCAAGGGAAGAGAATCAAGCTAAGCAAATTTACAGTGGAAAATATTCAAAATATATTAATCAGTCATTGCAAAGTGCCACTAGAAATTGCATTCCTGCTTTTTTAATTGATTTTATTTTACACATGCTCATAGAGAAAAACAAAACAAAACAAAGCATAAACCTCTGAATTTTCCTGAATGTTATTCTTCACAGCTAGATACCATATTGGGAAAACAACAGAATAGAAAAATAATACAGAAGTGTACCAGATTCATTTAACCAATTTAACTAAAACTATGCTTATTCTTGCAGAAAGATCTGTGCAACACTTTAATGTCAATTGACAGAATCCATAATTTGGGATAGAACGGAGCCTAAATTGCAAAGGAAAGCAGCTGTATCTTTGTGCCATAGGTTCTGTCATGTGAGCTGAGTTTCAACTGCTGGCATGTCTGAGCTTCTGCTTTCTTATTGGCATGTCGATGCCTCGATGGCATCCTTTAAGTATTTCTTCCTACCATCTTGCTGGTGCTAACAGAGAAGCAACTCCAGCGCTGGCATCAGCGAGGTATAACTGTACGGGTGCAGGCCTGTTCGCCAGTCTGCTGCTGGCATTCATCTGTAGGATTTACCCAAAAGATATCCGAGGGCTTGAGATCTACAAGCGTGCCTTAATTGTAGCCTTTACTAGGTTCACAAATGATGCAATGGAGTGAGAACAAGGTTTTGCCCTTAAACAGAGGGTAAAAAACACAGCTTGTGGTTGGTTACCCTAAGCTTCGAAGCTTGGGGTTTCTGATCTCCTTTTCTGCTACCTGAAGAAGCAGCCAGCTTTTCTCCCTACACATTTGTAACCCACTGATTTTCATGCAACTTCCCCGTGCACTGGAGGAAGAGAATTACTTCTGGCAGACATAGCAAAGTCACTGACGTATGATTTGACTTCTGAGGTGCTTTTCTTCAGATTTTAAGAAGTCACTATATTTTGTGTTCCATATTTTGTTCCCAGTTACCAAGAAATTGTAAATTAAAGAAGTACACTGTGAAAACATTAATAAGCAGATTTTGCATAGTTTTTACTTTGTAATTCCACTGAGTTCTGTTGATGTATTCCAAATATAAACAGGTAACAGATCAAAATTTGCCCACTGAATACATATACAGTAAATGTAAAACACTGAACCAAATTGCCTGCTGGCATACATCCATTGACAAAAAGGAGTTTTGCCAGAAGGTAGTTTGGCTCATTATAGCTAGTAATTTCATTATTAATAAGTGGAAAAATATTACTAATAGTTGCTAAGCTTTATTGATGACATTCTCCAAACTCTATTACTACCGTAGAGTGAATCTGTCGGTACTGCTTTACATCTTTTTTTGATTTCAGCAAGGATTATATATTCATGATGGTTTGCAAGACCAAGGTCATTAATGAAGATATTTTCTCTTGGATGGGAGGGAAGGAATGGTTTTGTTTAATTAAAAACCCCCATGAAATAGAAGCACTGCAGAGGGATAAATGTTTCCCTTTCTGAATATAAACATCTTGGCATCACCTCACTGTTTATTTTCAAAAACTGCCTAAGTTTTGCTTCCATATTTATCTAACAGCAGGGGATCATCATCCTGTGACAAAGTTCTATTCCACTGACATTATCTCTTAATTAGAATTCATCCTTTTCTAGTTCTACGTAGTCAGCCTCTAGTTCCCACAAGTCCCATAAAGCGACGTGCACTTTTGGAGGCAGAGGGAAGAGGGAAGGTCTCGCAGACCATTAAGAGCTGTTTAATAAGCAGCCTGGTGTGGAAAAGGCTGCTTTTATTCTACGTGGGCATATCTATGCAGAATTGCCCGCCTCTGCCCTCCCTTACATCATGCCAACTACCTTTAAGTGATGTGCCAGGCCGGGAGGGAGGAGACTGCTACAGTCAAGAAAATAAATTGCTTGTCTTCCTTTGGAGACAAGGAGAGGAATCGGCTTATGGCTGTAATCACGCTGCACTTGGAAGGCAGTGGGGCAGACAGAGGAAAAGAGCAACCTTGTAAGGTGCTCTGCCATGCGTAGTGGATGTGCACTGGGATCATAGTCATGAATGGCATCATTTCCACTGCTAAGGTCAGTCATGCTAGTCTCCCACGACTCCTCTTTTAGAGATGAAGGCACTTGCAGCTACTAATGCTTCCCTTCTCTCAGGAAGCCTGAGTAGCATTATTCTGTTAGCCCCTTCACAATAGCAGATAAGCAGCCTGACCCCAGAACTATGTGTTTGGGTGTGTAAAACAGAAAACAATTAAAATAATGACATAGACATGTTAAGACCCTTGCTCCTGCATCACGACTTTCGGTAATCTATTGCAGTGAGATTTACACCATAGCTAAAAACATTTTAATGTTTGAGCGGTGAGCTCTAAGTGAGAATATTAAAGTAGGAGTCTCTAACAGATAATAATAGCTCCATTTCCATGTTCTGCGTTTCAGTGGGTAAAAACAAGAGTATTCCTTCCCACTGGTGCCTGGACACACTTCATCTTCTGAACTAATTGGCATCTCCTACTCAAGGTCTGCCTCCACGAGTGAGAGAGCTGCATAGCTTGGCAAAGATGGTGGAACAATCAGCAGCTGCTATAAAACACCTTTTCCTTTACATAGTGCGTTACAACAAAAATCACAGCAGGAGATATAAATCTTGGAAAAATAATAGTTATCCACAAGTTGGCAAGATTAGTACATGCTACTGGAATAGTCCCCATGTGAAGAATCCAGTATGAAACTCCTAGCCACCAGGTCTGACAGACACCAAAAACATAGAAATGCTCCCCTAAGATCAGATCCTTGAACGCATAGCAAGAAAAGCTAGTGTTCTAATTGCCTAACAAGTTCAGATAATATTAAAGCATATGCTTCAGCATTAAATTATTTCATTTTTGGGATTAGGAAGAGAGCGAAGGGAGTAACCTTACCTGAATAGCTGTGTAAAATAAGGCTTTGGGGCTTTTTTGCATTTTCTTCTGAAATACATGCTATTAGACATTGTTAAGGAAAGAACAATGGGAAAGATTGGTCCATGAGATTCATTAATCATGGCAATTTCTATGCTGGCATGATTTTTGTGAAATGGTTTCCTGATAATGTTTTGCTATGAAGTAACGCATGAGGATAAAAGAAAATTCCCTTAAAAGTCCATAGTCTGTAAATTAGCCTGTGTATAATTTCACTTAATGTTTTAAAGTGATGTTCCCAGTTCTGCTTTTTGCTTTCTTATCATCTTCACTTACACCCTGTAAATTTGTTCAGATGTTCAAACGCCTTCTCTGTCCAGAGATGCAAAGAAGAAAAACTACAAAAGATACAAAAGCAAACTATTAGCAAGTTTATTAAATCCAGGAAGTGGTGTCTAATTGAAAAGTTTGTTAAATTTATTTAATGATGTGATGCTACTGAGAGCTGTTATAACTTTATTGTGTTGAATTATGCAATATCATACTGCATTGTCAAATGTTTCCTTAGTTCTCATTAAGGCTATGATTCATGCTAATATTATATCATTTAGACAGGTTCTTCAAGCAGTGTTTTATTATTATTTGTTAATTTATGAAGAATAGTTTCAGTGTATCATCGTGCTTTATAATATTAAGGAACGATAGAATATTAAACAACCAAATGCATCCAGATACTCAGGGATAAGTAAGCTTCTGGGAGACAGTGTGTGTAAGGAGATAAAGGAGATATATCACACGCCCCTCAGGACCATCTGACAGTTTTCCTAAATGCTGTCTTTCCTTTTACATGTGGTCACACTCCTTTCAGTTCTAGAATGCATTTCAGCAAAACTGTCGAATTTATCTCCTTCCTCTAACAAAACTATGTGCATCGGGCATTTTGATGAAACTTGTGTTGTGAAGGGTGGGTTTGCTGGTTTCTCAGTTTCTGATCCTCTCGTTCTAATCTTGACATTTCTAAATTGCCCTTACAATAATTCCTGGATTC
Organism: Opisthocomus hoazin; assembly: GCF_030867145.1. Classification (NCBI taxonomy): domain Eukaryota; kingdom Metazoa; phylum Chordata; class Aves; order Opisthocomiformes; family Opisthocomidae; genus Opisthocomus; species Opisthocomus hoazin. Next base: position 8,932,142 of record NC_134419.1, read on the forward strand.
AGTAAATCTATATTTCTTTAATTCCCTGCTATTGTAAGCCATTATTGGAACACACATGTTACGCTACATGGATATGAGCATACTTTTACAGTGAAAGCTCAGACGAAAACTTTCAGGGACCTCGTTAACTATGGACATGCACACAATTTTCCACGTTTCCCCAGTGTGGCATCTGGGACTTGTGTCCAGTGTTCATTTCACAGGCTGAATGCAGAAACATTTTGCTGATCCATTGGCCTCTCCTTTACCTGTCTCCTATTCCCTGCTTATGTTTCACTGTTACACAAGAAGTTTTCTTCTTGCACTCTTCACCTGGAGGGGTGGAACAATTGCATCCATCTTCAGTCTTATCCCAGTTCATGTGACCTGACAGAATTATAATGGGTTTTCTGCTTCTCCTTCCCCAGAAGAGGTTTTCTTTTTCCTTTGACATCGGGTTGAGAGGTGGGATAGAGTCCTGGGGCTAAGTCATCAAAGTTCTGTCCAGTTCTTAAAATATAATTAGATGCTGAAAAACCATTCATATTCAAATCCTGACATAAATATGGTGTCTGTTCTCCTCTTGTTACATCTGGTTGTTGTGTTTGCAATGCATTTGCTGTGTTATGGAAGGCATTTCTATGCTATTGTCTTCCAAAAGCCTTTGGTAGGTTGTTGCTAGCTGTTTAATGTGAGGGCTTGCATTTTCATTACAGTTCTGCAAGACCACCAGCCCCACTGGAAGGCATCACCTTGCCTCTGAGGAGTGGGATCCTGTGATCCTGCAAACCTTAAGGAATCTTCAGCCATTGTGAGTCTTTGCTGTGGCTTCTGGTCACCAGATCAATTTGCTGGGCTATGAACCTCTGTTGGACCAGTCGAATGAACCCAGTTCTGGATCTAACCCAGTGCATTTTTTTGTTTGCAGAAAGGACGTGCAGAAGTGCAAGGGCAGGCCTGGACTGGTTTGACAGGGAGAAAAGGCTGGATGCTAAGACACACAAATAGTTAGATTTGTGGCACAGGGGTGTGCTTCTCATCCTCTGGTGTGACTGAGATGACTGGGAAGAGCAAGGCCCTGTTCCTGCTGTAGACACCCTTGGGGAGCCTAAAGCTCCCCTGCCAGTTATTTATTTCTACTGCTTTGTGGTTGAGAAAGCAATTCAGAGTGTGAAACCATTTAGCTGAAGTTTGGTGTGTTTTCTGTGATTACTAAAGAAAGGTATGAATTTCCTGACTGCAAACAGGAAGTCACTTGCCCTCCTCTACATGTATCTTTCTCTATTTTCTCACTGAATTTAAATCAAGGTACATTTTTGAAGAAGCATAATTACAGAACAACATGTAACTTGGTCACTTATTTGGGAAAAAAAAAAAAAGAGAAAAATTTTATGAATAGAAGGAACCAGCTGATTTGAAAGCTAACCACCTCAGTGTCATAGAAATCTTCATATCAGATTCAAAAAATCAAATATTTTATTAAAATAATATATAAAATAATATAGCACAAAAATGGTTCTCACATATAGATACTTAATGGATCTTCCAAGAAAAGACCTGCACCAGCATTGATCTTATATGATTCTGTCTGAGATCTTTGACTGTGTGTTCATCACACAATGCCAAACAGTAAAGTGCTTACAAAAAGTACTGCACTGAACACAGTGATATCGGTCTCCTTTCAAACACTGGCTGTTCCTAAATTCTTCTAATTCCATTTGCTATGAAAGAGAAGTATTAAAAGCACAGATTTTTTTTTTTTTTCTGTTTTCAAGTTCCCCATTAGTGGTCATTATTTTCCTGCTTTTGTCCTTTTTTTCCCCCCTTGCAATTTTGCTGTGAGTGATTCTCTCTGTCATCTTGCCGTAAATTGATTAATACTGCCCACTGATGCAGTGCACCACATGGCTAATATATCAGTTAAATGGAAACAGCAAACACCACCTGCTCCTTCAGGCAAATGGCACTTTGGAAAATGGAATGTGTAATCAATAGAATTAAATCTTAAGCAAAGCACTGCAAAGAAATCGAGGGGCAAGGTCTTCTTAACTCTGTGGTATGAAAGATTTTTCCTTTATTTTTTTTTAAATGATCTGTTTGGCTTTCTTTCAGTATATCAATTATTTTCCGTGTGATATGCAGTAGTCTTGCTATAACTGTTGTCATACAATTCCGTATTGCTTGGATGATGAGTGATTTTTTTTTTTAATATGAAAAGTTTTAGATGGGTCTGCTTCCCTTTGTATGTTGGAGATTTACAGGACAAATTCTTGTCAATGGTAGTGATAGGTAATAGGATAAATCCTTCCCATTGATGGGGAGATAAATGCTGCTTGCATTTAACTTTTAAATCTGCTAGAGACTGCTTAGCATTAAGGTATTTACCTTGTTTGTGAGCACTTTAAAGATTAAGGATTTGAAGAGCAGATACAAAAGACACACAGAACTTTTCAGCTGATGTCAGAATGATCTTCTTCTAATAAATATTTCTTTAGAAATAACAAAACTGGTCAGCTTCACTTCCCCAGTGAAAGAGTAAAGTTTTAAAACAGGTTCTTAAAGGGAACAGCAATAAATACAGAGGACCAAATAAGAGCAGAGGACTTTTGCAATTTGCAGACAAGGAGAAAAAAGGATAATCTGTGCCCGAGGTCACTTGTAAATAAAGTTCAGCTACTTCAGGAAGGCAAATCATCACTCGAGAACTTTGGTCTGCCTAACACAGAGTGTTTAGTAACTGTTTTGGTTCAACAAACAGCTAAGGATCAGAGAAGGCTCTTGTGATACCTTCCAAGTAGCACCAATGGCTCCAGATGCTTCATAAAATCTGTAGATAAAAGGTCATGTAAAGCTTCTCTCGCACCATATTCCATACCTGTAAATTGCTATCCTTAACAGATCTGTAGGTTTGTTTAGAGATGTATTTTGTCTTAGATAAAGCTTCTGAAGCAAACGAATGAGGCCAATCATTAGTACATACCAACTGACAAACAAGTATTCAGCTCCAGTTACACGAAAATAGCCCGGGTCTATCTCACGGCTGCTTCTAACAACTCACAGCAGACTCTATTCTCTGTTTGTGGTGTAGTAGTAATTACGTTCTCGCTGGCAGGATTTAGAGTTTGGTTGCCAGGGCCCAAGCACCATGTAGCAAGTGTTTTGGTAATGAATAAAGACGGCAATCAGCAGCAACCTGAGAGCTAGCTGAATGAGACAATCTGGCGGGCACTGAGGGGGTCCTGCTGGCTTGCTCAGATGGGCAGCAGGCAGGGATGAGATAATTGATAGGAAAGGGTAATGAAAGGAAAGGAAATGGGAGGGGGGGAGAAGAGAGAACAGATTTAGAAAATAGACAAAGATTTTGACCTTAACGCTAATAGGCTACTTAGGATATTATTTTATAAAGACCAGGATAAAATGAGCTGGCAGCTGAATGTCAGTATAAAATAATCCTTTGTGTATGTGTGTGTGCTTGCGTGCGTGTGTGCACATGCACATGTGCATGTGGTGGGCTGGGGAGGGAGGAAATCCCCATCTGCAGATCTTAGATGATTTCTAGGAAATAATAGAAATTATATGAATGGTTATTCATAGGATCCATAGTATTGCAGTATTCTTTTACCTACACAGTCTGCTAAAATACGTCAACCAGGCTTTGAAGTCAGGAGCTTAGAGGGGAGAAATTCAAGGCAACAGAGAGGCATGACCTAGACAAATTCATGTAAATATGGAAGGGTTTCATATTTTGGAAAACTGAGTCCTCATTGGAGAGATATTGAAAACAATAAAAAGAATTCCACTGATATTTTAAAGACCTTGAACTATCCTGACTTTGAAAAACTAAGTGGATATTTGTCTTGCTATCACCAAAGTTACGAAAAACCCTATGAAAAGCAGTACATTTTAAATTGTCCGACCTGGAAAAGGGGAAATTTTAAGAGTAACAAATGAAGTTGTATATATTTTGCAAATAAATCATTTTCTTAGACTGAACTCTTGCAGCATAATTACTCTGCTAACCTTCACAGGCATGGTAAAAAAATAATCCCCAAATAAAATCCTTAGTCGCAGAAGTCAAACTCCTCCCAAGACACAAGAGACAGGTTTTGTGGAAGGAAGCTCTTTTCCTATAATTATGCATCCTTCTAACACCAGGCATGCTTCCTCCCAGGCTTGTGGGCACAGGAAAATATTACCATTTTTCCATTGCTGTTTCATTGGATATTTTTTTTTCTTTTATTTAAGAATGAGCACAGAAGGTGAGACAGGTAAGAAGATGACAGTATGAACCAAGTGGAGATATTTTATACTTGGTGTTAGGGCTTTGTTCAGATCCTCTTACATACTTTCAGGATACACTTTTGCTTAATATTGACAAGTCCATCACAGCCAGGTCCTTGAAGATTTCTCTTCAGCAATCTATCTATTTCCTCGTTTATTTTGGTTTTATTTTTTAAACACAGTACAGATTTTAATACAGGTCATTTTCCACAGCCTTCCAGGTATTAGGAAGATTTCAAGAGGGTTTTTGGTAGTTTACTGACTCTCTGTTAAGTAGTGTAGGAGTGTATGATTTGCTGTGTCACTGGGGCTGGAATCTTTTGAGGCCTGAGAAGTCAGATTATCTTGATCTGAGGTAGTACTTCTATAGGAAACCTCAGTAGAGCACATGGATTTTGAAGGGCATATTCCTGGTGACTCAGTAACTAATGCTCCTCTTCTGAACTTATTGTAAATAAGTTGTTACAAAGTGCACAGCAGTGCTAGATGTTCTTGGCTTTGGGCAGAAGTACTTCAGCACTTCAGGATGTTTGCTATTGAAAATGTACTACGCTAGTGAGAATTTAGCCATAAATGCACCTTTTTCCTGCCCGAATTTTAAACAGCAATGGTATTCTTCACTTCCTGTGATTTTGAAAAATTTCATGCTGTGCTACTGTGTAGAGTTCATCAGTGCACTGCTTTCTCAGAAATACGGAAACGCGTTAGTGATAAAAGAAATTACTCCATGTAGAGTTTTACAAAGCACTTTGGGATCTTTTTAGATAAAAGATACTATACCAGACATTATGATAGGTAGTAGTTATTAATACCTGTCATATTGTGACTTTCTCCATCACTTTTATTCTACTTGGAGCAGTCTCAGGAAACTGTCTTTTACCCAATTTACCATAACTGTGATGTGACCCATATTGTACCCTCCTCCTTTCGAAGACCTTTTGAAATATATTATAGATGCTCTCCATGACCTTTCCTAAAAGCTTTTTAATTGAAATGTTGTCATGCATCTTCCATATTTAAGACAATTTCATATTTTGATGGCCTTCAAACACAAGTTGAAAGTATATTACAAATAGGGAGGAGGGTAATGGAGTTGTTTTTTATGTGGGCTTCTTCTAGTGTTTTGCTGGACCTGTCAGAATACTGCATGGTCTAAGACATATGCTAGATTCATCTCCATCTTTCAGTTTTACCAAATAAATACCAAGGCTGCAATGATGTCCTGCAAACGCCACTGCCCAAATTATACACTGAGAGAAGATGACTTGTTACCGTACAGCATTGCAAAGTGTGTTTGTATTGACTCCATCTTTGACTGCTTCATCTTTCTCAGATGGAGGGGCTACTCTTTGCTCTCAGGAGTGTAGTAGAGGTTGTGGCTGAACTTACTGGATGATTATTTTTCTCAGAAAGGACTATCATCTTGGTTTGCATTTGTGCAGTGCTTAGCATAGTAGAGTCCTGTCTTCTTGTTAGGACATTATGGTACTATGCATTATTATAGTTAAAAATATTTGTTGTCTTGGGAAAATGAGTTATATGAATTAATTAAAACTATTGTCCAGAAGTTTATATCTGGTTGACTGAATGCCTGTGTAGAGGTTTTTGACCTCTAGAAATACATATGTTATAATCTCATAAGCCATAAGGTAGTTCAAATGTATTTTCTTAGGAATGTGGATCCAGAAACATCAGCCAGGGCTCTAGATTCGGTAATTCAGATTCAGACAAGAGGAGACAAAGCTTCATACTTAGCAGTTACTTCATCTCAAAATGAACATTCAAACTATTTCCTTTTGCCCATATTACAGAGGACTATAAAAATCAGCACAATAAGTAGGCAAGTTACAAAAGTAATCATCTTCTCTATTCTGAACCGTAAGTAGAAGCTTGTAAGACAGTAAATTACAATATTGCTCTATCATAAAAAACCCAAACTAAATTCAGAAAAGGACATTATTTATTATACTAGGGCAAAATACTATATTACAGTCCAGCACTGAATTTATTCATGCTACAACTTTCTGTCGTATATTGTTCGCACAGGGTTTCCACCAGTTTCATCTTTTGACCTTCTACACGTGAAGAAGTACAGAATATGCAGCAAAGATCAATCACTGCAGATAAAAAATCTACAATGTTGATTAGACAAGAGAATTATTCACTGGGCCAGATTCTCTTTGGTGTAATTTTCCTTAGCTCTATTGAGTTCATTGACTGATCTTTATTGACCTTATTTCTTTGACTTCATCGTGTGTATTCTGATTTACATCAGCTGAGGATCTGGCTCTCAGTATTTAATTTGCACAATAAATGATAGAAAGTCTTTTCAAATGGAATCTGCAGTGTAATTAATGAGAACTGATGCTTAACGTTGGATCCTTTCCCAATAGCCTGCTATGCGGCACTAAACATTGTGGACCAAGTACTGATTTCACATTTTTACGCCAAATTCCTATTGACCTCAACAGGAGTTTCATGTGAGAAATGATAGCAGGATATATCCTATTATTTCTTGAAAAGGTCAGTGTTCTGATAAAAGTGGATAAAGCTGTCTTTTTCATAGCTGTCAAGCAACTTGGCTTAATGTAGTCATGGAATCTCACCATGATAATAGAAATCTGGCACGCTTGCCTTGGTACACCACATTGTAGCTAACCATAAGTCCTTTCCTTGCTTTATATAATGGCTGAAATTCAGCCTTTCTGAATTAGATATTAGCTACTGGAAGTGTGAGCAGCTCCAATTGGAGGAAAATGTATGTGTCTCTCACCAACATGAATTAACGAGTTATATTAATTCTTTGCTGAGTTCTTACTCCTGGATTTAATGTTCTGTGCAAGAGGAAGTAAATCGTTGAGTAGATTTTTGCCTCTCAGATAATAGTAGCATAATAACTACAATTCAGACACTGAACAGCATTATCTTACAGAGTAAAATTAATCTGTTGCTGGTCACTCAACATTTCTCTTATCTCTGGCAAAGACTAATCAAAATATTCTCTGAATTTGCTACAGCTGTTATTTACCATTATTAAGGGTCTGTGGCACTTCTATTTTCCATCTGTGATTTTTTTCTGCCTCTAGATCTCCCAAATTCCTTTTAAGTGTGCTCAGAAAAACCTGTTTTGACTGTTTTCTGGTGTGGTGCAAGGAGATTTCTTGTCCTTATAAACCACCAGAGGAAGGTAGAAGAGTAAAAAATTAGAGCCATTATATTTTGTGCCACTTCTTCCCCTGCAGAGTTGTCTGATGGGCTGACCCAAGCTGGAAGAGCACTAGCCCCATCTACTCCAGCCCTTTAGCTTCCTCTGCAGGAACTGACTTGAAGCTTGCCTTGGCTCAGGCTCAGAGACCTTGGATGTCTCTATCCTTTCTTCATCCCCTGACTTCCCATTTTGTCTTTCAGCTGCCAGGCTCTCATCTCCTGAGCCTGCACACATTCCTTGTTTTTCCTGTTGCTGTCGATCTGCAGGTTCTTCTGTTACAGCAGTTGGTAAGGATTCAGGCAATTCTGTCCACATTTGTTATGTTTTTGACCCTGTCTTTATCATAACTCTGTGTAAAAGCCTCCTTGTTTTTTCAAACTACTTTTTCAAGCATGCACTTTGGATGCACTTCATATGTTCCTTGTGAAGATGTTTGGTCTTGCTTGAAGCTGAAGTTAGTTTGTCCTTTCCTCCTTTCCACTGCATCTTAAAAGGCAGTAGGATTTAGTGACTTCATAGCATTCCCAGAGAAGATTCACATGCTTCAGTCCTGATGGTTCTTGGTCTCCTTTAGTTTGTATATCAGCTTCAAAGCTTCTGTGTCGAGAAAACCTTCCACATGGGCTTTTGGGATAATGACATACATGTGGGGAAAAGACTGTGGAGTATCTTCTATGGCATTTAGAATTCTTGCCTTTCCCAGGCAAAACTCAAAAAGAAGTTTGTTGCACTATGGCTTGTTACCCCGAAAGATGGGAAAGCTCAGAAACTTGAAAACGCCTTTTTTTTTTTGGTAAGTATGAATTTTGGGATGCAACAGATTGCTTCTATGGAAAAATGTTATTAATCTCAGTATCTCAGTTTGAGAATTGGAGAAGTGATGACCAATTTTGTATATTGTCTTCTGAACAGAATTGACACTATGTGTTGCTATGTGTTTGAACAGCTGGCATATGCTACAAGCACAATTTCTGTAATGCAAGTGGCTGGTTGATGAGGACCACCATGGTGGAATCCTGGACTCCTGCTCATCTTGTTCACATCACCAATGCTATACTGGGGTGATTACATTGTATAATATATTTCCCTGTTTGCTATTCATAGACGAACAATTATGAATAGAAATAGCTAAATGGGAAGCCTTCCTGTGTTGTTATCGTTTGAGAATGGATGAAAGGACAAGAGTTTAGGTCATTTTTGTCCTGCAGCTTCACAGATGATCTGAAGTCCTTTGCACACTTTGGCTTTCTTTACAGAACATTGGTGCAAAATGGGAGTACATATTGTTAGTAAGCTGTGATATCCACTGGCTTTCTGGTTTGGATTAAGGTATTGGTCTACCTCTGTAAATGTCTACAGTCCTAAGTGATCCTTTTTTAGCATTTTGCTGAGATTTGCTCCAAGCTAGAAGCTTGATCTGGGGCTTTCTCAGTAATGAGTGAAGACAAAAGCACTTCCAGAGTGAATTTGATCTTAGGTTAGCTCAGATGCTTTCTGGAGGTGTCTGTCTCTCCTTCTTAGCTGCATGTGTTGCTTAGGGTGACTTAACTCCTAAATAAGGTGCTCCAACTGAATTACAAAAGAGTGTGTCCTCCTTAACCTAATCTTGTGGGATGAGTGGATATAAAGCAGTGTAAAAGAGAGGGAGCTGTGGGCCGAATATTTCCTGGAAAGGAACACTGATTTTGGAAAAGACTTCCATCATCTGCAGTACTCTGGATTTTTTTCCCCTGTTGCGAGGAGTGCTCTAAGGCTCTCTAAACTCTAAGGCTCTTTAAGCTCTAAGGCTGTATGTGTCCCCAGGCTTGCTTAGGAAGACTGAAGAGTCAACGACCTGGATGAAGAGTTAGAATGTACCCTCAGCAAGTTTGCTGATGACACCAAGCTGGGAGGTGTGGTAGATACACCAAAAGGCTGTGCTGCCATTCAGCATGACCTGGACAGGCTGGAAAGTTGGGCAGAGAGGAACCTGATGAGGTTCAACAAAGGCAAATGCAGGGTCCTTCACCTGGGGAGGAACAACCTCATGCACCAGTACAGGCTTGGGGTGGACCTGCTGGAAAGCAGCTCTGCGGAGAGGGATGGGTGTCCTGGTGGACGACAGGTTAACCATGAGCCAGCAGTGTGCCCTGGCTGCCAAGAAGGCCAATGGGATCCTGGGGTGCATCAAGAAGAGTGTGGCCAGCAGGTCGAGGGAGGTTCTCCTTCCCCTCTACACTGCCCTGGTGAGGCCTCATCTGGAGTACTCCGTCCAGTTCTGGGCTCTCCACTTCAAGAAAGATGAGGAGCTACTGGAGAGAGTCCAGCGGAGGGCTACGAGGATGGTGAGGGGACTGGAGCATCTCCCCTACGAGGAGAGGCTGAGGGAGCTGGGCTTGTTCAGCCTGAAGAAGAGAAGGCTGCGAGGGGACCTAATATATACTTACAAATATCTGAAGGGTGGGTGTCAGGAGGATGGGGCCAAGCTCTTTTCAGTGGTACCCAGCGACAGGACAAGGGCCAATGGGCACACACTGAAGCACAGGAAGTTCTGTCTGAACATGAGGAAGCACTTCTTCCCTCTGAGGGTGACGGAGCCCTGGCATAGGCTGCCCAGGGAGGTTGTGGAGTCTCCTTCTCTGGAGATATTCAAGACCCGCCTGGACACGGTCCTCTACAGCCTGCTGTAGGTGACCCTGCTTCGGCAGGAGGGTTGGACTAGATGACACACAGAGGTCCCTTCCAACCCCTACCATTCTGTGATTCTGTGATTCTGTGAAGAGCATGGATGTTTGAGGAGTGATATTGTTTTGGTAAGGCTTGATTTCTGACAAGCCATGGTACTTAGTAAGTTTGTATTGCTTTATTATTATAAAAGCAGACTGCTGTAGTGAATAGCACAGAGGCTTCTGTATGGACTTCTGCTTTGGGAAGCAATGATCCTATCAAATTGCCAGTATGACTCATGCTAAATATTTGAATCATTTTTATCACACCGCTGATGATGGCTTGGAAAAGTCAGTTTTGGTCATCAATTTATTCTGCATCTTTCTTACTGACTGACTCTTGTATATCAGAAACATGGTCAGTTAGACGTTTTTATGAGTTCAGGGAAAGGTGTTCTGTATAAATAACATCCAGTCAGGAATGAAAAGCGAAATGTGCACATAGGACCTGATAATGTATAAGTATAATGGCTTTGGTTTGTAGTATACTAAATGAGAGACCTGGATAAAGAGATTGTTCAGCTGACATAAATACACATTATGATGTTAAAGGACAGAAAAGTTTTATTTTTATGCAGAGCTAGGTGGGTCCTGAAACACAACTGAGAATGAACTATTTCAGGGGGAAAAAAAATATAGCAAAAAAAAAAAAGAAAAAAAACATATCCAAGCAGGCAAACCTCCCCCCTCCCTTTTTCCATTTCTTTTCTGTCACAAATTGTTTTCCAAATATTTCCATCTTGGTTATACGGGTTAGGGGGGAAAAAAAATCAACTAGATTATTTTAAAGTAAGTTATTAATAGCCTGGCATTGGTTAAGTGTATACTGCTTAGGTAGCATAGCTGCACGGTGTTTTTTCTGGATTTATTTTTCACTTTATAGCTCCTAGTTTGCCCCATATTGCAACTATTTAACACCTCTCTCTGCAAGTCTCCTTCCTGATTTCTTTTATGACTCTCATCTACACTTTAAAACTTAGGCTTCCTTCACTTTGAAGCCTCCAATAAGCAGGTTTGAGAATATCAGGCAAATGTGGTTTTGGAAGCTGAGAAAACTGGGTGATTTCCCCCAGTACTTGTTTTGCAGATGATTGTGCGACCTGATAAGGGTGCACGTCAAAGATACCTCGGCGTGGGCTGAGCACCGCTTCACAGGCAAGGTGTAAGCAAAAAGAACTAATGAAGGAACTGATGATTCCCCCCATCATCACTCTGATTTGCAAATAATCCTGTTAAAAAGCAGTAAGTGGCAAAATTTGTGGGTTTAGACCTGAAAGATCACACAGCTTCTTTTGCAAAAAGGATGCTAAATTATATCTAAACACTTCAGTTACCTATATATAAATACTAGCTTCCAAGTAGCCAGAAGCATTTGGGCCTTTTTATCTCAGCACAAGCTAAATATCATAATGCGTACATTTTCCAATGAAAAAGAATTTTTTCACTTTGCTTGTACTTTAACCACTTCATTAGACTGTGTTTGAAAAACTCAATAATATGCCTTAAGAAAAATTCCAAGAAAACCCTACAGCAGACTCTGTGAGTACGTTTATCTTATTTCACGTTAATTAAGGGTAAGGTTTGCATGCAGTGCTATTATAATCAGTGGGACTACTCCCATTAGTATGGCAAGCAGGATTTGGCCCTTTGTTTGTGATTACACATTCTCTGCCTGGTCTGTTAGACTGAAGGGTATAATAAAATTAAACTATTGGATTAGAATGGTAATTTCCAAACACAAATCAGCAAGGGAACATGATTACATTTGCTGTTGAGGATAAAGTGAAACATTCCTATTTCTCTCTTGGTTTATCTAGGCTGCCTAATGAAAATTATTGTATCTGGAACAAAAATGTGAACAAATGCAGAAATATGGACAGAAAAATGTGTTCCTAAAAAGAAAGTAAAAATCCCACAGATTCTTTTGATTCTTCTTGACATTTAGATCAGCAATCACATCTAAAAGCTACCAAAAATCGTTAAGGCCTGCTCCCAAACAGATTTCATCTGTACGGGACTAGGAATATCTTTTCTTTATAAATAGCTCTCTTCATCCAAAAAAGAAGCCACCTTTTTTTGTTCTTGATGAACTAGGATTGTGACTATAACACAATGTACTCTGGAAGGAAAATGACTTCCAGTTTCAGTTAGGCTATAGCTGTTAGGAGCTTAAAAGTTCATCCATCCCTGTTTACCTTCAGAAGATGATGACAGCATGGTTTACAAAACAAATGTTATTATTCAGTGGTTTGCTGTTAAAGCTGGTGTTCAGCAATAAGAGCTAGCTTTTACAGGGCATCAACCAAACTCTTGGAAATTATTGAAAATTGCCCTATTGAGTTATGCACATTTTTGATCCATCTCATGGCAATTTGCATTTCAGCTTCCACAAAATTCTTTGAAACATAACAAATTAAGCTTCTGTGTTTTCTGTCAGGCTAAACAGCATAAACCTCATTTAACAGACAAGCAGAACTAAGGCCACAAATGATTCATGCACTTCCATCTGCAGCTGGGTGTCTCCCACACTTTCAGTCCTATGAAAACCATTTCCTCACTATGTTTCTGGTTTCCATTCCTCTCACTGCTGGTCCCTGACACCTCAGAGTCTTTTGCACCATTATAGACTCCAGTATACTTTCTTCGTAACCCCTAGAAACATGTCATATTACATTTTTGCTCCACTTTCCTTTTTTTTTTTTTTAACCTACCATGTAAAGGTGCAATCTGCACATCTTTCAGAGCATGTCCACTTTTGCAGAGCAACATGAAAACATCAGAAATGCCCTACTGACTCAGACAGTGATCTGTCTAACTCCATGTACCGTCACCCACAGCGGCAGCAAGAGGTGCTGCATAGAGAGAGCAGATGAGCCTGGCCACTGCTGGCAGTCCCTTCCTTTCTCAACCCCTTGGCAGCCACAAGCACTGGATTAGAGATATTAGAGAATACATCCCTACCTATTCTCTTCGGGATTTGTTTATGGACCTGCTGTCCCTGAATCATCTAATCTCTTTTTGAACTTGCCGATACTGTCTGCCTCCACAGCTTCCTGTGGCCACAAATTCCAGAAGTTCAGCACCTGCTGTTTAAAAACTACATTTTTATCTGTTTTAACCTCATGTTCTACTAGATACAGTAAGAATGGTGGCACCTGGTTTTGCCTGTGAGATTTGCTAACAGTTCTGTTTTCTGAATTCTGACTTAGTCTTGCCCACTACCTTCAGGATTTTATAAACCTCGATCACATCTCACAGCCTTCTCCTCTCTGAGTGGAAAAGTCACAGCATTTTCAAAATCTCTTCATTAGGCAGCTTCTCCATCATCATACTCATTTGTAACGCTTCTCTGTACCTTCTCTCATTCTAATATGTCCTTCTTAGGATGCAGAGATCAAACATGGTACTCTAAACATAGTATCATAGACTAGTTTTGGTTTGAAAGGTCCTTTAAAGGTCATCTAGTCCAACTCCCCTGCAATGAGCAGGGGCATCTTCAACTCGATCAGGTTGCTAAGAACCCTGTCCAATTTGACCTTGAATGTTTCCAGGGATGGGGCATCTACCACCTCTCTGGGCAACCTGTGCCAATGTTTCACCACCTTCATTGTAAGAAATTTCTTCCTTATATCTGGTCTAAATTTACCCTCTTTTAGTTTAAAACCATTACCCCTTGCCCTATTGCAACAAGCCCTGCTAAAAAGTTTGTCCCCAGCTCTCTTGTAGGCCCCTTTAAGTACTGCAAGGCTGCAGTAAGGTCTCCCCAGAGCCTTCTCTTCTCCAGGCTGAACAGCCCCAACTCTCTCAGCCTTTCCTCTCAGCAGAGGTGTTCCAGCCCTCTGATCATTCTTGTGACCTCCTCTGGCCCTGCTCCAATAGGTCCAGGTCTGTCCTGTGCTGAGGGCTCCAGATGCAGGACTCCAGGTGGGCTCTCACCAGAGCGGAGCAGAGGGGCAGAATCCCCTCCCTCGACATGCTGGCCACATGCATGTTCACAAGGTTGTGTGTAGCAGCAAAACCATTCTGGTTTGTATGCAACAGCTTTTCTGCTGGTTCCCAACATCCTGTTGCGGGTTTTTTGGCTGCCATTGTAGCAAATACAAGTGGGATGTGAATATTTGACATATTTGTTCTTAACATGGAGGGGGAGGAATAGAAAGAAGTAGTTTACTTAAGCTCTAAATTTTTCAGGATGGAGTCGTTAAATAGTCATTTAAACACAAGCCGCAAACCGAGCCATTTGACATTCTTGGTTTTTTTTACAGGTCAGGGATTTTCTCTTCTCACAGTTTAAGAGACAAACAGAAGTGTAGTGCCAATGGCAATTAGGATGGTTTATGGTTAATACCAGCAGTTTATGGTTAGGAATGCACAAAAGAGTAGATTATCTTGAAGAAGTCTACTTCTATGTAGCTTCTGTGTAGTTTATTCTTGTGTTTTTCAAATTAACTGGTACTGAAACTGCACCAAGTTTTAGGAAGGGGAACAGAGAACAGGTAGAAAATGTGTACTCAGTTAAAATGATACCCAAATGTTTTAAATACTTTGTCTTTCTAAGAGCCTATGGAGGGCACATCAAACTACTTGCAGATCAAATAAAATGATAATCATCTTCTCTTTGTCTGATATGCTGCAGCTGTTGCAGCCTTTTGGCGTGACTTACTTACAACACAAGACATTTTGTTCATGGAGACAGACACAGTAATGACTGTAGGATTAGCTAGAAGTGTTGGGGGAATAGAGGGGATGGTGTACCAGCCGTTGCCCAGGCACAAAGTCAGGATGTGGCCAGGATGTTCACCTGGATCTGGGGGACACTGCTGGGGCTTGCACAGAGATGTGCCCGGTGAGGGAAGAAGCGATCTGGGGTCCACCATGGAGAGCATACGCTGGCCTTCCTGCAGCGACTGGAAGTCATGTTTTGCTCCATCCCACTATTTTGCTCATACTTCTTGCCTGACCTAAGCAAGCAGGATTAGGTGCAGTACATAAACAGACCAAAAAGACAATCTTCGTCTCTCAGTAGTTTACAGCATGTGTTAAATAGGATGACAGCATTTTTCAACCTCTCAAATGACTGTAAAACTAGAATTGCTCAGGGATCCACATACTACCATAATGGAGGTGTATATGTACTGAAAAGGACAGATAGCTGGGTAGAAATGACTGTTCCAGTCTCTGTTCAAAATTGAGTAAACTAAATTTTATGACAATTTTATAACATAAAGAATACTGAAAGTATATTCCAGTAATCTTATATATTACTAAGAAAATAAAAGAGGACTATTCAAAAATGTATTTATTTTCATGGCAACCCCTTTTAGATCATCAAGTGTCCTCAGGTGAAGCTGTATAAAAAAGACATATGATTGTCTCCCATACTTGTTAATGACTCCCAGTGATATTCATCCTTCAATTTCTTTGTCATTAAAAGAAGTAGGTAGTTAGTAATTAAATACTTCAAAAAAAGAAAAGTAAGGAAAATATTAATTACGCATTAGGTAAAGCTTGTTTAATTGAACACGTGAGTAATACTGTAGGAAGGAAACACATTACTTGTTATACAGGGAAGTACCTACAGATTTTGCGGTACTAAAGACTGAAACTGCTACAAGGGAAGGTGATGAAGTCAACAGATACAGTTTCTCTAACAAGAGCACAGACTTTGGAAATTGGTGGGGTTTGTTCCCATCAGGTCTCTGGAATTTAAAGTAACATCCTTTTAAGCGCATAGTGATGAAAGTTGCATTTTCATACACTGTGTCAGGCTGAAAAGTTATATCATTTTATTCAGGAAAAGGAAGAGACAGCATGAAAGTCTATTAAAAACATATTGGGAAGACATTTTGGTGTTGTATGTTAGAGCAATTCAAGTAAAGGCACCTGATTCAAACAAGTAATAAACCAGTCCTCTTACCTTGCTATAACCCACAGTATTCCTTAAGTCCTTCTGGAATGAGAGTCAGCAATAGTACAGGAAATATTTTTTCTTTTTATGATGTCTGACATAGACAAATTTAGAAATCTCACAGAAAAAGCCTATCTGCAACATTTTCAAATCGCATGGCAATAAAGTTTCGAGAAGGGCGATGTCCTCTGAGCCCCGCTGCTATATGTGGGCAGTTAGCGGCATGAGGAAGCACTACCTTATGCTTGTCTACAGAAAAGAATATTTGCTCGGCTATGTCTGACAAACAGACCTGGAAATGAAAACTGCCATGATACTTCAGTCCAGCAAGGCATCAGTGGAGTTAACGCATTTCAGCTGCATAAACTGCAAATATATATAACATGGCATGTATAGAAGGCCACCGTATCTTTAAAGGGAAACAGCCAGAGCTAATAGGTTTCTTTGAATATAAACATCAGTATATATTTTCGTGACTCAACTCAGCATTTTCTATATGGGTTGTAATTTTAAAATTAGTGGTTGGAGGGAGAGATAAGCACCATCAATAAATTAAACTGTAACCCAGCGGTTTAGTCATGAAAGGTTAAAATAAACTTGCTTGATTGATTATGAATTTTAAACAGTTTTTCTTCAATGTAATCAGTGCTCTACCAATGTCATTGCTCATTAAAGAAAAGATTTTCATTCCAACATTTGATTGAGAATGTTTTTTCTCATTTGCATTTTGCTTTCTACCAAGTAAGCATCTTGCCTTCAGAATTATTAGATTTTTCCCCCCCTTGTCTGTCCATAAAAGCCGTAAAGTGGGATGGAGCAGTGATTTAGAGGGATACTACATAAAGATTGAATGAAGATATTGACTACCAGGCCCTAATGCAAACAGGACTGTCTGATGGACTGCCTTTGACAGAATGATGGAAAGGGGCCTTGTGGCCTACTTAGCTGCCCTTCTAATTGGCCTTTATGAATATTTAATGAAATCAAGATGAAATTCAATCAGAGCTTTTACCTGCTGAATCTTAGGGAAAAAGCAGGTTATTATTAGATTTTTCTAGCCCTTGTATACAATAAAACTGTACTGAAATGTCTGTGTGTTAGTCAGGTGGCGGAGATATGCTTTTTATCCAGGGACTTGGTTTCTTCCAAAGGAATTAACCTTTTTACCACAAAAAGCAGCAAGATTTTCCATTTGCATGCATCACTGGCATTTTATTACTGGCATAGTATAATGTTTAAGCCATAAACAAGCAACAGCTATTCCCTTTGAAAACATACCCTTAGCAAATTCTTAGTCTCTGCCAATTTGAAGCCTTTTGGGGAACTTGGAGGTCATATAATAGTTTCAGAACTACATAATGTTGTAGCCTAATATTTTGCGCCACATTGGTTGATGTATGAGAGAGAATTTGCACGATCTCATTTCTCAAACATAATCTAGGTTGCATCAATAACACTACATTATAGCAATGAGGTATAAAACAGTCTGACAGGCTCCTGCTGTAGTACACTCTTACGTTCATTTAAATGTAGATTTTGTTTTTCTGAGTGGAATGCCAGAAAAGCTTTTCATAGAAGCACAATGGACAGATTAATCTATAAATGGTAAATTCAACAGTGAAGAAGGTTTTCCCCATTTTTAGTATTGTGAATTTTATCTTTCTCCCCAAAGATAAGCTGTTTATTCACAGTATGTTGCTTTTATGCATTCTCAATATCATTTTTTGGACAGAAAGGGGTTTGGTACTTTGAGATAAACACTGCATGTTAATACTAAGCAATGCATGAGTAAAACCTTACAGATGTGACTAAATAAGAAGAGTTCAGTATCGTTATTTAAAGTCTTGGTTTCTTTAAAAAAAATCACTTACGTGGCCATCAGTAATGCTCCCTTGGGTCTCTAATTCTGATGTCACCATGTATGTAACACATACTTGAGCAACAGACAGGTGCATGGCATTATTAGGCGGGGCGTGGATGAATGGATACCTAGCTTCCCTCAGTTTTTAGATATGTGTAACTATCTCTTCCTTAACACATATACTAAGAGTAATGTTATTAGGGTTATTTATACAGGGCTGTGTGTGAAGACTGTGTGATAAGCTCCCAGATTCTGTGAGCAGCTTTTAGCCTGGTGCTTGTACTTCCATGTGTCCAGGCAGATATCAGGATTTATACCAAATAATAAAATAACATCTGTTCTGGGGGAGACCACGGGTCTGTGCATTCCATCTTCTTGCTTCAGCAGTTCCCAATGACAAATAATCAGGGTAAAGTTATCGGAGAGGATCCCTGATCCTGATGGGCTTCCACCTTAAGTCACGCTGGTAGCTGTTCCAGCCTCCACCATGGGGCAGATCTTCTTGAGGGCCTCCACAGGGCCTCTATGGGTTGCTGTAGGAGCTAGAAATAGATCTTAAAACAAAAAATAGAAAAAAGAGAGTGATAGATTTTGCAGTGAAACTGAACAAGCTGGCAGTGCTGGGGTCTCTGTTGGTTTTTCACGGAGCTGCACCTGTATTTACTAATGCCTGACTCTTGCTTGACTGTGAAGACATAGTCTGAGCTGACACGAAACATGCTTGGCCACAAAGAGCCCCAGGGCTGTGAGGAAGCTGCTGCAAAAGCACAAGGTTAACAAAAATGTGCCTGCACTTTCCTCTTCAGCTCTTACACTGATGCATACTTTTATCTTCTAATCGTATTTGTTCTTCTCCCTTTCAATGGTGTATGAGCCGTGAAGCCTGGGAGTTGGAAATTCATAAGCAAAATCTGAATTCACACAGGAAAAGCAGTTCTTCCCAAAGCTCCATTCCTTCAGGTAGCTCTTTACCCAGGGGACAGTTGTCTGGTGTAAACAGCAGCCTACACCCTGATGACTAAATCCATTTTAGAAGCAAACTAAAAGAAGTTATATAAGCATATTTTGCTTTTATGAGTCTTCTCCATGTATACAAAAAAATCGAAGGATGGATAAGAGAGTGAATGCTCATGCATGTGTCTGCATGCGTGAATGTTGAGCTAAGAAAAATAAACACTTGACAGTCCTTCAGAGGCTAAAGGCTTTATACAAAAGTCAGGTACAGAACTGACAATGAAATTGTAAGGCTCTCCACATCAACCTTAGTTTGGCTTTACATGAACTGTACACATGGATGAGATATTTCAGCCCACTGGTAAGAGTAAGGTGTTCTTTGCACCTTATTGTGCAAGGTCCTTTTGTAATCTATCCATATGGAAAATTCAGATAGCACATATCTTTTCATATATCTGAGAAAAGAGTATGCACCAGACACTGAAACTTGAAAGTACCTTCTGCAGTATTCCTCAGTAACTATTCAAATTATTTTGTGAAGCTTTGTTTAAATGAACTGTGAGTATTAATGTCACAGACTTACTTTCAGTAGATTGAACGCGTGAGTTTGTATTCAGATCAAACAGATATACAGTGGATTTCCACATAAAGATTGGATTGCTTATTTAAACAGAAGTTTTAGGGGTGATAATTTAAAAAAAAAAAAAGTTTTTGCATAAGCATGGTCAAAACAAAGTAAATTTTTACGTATACACAGACCAGTGCCTAGATAAGTCTACTTGCTTTCTCAGAAACTATATCGAAGATACCAGTAGCCTTTGGACAACGAAAGCCATGACAGTGAATGATATTTTTTTTTATGTTTAAGAATTCATTCTGTTCATCCCTCTGTTCAAATAAAAATTAATTTAACATACCACTTTAACATCTCAATAGTCTGCACTTGATGCCTCAGCATTTCATCCAGCTTTCACTCTTGCCTCAACCCCTAACAGTGACCTCAGCAGTACTAAGACAGAATGTAATTTACCAAGTGAATGATATGGTAAGAGGCTGGCAATGAAGTTTATGTTCAAGTCAAATTCAGCTATTCGTGGGGGATGCATTCTTTCCTGTTGTAGATCAGAAATTAAAGCAGTTGCTTTAGATTTGGGGAGGATTGCTGATGGTACTGGAGGTGACACGAAGTACACCAGTGACACTTTTAATATCCCAAAAGATCTGAGATGAGCGAAACATGTCCTGATTTAAGCTTAACACATTTCAAATAGAAACTTCATTTGTGTATTTCTTCTCTCATTACCTCTTGGCAGAAACTTCTGTAACTTCAGAAACCAGTGGCTATCTAGAAATCATGGATTTGATCTGAATCTCTATTCACCGTGGGCAAAAGATCAAGTTGCTAATTGTTTCGTGGCTTGTTACCAGTGTGTGAACATGTAATAGAAATCAGAAAGGGTATTAGCTGATATTCTAGAAAATTAATTTTTGCTAACATTTGTGAAATCCTACACATTTTAAAAGAAATTGGTATTATTTGCCTCTTCATTTATAGATTTAGAGACTGAGTAGATTCAAGGAGTTACTTTAGAGGCCTTGGCAATGCTAGGAGCGGAGTCTGGGGCAAGACACTAACATGACTGTCCTCTTTCTCTCTGTTAATCATGGAGTTGGAGGAAGATGTTTCAGAGCTCAGGCCAAGAAGCAAGGAGTAGGTGGAGTCCCCAGACAAGTAAGCGTAGGTTACTTACCAGGGCAGGAAGCAGCAACAGCAAGTGTAGAGGTTCCAGAAGGCACCTCTCAGTAGCCAGTGCGAGAATCAGATGTGGTTTTAACAGCTTATTTTACTGGATGAGCCTAAACCACTTCTAGTGCAGCTTTGCCTGTAAAACCATGATGATAGTAACTTGTACAGATACTTCAGTATCCTGTATCTAACCATGAACTCTAACAAGCAGTATGATAAATTAAGAGAATATATGTGTATTCAGATGGCAAATGCCTCATCCTTCTAAATGTAATGGCCTTTTTTTCTATGTTAAAGAGGTCTTTTCTCCTTTATTTACAGAACTGAGGAGTGACTAGTGTCAACTTCTTAGTTATTCGACTTGAAAAACAGTGTCCTGGGATCCACTCCCAGTTGTATAACTGATTTTCTCTGTCATCTTAGGCATATCATTCTTGCCTCATTCCAACCATTTGTAAAACAGTAACCACAGTGAACTGGATCAACAATTCACTTCATCCTGTAACCAGTAATGAGCTGTAACAAACATATAATTGAGAGTTCCCATAGTGGGCAGTTATGGAATAACATATCTATGGCCAAATTTCTTCCTAAAAATATCAGAAAATGGTTAAAGTCTTACTTGAAGCATAAGACCTAATTCCTTTACTTATTTCTACCCCAAAGTAAACCTTAATATTCTCATTATCTGTACGGAAATCAAATAATTCTTAAATTTTACTAAGTTTTCCTTTATTGACTTGTGCTAGTACGTTTCAGAGATTCGCTATGCATATTGTAAGAATTATTCATATAATGTTTTAAATGTTCAGCCCTTCTGTTTCATTGAACTGTCCTTGTCTCCTACCATTTAACAGTGGTAAATATCAGTCAACTTCATTATTTTCTACCATTACTTACTTTCTGTGTCCTTTTTTTCCCTCTAAATTAGGAGGCCCCTGTCTTCGATATATGGTCTGTCGATACAGAGCTATATGTCCACAACACTTGTTTCATTTGTTTAAAGTAGTTAACACTCTTTGAGATACAGTGACCAGAAATTAATGCAGCAGGTAAAGCAATATTTATAATGTCTGGAGTATTATTCCTGTCTGATAATCAACTCATATCTTCATGTTTTACAGAACTGCTGTGCAGTTCACTATATGTAATGCACTTTCCGATCATTTGAGGATATATACTACCTGGAAGCAATGTACTATGAGTATTATCCAGTGCTTTGTAAGCCTAAGAAGTGAATTCCATTTCCTGGATCTGACAGAAATGAAACCAATATCTGAGCCGCTGCATTATCTCTATACAAATTCAGAATACTCTGATCTCTCACCCTCAGAACATGACACGAGATCTTTCCTCAACTGATGTGGTATTAAGTCGATTAGAGATATTGTATCTAAGAGTATCTCTGGACTCCAAAGCTCAGCAGTTAGAGCTTGTGCCCAATTTGGTTCAGTTTAATCCTGCTGTTCCAGCAGAACTTCACCAGAGGGTCTTCTCTTTTTCACATTTGGTAGAAAATAGAGCTGAGCTGTAAAACAACATTCGATCCCAGCAGTTCAATCCCAATCCAATTCATTTGATCCCAGTCAGAACTGCATTCAACAGTGATCAGCAAACATTTCTGAAAACAAAGCAGTAAGCAGCAAATATGGCATGATGCCAATAAAGAGGATGATTTCACTCGCATTGTATCAGAGATCTTTACAAAATTAAACTTCCTGGATAGATTATATATACACTTATCTTCAGCAAACAAGGAGAAAAAGAAAGAATATAACAACTTCATGAATGGAAGTGGTTAAATTGGTGAATTATCCCAAAAGCCCAAGAGCTGAAGTGAAACACAGTTTGAAATGAGATATGAGACCTTCAGCTGCTGTAAATCAGCTAATGCTGTAACACCTGAAGAGTTGGCCCGACATGCTTGGACTGGGATAGGGCAAAAAATTTTGTGCAGAATTTCCGGCAAACTGGATTCTTTCACAGTCACTCTTATTACAAAGAGAAAGGGACAATTAAAGGGGAGGAGTGGCATGTTAATATTAATAATATAATATGAAACAATCAATATAAATTAATCCCAGAATATAGGGTATAAATGTTTCATTGTCATAAATCTAAGAAATAGGATGCATTTCAACTAGGATGCATATGAAAAACAATTACACAGATGCATTTACATTATTGCACTGCAAGGAACTAAATGAAAACCTTAAATTATTACTAAATGGCTGCAATTCTTTCCCCTCCTTTTTTTGTTTTGTCAGGAATAATGACTATGTTTATGTGCCAAAGGAAGACAAATATGTATTAGTCAGACTGGTGGTTCAGGACTGAAGCCTATGACAGTATCTTTAATAATATACAGTCTATTTAATATCCGCTTTTTTGTGTCCTTCTCAACTTATAATTATTGCCAGCAGGCAAAAAAGGGAACAGTAGGGGTAAAGAATACAGTGGAAAAACCTTTCTTGATCACTAACAAATGGCATCAAAAAGATAGGCAGAACATATTAGAGACAGTGTTTGGATTCAAGTGAGTGGAATGAATTGTACATATATTGTGAGACAGTTAAACCATGATAAGTTCTTACAAAACTTCCATTATATCACATGAGATGGGGGGTTTGTAAGATCTGAAAACCTAAAGCAAAACCAGTTTCAGCCTGCAGGCCCCTTTGGAGTCTGGACTGTGCAGTTACAGGTGCTGCAGATGGTGGAAAGCTGAAGGCACTATTTATTTTTTGGTGACAGACCAAAAGTACTCACATGGATTTTAAAAAAAAATGCTTCCTATTTGCTTTATTCTTTGTGTGCCCTCAGCAGCACATTCTGTGGTTGCTTAGAAATCAACAGGTTTTCAGAAAACTGACTCCAAGTTCAAGGGCCAAATTCTCTGTTGGCACAACGCCACCAACGCTAATGGTGTTAAGCCAGCAGAAAATTTGGCTCCAAATGCTGTCTGATTGGACAGTCCATCCATAGAATCCAAGAAATTTTCAGTACAGTTTAACTCAGGGTAGCTAGAATAGAGTCTGAGTATGGGCTGTGTTTTTCATAGTAAAATCAGGACGAGAGATGCGCTAGGGTATGGAGTGGAAACACAACATTTATCTGTGTTACTAACCATTCACTTTTGGAGGACTTGGCTCAAATTTGTAGGAGCTCTGGAGTCAGGAGTTTAGCAGCCAAGTGCTATTTCTATTCTCTTAATATAGACACCAGAAAATCACCATACCAGGATCTCACGATTCCACTATGGAAGTCTCTTCACATGACATTACCAGCTGGCCAAAACCAAGACATACTGATAGTGCTGTAGTAGGGTGGGCAACCTGCAGCAATGGCCTGTCCATTCTGTGTTATATAGCTAGATAGATGTCTTTCAGAAATACCATTTCTCGGTTTCCTGGATTTTTCAAGGTCAATGAATGTTGGCTCTCCATACTGTTAGATCCTTCAACAATTGATATTTGTCATTTCTCAGTGCTTTTTGTTTCTTTTCAGACATGTATAATGATATTTGATATCTCAATATATTCAAGTGATTTTGGATGCAAGATATCTGTAGGAATTAGGACTAACGCTTAAACTATGCCTAACTGAGCTAAGAAACTGAAATCTCACTTAATAAAGGTTCAGACCACTTTATAAAGCCTCTAGGCCAGGTCAGCATTTTCAAAAGCTAGTTAGCTTTAGTCTTAATTTGATGGCCATAAAAACTAAAATAAAAATTGACAAACATATTCAAATATGACCATTTACACATTTGTAGGCAGTAAGTGGAACGGGTTTAACTGGCTGACATAGCCTATTTTATTTCACTGGATGCAAACAGGTGTGAACCTCTTTAATGTAGAGTAAAGAAGTCCTCCAGTATAACTGACATTGAATATTTGCTTGGAGAGACATTTTGATTTCAAAATTAATCTCTCCAAATACAATTGCATCCATGGGTGGCTGTGAGTTGCCACCCATATTGTTTATTTTATTGTGCCTACAGGTCCCTCATTAAAGAATGTGGCCCTATCTAGACTGATAATCTTGGCCCAGACCATTTAGAAAATCCTGTTTCCTTTCCTGGTTTTAGTGCCATAGAGCTTTTCAGTTCTACCTACTATCTCTATGAAATCTCTGATCTCTGATTTCATAGAAGAAAGAAATACAGATTTTATTGTTATTAATTTTTATTTTTTCACTGCTACAGCAACAGGCTCAGAAAATAAGTTACAAAAGCATGGTAACCCTCTCTCCAACTAAAACCAGGGACTGCTTCCCTCACTGTGTTCATACCGATTTGGACATAAGCTCCAAAGGCCTCTTTACTAAAAGGACTACTGTGAGAAAAGAAAACAGTGGTTTTCACAAGCAAGCCAGAGCTCGCTGGCATGCTCCCAACAAATGTTTTCACTGGCACTGGTGCCCCATAAGCATTGAATTAGTTTTCTGATACCAGGCTGTTTATGATTCTCATGTGAGGCATGAGAGTCATTCACCTTTCTCACAGGACAGGGAAACAGGGCAAGAGCAGGACTAACATTGAGCATGTTGTTACCATTACTCAGTACTAGATTTATTGGCATTCCATCTTTCAAAGTAACAGGAGGTAGCTCAAAGCCATCCTCTACAGCAGCTGTTTAATAAAACTTCTCTCTGCTAGTTGCTTTCATATTTTAATCCCAAATCAACCAGATTAGGGAGAAAGAGGAGAAGCAGCACTACAGGGAATCAAGAACTGCATAGACAGCAGTGAGATGGAGAGTTGATTTCATACCCTTCAGCTATCACCAATGTTGTTAATGCTTCGTCTAGTGCTACAGGGTTCCAATTCTCCATTCCCTTCCTCAGCCAAGTCTGCTCTTTATTTTTCAAACGTATCCGTGACTCAAGGAGAACATGCTAATGTGTTGTTTTATTGGGAAGAATTCTTCTTGCCTAACTTTACCATTTAGAGTTAAGCATTTAATTCAAGCTCACTGTTTAGATTTCTTCAGTAATAGATGAAGAAATAAGGCACATCTACAGGGCAATATATTCTATCCTGAGCTTGGTGTTTACAATAGGTAAGACTAATTGTCCTTTGGAAGTGCCTGTTTCTCTTCTTTTAAAAGAATCCTAGTTGACTGGTTTAGCTTTGATGTGTATCCTTTAAAGAGAAGTGAGATATACTGTGACTTGACAGACTGCCATTTTCAAAACACTTCTATAAGGAGAAAATTCTCCCTCAAACATACTGTTTGAGAGACGGTAGATGGCCCAGTAATGCTGAAATCCCTCTGACTTTAGCAAGCAAATTGTCAATTTGTATGGTTTGCCTTCAGGTATTTACCTATGCCTCTAGCTACGCAAGTTACAATTAGTTTTGTTCTACCATTTTTATTTTACTAATATCCAGTACTTCCTAACTTACTTTCTTAGAATTTCTTCTTCTTAGTATAATGAACTGACAGAAGTTAGTATTAGTTCGTACACTAAAACTGTGTGATGGAGTTACAGAACTTTTGGGTGGAAATGAGGGAATGCTTTTACAAGCAATTATTTGAAACTCCTGTTCAGAATGATGAAGTCACTGCATCCCTGTCATTTCTTGCAGGGGCTTCATGTACAAAGAGGCTTGCCCATCCTAACAATTACATGGAAAAAATTAACATTGTCCCTGTCATTTCTCACATGAACTGTTTCTATGCAGATGGGACTTTTTATGTACCTGTGAAAGTATAACTAACATTGGGCACATCTAATTCTACTACAATGTAGTAGTGTTTTGATTTTTATCTGTCTCTGGAAGCTATATATATATATATATGTACGTGTGTTTATATACATATTTATTTGGTTTTTGTGGTGTACTTGTCTCTCATGGATCAGTTATGACTGTTCAGTATGATGTCGCTATTTCATTTTACTTTCTTTGTACTTGTTCTTGTGAAAGCAGAACAATCTGTGAGGGACAGATGTAGTAACAAGCTGAGCATGCGTGGACCTGATGACTAGAAGGTTGTAGCTCATTCTGTCAGAGTTTACTTCTCTCTGTCTTGTTCTCCAGTGTGGCTGAGCGTTTTTCCCCCAAAGCTACAAAAGCATCATGACAGATTTACCTGCATACATCTCTGCCAAAAGTTTTCCTAGTTACTGAGCTTACAAACTTTTCAGAAGGGTGTTCTTAACACAGCTGTATTCAAGTACGGTACCTTGTTTTTTTCCTTCATCTTGTTTGGGATTTCTTTTTTTATATCATAAACAAATTGGTTGTGCAAGGGTTGATTGTGCATCTCATCTCTTTTCTGCTTGACTGTGCAACCAGTGCAACACAAATGAGCCCCTAACCTCAATGCTGAGCAAGCACAAATGAGCCCCTAACCTCAAGGCTGCTACAAGACAGAGCCTCAGCAATTGTTATATGCTCGTGCTAATGAATGCAGGTACCCGGCACAGGCAGAAGTGGTGGATTTCAGGCTGCTGGAGGTGATTACTTTAGAGACACAGAGAGAAGATCAGAAATTACAAAAAAATTCCACTCCAGACTGTTGGGAAGGACTCTTGTTTCTTTCATGCTTAATTCAAAGCATTTGCCCTGTTGGATGTGTGGCAGTGTTTGTATCAAGAGTTCTTCCTGTTCCTTCAGGAGTCTCGATCTCTTACATTTCTTCAGATGTGTTCTTCAAGCTTTGTCTTCTCAAATAACTGAAGTTAATTGGATTTCAGAGAATAAACAGAACAAAAAGTGTTCAACCCTTAACCTCCTTTCCTTTTGCTGTCTCTCATAGAAGTTATGTCCATTAATGCTAACTGGCTTTATGATTCAGAAAATCATCTTTCTAGAATGGTATTACTTATGAGGTTATATTTAGTGCCACTTGAAATTCATCTGGCTTGTTTTGCTTGTTATTTCTGCTCATGTAATGTGGTTTAAGTATTTCAAAACTCCTTTCTCTATTTTTAGATTTTTCTCATACTATAGCATCTCTTGCTAAAGAGACTTAAACTAGAAATGAAAGTTTCTGCCTCCTTTCTTTATTAGTGTGTTGAGAATCTTCCTACCAAGATGAAGTTTAAAATATCTAATCCAGAAAGAAGCATCAGCAACCAGATGCTTCAGGGAAGTATCTGTCCTCTGTGCCTTCCAGTCTTTACAAACTTTAGGGTGAAATTAATTTCATCTGATGACAAACCATGGCTGAGACCTTGTTCAAGCCACCACTTTGGGCTCTTTTCATGGCTGGTGTGTGCAAGGAAGCTCTAAAAGATGATCCAGTCTCTCCAAAAAATGTTCATCTGAAAGAAGTAAAAAGATTCATCCTATAGAAGTGATTTTCTCTCTCTCTTGATAATAAAGCCAAGCCTACACTAGATGACTAGTTTCTAAAAATCCAAGGTTGCAAAATCAGTCAGTCCTACGAGACATGAAATACTCACATACAATATTACAAAAATTACATACAACTTTATCCTAATCAGTGCACCAAATTACTTCTGAGCAAGAAATATAGCTAAACTTGATTTGGGCTGCTTCAATAATACTTTAAGTTGTCAGTGGCTCTGGCATGGCAGCATCTTTTTGATTGAGGATTCCAAGTGGTACCCTTATCCCAAGCTTAGGAACTCTAGCCTCTGATGAACATTTATCGCTTCTTCAGCATAGCTGTCCAGATGTATTATAATATGCTCGCTATAAAGGTGCAGGAGAAAAATGTGTTGACTCTCGAACAAATCTGAAAAATCTTGGCACTCCAGGGGCTATCCTAACTGTCACACTGAGGCTCATAAGTTAAGGGGCTGATCACCTTAGGATGGCTGTACAGCACTGAGAGTCGCCCAGAGTAGGAGCCTCACACGTGTGTTCTGAATTGCCCTCTGGATCAATCTGTCTTTATGCTACTAAAAAGGGAGACTAGTCAGCTAATAAAAGCTGCTAAATTGAGTACCTAAATTTAGATACTGTCAGTACAGCAGTACAGCTGAACTCAAGTTTCAACAGGGAATGGATTCATCATTTTGTGTTTCTGTTCTGAAATTGCTCGTAATTTACAATCTAGGGATACAAACATTGAGACTTTCTGGGTCTTGCTTCTAGTCGTTTTCTGAATGTGCAGATCTAGAACAAATTATATCAAGTGAGAATTTCTCCTGCAGTCTTCAAAGAAGTATAAAGACAATTTATGAAATGTTTATTAAAAACAGGCACTTGTTTCCCATTTTATGCCTATGAAAATTCTTATTGTTCAATCTCTTTGAATAAGTATTTTAAAAATAGCCTGGTGGTAATATATTCTATGTGTACTTGGGATCAAATGTAATTTCTTCTTGGAGATTTATATGCAATTATTTTATCCAGGCTCCTTCCCCCTTTAGCCATCTTAACAGTGCCCAAGGTTACTTTAGACCAACATTGATAAAATTCATTCTCTGATTAAAAAATAAAGTCTGTTATCAAAAATCTGTGTACACTGTAGACTTCCATTGTTATAGAGTCCTTATTGTCTTGGGTTCATAGGCTGCAGTCTTTGAAATACTGAATTACTCCACAGCTTTCTATATTCTCTTTTCCTCTCTGCATTTTAAAAAGTGTTCACATATGATCATTTTATGGATGCTATTTGAATACCAACAAAGTTGCAAATTCTTCTAAAAGAAGTGGATGCCAGGAATACAACTATTGCTCAAAGACTTCCTTTAAAATTTCCTGGTTGTTTGTAAAAAAAAAAACCACAAACAACTATTTTTTGGAATCACCTCTACTTTAAAATACTTTAAAATATCATACTATATATTATTGTCATATTTATTAAGGAAACCATGTAATGTCTGTAACAGCTACAGCACAGTGTGAGGTTGATTTCTGTAGAAGGGAAGCTAATAACTTACTGAAGATTACACAAGAAGTTTATAGGAAAACCAACAATAGATAACTGATATTTTAGACACGTTATCATATACCTCTGATATAATAAGCCCAAAGTGTCCTGTTAAGGAAGAAGGAGTGTTGTTCTACAGTGAAAAGGAAGAAACAACAAGGATTTTGTTATTTTATGTCACTAAATCAGGGTTCTAGTCAGGCTACATTGTTAGTAAATTTAAATAAAACTAATCAAAATCTGCAAGACATTTTTTTCTACGAATTTAATGAAGCTTCACCTAACCAGCCCCACCCACAGAAAATTAATCACTGTTTTAACAAAGTTGGGAAGCAGACAGACGAATAATATTACATATTCAAAGTACATGATTGAAATTGCTGTTCTGGAATTTTATCAGACTTCAGCACTGCTAATACATTTACTGGTATTTAATGTGTGAGTGCACTAAAGACAGAATATACAAAAGAATAATTCCGTCCCAAAGAACAGGACCAAATAAAAACTACCAAAAAGCTGTTGAATTTCTTAATTGGACAGTCTCTGCTGAGCCCTCTGTTGAACCGATGAAGTAGGTCATGGAAGATTCCCTTCCTAAGACAATGCTCCTACTGAGGGAACTGAAAACTTGCGGCAAAGGGTTTTTCTGCCACTGGACAGGCTCAAGGAGGGGAAATTAAATGCTGAATGTATTGAGAAAGGGACTGAACGTTCCCACAGTAGGGTGATGCTGCCAACAGGGCCAGTCGCAGCATGTTTGATTGCGCAGTAGGACCTTCCCCAAGCCCTTGGGACCAAAGGTCTTTCTAGGAAATGAAGGGGCGTGTAGGAAGAGGGAGGTGCTGGAACAACATTAAAACCAATTTTTAACGTGCAGAAGAGCTGAGGAAAGCAAGCAGCTATTGTTAGACAAAGGAGCAGCGACAGTCAGCAGGAGACTGAGAAGCACTAATCACTGCTAAATCACTGGAAGATGTCCCCACTAAGCAGAATTGCCACCCCTGCTAACCAGCAGCCATTGAAATTAAATATTGTGGAGCTGAGCTCAGTTCTCTCAGAGGCATGCTGATTAAAAATGCCCTGATGAAATGGTGTGTACGGTAAGAAGTGGTACTTAGTATTTTGTCTTCATAATACTTTAAATTGCACTATATCCCCACAAGGTATTTTCCCATTCTCCGTTAAAAATGGGTGACTGACTTTCAGAAGTACAGAGCAGCTGCAGTACTCAGCTGACTTCATTTTGGGTTTGTGGATGCTCAGATTTTTTGAAAAAGGCCCTGAGTTTTCACAGGTTTTTAGGTAATAATGAATTGTTTTTCTTTACCATACTTGTTTTCAAACCCTGTCAGTGTCTCTAAGTCAATCTTAATACTTCTTGACTAACACATATTAAAACTTATATAAAGGCCAGAAACTGTTCCTCCTCACATCAGTGTGAGATATTATGGTTCATTTTTTTGACCATGCTGATTTATGATTTCACAGCAGTAGATCCATTGAGGTCTAGAAAGGGTTTTCACGTCATAAAAGCACAATGTTTTAAAATTCTTTGTATTTAGGACAACTTAATTAAGTAGTTAAAAATTATTCAAGACTGAAATTGTTTTCTTCAATCAAGAAAAAAAAATCTGGTAAAATATAGGAAAGCAATGAAAAAGAAAATCAAAATAACTCACTTCTGATCATAGAAACATGTTTCTGAAAAAGAGGAGCTCAGTGGGAGAGTTTTCTTTTCTCTTCCCTACTCTCCTAAATTCTTGTGATGTGCCCTGCACTAATATCGCTTTCTTTGTACTTTGGGGGATTTTTAGGGGAAATTGAAAAATAAATAAATAATGTTTTCTTTATTGCTGAAGAAGGCTACATTTATTTTTTTAAAAAGGAATTCAATAGAGCTGTCCACAACCCAGTAAAATTTACTGCAGAAGTAGAGGAAAAACATCAAATCCTGTTCTTGGACAAGCAGAGGTGATCCTCTCTGCTCATTGTGTCCTACGCTGTTCATGTGCAATGACGATGTCTTTTTGTTCTTCCACTCCACTATGAAGTCTGAGGAAAAAAAATGCATAGCTACATACACAGCTTACTCTTCATCTTTCTGAGTTTTTATCTTCTTATCCCAGCCTTCCTTTTAAACTGTACACCTCTTGAGTAGGAATTTGTATTTGTCATCTGCAGCCCCAGGGATATGCTCTTTACTTATCAGTTCAGATGAGGTTTAAATACTGTGGAGTTAGCAAAGTGAATGCAAGCTATAGGACTCCATTGCCCTTAAGGAATTGTTAGGGATGGTGGGACTTTCACTGTGCTGCCTCCTTGCAATGTACTCTGATGTGTAGAAGGGAAAGGGTAAGTGGGTGAAAGGAAGGGGAAAGCAGTCCATGAGGAGATGAGGCAGGATTTACCCACAGAACAGGCTATAGAAGTGATACCTGACCCCACAGTGCTCAAGTGCCCCAGGAGGTGAGTGGCTACCTGTGCTGTTTGGATGGAGTCCATCTACTTAGGCCTGGCAAATATTTTGCAATATTGTGGGTCAATGGACTGTCCTTTGTCCCTAATACTGGAGAGTTTTTATCTAACACTGCAGTACTCGAACATCTTCCATATGAAGTTAACATCAGCAGCAACATCCACAATTTACTTGAGGGAAATGGAGATTTTCCTTTTTCAGGAAAAGAAGTCTTCCTGGGCTAAGATGTTTGGGACGGTCTTGTTTTCTTGTTTCTTTTATTTGTATTAATATCTTAGATTTGGGGAAGCAGCTTGTGGAATCCTTGAGGTGCTGAAGGGAACATCCAGATCTGGGTACAAAACTTCTCATTTGAATAGAGCAAGAAAAACCTCGCGAACCCAAAGCAGTATTGACAGTCCTAAGAAGGAGCTCTCTTCAAAGCCATATGGGTTTTGTTTCTCTTGTATCTGCAGAAAACCCCCTGAGACTTCAAAAGAGAGATACAGTAGTGGAAAACATCCCTCATCCTCCCCATCACTTGACTAACTCACAATGTTATCTAGAGAAAGAAGGTTGCCTCGGGAAGAGGAGTGCTGGAAATCAATATTTGATCAGATCTGCTTGTGTTTATTGACATAAAAGAATATTTCATAGAATCATTGTGGTTGGAAGGGACCTTGGGAGATCATCTAATGGACGCTTAATGTCAGTAAGTGTTTTCTAATCTGATTGGTCTTTTTCCATATACAGAAATCGTCAAAAGGTACTTCTGCCTCCAGGCAATGATACAGTTTACTGAGGAACTTAGGACAGCTGCTTTCAGTGGCGGCTGAGAGACAAGCTCTTGATAGCAAGCGCAGTACCCAGTCTGAGACTGGAATAACTGGTTTTGGAGCTCGGTTTCCTGGATATTACATGATATTCACATATGGTACACAGCAGAATTCTTCTGCCCTGATACTGGGATTCATCCTAGCAGTTGGCAATGCAGAGAACAATTGCTCGTGTAATGTATCAAGGTGAAATATGATGTTATACTTGTGATAAGTGAAATATTGGTAAAATGGGCACTAATCTTCACGGTGGTTATTATCACATTAATTTGGTAAGACCTTTCTCGAGCTCTAGAATTGTTGTGCAGCCAGTATCACAGAATGGTAGGGGTTGGAAGGGACCTCTGTGGGTCATCTAGTCCAACCCTCCTGCTGAAGCAGGGTCACCTACAGCAGGCTGCACAGGACCGTGTCCAGGCGGGTCTTGAATATCTCCAGAGAAGGAGATTCCACAACCTCCCTGGGCAGCCTGTGCCAGTGCTCCATCACCCTCAGAGGGAAGAAATTCTTCCTCATGTTCAGACGGAACTTCCTGTGCTTAAGTTTGTGCCCATTGCCCCTTGTCCTGTCTTTGGGCACCACTGAAAAGAGCTTGGCCCCATCCTCCTGACACCCACCCTTCAGATATTTGTAAGTATATATTAGGTCCCCTCGCAGCCTTCTCTTCTTCAGGCTGTACAAGCCCAGCTCCCTCAGCCTCTCCTCGTAGGAGAGATGCTCCAGTCCCCTCACCATCCTTGTAGCCCTCCGCTGGACTCTCTCCAGTAGCTCCTCATCTTTCTTAAAGTGGAGAGCCCAGAACTGGATGGAGTACTCCAGATGAGGCCTCACTAGGGCAGTGTAGAGGGGAAGGAGAACCTCCCTTGACCTGCTGGCCACACTCCTCCTAATGCACCCCAGAATGCCATTGGCCTTCTTGGCAGCCAGGGAACACTGCTGGCTCATGGTTAACTGTTTTCCACCAGGACACCCAGGTCCCTCTCCACAGAGCTGCTCTGCAGCAGGTCCACCCCAAGCCTGTACTGATACATGGGGTTGTTCCTCCCCAGGTGAAGGACCCTGCATTTGCCTTTGTTGAACCTCATCAGGTTCCTCTCTGGCCAACTCTCCAGCCTGTCCAGGTCACGCTGAATGGCAGCACAGCCTTCTAGTGTATCTACCACACCTCCCAGTTTGGTGTCATCAGCAAACTTGCTGAGGGTACATTCTAACTCTTCATCCGGGCCATTGATGAAGAAGTTGAACAAGACTGGGCCCAGTACTGACCCCTGAGGGACACCACTAGTTACAGCCCTCCAACTAGACTCAGCACCGCTGATGACAACCCTCTGAGTTCCGCCATGCAGCCAGTTCTCAATCCACCTCACTGACCACTCATTCAGCCCACACTTCCTGAGCTTCCCTAGGAGGATATTATGGGATACTGTGTCGAAAGCCTTGCTTAAGTCTAGGTAGACAACATCCACGGCTCTCCCTTCATCTACCCAGCCAGTCATGCCATCGTAGAAAGCTATCAGATTGGTCAGGCATGATTTCCCCTTGGTGAATCCATGCTGACTACTCCTGATAACCTTCTTTTCCTCCACTTGCTTGGTGATGACCTCCAGGATAAGCTGATCCATCACCTTTCCCGGGATGGAGGTGAGGCTGACTGGCCTGTAGTTCCCTGGGTCCTCTTTCTTGCCCTTTTTGAAGATTGGAGTGACACAGGCCTTTCTCCAGTCCTCAGGCACCTCTCCTGTCCTCCAGAGATGAAAGATCACCAGTTACATACATCCAGTTCAGTAACTGGATGTTTAAAACAGAAGTTCTGGTCTTGCAAAAAAAAAAAAATTCGTTATTTATTATTGCTAATTGGAAATCCTGTTTCACAAAAGAGATATGCATATGCCCACCCCCACCATGCTTTTGTTATTCTGAGGGCTTGTTGATATGCAATTTGCAAGTGGCCCAGGAGGTGACTCCTGCAGACTGTTTTTTATATCTCAGTAAAAGTCCAGTGGCTCCACTGGTTTTGGTTGCATCCCTCATATTGCTGCTAGACCCCACTGTTGCTACAGTATGACCTTGAATTCTGGTGCAACCATATTTTTTTTTCTGTCTTGCTAACCTACTTATAACTACTATGCTCCTACTTGGAGTAATGATGCCTATTTTGAGACATAATACTTGAGACCAGACATTTGTAAGCACTGAAGAAATATAATTTGATATTCTTTTCTTTTTAGGGTTTTATAGTGTTTCTTATCATTGTGATATATATTTGTTTACAAGTAATAATTATAGTAGATAATAACAGACAGTTCTTCTGTAATAGCTAGTCATATTCTAGACATACTTCTCCACAAGTATATTACACATTATTCTCTGAATATGTCTTCTCTGCAGTCCAAACTGCACTGCTAACTTGGGTAGAAATATCCAGCCTAGTTTTAAAATTTCTTGAGTACATATGAACAGGAAAGTAGTGGAGCAGAATGGATCTCAGAATGGGCTGGAAAACTTGCTAATGTCAGTATTGCATTTCCTCCAACAGGTTACAAATTACACTGTTCTTATGCTGTTGAGAATGGAGAATAATTCATCTCTCAGCTATCACTGCATATTTGTTATCAAGTATTGCTGTAGATAGGTGATTTCCATAACCCTATTCACACCCCATGGAGTTGAAAACTACTTTATCAATGCATCTGTAATAAATATGTGAATGCTGTGGGGAGGGGCAAAACAGGACATTGCTGAAAACAAAGGAAAAAAGGACAAATACTCTGAGCTTTGGATGGTAAAATGCCAAATGATAACAGAATATTACATGTTTTGTTAACAGGGTTTTTCTATGAGTTGTTTAATATTGGGGAATGGAATAGATAAGCATATGTGAGGGAGCAAGGATGAGAAGTAAAAAAGTGGGAAGAAAAAAACCCACAGATTTGAAGAAGCAGAAAGTTGCTTGAAAACTGATTGTATAACATATGTATAGACACCTTAAAAGATCAAAATGGCTGTTGAAAGAGAAGCTGTAAATAGGAACCTTTAAGGGAGGCTTTCTACACGCCCAGATATTCATGGCTGTTTTCTCATTTCTATGCCATTTCTCGGAAAAGACTGTTGGGTGTCCGGACACTCAGGCAGGGTTGCTGTGCATGCACAGTAAATCCAAAATGTCTGACATGCATTGCTCTGACTGCAGGGAAATAACTGTACATTACAAGCTGGTTTGGAAGACGGGATTGCTTTTTTTTCAATACATTGAACAAATGTGTTAAAGAACTAAAATGTGATGCTTTTCTGTTTCACCAAAACTGCAGGGAAATCACATATTTTCCCTTTTTTGTCATCAACACATTTTCTTTATTCATGTAACAGTAGGTGTCATTTTTCTTTAATTATGCCCAGCTATCATATGTTGCTTTTATTTGTTGAGGATGTTAGTTTCAGGGAAAATAATTTAGACAGTTACATTTTTCAGGCAACAATACACTAAATCCTGTGCTTACAAATTGCAATTAGATAAGAATTCTTCTCTCCACAATCAAATGTGGCAGTTTCTTACTGGAAAGTAATGATGAATCAAACTTATAGTGTAAAATGGGAAGATCAAAGCATTCAACAAAAATGTAATGAAGAAAATACACTTTTATGGCTTGGCATTTTAAGTGTCCTCTGTTATATATCACTGTGGCAGCATGCAATAGTATAAATCTTTCATTGGGAATGAATACAGATTAACGCAGCCTCATTTTCTGTGTCAGAATTTACTTCTTACTGTGATGATATTTCTTCCCCCCACCCCCTTACATACCCCTCTCTTTACCACCCCCAGACCTTAAAAGTACTTTAAAAATATTTAGCCTGCCAACAAGCCTTTTCTAAAGGGTTTTGTAGCCTTTGGTAATGACTTCTAATTTACGTGACTAATTATCCCAGGATAAATAGAGACGAAGTGCTTTAGGATAAGGCTAATCTGCATGTCTGCTGGAAGCTTGAATAGTGAATTTTATAAAGATACAAAACTCAGCAATTCAATGAAATTAAGGTTGTGACAAAAGGCAGGCAAATTCAAAATGAAGGCAAATACTTCTCTTCCTAAACTGCTGCAGTTGGATGTGAGAAAGACGCTGACGGCATGGCATGAAAAGAAGCATCAGCCCTGATTCTGGAGTTTATTTGGGTCTATCCTGAAGCTTGAACAGATTTTGCCTATACTGTTTACATAGATGTATTTTCATACAGAATTGCATCATGATTTGCCTGTCTGCCCCATCCATCTTGTCCCAACTGTGTTGCCTTATTCCTTAAAGCATAGTGGTTATCCATCTGTGACCACCTCACCCCCTATTTTTGCCACAGTATAAACAAGCAGTGATGTATGTAATTATGTATGTGTACACCCAGCAAAGCACAATCTGAGCACAAAAAAACTTAGTCTAACATCTCAACACTGCAAGACATTATCCCAGACAGAACAAACTTATGCTGGTACCAGGGAAAAAGAATGAAAGAAAGGAAGTATTACACCCTTTCTGCTGAGCTGCGTGGTTCAGTTTTCAGAAGAGCTCTTGAATTCAGAGTTTGTCCTCCATGACACTATGCAGAACAACACATAAGGAACTTCAAAGCACTTTTTTTAATGCACTTTAGGAAGTTTAGTCTCATTTTCAAAAGTGATTTAAGGTTTCAGACTT
This sequence comes from Opisthocomus hoazin, assembly GCF_030867145.1. Lineage (NCBI taxonomy): Eukaryota > Metazoa > Chordata > Aves > Opisthocomiformes > Opisthocomidae > Opisthocomus > Opisthocomus hoazin. The sequence goes on from NC_134419.1 coordinate 8,969,616, forward strand.
CTTAGGATGCTTTTACAAAGTCAGTTGCAGCTAGGGTCTAGCATTACTCTAAGGTAGAGGGACACAGTTCAGCGCTGTTCTGCACATTTGATAGCTCTGGTAGAAGCTACTTCCCATGCTCACACTTCTGAATGATTTTACATCCACAGTCCATTCTCACCTGCAAGTTTAGAGGTGGGCAATGCTAGACTACACCTGATCATGCAGACATGCCTTTAATTGTTATGTTACATGCTGTTAAGGTCAGCTGTTTTAGCCATCTCCTTTCTCAGCCTGAGATGTTGAAAAAAGCCATGCTTCCCAGGTGTGCAAAATGGAAAAATCAGACTTGCGTTTAGGTATGTACCCAAAAAAAGTTGTCTCACTTGCTGGAATTGCTTTTGAAAACATCATGTCTAACTCCTTTAGGAGCCTACAATGCAGTGCTTAAGACATCTAGAGCTAACTTGGCCAGAGCAGGGAGAATGACAGATTAGTCAATTCCCATTTCAATTACTTAACCACAAGATCATCATTCTACTTCACTCAAATTGTGGTATATTGATTTCTGTTGTGACTCAAAGATTTTAATTTTCAATAAAAAGTTAGCATGATATTCTCTTCATGTATATAAATCCGGAATAATCTGCCTTTTGCAGACAAGGTAGTTAAATTCAAAGACCCCATAATACCTATAATGTTTATAAGGAGCTCTCCCTGAGTTCACCTAACCGGTACCTCCTTGCTTAGCTTCCCCACAGGACAGCAGTAGTGCAAAAGCCTTTGAGGCCTAGATGAGAGAATTGTAACATAATGAACTTTCAAATTTCAATAACCCTTAAAAAAACTGCTAAAAAGCTCCCATGGTATAGAATCAGAGTTTCAGAGTATCAGCTGATGTAAATTACAGGGAAGGAGAGGGAAAGAGTTAACCAAAGCCTTTCACTCTTTCCTATCTAAGGCCAAATTAACATTCATAGCTCTAGGTTTTTGCTACAGGTAAATATTAAATAACTTGCCTTAAATTGATTGTGGGCTCAGCATACTGACGCCAAACTGCATTTTACTGAGAAATGTAGCAACAACTCAGGTGAACAGATTTCCCTTGCAAATCCCAGTGCCCAGTTAACTGAGAAGTCAGGTGTGGAGAGTTTGCGAATGCAACCCACGTTCAGGGCAGTGCTCCTTCCCAAGCCATCCACATCTCTTAGAAACCTTGTGTCCAGGCAAAAGCTTTTGTACCAGCAATCCCAATAGTGACAGAAAAATTCTAGATGTTTTTCCATTTGACAGTTTAACTTTAACCCTGAGCTTCCATGGAAAAGCTTCACAGTGAAACTTGGCCTGAGTATTAAAAGAAAATTTCTTGGGGACCTTCTGTACTTTCTGGCATGCTTCCCAGGAAGGGACTAATCAGTAAAAAGCCATTCTTCACACTTGTTCTTTGGCCTGTCCTCTGTGACCTATTTTTTTGACTAATCCTGTGATTTTTATCCCACCCAATGCCAAATTACCTCTGTTTCTTGCAGCTCCTGGCCAGCCCTATAACTCTTAGCTCCCAGCGAGATCTTGGGGGAAAAAGTGGAATTCAGAGTCGTTTATCTTGCTCTAAGTTCACTGCAGAATCAAAGGACAGTATAAGTAACTTCAAAATTCAAGAGCAGCAGCATTCTTTGTATTGGTAAATGAAGTCTTTTGTGCAGATGAGGTCTTCCCTAAAAGACAAAATACAAGCAGGTCAGTGTGTGTAATTGGTGTGAGGTTTGTAGTCCCGCAAGCAATGAACCTCTTGTGAACAGCTTTACAGTGATGATCTGTGAAGCTTTTTTGTTGTTGCCAAAAGAGGGAGCCCTCACAGAATTATATATGCTCTTAGCAATGTTTTTGCTTTTGTGACCTGCTCTTTAAAAAGCTCTGAATTAATTTTTTTCTTAGCAAACTGGGGGCCTTTTTGGTTTAGAAGAAAATAAGTTTGTGGTGCAGATCACGTGATCTGGGAGTTTTGCCCTCTTCAGGTTCATGATGACCTCAGGTCACAAATAAAGAAAATAAGCTTTTCATTTTCAGACTTCTACAGCTGGCTATTATTAAGTACATGATCTGGTTTCATTAAATACCATAGATTAGCATTCCAGTGTTAGAAATAATATTCCTGTCAAACTGGACAATACTCATTGGGCACTGAACTTATGTTAAAAGATACATGATTTTGTATGTTTTAATTTGGGTTCCATACTGCCTTCTGTTTATGCAAACTGGAATTATCAAAACTGGTACCCAATGGCCACTCTTGGCCATCCCAGAATGATTTTTTTCTTCTGAAAGGCAGTGTTTGAGAAGGGTGAGTGGGACCTTTCCAGTTTGTCTGGTGATAGAAGGGGTGAATTAGTGCTGGGTTTATTTGTAATTGCTCGTAGGGAGTCCTTCAATAAATTTTGGAGGGACATTGAGAATTTCACAACCTGTTACAGACTTCTACCAGTGGATTAGCTTCAAAGCAGTGAGAAAGTACAGGTGCTTTTATTAGTGTTTATCTTTAGGGGGAAAGCCTTTGTCTTGGGTTCTGCAACAAGACTGCAACAAATAAGTTTACCAGAGAGACTCTGTAAGTGTTGATTCATGGTTCACCCTTACCTCCTTCTGAGCTTGAACTGGTTAAAGGAAACTCTGGTCAAGAGAAATTACAAGTATTTTAACTGATCTCTGCTGTGTTTTCTGAACCTGTACTGGTCCCTAGACTAGTTCCCTTTTGAAGAATTTCTTTTCAACCTAATGGCTTCTATGACTCTGTGGCTCCAATGCCCTATTTGGTATTTTCTCTGTTTTGCACATAGCTCTCTTTTCCATTGGGATGTAGTCTGAGTGGATACGACAGTCCAGCATTTCTTATCTCCCCCAAATCAAAGCCAAATTTACAAAATAGCTTAACTTATGGGAGTTCAAAGCCAGTAATTGGGCAGTAGGATTTAAAAAATACTTTAATTTGATCATTTGAGATATTTTGCCTTACTATGTTTAAATGCAAATTTAGAGGCTCCAGCATGACCTGTTTGAGTGAGATTTTGGTGCTTAGGACCAGATTATCAAAATATTTTAGCATTTAAAAGTCATTTGGGTGCCTAATTCACTCCTAGGTCAGCTGTTCTTGAAAGTGTCACGTCCTAGCACTTAGCAAAACTGCAGCTTTATATAGCAGGATTGTTGCATCAGAGTAAAATCCCATTTGGAAATGCATATTGATGATTCGTTGTTAATAGATGTTGTGTGAAGATTGCTGTGCAATTATTGTACCATAATAGCAGTGAGATTCAGAATAAGTGCAAGGAGAGATTGGTTGAGATAGGAAGGATCACATTTAGCTGACAACTTTTCTTTCTCTTTTCCATTAGGTTCTTGTTGTCTTTTTGAATACTATTGGTATTCTCAGTGCTGTACAGAAACATATGGGAGTCTTAGGGCAGGAGCGAAGTCGACTGTAATCCAATTATGTGGTAAAGCAGAAATATCAACCCAAAAATATTTTTATGCATTTTATTTAAAAGAAGGACATTCAGAGTTAAGACTGAAATGGCCAAAATGGGTGTTTCTGACATTTTATGGATGTTCTGCATAGGTAGTGTGCCTCCAAATATTGGATACTCCTATATACCATATGTGCTGCAATTCCTAAGCAATACAGCAGATGTTTTAGGTGATCAATTCAGAACTCACTGGCTTTGTTTAGTTCTCCCCATTCCCAATTTTATATGATGTGAATGTGCCTGTCATCATAAGTAGAGGAATGGTTCTATATTTAAAAATCTGTGCATAACTCAAAGTTAACACAGTAGCAATGCTAAAACACTCCCCAGCCTAGAAAATCTCACGTTCCTCAGAGTCCAAAACATGTAGTTAGCAAAAGCTGTGGCCAGTAAAAATTAGCTTTGTGTGGCTTGAATCAAAACTTCACTATTTTTTTGAGTTTAGCTTTATTGTACGAGGCGGATGAAAGCTGACAGTTCTGATTTCTTTGCTGATCAGAGGGCTGGGTGAGCTAGTTTGTTTGCTTATTTGTTTTTAAGAAAAGTTTTGTCTTATTTCTATGTAATCTTCTCCAGAGCCAGCTTCCTAATGGCACCTTTTTATATTTACTTCTCTTAACACTTTCTTCACTGCTGCCCCTTGCTTTGCCAGCTCCTAGTATACAAAGTGCCTTTTCTGCCCTAAGACCATATTTTCTTTTTTTTTTCCTTTTCTCAAGGAGCTTTTTAGACTCAGAATCATTTAAGTTGGGAAAGACCTTTAAGATCATCAAGTCCAGTAGTTAGCCCAACACTGCCAAGTCCACCACTAAACCGTGTTCCTTAGTGCCACATCTACACATTTTTTGAACACCTCCAGAGATGGTGACTCAGCCACTTCCCTGGGCAGCCTGTTCCAATGCTTGACAACCCTTTTGGGGAAGAAATTTTTCCTAATATCCAATCTAACCAGTAATCCCCAATGATTTTACTTAGTTTTCTGAGCACGTGGGCTGGATATCTATTCAGACTTCATGAAAAAACTCATTTGAAAATATCGATTCTATTGTATCCTCTGAACTGTTTTGTCTGTTTATTTGAGGATATGAAAAGACTTGAGCGCTCATATTTTTTCCAGTTCTAAATGAGTACAGATATGTAGCTGATGGCTAACACAGTAAAGAGACTTCTGTTTTGGAGTGGTCTGCAGGGAAGAAACTGACTACCTGCTAACACCTGCCTGCCTCTGCGGAGGCTGGGGCTGGTGAGGGCAAGGGCAGGCTGTGCTCCTGCACCGGCTCCATATCTCCTCTGCAACCTGAACCCGCAGCACCATGGCAGAGGGAACTGCATTTCAGAAGAAATAATGTGCTCTGTCTCCAACGCCTAAAAGAAAAATTTGAGCTCCCTAGGAGCAGGAATGAATCTGACACTTAATTTTGCCACTATAAATTGCAACATTTACATCTGTGTTGGTCTTTAAGGAAAAAAAACAAATCCTGAAATATAGCTGTCTGACACAATAGAGTTCAAGGTAAGACCAAGGATAATTTTTCCTCACATGTTCACCTAGGGAAACTTTGTTCACCTTTCCTGCAACTGTGAAATTGGTTTGAAATGATGGACTGATACTTCCTCATGAGTTACTCTTGACATACCACAGCTCTTTTGCTAACTAAAAAATATGTACTCTTTGGGGAAGCAAAATGCTTTTCCAAACACAGTGTGTCAGTGTTGTTGTTAACATCTAGATAATTAATTTTTAAGGCTAATATTCAAATGGATATTTGGAAACCATTTGGATTTCTTCTGATAAATGAAGAACATAAATAAAGGCAATGGAAGCAGTTTAAATACAGAATTATATGTTTCTGAAAACTGGAACTCTCAGAGTGATTCATGAATCGTAGGTAAACATCCACATTTCAAATTATCCAGATAAACATATTTTCTGTGTAACCCAAAGAACTGCTGCTTTGCAGTAGCTTCATGACATAGTTATTACATTCTTGGTTAAACGTTTGTACATGAGTAAATCTCAGCTTCTGTCTTCTGGAGATCTGAGGCTGAGAGACATGATCTGCATTCAGCGACTCTCTCAGCAAGGGGAACTAGGGAAACTCAGCCTTTGGTTGGACTGAACCCTGAAGCAACTGCATATTTGTGATGCAAAAACAGCAGTTTCACATCAAAATTGGTTAATAGGGCATTTGGTTCCTTCCTCTCTTCCACTGAAGTTCCTGTGGTTTGGGTGCTTCGAAAAACTCTTGTATTTGTCAGTCACCATGCAGATTTTTTCACAAGTGTTTGTTCTGTGTTTTTTAACTGCAATTAGATATGTATCAGATAGCAGGTCCCCAATGAATTGCTTATAGAACAACTGTAAAAGGGTGATAATTTGAAACAGTTAGCAATCAGGCTAATGAAAAGAGGATTTCAGATCTCTTATCTCTGCTCAGTGTATGGGACAGATGTTGTTCCCTATTTTATTAGTCAGAGTAACCTGGCATGGACTCGGGAGAGGAACAAAATAGTAACGTCTGGATGGCCTTGTTTTCTTATGCAGCTCTCCATTTGAAGCTACTCTTATGCAAGCTAACCCATCTTGGTGATTTTGATGAACCAAACTTTTATTTTCTCCATTAATATAACATGACATACTATATATGACATATATACCTCTCCTCAACCGTTGTGAATAAAAATGCCTCTGGAATGCTTTTCACAGCACCTGGATGAAGGGTTTGGGCTAAAATGACAAATTTCAAAAGTGAGATAAAAATGTTCAAATTTGCATACATAGAGCTAAATGCTACCTTGGTTCCAGTAGCCCCCATTTCATTGTTTTTATTAACCATTCCAGAGACAACTCTTATACATTAAACATGAATTGCACTAGATAGTGTACAAAGGCAGAGTGACCCTGGAAGTGGCTGTAAGGAGTCCCAACGTTGCCCTGTTAAGTCTTTTGGAGTTCTGATATGGGTTGCAGCCTGAATGGACCTTGTTCCAAGTTCTGTGGCTCAAGATGTTCAGATACAGGGATTTAGTAATCATTTTAGCATGTGCTATAGACAACTACAACAAAATTGCTTCAGAAATGAATGAGAAAGTGTTGGGTCTGTTTGGAAAGTAAGATTGTTCTTTTTACCTCCGGGATAGCTCATGCTCATTGCTGCCATTGGACTTCTCCAGACAGTGCTTTCATGAGCTGTAATTAAATATGCAGTCTTTAGAATAATGAAGATCGGGATGCTCTGAATCATTTATTAAGTGAATATGACAAGCAGTGGTCTGGTTTGGGAAAAAAAATGTGGTTTTTTAGCAATAGAGCAACTAACTCACTGACATGGACTGTGAAAGGAAACAGACTTAAACAAAAATTAGATGAAAACCTTGAAATTAGATGAGATCACAATAGTTGGACATAGAAATTTACTTATTTGTCCATACGTACTAGATTCTAATTTAACTTTTCGCTATTATTTTGATCACATGGTATTAACTTATATACAGTAAACAAGGAACTTTGCACAGTATAGGGGGGAAGGATTTCCAGATAAAGTAATCCTCCTAAATTAAACATGAAAACACACAGTTATTTCACCCTTCCCTTCTGCCTGTCCCTATTGCAGAAAAGTCTTTCACTGTAGCGGTGCCTCGACAGCCAGAGCAGAACTTGGAGGGGTGGAGTTAGTTGCCCCCTTGCTGCAAGAGAAAAAAATACTGATTTTGTCCAGCTGCTGCGAAAGTCTTTGGAATTGGATGTTTCCTATCTTATTGGTTTACATTCCCATAATATTAGCAGTTTGAAAATGTAGATGAAACTGGGCTATAGCACTTCTGCTGGATGGAGGAAATGAGGAAATAGGGAGAGAGAGGAAAAGTGAATGTGACAGGAGTGGAGGGCCAGTGAATTTAGATTTGAAGATTAAAAAATTAAATCGTCCAGCCTGGTGCATTGGAAATCAGTTCCATTGACTCCCCTCACACTGATTTCCTTTGACTCCTTGTAGAGATCCTGCTTTAACTAGGAAATGTGTGTTCTGCCATGTCTATGTTGGTGACAAAATGCTAACTTGGGTCTTGGTAAGTGTGATGATTTCTAGTATTTCCTAGGTTTTTCTTCTGTATCTGCAATACATAGCCTATATTGATTCCTTGTCTGTAAGTATGATGTGTGTATACAGCTTTATAAACATTTAGTCCTCTGTACCATGTAGAATTCAATAGACACACCTTGATATATACACACCTACATATACCTGCATGAATGTTTCTACGTACCTGTGATTGTATATACGTGTATGCAATATATTTATGTGCATAAATATATACAATGATAGCAATGGCAAGTGCAGAACTAACTTTCAAAACAGAATAAGCTCTGTCTTCCTTTTGAGTGCTTGGATGCACAGAGCTGTAGGTGTGAGCTTGGCACCTTTGAAATTGAATGGTGATGGGGCAAATGGAAATCACTACAGAAGGATTTAGATGATATAGCCCATAGATCTCATGCACGCCATTTGGCAGTCATAATGTTCTCCCAACACTTACTCAGGCTTGTATTATACAGAAAGGCCAGATATTTGGGCTTACAGGCAAAAAGTCCGGTTTGCTTGTAGAGCTGAAATATGCTCTATTGAATGTTTAAGTTTCTGAGATGTTTGAATGTACCAGAAATACAACCTATTATTGAGGCTTTCTTCTAAATAAAATGGCATGCATTACCACTGTATACTTAGTTATATATAATTACCATTATAACTCAGTTGCCTTCAAATATTGCCATCTTTGAGCAGAAAGGGAATATATTTTGAGCGTTTGCAGAATACCTTCAACCACTGTAACTATGAGCTGGAAATTGCTGTGCTGTGTTCTCACACAGCTTGCCTGCATCTTGGGCAAACTCCAACACTTTAAGAGAAAATAACACCTGAGATAAACACAACCAGATAATTCTCACAAAATCAGAAGTAAAGGCAGGGAGCTCTTGGAGGGGGAGGGATTTAGGCTCTAGGGAGTCAGAGAAAATGGCAACTAGAGAAGTTGTGTTCTCTCATGTTTATTTTCACTCTGCTGCTGAATCACAGGGACTTTTTAACACATAATTCATAAGTTTTATGCATGAAAATGCAATCATTTTTGCAAAATTTTGTATTCAAAAGGAATTTAATCATGTGTTGCATCTTTTCTATGTCTTTTTCTTCCTTCCATTTGTATTGTTATCCTTATGGTGTGAAACCACAGGAGTTCTGTTTCTGAAAAGTTTATCAAAGATGTGTTTCTTTTGACTGGGCTCAGGTGTATTAGGAAGTGGATTGTGGCAGTGCTGTAATTCAGAGCTTTGTTTTTCTGTTAAGTGCTGTCCTGAGCCGAATTCTAATACAGAACAAGAGCCAAACTGAGGGCAAACACATGCTGCTCCCCAAACAAGAAGGTATCTAACTTCTTTCAAAGAAGAACTCTTCTAGTGAAAATTTCTTGTGTTTTAGAAACACAAGCATGTTGTAACAACCTCAGTAACTCCCTCGGAGTTCTAAGTGGTCTTTTTTCTCTTTTCATAGAATTACATTTTTTTAAAAACAGTATTTTTGTTGAAGTCAACCTTCTCACCACCAGTGTGCTGGCTATTCTGGCATGATGACAGTTTGTTAAATTTAGTATTAGTTGACATGGGGAGAGTAGGACAACTGCTACTAGCTGGTAGCTAAACTACTCAGGTTGGATGCTGATGTTGGAACTCTAGGTCCCAGTTTCAATAAACATTTAGTTAGTTATACACAGCAAAAGAAGGTTTGGGAGAAATGATCTGCTGGTCAGAGCACTCATAGCTCCATGTAAGCAGCTGAAGTTCAGTCTCAAGGTCCAGATGGGGCAGAGCAGGGACGTAAACCTCTGGATTTCTGCCTTCCTTATTGTGTGATCACAAGTTCCTACAACTGCATGTTTAGTTTTAAAATTGCATATGTTGGGGGTTAATCAGTCTTGTCCGTTATCTAAAACAGCCCATAAACAATGGCTAGTTAGTCAATATCCCATTGCTGGTATAGGTAGATATGCTTTGTTTCTAATTAAGCATTCATTGAACACTGTTTCTTGCCCCCCTCTCCAACTAATGGTGGACTTTCAAAGTTCATAATTGCTTTCACTAATGCTGCTCCTTTCCTTCGTAAGACTTAAAGTAAGACAAGAATTCACAACTAAATAATGGCTGTGCAATGCCTAAAGTGATCTGCATCATGTATAGATTTTGGTTGTTAATGGCACTGTGTGTGGTCTGTATAGTTTTTCCTGCCCTTGTTTACTATTTTTTTCAAAATAAATAAAATTTAAATGGAAGAGTTTATTAGCTCCTGCTGCTTGCTATGTACTTTAAGACATAATCCTCTGTTTGTGGCATTACAGTAATCTCTATAGGCATTAAGTAATTGATGTCACAAGCACAGGATTATAACCACGGCTCTGCAATTTACATAATAATACACCAAACCATGAAAAACCTGCATAGCGGTTTGTTACCAAAACAAACCCTTTAAGATGCTGAGTTAAATTGTGGAATGAGTAGATCCTGAACCCTTGCTGCGTAAGTACGTATGCTTCATTTAAAATGTGCACATAGCCACAGCCATCTTTTTGTTGGACTACAAAGAGGCTTGATTCCAACCTGGATGTGGGGTCAGACCATGGAGAAATGGGCCTTATTCTCTTCCTTCATTTCTTGCAGGCCCAAAGTTTTTGGGGAAAAGCAGCACAAAGCACATCCATTCTTTTTTCCCAGTCTGTACTGGGGCAGAAATACCAATGTTTGTGTATGTGCTCCATATATGCATGTACTCCATATAATCTATACCGGCTGCAGAGTGACTAGAGCACTGGCTGGCTGTGCATTAATTTGTGTCAGCATTTCATGCTTGAATTAACGAGGAGGATAGAAGCCTATGAAATTGGGAGCTCTGAGTCAAGTTTGCCAGTTGGGTTCAATAAAGTGATTGGATTTGCTTGCCATATTTTGACTTGGGTTAAAAAAGAGACTGTTATTAACTAATCAAGGATGTCCTTCTACATGCACATCTCAGAAGATGCACTGTGTATGCATAGTACACATCATAAAACCATAAAGTTGCTACAAATCTACCTTTGCGCTGCTTCATTAAGTTACACAAGGATGCTCATTATTTTATAGATGCAGAAGGACAGAAAACTTAGGCAGCTTTCTGTTGTCATAACTCTCACTGGCAAAGTTAAGGATCAGTTCATTCCAAAGCAATTCATTCCTCCTCTCCTTCCTTCCAGAGATAAGATATTCTTAATGACTTTTTATTGTGATTGCAAATATTTATAGTGAACCGATGGGCTTGTTTTGGTTCCTAGTGGTTCAGTAAGAATCTGGATACTGTATTTATGAGTGCTCTATATGTAAATAAGGCAACCTATAGATAAAGCACCGGTAGATGTCACTCAAGAATATGTGGAACAGACTGTGAATTTGTGTGACCAATAAAACTGAGCATACACATTTCAAATGGCCTCTGCTGTGCAGCCACTCAGGTTGCTCGGCCTCCCACGGCTGTTGCTTTGGGCAGTGATCTACTGCTTTTGGTAGTTATCTGCTCACCAAGGCTTTGGGGCTGTGACCTACTACTACTGCCATAGGTACTACAGAGTGTTTGTATGTGTGTCCAAAGATACCTCGCATGGCTGTTCAGTCTTTCCTTAACCTTCACTGTACTAATGTTCTTTCTAAATATCTTTTGAGCACAACAGGACTGTAAGGATATTATGCATGACGGTTATGTTCTTGAGATAAATAGGCGAAGCAGGGAGAAGGAGAGATCTTAGCTACTTGTTTGGCATTGCTTCTGAGAAATAAGAAAGTACCATGTATCTTTGGCACTTAGGTTTTGGAAAAGAAATATGCAGGTGTTGGATATTAAGTAGCAGAATATATGAACTGGAAGGATGAGTAAAGTAGCTTAATGGTTTGGTGCTGCCTTTCATCATTTTGGCTTGGTTTTGATTCTAAACCAGAATCGAGTTACCAAATAGTGCAATGATCAAATGTCTGTAGAAGTCACTGTTAAAATGGTTTAAAATGCTCATTATAGCTCTTAGCGTGAGTGATAACATATCCCAAACCACTTTATAAATGTTCTCCCACACCTATTTTATCAATAATTGATTCCACAGAGTAGGCTACAGCAGATGCAATTTACTAAAATCCCAGTCAAGTGTCAACAAGCTGACTGGTTCGTTTTATCATCATACCAGGAAACTTTAGCAGCTAACCATAAAGGAAGTACAAAATGTGAGATCTTGCTTCATTATATGAACAAAAGCCTGTGATTTCAGGATGGAAATAAAAGATTATTGCTTGCCATAATGTGATTAAAAAAAAAAAGCCTCAAATTATCCATTTTAACAGGATTTGAATTACTAGCTTATTGGGGTCATTACTTAAATTGAAAGTTTCTCTTTGTAAAGAAGTCTTGCACTCTGAAGGGAAAGATGGTACAAGTAGTGAAAGTTGCATTTGAGAAACTACACAGAAGTGAAATGCTCACTGAGTTGCATTTACTTTTTTCTAACACCTCCCTTGATCTAAGCCTTCATTAGAAAGTTTTTCCAGATGTTTATTAGCCCAGAATATTTCTTAAACTGTCCAACAACAAACAGCTAAAGGAAGGTTTACACTCCTTTATCACAGAAGCCTCTGTTGCATAGGAGCAGAACACAGTGAGGTGTCACCTGTCAGGTAGCAATGCGGAAGGATGGCGGACAGCCTTTAACCTCTCCCCCTCTGCACTTTCTCCCTCCTCCTTCTCCTCTACTGTAAATCCCTCCAGTGCAAAACCAAGCAGGCTTGTGGTGGTGCTTGTTGTGCCCTCGACACCGTGCCAAGTTGCACACTTGGGATCTCTGACATTCTTCTGAACATTTTTGTTCTTTCATGATATAACGCTAGAGGAAAACTTTCAAAATCACTGACATTACAGAGTGTGGCAATAATAAAGGCCACAGAAATGTGCAATTCCACTCTTCAATACATACTCAGCTTTATTTTGTGAGAAGGTGCACTGGTTTCAGTTATTTCTATGTTAACACAGTCAGTTTGTAAAAGAGAAGCAAACTTAGAAGTTAAAAGTAAAAGTCACAATTAACAACAACTTGTGGCAAAAATTCCAGGGGAAAAATATTTCATATAAAACATATAAAATATATTATATAAATACATATATAATATATTTTATATAAAAATATAAGATATATTTTATATAAAAATAAATTTTTTCCAGGGGAAAAAAATTTACAGGTGACATTACGGTGGGTGTGTACTACAGGCCACCTGACCAGGAGGAGGAAGGTGATGATGCCTTCTACAGGCAGCTGCAAGCAGCCTCACAGTCACAGGCCCTGGTTCTCATGGGGGCCTTCAACCACCCTGACATCAGCTGGGAAGACCATACAGCTAGGCAGGCGCAATCCAGGAGGTTCCTACAGAGCATCGATGATAACTTTCTGATGCAAGTGGTGGAGGAACCAACAAGGAAAGGCGCTCTCCTGGACCTTGTATTAACAAACAAGGAGGGACTGGTGGAGGATGTGAAGGTCGGAGGTAGACTCGGCTGCAGTGACCATGAAATGGTCGAGTTCAGGATCCTGCGTGGAGGAAGCAGGGTGATAAGCAGCATCAAAACCTTGGACCTCAGGAGGGCTGACTTTGGCCTCTTCAAGGAGCTACTGGGAGGAATCTCATGGGCCAGGGCTCTCGAAGGCAGGGGGGTCCATGAGTGCTGGTCGCTGTTTAAACGTCACTTCCTCCATGCTCAGGAGCAATGCATCCCCCTGAGAAAGAAATGGAGCAAAGGAGGCAGGAGACCTGCATGGTTGAACAAGGAGCTTCTAGTGGAGATCAGGTGGAAGAGAAAGGTCCATGGAATGTGGAAAGAGGGACAGGCCACTTGGGAAGAGTACAGGAATGTGGTCAGAGCATGCAGGGATGCGACGAGGAAGGCCAAAGCCCACCTGGAATTGAAGCTGGCAAGGGATGTCAAAAACAACAAGAAGGGCTTCTTCAACTACATCAGTAGTAAAAGGAAGTCTAGGGACAATGTGGGGCCGCTGCTGAATGAGGCGAGTGTCCTGGTGACGGAGGATGCAGAGAAGGCAGAGCTACTGAATGCCTTCTTTGCTTCAGTCTTCACTGTCAAGGCAGGCCCTCAGGAATCCCAGGCCCCGGAGGTAAGACAAGAAGCCCACAGAGAGGATGACTTTCCCTTTGTCGAAAAGGACTGTGTGAGGGATTGCTTAAGCGATCTGGACACCCACAAATCCATGGGCCCCGATGGAATGCACCCACGAGTGCTGAGGGAGCTGGCGGATGTCATTGCTGAGCCACTCTCCATCATCTTTGAGAGGTCCTGGAGGGCAGGAGAGGTGCCCGAGGACTGGAGAAAGGCCTGTGTCACTCCAATCTTCAAAAAGGGCAAGAAAGAGGACCCAGGGAACTACAGGCCAGTCAGCCTCACCTCCATCCCGGGAAAGGTGATGGATCAGCTTATCCTGGAGGTCATCACCAAGCAAGTGGAGGAAAAGAAGGTTATCAGGAGTAGTCAGCATGGATTCACCAAGGGGAAATCATGCCTGACCAATCTGATAGCTTTCTACGATGGCATGACTGGCTGGGTAGATGAAGGGAGAGCCGTGGATGTTGTCTACCTCGACTTCAGCAAGGCTTTAGACACTGTCTCCCATAACATCCTCCTAGGGAAGCTCAGGAAGTGTGGGCTGAATGAGTTGTTGGTGAGGTGGATTGAGAACTGGCTTTATGGCAGAACTCAGAGGGTTGTCATCAGCAGCGCTGAGTCTAGTTGGAGGGCTGTAACTAGTGGTGTCCCTCAGGGGTCAGTACTGGGCCCAGTCTTGTTCAACTTCTTCATCAACGACCTGGATGAAGAGTTAGAATGTACCCTCAGCAAGTTTGCTGATGACACCAAACTGGGAGGAGTGGTGGATACACCAGAAGGCTGTGCTGCCATTCAGCGTTACCTGGACAGGCTGGAAAGTTGGGCAGAGAGGAACCTGATGAGGTTCAACAAAGGCAAGTGCAGGGTCCTTCACCTGGGGAGGAAAAACCCCATGCATCAGCACAGGCTTGGGTTGGACCTGCTGGAGAGCAGCTCTGTGGAGAGGGACCTGGGTGTCCTGGTGGATGACAGGTTAACCATGAGCCAGCAGTGTGCCCTGGCTGCCAAGAAAGCTAACGGGATCCTGGGATGCTTTAGGAGGAGTGTGGCCAGCAGGTCGAGGGAGGTTCTCCTTCCCCTCTACACTGCCCTAGTGAGGCCTCATCTGGAGTACTCCGTCCAGTTCTGGGCTCCCCACTTCAAGAAAGATGAGGAGCTGCTGGAGAGTGTCCAGCGGAGGGCTACGAGGATGGTGAGGGGACTGGAGCATCTCTCCTACGAGGAGAGGCTGAGGGAGCTGGGCTTGTTCAGCTTGGAGAAGAGAAGGCTGTGAGGGGACCTAATATATACTTACAAATATCTGAAGGGTGGGTGTCAGGAGGATGGGGCCAAGCTCTTTTCAGTGGTGCCCAAAGACAGGACAAGGGGCAATGGGCACAAACCGAGGCACAGGAAGTTCCGTCTGAACATGAGGAAGAACTTCTTCCCTCTGAGGGTGATGGAGCACTGGAACAGGCTGCCCAGGGAGGTTGTGGAGTCTCCTTCTCTGGAGATATTCAAGACCCGCCTGGACGCGGTCCTCTACAGCCTGCTGTAGGTGACCCTGCTTCGGCAGGAGGGTTGGACTAGATGACCCACAGAGGTCCCTTCCAACCCCTACCATTCTCTGATTCTGTGAAAAATCATGCACTTGATTTCAATTTTAAAACCTCTCTATTGCATAGTAGATTAAAGGTGGTAGGGAGACACACCTGTTCAAACCACATTAAAATTAGATGGAAGCGATCAATAGCAGAGACCTGGCTGGGTAAAATACACTTAGGAAGACAAAGTCCTCCTGTGGTCCCAGAGAGTCAATTCCAGCTTCCCTTGGGCGGACTACGGCAGGAGATGTTAGTGAAATGGGCAGCCTGGCTTTGGGTTCCTAGCTGCAGAAAATATTGCCCACAGAGTGAAGGTAGTGAAATGGCACAAACCCAACAAGAGCTTTCTACAGCTGGAGTTGATCTCATCTCTGGGTTTAGGAGTTCTCTATGGCGGCTCAGAGCAAGGCAAGTATAGATGCCCTTGTGAACTAGGGACACCCCTGCCAGAGTACGCTGTCTCCTAGACATGGGTGCACAGGGCTGCTGAAGGAGCTTTCAGTATCATGTGTGATACCTGGGTGGCTGACTGCCACTTCCATCTCTGCTTACCAGCTTTGCTGGACGCTGGGGCTTGGAGATGATGTGCTGGGATGGAAGGCAGGGGTACAGATATCTTTTGGATCCTGGCTGGAGGAGGAGTGTAGGAGTAGAAAGATGACTTTATAATTGCTATTTTTTATCACTGTTTCTGACTATATTGACTTTATACTTGACACAGCTTTGGCTGGCAAGTGAGGCCCAGATACATTCAGAATTAGATAGGACTAGGCTCATTCTTACATGAGAAGAAAATCATCGGTTGCTACAGAAACAGCTCCATATCAGTCTCGTGGGGCATCTTTGCATCTGGCTTTTTTTCCTTCTCTTTTGCTAATCTGTAGATAAGAGTCAAAGCAAGTGCAGCACATCCCACATCTATATAAAAGGTTGGAAGAACTCTGCAGAGAGCAAAGTGTGAAAGAACATCTCGTAGATAAACTGAACTTAAATGAATGAGTTAATTTACACCCCCCTACAATTTTTTTTCTTGTTTTGCAACTCTCGCTGATTTAATTGAGGTGAAAATTAAATGACACCAGTCAGCAAATATTTTAAAGACCACCAAAATCAAGGAAGAAAAAGGAGGTACTCAGAAAGGGAGTTTCATTTAGGAAACGATCTTGGGGGGTGAGTTAGAATCTGTGTTGAGAAAATTGCATATTGCTATGGAATAATCATCCAGACTCACTTTCAGGCAAGCTGCTTAACTTGATAAATTAAGGAATTAGTTAAAAATAAGTGTATGTTATGGGTGAACAGGGACCATTCTGTACACTTCAGACCAGCTCACCAGAGAGGTTTTTCAACTGGTTTTCTGAAATGTAATGAAATTTTGATGCTTAGTAGATTAATATTTATTGAGTGTATCAACGCTTAATTTATTAAAAATTTGCATTCCTTGTATTTTAATTTGATTTATTACTCATCAGTGCTTATTGCATTAATTAAAGATTGTGGTAACTTCGTGGACGTGAAGATGATCTGCTGCAGGTTTGCTGCAGAGCCCTAATGCACTGTAGAGACTGTGACTCTGGGTAGTACCAACCATGGCAAACCCCACGAGGTGGGAAGTCAGTGTGAATCACCAGTGGCCTCTTCCTGCCTTTGGGCTTTCAAATAGTCAGCAAAGTGAAAATGAAGCTGCTGCCCCTTAAGGGTAGGACAGGATTATAGCAACAGAGATACTGTGGTGACACAGGGAAGCTTTCTATTTTCCAGTTATAAATTATGGCTGATGCTGTGGAAGTCATTTTAGTGTTTCTCATGGAATGCCTTTTTGTCAACATGGGCAAAATCCAGCCTTAGCGATCTGGGAAGCTGTCGCCTCTCACCCAACCAAGGACGATAGTCATTACGTTTCAGCCCTCAGGTTGTCAGTGATTCTTGGGACAGTAGGTTGCCTGAAGACTGGGATAGTCCCAAGCATCTCTTCAGGGGCAGGTGTTTGAGAAGTGGAAAATTACTAAAGGCAGAACAAAAAAAGCCAGACATCTTGTGAGATGATTCTTTCAAGAAATCTGTCAAAACAGGGAGAGGGTGATCATGCTGGAGGGGGACAACAGCTGCAATTTGCATCTTTCAGCACTGAAGGGAGAAGCGAATATATAAAGCCCTACAGCCATGATACTTCGGATGCAATTATTTTATTAATCTTTGTGACACTTGTAATGTCTCTCTCTTTAAATTCAAATTCTGCTGCTTTTATAGCTACTCATAAGCGTGTCTGTATGTTTTTTTTAAAAAATCCATCTAGATACTAGACTGCTTGCATCCAGCTGAGCCCTGGAAACGGCAGAGAGCTAGCCCCTGAGAACTAAGAGCAGGCTTGAATTTTCGGAAAGTGATTGGATCCATAATTAGTGCATTTTTGCATGTTTAAATGCATGATTCTGGAATGCACTTTGCTGTTTCCTGCTCTCCAGGGTGTGGGTAAGTGTGCATAAACTTCTCTTGCTGAGCTGAATTAGAAAAACTTCTCCAAGGTCTGCTGAATGTCAGAGCAGAGAATTTTTTTCTCTCTCAGTGCACCGGTCAGGTGGTAACCACCGTGCTCGAGCCTGGAGCATTTGGGTGCAGCCAGTGCCAAGAACCTGGTGGCATTTCAAATCCCTTGAAGCAGTTAGGTGTTAGATGCAAAAGATCAGTGCTGCTCCACTTCAAGTCAGAGAAATAACTTGAGCTTAAAGTTCAACACATGCACAAAGATTTCCTGGATCTGGAGTTAATTTGGTTTTTTCCAAACCCACCTTGAAGGCAATGTCCAAACAGGAAAAAGTTACAAACTGAACATTTATTTGTAATAATTTGATTTTATTTCCCATTTTGTTTTCCTGCAGTATCAAGTTAAGCTATTTATGTTTTTATTTAATGTGTTTTTTTACCCTAGTTAACAGACTCAGGTCAGGACCGGCGGCCAGTTGGGCTACATGTCTTTCTCTCTATTCCAAATCTCTACGTTTTGCAACCTTCTTTCATGCAGGATATTTATATTCTACCTTTTTTCCCAGTAGAGAAGCTTTCACAGAGTATAGGCTTTGGATATATATTTTCTCCTCTAGCTGTTCATTAGATATACAGTGTTTGGAGTTCCAGTTGTGCTGAGAAATGTAAGCAAAGCTTTTGGCCCAGTGGGTGCTAAGCCCTGGCATTTCATAGCTTTGTACACATGAATCAGGATTAAGGCACAGGATCTATATAAAACTGAGCTCATTAGGAGATGTTTCGTCTTATGGCTCCCGCTGGGGAGGTGGGTCCTTTGCTTTCACCATTGCTTACTTTGCTTTATTGCTCCCTGGGAAAGGAGCATGGGGTGCACAGACCCCAGCAGAGTAGGGACAGCATTTCTGAATGGCTCTTGAGGAGGTGACACAAGGCAGCAGCAGGGTCTTCTGCTGCCTTTTACCATTACCCTGGCACGCTTGGAAAAAGGCTTGGCATATTCTGGTCTTAGTATTTTATAATAAAGCAAATGTGATCAAGCACACTGCTAAGGTCATACTGAGAATGACTTATCAGATTCAAGAGAACAAAGAGTACCTATGAAAACAGACAGGAATTATTTTCTCACAAATATGATTTGTGTCGTACAAGAATTAAGGTACTGAAGGCCAGGAAGGTTTCAGAAAATACATTTTTTTTTCAGCCTGACACCCCGCTCAGCTTCCCAGCAGTCTGATTTCACTGTTGGGCGTATAGCTCAAGTGTATTCAGTGGATGATCAACTGTATCCATGCACTTTAGCCAGTGAAGTTTTACTTACAGAGGAATGATGGGTTTGGAAAGGAGTTTCATCAGTCATAATTTCCAAGGAAGAGTGTTCATGGTAGGGAATATGAAGTCAACGTTGCCTCCTCAAGGACTTTAGCTGTCACCCAGGGAATACAGTGAATGCAGTGATGAGAATTAGATTAGAAAAAGATCAATAGGGCTGACAATAAATGAAAGTAACACAGACATTATTGAGCAAATTAGGAGAGAGAAATTAAACTGGACAGTATAATCTTCAATGCCAGCTAGACGCACTAATGTTGGGCAAAGTTAGGCAGAAGACAGTAAATTAGAAAGTGCTGTAAAGAAGAGGC
This sequence comes from Opisthocomus hoazin, assembly GCF_030867145.1. Lineage (NCBI taxonomy): Eukaryota > Metazoa > Chordata > Aves > Opisthocomiformes > Opisthocomidae > Opisthocomus > Opisthocomus hoazin. The sequence goes on from NC_134419.1 coordinate 8,989,049, forward strand.
AGTAACAGTCTCTCCGTCAGATTGAGAAAGCCCTGCTTGTTATGGAAAGCTCTCAGCCCACCAAAGGGTGGAACAGGATGATAATGGTCCAGGAGAACATGGATTTCAGTGGCAGGCTACAGAGAGGCAATGCTGGGGACGTCACCTAAGAATGGGAACACAGAGTAGGCAACAGCCTTGGCTGCATGCTACAGGGGAAGGGGAACTTCAGACACACCCCATCATCACCAAGGCATTGGTGGGACAGCCAGGCAAAAATATTTCCTAACCTTCTCATAGTACAGGTTGGTTTGCCCTGGAAGGTTTGCAGCCCTTCCAGAAATGACTCTTCTGTTTAAACTTGATTATTTACCAGAATAACTCCCTGTATTTTGCTATCTGTACAAATATCCAGTGATGATCAAGTCTGGCAAGCTTTTGGTGTGAGGGATATCTGGTGGCAATGAGATCCATGGGCTGACTGTGCTCAGCATGAAAAGAAAGCTTTCCTTTTATCAGTCTTGAGTTTGTCTAGATCCTCTTGCATGTCTTTGAAAGGTTCACCCCAAGGCAATATAATTGTGTTTGATCACATACAGGCTATGAGTCAGTGACTGATATGAATAAAGAACTTAGAGTCTCTTGTCTGGGTTCCTTGTCTTCTTCCCTGTGGAATCAGAAATCACTTTTATAAATATGTCGGTCCATCTGTGCTTCTAGCTATCCATTTCAAGTATACGTTCCAAAAGAGAAATAGTAACACTTTATAAGTGCAAATAAAAACACATTAAAAGGACTGAGCAAGAGTTTTTTTCTTCCTCATAAAGTACATGTGGATCCCATCCAAAAGAGTTACTGTGAGCCATGTAACTTGTAATTAATTCTGCTATAAATGTCAGAACGCTTACTTTGCAGGTCTAAGCTGACCCACTAAAATTAGTCCCCTTTTAACAATTCCTTTCATAATTTGTTTTTCAGCAGAAACGGCAGCTTGACCTCCTGACAATAACCAGCCCTGGTAAGTGAGCTCTGCCGCACGGCTCTCTTCTCTTTTCTTAAAGAGATCGTTGTCTAAATGTGTTTTTTCCCCATCTCGGACATGCAAAATGAAAAACACTGTTCCCCAGAAAATCTTTCACGTAATAACAAGTGACAGCTATATTGTGCTTGGCAAAGCCCCGGGCAGTTATCCGTTCAGAGAGCTGCCTCTTCAGACTTTTACTCTATGAATTTGAGTGCTGATATTTCTTTAAGCCTCCTGGGGTTACGTTAGCGGTATGTCTGCAGGGCAGATGCCCTTGATTTCCTAATGTGTGTTCAAGTATCATAGGAATGTAAGTTTGACTTTCCTTGGTGGCAAACATGAGCAGTTCGGGGAGAAAGGAGATGGTGGCCCTCTGTGCGTGCGGTGGGAGACAGGAGGTCCGGGCTTAGGTCTGGAGAACCCCAAAGGGGGTCGGAAAATATTTAGGTAAAATTAAAATGCTCTAAATGATCTGTTTCATAATGGCTTTTGTTATTTGTCTGTTGAGGTGATAAACCAAAAATGTGTTACACTGGGAAAGTGTTGGGCCCTTGCGCACTGTGAGTTTTGAAGGTCTCAGCACTATGATTCAAATGCAGGTCATTAGAATAGTGCTCCTTTCTGATCTCAGCTCTTAAGGCTGGGTGCCTGTTAATTTATTGCTATTATTCTGGCTCAATTTCTTTCCATTAACTGCTACAGAAGTTTGCTGCCAACCAGCTTCAGATATACACTGTGCTTGAACTGTACTCCCTTTTGGTTAAGTTTTTCAAATTTTCAGATACATGTACATACTAAGCTTAAGTTTGACTAATGGGTTCTGGCTTTAACTGGGAATAATGTGTTAGCAAAATGAACAGGTGTTATGGGAAGTGAACAAAAAGTGACACACATTTGCTTGGATAACAATTTTGCATCAATAATTGTTCTGACACTCTAAATGTAGATATCATCAGTGACACGATTTCTCCTTCACTAACCTTGTTAAAACAACAAGAATTAAAATAAGGAGGAGGAACACTTTGTTGGGACAGATGTTTGAGGCTATTGGCAATTGCATCACATTTTTGCATGTTCACTTTTCATGCCGTTTGCAATTATGTTAATGTATGCTCAGGGCACTTGCTGATAAAAGCAACAATACAGCGTGATACAGCCATTGTCACTCTTCTGACTGTAACTTCAAGGACAAACAAAGCACATTTTTCATTTTTCGTATCTTCAGCATTCCCTATTTCTAGAGGAAAAAGAAAAAAGTTCTCTGAAGGTCTTCATCACAATAAACACTCAGATCTTGCATAAGGGCATTAAAGTCCACAGACATTTGGTTGGGGACCAGAATAACTTAATATGAGACTTTTCTGTAAAATGAATTTTTGATACTTTCCTCATAAATTCAGATACAGTATTCACTGGAACAATGAAAGGGTTGACTGAATTGAGTTTGTGCATAGGTGTGATCACAGTAAGTAGTTATTGCTTCAGATCTCTCAGTTTAATATAGCAATCTACTAAATCAACGCAGCAATTAGTTGGAAGGATCAAAATAGCTAAATACTAAACCAGCTTTCAATAACAGCGCAGGTAGACATACTGCACTAAAAGGCGGGAAAAAAGCTTTCCATAACATGCATTTTTTCTGAAATGCAAGTTTTACCCTTTGATACTTCGCCAGAAATCTACAATAATTGGCTACATAGGAAAAAAAAAAATTATACCATGATTATATAATTGAGTGCCTAAAATTTTGCTTTCAGTAAAGGCATTTTCAAAAGAAGCCTGATGCTGGGTCAGGCGAAACTTACTTAAGAGCCTAAAGCTGAGGTTTTTGAAGAGGCTGAAAGAGTTAGGCACTTAATTCCTAGTAGGACTGGAAAACGTCAACCTGTGGATTAAAGGGTCTAGTCTAGGCTTTAGAAACACAAAAATAAAATAAAATAAATCATAGTCTTGAGGCTTTCATCTGTCTTTGGAGACTGCGACTTTTCAATATTTCATTCTTTGAGTCCTAAGCTCTAAGATCTGACATCAACAGTCTGCTTTTACAAAGTCGTGATATCATTTATGATGGCTGAGATCAGCCATAATCACTGTCATCCCTTAATTTACTGATTCAAATTAAGGACTGGGCTATTTATTTGCAGCTGTTAATCCTCTGGGAGTTGTTCCTGTTCTCCACCTTGCCGCAGGCAGGCAGCCTTCGTTTGTGGTGGAGGTCACTCAGCCTTATTTATAGTATGAAAGTCCTCCGTGTCTCACAAGCAGTATCAGCCACCAAAGCCTTATTGCTTAATTGTAAGAATAGACAAAGGACTTCAAAACCAAAGGTGACCTCTGTGATTTGCACCTCTGTCATGATGAATATCATCTTTCTTGTGTGTGTATGTGAAATTCCCGAACCAGTTTTTGTACGTTTAGTCAAGAATCACTCAGTGATCCCTTGCAGGTATTACAACTGCTCTTCTCCATGTGCTGCTAAAAAAAATTTCCAAAAATTGATCAGTCAATTAATGAGATTAATTGCAAGGTAAAATAATGCCATTAATGTCAATAAAGGGCTGTTGAGACACCAGTGCCAAAACATTCAAAAGAGAGTTTGTGGGATCATAGAAACCTTAATGTTACCTCATGGTAGTTGTGCTGTTCCCCGTGGCCGTGGCTGTTGCACGATTCCCCAGTACTTCACCGATGGGTAGGACGTGGTGCCCATTCCTTGTGCCCTGAACCCCCACCCTGCCCATGCTATGACGAGCCCACCATCCGAGGGTGACCCACCGCTGCCTCTTGCCTTGCTCCAGATGGTTCCAAACACTGAGCAATGTGCATGCAGCTCTGCAAAACCTGGCTGAGCAGGTGCTTGACATAAAAGCACAGTTGTACATTAAACTGAACAGGTATAGATCATATATCTGTAACCTGGACTGAGGGCACTCTGGAAAAAAAAGGAAAAAAAAAAAAAAAAAGAAAAACGAAGACATGCAGAGGGTGAGACCCGCAGCTCCAACTACACATTTTGCATGCAACATACCGAGCTGACCTGTTCCAGTACCCCTAAGAAAATAGCTACGGAAAGCTCCACGATGTGCCCCAAACTGGAGGAAGCCTTTGCTTTGCTGTGAATCTCCAGAAACAGCCAGACACAAATGATGCATAAGCTGGGAGCGAGCCAGACTCCCTCATGCTCAAATATATTCCTTTGAAGTAACTGACACCCATGTAAAATGTGGAGGCGAGTTCACTGCTCTGCCTTACTGCTGAGTAGCTGGAGGAATGTTAAGTTAAATTTATCCATGCTCTCACCACACTCCTTTCTTCTTGCCCCTTGACATGTGAGTTACAATTAGACTGTAACGTGCTGTATGGTTCAGGGTGCCGGAGTCAGAGCTGATGTGCGCAGTGGGGTGGGGGAAAGATGTTAAAAATTCATTAGTAGCTGGCAGGGACATGCTGGCAGGGAGTGGGACATAATGAGATTTAAGTTTTGGTAATTTAAATTTTCTTTAAACTTACTTTTACCTCTGAATTTGATCCAAAACATTTCCTTAACACTTCTAGGTGACTTTAGGTTTTAGGACGAAATCTTCAGGTGGTTTAATTTGGCCTTGCTGCACAAATGAGATGAGGATCTGCCCTTAATTTCTACATGATTATGTTCTAGTAACACTTTGAACATCCACATGCAATCACATCACATTTTGTGGTAACCACTCAATAGCTCCAAATAAGATATCCCTGTTTCCATAGCTTTTCCATGGAGACAAAGCTTTTTGCATCTCCTGTGTTTACGATAATAATACAGCTTTCCAACTTCTCAGTAAGGTAAGTTCATCTCCCACTGAAGTATTTTTTAATTATTGATACCATAAATGGAAGTGTGTTGGAAACTATTGGCTTTGAAAATAGCTTACATGTGATATTATCCAAGAACCATCAGGAAAATTCTTTTGAAATTCTCTTTGATTCAGCCCTCCTCAGGGCTTTATCCTTCTCTACCAGTCTCTCTACTGCCAATTTAAAATAACATTCTCTTGAAATCAGTGCAATGTCAGGAGAAATTCATCAGCACCGTAGGTGCATGTTTCCCAGATGTATATAAACTTACTACATTTGGCAGCAGTAAATTGATTGCATTTAAAAAACCTAGGGTAGTTGAATATTCCATAGTGCCCAGCTTGGCTACAGCATGGAATATAAAGTATTTAAGTTTCTTTCGGCTCTGTTCTAGGTGAAATCAAGTAAGAGCTGACTCCATAATTCCTTCCTTATGATTTACTCAGATTTTACTCTGACCACATTAGAGGTTAACATGCAGGGATGGAGTAAGATTTCCTAATCTCTGTGGAGTGACACTAAGATTTGATCAGAAATGTTAATGACTTTGTGCATGCTTCCCCCTACTATTCAAGCTCTTGCACTTTAAAACAGGGAAAAAAGCTTGATTTTAAAAGTAGTTATCAGACTTCTCTATGTGGTGAAATATTCTCCCCCCTTTAATATCATCAGTGCTGCATGCTCTAAAAATGTCTCCATTTCATTAATTTGTGATACACTGCTACACTGAATTCTTTTAAGGTGGCTTTAGTTTCTGCCATACATATTTTACTGCTTTAAATTATAGATATAGGACTGTTGCCTAGCTAATTTCCTCTGGTTAGGAAAATATATTTCTACTCTCCTGGCATTGCATAAAGTGATATGTGGGATTTGCTACATTTTTTAGCTGATTTAAGTTTTGCATTTCTGCTTATTACTGCTTATGAGACCTCAAGTAAAACTACGTAAAGGAAGGAGTTTTACAGTATATTTGAAAGTTTCATTTAACTGAATTCCACGACTAAGCCCCCCTACAAGACTTTTCCATTACCTTCCTGAGTAGTCTGGCTATCTACTTCTTCCTAATTGAAGCATGAAAATAATATGAACTCAAAGTCATGAAGCTATAAGGCAGGTATTAGTAAAAATGATACAGAGTAATAAAATGTGACAGAAAGTTGTTTGCTCCTAAAACTCGGGTACTATTTTTGCTAGTCCTTATTAATCGTACATTGATTTTGGTCTAAGTATGTGTCAAGGGATAGCATCTGAGTTTTTAAACAGCCTAACATAATTACTGTTCATGTTTGTTAGTGATGCTTCACATGCTATTTTATTTGGAAAGGAGCTGGAGAAAAGAAATTATTGTCTTTCCAGTAATAATTGAGTCTTTTAATGCTCAGTGATGGATAGGAGTGAAACGATTTCCCACATCACTAAGACACTGGGTGTTAATCCACCCATTTGCCCACAATAATATGAAATTATCTGGGAGGACAGTACCTCATTGCTCAGCAAGGCAATAGACCCCAAACGGCTTGTTTGAACCCACAGTCGAAGAATTTTTTACCATGCAAATAAAATATATATGCTGAAGTCTCAGCTCAAGGTGAAATTCCAGCGTTGTCCATCTTAGTTGAATCCTAAAACTACAAAATGAAGTTTGTTCTAGACTTGATGAAAATTTAGTAAGATGAAGTAGTAACCGAAAGCAGAGAGAAAATTTGTTTTTGGTTTTTTTTCATGCCATTAGGTTGGTTTCAGCTGTCCTGAGGCTAATTAGGAAATCTGACTGTATCCAATTCCTCATCTTCACTGTATCTGAAGAGCTGTAAGAATTTCCATTTGCTATGATAAGGACAAGTAATATTGTTGCTTGTAATTACCTATTCGTGCAGATCAGTACCTCCCTAATTCTTACTTAAACCTCTCCGTTTGCTGGAATAGTGACTGCAGAGATGCTACGTACTCTCTGAATGGTGTTGCTGTTCCCACCATCTTTTCCCTGCTCAGACAGTTTTTATTTACAACATGTCCCAAGAGAGTAAGAAGTCCACCCTGATCTTTCTGCCTGTCCCCTGACCTATCCCGATCTGTCTCCCCAAAAACCATCTATACCCATCTCAAATATCACAGTTTTGAGATCTATTGAAATGACACTCTTTTTTTTGATCCAATAATGAAACCATATTTTTTTTCCATTTAGTTGCAAAATATTTACTTTTAGTAAGACTGTTTCATCCCCACCTTTGCATTTAAAAAAAATGACCTTTTTTGGATACATGTAGAATAAGCGATATTTGCAAAGTCAAAAAAAGACTGCAGAGAAGATATCCTAAAGGCTAATCCATTACTTTTGAAGAAAAATATCAAGCTTTTCCACAATACCTTATTATTATTCTGGGTCACCATGATGTTTCCATGCACCTTGGCATGTCCCTTTAATTGGATCCTTACATAGGAAGGTCCGGCAAGCTTGCATTGAAAGCTGACATTTCTAACTAACTGACCTTTTCAGGCCCAGTGATACTCCTATAATGATTATCCTCTAGCATTGTTTGGACACAATACCACATACTTCACAGCACATACAGAATATGTTCTTTGAGAACTATTCAAAATGCCCGATCTCAAGTTAGCAAAATGAGAAAATTGGGTGCAAACATTCATCAGAGTGTTATTGTGCAGGTATCGATTTGAATGCCCTTTCATTTCTCTGGGAAAAAGTGTTGTATTATAGAGCTCTAAATTAACTTCTGTTCTGTTTTTTTTCCCCAGTAAGTATAAAAAGGTCAAATTCATTCATAAGGCTGAATAGATTTGCAGGATATAAGCAATAAGATAGCAATCAACCTTCAAATAACCTTTAAAGAGACAGTATCTTTTCTTATGAACAGTAATTGATCTGCTCATTAAGTCACTGCATACTCTTTGGGGCTCACCTAGGCAAAAATGTATAAGACCCATGACAAAAGGATGTCAGCTAAAACAAAATGGGAATAAATCCTCATGTGGGAATATAAATATTTTACAGCTTTTGGGGGGTGTAAAGCTGCTGAAAGTATTGACATTGCGATGTGAATTCCCTGACGTGGCTGTCATAAGGCTGAGTGAAAAAGACATAGAAAAGACCTCGAAGAGTGAATTTGGTATTAGTGAGGACGACAACGGTAACATGCTCATACATGTCTGAAACCTGAACACATCTTCAACTTCCCTTCTGAATTTAGTAGCTTATGTGGGAGGGCGATCATTGCTGTTTGCCTCCGATCGGTCTACATATAGGGGGTGTACGTATAGAGGGATTTTTGCAAGGGAGCCTGCTACACATCGTGTCTGGTTTGCCACTGTGTATTTTTAAGAAAAGCCAGATTGTCAAGTAATGGCCTTCTTTGCACCATGAGTGCTTTTTGGATGCATGGGGGGGAGTAATCATCTCTGCCTACGCAGAAATAAAACCTGCGTCCAGCTTATATTTCTGCTTCCCTGACTGCAGCCCGCTGTAACCTTCACACGGTCTGGGGCTGTGTCGCTGCAGCTCCGCTTGTGTAAGCCAGAGCGGTTAAAGGGCTGCTGGAAATTTTTTCAAGGAAGCACTATTTAGCCAGAGACTCGCTTAAATAACAGAGATTGTCAATTTAAGATACCAATCAGAAGATAGTGTTCTGTCCATGTCCATATTTCATTTCTGCATGTAAATCCATGTTATGTTTTTAGTATTATTTTTTATGAATTGCACATATGCTGAGGACTATCTGTGCATAATTGATTACAAGGAGTTGTCTTGGTTTTTATCTTTGATCAGAATTTTCAGAAGCAGCAAGTATCCCAGGTGACGAGGGTTTTTATGCTGTAAATGTTTGCACATAATGCTTTCTGTTTTACTTCACAATGTGCAGAATGAGCATCTGGCTCATTTAGAGAGAGTGGAAATGAGCAATTCTATGCACAGGTGTATTATGCTCCTTCTCTTTTTGCGTAAGCTTGAGGAAAACTTAAAATAATCTTCTTTTTTTCTCCCCAAACCCCACCCTTTCCCAAGTATCAGATGCTTTTAGAGAGAATGGAAAGCTTTCTTCATTTTTAATTAAATTTTAATTTGCAAGGGCATCTGTATGGAAACATTCTCTTCGCTTAGGAATTTTTGTTCGTTGAATTCTCTGCTGAGTCACCTGAATAAGACTTAGTGAAAATCAGTGTATTAAATATCTAGAAGGCAGCAGAGGATTATATTGACACTACAAAATGGAGTACAAGAGCAGAAATGCGTGAGCTAGCAGAGACCTGAACAGCAGAGCTGTGCTGCTTGCAGCAGACTCACCAGTGTGTGTCCAGATGTGGACAAGCCATGTTATCAGGGTGCTACGCCTGAGAAAAATAAACCCTTAATCTCCTTTTTTTTTTGTTTTTTAAACTGGCTTTAGAGTGCTGTCATTCCAGTGCTTGTGGTTTTTTTTAACGTCACACATACAGCTAACTGAGCTTCATTTCTATTTTGGTTGCACCCATATATCTCAGTCCCCAAGGGTGTCGTTGTGCTGGATGCCCACAGTGTGACGCAAAGCTGCCCCTGAACAGCTGGAGACTTAAAAAGATAATGCAAGGGGCAGTGGGCAAGAAACATGGAAAAATATTGTCAGAAAGAAAGTATTATTTTAATAGAACCGCATTTCATTTTTGAGAAGCTGCCCACTACTGTCTTTGTCGCCTTCCAGACTCTTGTGCCTCTTTACTACCCCTTTTCCCCAGTCTCTGGTGTAACAGAAAATGGCAAAACAGTGATGATTATACAGCTACAGTGGATGGGACTGAAGGAGAGAGGAGCTGGAACGCACAAAGGACTTTTCCTTAGCTCATTTGTTTCTAAGAATTGCCAGTGGGCTCATTTTTTTTGGTATGCAGAACATTTTCCGTTAAAGCAGTCAGCCAAGGTCACTGGGAAACCCACAAGAAAGCACAACCTAGAGCCTTTATTATTATTTTGAGCTTGTAACTTGAAGGCACAAAGGAATTTTTAGGAGAGATTTGAATAGGGAAGGTGTGATGGTTTTGTGAATTCAGACTGAAAGTGCAGGATAACCCATGGTGGAAAAGTGACTAGTTCATCACGCGGCTCAGTGTGGTATTGGAGGGAGTTATCTGAGATGCTGCTAAATGAGATAACGTGAGTACTGTTAGGCAGTAGTATCACTGCAGTGTCCTTAAAAAGCAGGTTAATGGAAGGTGAAATACTGTTTTAACACCACAGTCTGCTTCTAACGTTGCAGCTAGCTGTGGTATCTGTACAAGACACTGCACTGGACCATGTAGGTGCTGTGAGTGCCAGGACAGAGAGTGCCGGCAGAGGAGCAAGGCAGGGGAGGGCAAGGGACTCAAGCAATATAGTACAAGGGCTGCAGTGGGGCCTGGGGAGGGCAACATAAACCACGAAGTTGCATGTGCTGGGCCATATGAAACAAAATGAAAATAAGTGTGTTTGAAATCTCTATGAGACAGCAGGGGATTATATTATCCTTGATGTTTTTATTGTATTGCCTGCCCTGTTACAAAGCTGCATGCATTGTCCTTATCCTCTGGGGACTACAGGAAGGAAGCAAGAAATCTCTGTTGAGACCTTGATTTTCCTGCCCATCCTCTGGGCAGCCTCAGAGCTGTACTCTCTGAGGCTCTAAATTCTGCTGTGCTGCTGTCATCCCCTGTGCTAAACCTACCTACTTGCTGTTCCTCCCAGGTACTGTGAGGGTGCAGGGTCCATGGCTGGATGCAAAAGGAATTCTTATCTGGCCACTTAGACTTGCTGCCCATTTGCTTTGGGATCTGATCCAGAGAACTTCAGTTGCCTCTTACTTGGACCAAATCCCTAATTGTTGTCAAAGCTTTGAAAACCTGACACTGAGAGCAACTTCACGCACTGCGTTAGCATGTGATCCTGAACTGAACCCCCTCACTGCAACAGGGGGGCTTGAATTTTGGTCTTCAAGCACTGAAATAGCTTTCTATATACTAGGAAAATTTCCTGTGTGGTCTAATTTGAGTACCTGGGTCTGGGCTGGACCACTGGCAGCAGCACGGCCAAGCAAGAGGTTCCCATCCCTCTGCCCCCCAGGACCCAGGCGCAGGTGGTCACCTCTGTCATAGTGTTGGCTTTCCCACCAGCTGCGTGGACACTTGCGACATCTCAACAAACGCCTCCCGAAGCAGGAGCCATGGTGCCCTGTGCGTTTGTACCTAGAACAAATAGAGATACTATATAATAGTGCTGCTGCTAATAAATATAAACCATATAGATGTCAGGTTGTCCTGAGAATGTATTCTCCCCACAAACCAGGTGGCTCTACTGCGGTGTTCAGGAATTAACTGCAGGAGTATTACTCTCTTAAGGCTTTGTGTTATAGTTCTGTTTTCTTCACCTTTAACCCCACAATGGATTATGACCATACTTTCTCTTATAACTAAATGCTCTTCTGTCCTTTGACAAAACAGATTTGTGTCTTTTCATAGCTTTCTGTAGAGGGCTAATAATACATGGGAAAGCTTTACTGCCCACAGGAGACTTTGCCTGGCCGTAATAATAAGAAATGCTGTTGAAAAGTCATGATCAATGTTAATTTAGTTATTTTTCATTTTCTTTTTTTATAATGAAATCTTCTACTTTGTGGATTTTATCCAGTGCTACCCCATGAATTGCTCATTGGAGAGAGGGGTCATTGGTTATAAAAATGAGTTCTTGTTGTTTGTCCTCATACAAAAATAACTGCAATATATTGAAATGATGAATTTAAGGGAGAAAAAAAAGTGGAATCTTGGACGTACACAAGATGTAAATATTGTTTTCCAGGTTTTATGGTTCCCAGATGCCTCCTCTAATTGCATAGCTAACCCTGAGTTTATTAAGTTATTTTCCAGAGTCAAACTCATTTGTAAACATGTCAGAATAAAATCTAAATTTAAAAAAAAAACCCCTTTGGACTAGAATTCTGGAGTGATAAACAAACTAATTTAGAATGTATTTGCATGTAATTTACATGGGCCAAAATAGGATTGCATGTGGTTTGTAAATACAGGTCTTGAATCTATTTAACATTACAGAATAGCACAGAAGAAATTAATTGTAGCTTAAAAATAAAAAGGTTAAAATAATAAAAAGATGGCTTAAAATGGCCCATGTTTGAACGTGATTCAATGTGCAGAAACTGGTGAGGAGAGATAAGCACGCAGAGAAAGCTGTGAATTCTAGCAGCAACATCTGTAGTAGTTAGAATACTATGTTTTATAGCAATCCCTTACCTCCCCCCATGGACATTACTATGGCATGCAGTATATTTATTATTCACTTTCTGCAAGAGATGTTTTCCTAGCACAGCCTTAAAAATAAGGTCTGTTTCCTTTCTTTTAATGTTCAGACTTGTTGAAATATAATGCTTCCACTTGAAGCACCTTGGCCACTATAGCCTGTACTTTTTGGCACAAGATAACAATTTATAATTATCTGTCTTATTACAGCAGGTTAATCCTCCACTTTGCTAGGTACAGTCTACATCTGGCAAAGGCCTGTTGGTCACTGCTGCCTGCGAATCTTCCAACCTGAGTAGACAAAGTCACTTTGGAAAGGGAGAAGAAGGTCATACAAGCCAGTGAGCAGCATTGGTGATGGGACTTATAAAGTGATGCTGAGAAGAGGGGACACTGAAGGAGGGGGAAGCTTGGAGCAATGACCACATGGAGGTGGCAAGGTCTTGTCAGGAGAGTTGCAGGTGCTCGGGGTGCAAGAAGATTCATGTGCTGGTTATTTCTGTTCTTGCACCTGTCAGAAGGAGGCTCCGACTGAATCCTCCACATTTTTTTCACCCAAAACACTGTATATCAAGAGGCAGGATGGAGGATACCATCTATGCCTGCTGCTTCAGAAATATGCAGGACAGAGGGAAACATCATCTGTGGCAATCTGAGGTAGAAGAAGTAACACCGGCCATGAGAGACAGCAGGTCTTGTTTTGGCTACTCGGCTTCTGCTCCTGCTCTCAATGCTGAAATGCATTCTGGGCCTTGGGATTAAAGCAGCCGTGGTTCTGAGGGAAGAGGAAATGCTCTTTGGATAGAAAGGGATTGAGTAAATCCATATGTAAGGACTGAACTTAGTAGTACTGAAATGCATTGCTGGAGTTATGGGGAAAGGATGCTTTATTTACTTGGAAAAAAAAAAAAAGTAATGTATGTTTTCAGGTTTGTTTTCAAACACCAGGGAATATTTTCTTCTGTATTCACAGCCTTCCAGCCCAGACTTTAGAAATGGCAGCAAAGTGGTCCTGAAATACTTGATGTAACTGGTTCTGTAGAGCTCATCTGTGTTGAATCTCACTTATTTTCAGACTTCTCTGAAAACATGTGGAGATGTAAGGATTTCCCCACTGAATCCTATGATTTTTTCTACACTGGCTTAATTTCATATATTTTCTTTACTTTTTAGACAAGGGGGAGGAAAAAATAGGAGTGGAGGGGGAAAAAGCAAGCTTTCTGGGGAAGGAGACAGAGCTCTGTTGTGTATTTGCTACTTAGCATTTTGCTGGAGTACCATGGAAGAATATTTATTATCAAGCAGGAGCAGATGTCAGGAATCTTTCCATAATTTTTTCAGGTCATAATACTTCTATTTCAATGTGCAGATAAATGTCTCTAAATATTTTCTTGTACTTCTTATCATTTCATCTCCAGAAGAAATTAATTGTAGCTTTAAAAAAAACCATTTTATTTCCAATTTGGCTATAAACCATTTTGTATATCTGCTTTAAATGTTAATTATTAATTAGGATATAATCTATTTAAGTCTCTTTAGCTGTCCGTTTCTTCTGAAGAAGGCAGCTGGATGAAATAAGAAAGATGCATCATTATACAGATGATAAATTAGCCTCTTATCCCAGGAGAAGACAGTTTCTCAACACCAAGTTTGAGACATAGCACGGGCTAGAGTGGAGGAGTGTCCCTGCTTCTGTTCACTTGGTGTTTGAGACACAGCATGAGTCTCCTAAAATGGCTTTTATAATTAAATCATGGGTAGTAGTGGAGCATCGTTCCCGTAACTTCCATTCTGCCAGAGTTATTGTTGCTGGTGAGTGGACTTAGTGGGAGGCTGGTGGTAGGTTAAGTGTTTTTAAGTTGCATTTGAAATTGAGGAGTTAGAAAAACAATAGCAGGTGAGATTAAAAAAAAATTCGAACAAGTCATAAAAAGCTTTTTCACATATCCCAAGTGGAGCAAACCCCTTATAAAAAGAGCAATTAAGCTGCAGCACTAGTATGTCTTGAAAAAATCTGCTGACTTGAATTTGCTATTTTGGATTTTTTTTTAATGTGTTGTTATACAAATGAATGGCTTCTTGACAGAAAATATGTCATGTCTACCTTTATCAGCTGAGTCCTGAAGATGAAGTGTGAGCCTGGTAATTAGCACCAATGACCAGCTGTGAAAACAGGAGATTCTCTCATTTTTTTTTTTTTCCAAATATTTACATTTTTTATCTCTTATTTCAAATTTTATTATAATTTTCAACAGTGACGGACACACTTTGGGTTACAGTGTGTATTTAGCTCTTTCCTTTTTTGCCAAGATAAATGCAAAAAAGAGCCCCTGTTTATATGAACAGTATGTATACGGACTTATCTATATGAACAGTTGAAAAGCCGGGCATTAGATTGCATAGCTCATCAGTCTAGCTTCAAACCTTACCCAGAAAACAGATGAATTACTTTGGAAATCTGTAGTGTGTTCCTGAAACTTTAAACGATACCATTGTGTTGCCTGATGCAGCTTAGCGGTTCACAGATCAATAGCTGGTGAAGCCAGAACATTTTCTCCTGTATTTTGTCTGTATCCATTGTTCATAGATGATCAGTTCCAGAAGAAAACACTGTGTCCATGCTGATGTTACCCCCAAAAAGTTCCCTCACTGGAACACAGAAACCCAGCCCAGTTCAGATGCACTTGCAAAAGCCGTAGAGTTAAATTACAGATATGTTTGTAATACTGCCAATAATGTGGCCTGATTTCTTTTATTGTAACTCAAACAGTCCTGTGCTGTTGTGACCTTGCTAAGAATCATGGAGGAGACAGACGCAATTGAACTGTTGTTCTCTCCAGGACTCGGGCAGGAAGCTCAGGCAGATGGTCCGTTTGGGATCCAGAGCCAGAATACTTGCATGTTCCTAATTTCCTTAAAATGTGGCTGGCAAAAGTGATGTTCATCTGTGATGGACTTACCTTGCATGATGAAATCCAGAAAGCAAGTCACGGCACCCAGGATTATACTTCATTACATAGAAGCTAAAAGCTCCTTAAGATAAATGGATGCAGTGCCACAAATTTGTGTGCGGTAGCATTAACCTAGCTTTTACCTCTCAGGAGTGACATCTTAGAGTCATTGCAAATGTCTGTTCGGAGCACAACAGCAGTCAAAAATGCAAAGAGTATTTGAAAATATTAGGAAAACTAGAGGACAAATTGTATGCAACAATACACCACTCTCAAAATAGGTGGCAGAGCTAGCAAAAGTACTGTGAAAGACAACAAAGATGATCAGTAAAATGGCTTCCATCTAAAAAGAGATCAAGTAGAAATGTGATTCTTCTGTAGGATCTGCCACTAGTGTAAATGGAGCTTGAATTGAGTTTCTAAAGTTCACGGGGGGTTTTTCACAGTTAAAAAATGCTGCAGCCACTGCCGCATAACTGTATTTTGAACCACATGATGATGGACAAATACAGCAATAAATACAAGTTACTACTGGCCCAGGTAGCATAACAAGTTTATATTCATTAAGGGTGAAGAGAAGACAATTGCAACCTGTACTACGGTTTGCTTGAGGACTAAATTCCCACAGATGCAGACATTTCTTAGCAAATATATAAAGAGAAAATGTGCTTTTTTCTTTTTTTTTTTTTTTAAGAAAATATATTGATTGCATGTCTCCAAAACCACATGCCTTGACATGAAAGAAAACAGTTTTGGCTAAAAATCTGTTCTGGTTCAGTAATACAGTGAAGAGACCATTAAAAAGTAAAACTCAAATATTTATCCCTAATGGGAAGAAGGGACATAAATAACTATCGAGTATAAATAGAAGAAGTGGATAAAAAGAAGAAAAAGAAAAAAGGAAACAAAAGACATAAAGGAAAAATCCATGTGGGTGAACCCAAAAGTTCTAGTTTTAGTATATTTGCTAAGATCTCTTTTATTCTAAATAGACTTAAACTCTACAGCTTTTAGTTATAATGATGATGCAGAAAAGGCAGATGCATTCAGTAGGAGCTTCTTTTGGTTTCTGTCAGCTTGGGATGAAATGCTTTCAAATCCACGAGTAACGGAAAAGATTGTTCTAATCTCTGCTAGGGATAAACCCTCTGAAATCAGCAGACTGAGACAGACATTTCTGATACAGGCTTACTAGAGGAGCTGGGATCACCTCAGAGCCAATGCCATTGCTAACGAATGTGTCTTGGAACTTGGGGGATGCCGTTTTCTTGTACAAGTACTCAAAAAGGTGACCAGTGTGACTCAGGTTGGCACAGACTGGTATTCTGACAACAACCCCCAGGAAACTAACTAAAAGACTGATGGAGGTTTAATTAGCAAGTTAAACACAAATGGAAGGCAGTCAGCATTTCACGAGAAAGAGCATTTATCAAACAATTCATCTCAGCCTTTGAGTATGTTATAAATTTGGTTGATAAAGTTAGCTGGGTAATCTTTTTAAGGTGTTTGATTTAGTATCTTACAACTTTTTAAAAATATAGAATGTATTAAATAGGTCAAAGATCAGTCAACTTACACATCTCACAAATCGCTCATCATGGGGGAATCTCACTTGAATAGGGCTCTTCTTAATGGGTTTCTTTTCACGGTAGTGGGCCCAATGCTATTTCTAATGATGATTTGTTGGTGATTAAAACATCACTGTTGAGTGCTAAAGAAAGATGTAGAGAGGTTAGTCATACAGTGTAACCTTGATCTCTTGATGGGCTGGATCAATTCGCAGAATACGGATTTCAATACAGCAAAAAACAGATTCCTGCTTCTTAAAGCCAGGAATGCAGCTGAAGCCTGCTTAATGGAGCAGTATTGACTGAAAGAATCTAGGATTGTGTTTGTCAAGTAATTAAACTGGATGCAGCCTAGAAATGTATATACCCAAACCAATAATATTTTTTTCTCCTGAATATACAGAATATACACAGGGAAGTAGAATGGATCAGAATGTCAAAGCTATCTCAGAATATTTTATACCTCAACATGTGCTATTCTGGTATCCACTTACAAAGAAAAGGCACTGAAATATCAGGGAGTCGGGAATACATTTTAAAATACAAGGCTTTAAACTTTGTTTAGCTCAGAAAAAGTGAGACAGGGAGGTGAAGAAATAAGCATTTGAAGCTAGGCTCTGAGTCTACTGATAGCATGTGTGTGTTTGTTTTTAATACAGACAACTGATCTAAATTACATTTCTACTCATATGTGATTTACCTTTTGCATAGCCGCCTTTTGTGCATGTACATGTTCATGTTTGCATAAATCAGAGAGCTACACTCAAAGGCTTTAATGGAAGTGATGTCCCTGTGTACATACAAAATAGGAGGTCAATTTACAAGCAAGAACATTTTTACAGCAAAGAACTGTTAAAAGATGTTTTGTGTATCTCTCATAACCAGCATCAGAATCCCATGGCAACAGGCAAAGGTCTTTTGTACAGCATGATATGGACTTTCAAGTGTAGTGTTTACAGTAGTACTAACTACACTGGATGGTGCATGAACTGGACTGGTCGTCTCCAAGGCTGACTGAAATGATATGAACTTGCCTACAATGCAGAGGTGAAATCATTGCTTGCCTGAGTTGAGATTCAAGTAAATAAATAATTTACAGCTTTGTTTTGCTCTGAATCTCTATATAATGCTCAGACGCTGTCGAAATGGGCAGAGTATCTGAGACAGATTTCTGGGAAGACCTGCCCTTTAGTCAAAAGAGATAAATGTGTCCGAGTGTTACCAGGGTGTGATCAAAGTGAAGAGTTATTATGCTAATAGAGAGCAATATAGTTAGAAAAGCTACCATAACCAGTATAGTTAGAAAAGTTCTACTGTAGTTTCAACACAAGAGCAGAGATCAGAAATAAGCTCTTAAATACTCAGTGCATTTTTTCCTAACTTTCAGGTGACCAATTACACCATGTAAATTATTAAAAGTATTTCATGCCATGTTAAGCAAAGAAGACATAAACAAGAGAGAAACATGGGAGTAAAGCACAATAATTTATCTGCTGAAGTACTGTGAAGTTAATAGCACTATATGGGCAAATGAGAAGATGCATAGAAAATAAAAAATGGCTGGATCAGGCATAGCATTGGGCGGTCCACCAAAAATGACATTTCTGTTGCACTGCCTTCCTCTTCCACTTTGAACAAAGTGTCCAATGTGACGAACTACAGCTGGAAATCTTTGGACTACGTTGCAGTGTTCCAGAAAAAAAGCTGTTGAGAGCATGCAGAATAAGGAGCAAACAGAGCAGTCATTCTTCTGAAACAAAACCATATTACTCTTATTTCAGATGTGGAACTCTGACAACATCTCACAAAAGTTAAAGATCAAACTAGAAGTGGGGATCTCACATCGCTAAACCAATAACACGGAAGAAAAATAGCTTGCATGAAGTCATACGTTACTTTGCTGCTTTACAGGACATTTTTTTGGCTGGTTGGAAGTTTGTGTTTCCCCTTAACAGGCAAAAGAATTTAATGGCTTTGTATTGTTTGGAGTTGAGTGAGTGCCTGCAGGCTTGCTTGATGAGAAAAGTGACATCCTGAGGAAACATACAGCAAATTGCAAACAAAATCCTTATTAGTAGTGGCAGTTACCTCCTGGAGTAGGATTGATTTGGAATCCCTGGAAGGATAGTGCTCTCCTCGCTCAGGCAACTTGACAAAGAAGAGCATTTCTTAGGAGTTCATATTCAAGTTGTGTTCGTGGTAAATAGCATTTAACTTTCGGATTCAAAACAATTAAAGCAAGGTACTGAATGTCACTGTGCCTGGGAGATTCATTTCAGAAGTTACACATACAACCCTTTTCTATTGCAAATGTGATAAAAAAAGCTGTTGCATCTCCTCATCCTTAGGGTGGTTATGAAGAGTGACCGGGATTCAAAGATTTGGGCTGCCCCCAAAGAATGACCGCATTCACTGTGGGGATCTGTATTTTGTCTCGGCTCAGAAACCCAGATCATTTTGATCCATCCTCTGCCATACTCTGGAGTGTGACAGGGAGGACATAGAGACAGTCTGGACTATTTGACAACAGCAATGTGAAGCAGCAGACGTGTTATTTTGGAAACTTTTTTTCTAAAAAAAAAAAATATGATTTTTCATATGTAAGCAGTGTAATAACAGCCTTGACAGGAATCAAAACAATCTGCAGTATTTGTTTCATTTCCCATCAGCCAGTACTTTTATGTCACTGCAATAAGAATTGAAAAGTACCAAAGTGTTTGGTCCTCTTTGCCCCATACAACTAAAATATCTGAAAACATTTACTCCAAGCATGCAAAGACGCTCTGGAGTGGAGACAAAACTGAAATAAATACTCTGATCTAATCTCAACTCATGTTGCTCAAGCTCTGCTTAGATTAGCAAATTGCGTGCACTGACAGAAGTGGATTTTTGGAGCAGATCAGTCGGCACTGAGGACATCACACCTACTCTGTACATTTCTGAGGTTTTTACACTGGACTAGCTCTAGTCTGCTCCTGTGACTTGAATGCCTCTTGGCGGTTGGAGCACATCTTCTAATTTAATTTTATCTAGGGGGAATCCATTTTTTGTGCTCCAGGATTGCTCTGTGATATAAACCAAAACACGAGAATAATCGGGAGACTACCTTCAAGACTTGCCTAGGACGTCATATGGAGGAAGTAAACGTCTCGTTAACCTACTATTTGTCAAACATATTTCTTCCAAATTCCTTTTTAACTCAGGGTACTACCAAAATGCTCTCAAATTGAATTGGGTTTAGTATTGTTTAATTTAGTGAGAGAAAAATCACTGTTAACAAAGTAAAATAACAGCTGTTATTGTAATGCTTCATGTGGAAAGGCAAGCATCTAAGTATTTGCTGGTTTATGTTTTGAACAATATTTAGTAGTTGTTATCTCTATTGCTGGAAGGTTGGACTTCTGCATTTGATAAACAAAATGGTGTTGATCTTCACAAGTTAATTAAATATGTGCTCATGTGCTGAAGTTGTTCACCTTAAAGTATATTTTACCATTGTAAAAGGACTATTAATAATCAGAAAGGACCAATGATACCAGAATTTTGAGCTCGCTAGCCTTGAAAGAACTGACATACTGCTACCCTGCAATGTGGCTGCAAGCCTTGAAAGTTGCATGCAATAGTGAAGGCTTCAACCTGCCATGAGATATGTTACATATATAAGTAGGTATTCTGCAATATCTGCTTATGTTGCCTCTCATGTATGGTGTTAGCCTGTTGTAGGCGGATTCCTGAGCATCTAGAAACAGTCTCCCCTCTTGGCAAAATAAGATTCTAAGTTCTTTTTCAGTTTTCTGATTTGAATTAATATTGTATATGCTGTATTTCGTATAGCCGAGAAGGAAAACCATGAAGTGTTGTCACATTCCATGCAACAGGGCTTGATACAAAGAGTGCCCAGCACACTGTGGTGCTCCATTGCCAAATGCATTTTTCTTCTCGGGAAACGACTGGCATCAGTTGGTGCTGGAAATGAGGCAGTAGGCTAGCTGGTCGCCAGTTTGTGCCTCTCATGATAGCGCTTTGGTTTTGAGCAACTCTCAGTAATCAATCTATCTTGCTTCAAGAAGGATTCGATAAGTATCATCAACAATGGCTTTTACAGGTTTTTTGGTTTCTTCTATGCAACTTATTTTTACAGGTTTCCCTTTTATGAAGCACTTTTTTCTCTTCTCCCCTTGAACTTCTATGACTTCTTATTGAACAGTAGGAAGGGATTTTTAATTTGCCTGCAATGGGGCAAACAGTAAAAAATTTGATCAGGGAGTGGATTGAATACAATGAAAAGGGTTTTTTTATTCTGTGTTAGTCATTCATCTTTTTAGTTTTGATTCCGTAAATGATCTCTAAGGAGGCAATCTATTTGATAGAAGTCTGAAGTAAAGCCAAACAAGAGACTGATTTACTCCAGAAATCCTACTCTGCTTAGCAGATTTGTTTGTATGACTTCTCACTTGGTAGCAGTCATTTCCTAGTTAGTATAAATATGGTCCACCTTCCAGGGTCACTCTTTGTTTGTATAAGGGCTCTAGTCTTTTACACACTAGATATCAGCTTTAAGAGTGTGAAGACCTTATTCAATGACACACCAAAGTCATTACCTTCTGAAAAAAATGGTACATTAAAAATGTCTGAGAACATTTCTTCAGTTTATCACAGCATTGGTCTTTTCTTCTCAGTGGCAGACTTTAAAAATTTGACAGGGTAACCTAACACTTCCAGAACGGTGTTAGAAGAAAGATGCTCCTGTGCATAAGAAGTAGAAATAACATTACATAAACCATGCTTATTATCCATAAGCCTTTTGGGGTCTGGGTTTTTTTTTGAATTTTAACAGAGAGTATGCTGAATGCTGACAAACAATTATTGCTAGCTTTATAATGTATTTTCCAGGCTCTCTTTGTAAATCATGCCTTGTATTTCTTTTCTTATTTGTGAATGAATTTGCAGAGAGCCAGGTAGGCCAGAAATTTCCATCAGTGGAGTTTGATGTGCTCACGCCCAGAACAGACACGAGGAGGCCCTGGCAGGCCAAGCTGCACCCCAGTGTGCCTCAACTCCTCCCCTGAAGGAGAAAAGCTAGAGGAGGAAGAGGGCGGTCCAGGCTTTATGCCCATTCAGCCCCTGGCCTTTTCCCCTGGGGCTGTCAGCAAGGGTGTTAATTAGTGTCAATTACGACAGCCAGGAACAGGACTGGTGCCGCAAATGCATTTGCTAAACTAGTCTGCCAGCAACTAGTCTGCAGATGGACGTGACTTTCATTCACCACCAAGTTGGGCTGTGATGCATTGGCAGACCCAAAGGTAAATGTTGTCTAATCTATTGCTGTTCCCTGTGGACTCTGCACTCCTCCCATGTTCCTTTGTTTTAAAAGAAGTACTGTAGGGCTGCGGTTCAAATGTTTCATTTTCCAGTTTCAATTCTTTCCCTCACTGTGGTAGACTGCTCTGTAAGTACTTCGATATTGATGAGGGTATTTTCTCAAAGGCATCTGAGGCTTCTGTTTTTGAGGGATCAAAGGAATGAATAATCTGGGATTTTGCACATGGATACATGACAACATTGATGTCGTATCTTCAGTGAATTGCAGAGTTAATGTGCTTCATCTGCTCCAGCGGCTATTCTAATACTAATGTGCTTTTACGCCTTAAAAAAAGTCCATGACCTAAATACAAATAGGAAATACAGTATGATTTTTCCATTTAGTTGTTGAGAGATGCAATGTTTTGTGGCCTACCCTGGATGTTCATGTCCTAGTTTAGCTTCACTCTTGTCCATTTTCTTCTTTTTACTGTTTTCTGCAATCTTTGGCATTATCATTTCAATACATTGATTCTTTGGCTCGGGGATCACCAGATACTAAGGTCTCATTTGTACTCCTCTCCACCTGTTTGAATGGCAATCAGAGACCTCAGCTGCCAAGCTCTGCAATATTTTGCTCAGTTGAGGATTGTGGTTGGCATCAATGCAGATTTCATTTAGTTATGCTGGCAGCTTTCACATACCACTGGGCTTGCTATAGGTGCAGACACAAGTGTTTTGGTCCCTTATTCTTTTTACATAGTCTAAAAATGTGTAAAAAATGTGCCCAGGCAAGTTGTTCCTTCATCCAAATTTACTTTATTAAACAGGCATGCCATTTTCAAGGTGGAGGCATGCAATTGCGCTCTTCACTTGGCATCACGTTCTCATGCTGGCGGAGATGTTTGTGCTGCCCTTGGCATTCCTCCTCTATGTTTTTCTCTATCACTCTTGGGGTGGCTTTGGCAGCTGCACTGGCCAGATGCAAAGCTCTTGCCTCTTTTCCAGCAGAGGCATGTGAGGTCTGTGTAAAAAGCTTTCTGGCAGAGACTCTGCATTTTGCCTGGCTCTGCTTTGCTTCCTCAAGATTTACTCTTCATCCTATAGATGTGCTATCTTCTGACCCACAAACAAGCATGAGGAATTTGATTGCGCAGGGCGGGTGTTTGGAAAGAAAGCAGCTTAACTAATGCACACAAAAAGCCCTATTAGTGCCTGTGCCTGCTCCATTTCTGATGTGTAAACAGTTACTTTGACATTTAACGAATTTGTCATCTTATATCTTGGAAGCACAGCAATACCATGCACCCCTTTAGAATAAGCAGTTCTGTTAGCAGAAAGATTAATAATGCTTGCTTGCAAGTACGGATTTTCTGATCTTTAATAAGTAGTGAGCTCATACTACAAATTTTCCCCTTATGAAGACATTTTAATAGTCTCTCTCTCCTTTAATGGTCTGCTCGTTTTCATAAAAAGTGAAGGAACTGCTTATTTTTCAGATTACTACCCTTTGTCTAATAGCTTGAAATTGTTCAACAGGTTCAAGAGTTACTGTAACCATGCATACTCCAGGCAAAAAAAAAGGAGGTACGGTTTTCCTTAACATGTGGAAACAGCCAGGACAAATTCAAGTAGGAATGCTATTCCTGACCTCTGCCAAGCTGACATCCTGGAGAGCTTGTGCTGGCAACAAGCAATACACTTCAATAATTTCTCTCCAATGTTAACTGTTGTTAAGTGTTCCTTTTATTAAGAAATAATAAATATGCATCTTTGGAAGATTCTGACCATGTTAGTGAATTTGGTAGCCTAACACTTTAGGATATTTTAGTTAAATAACCAAGCAAAATTCTGTCTTCTGCCACTGTACCTGTAGGACAGAATAGTGAAATCTTACGCTCCCGCTAGAATTCAGGACTTAAAGCATTCATACATAGAGCCAAACAACAGTGCCAAAAGAGATAACTGGCCAGCAGGTCCTCTAGCCTCACATGGGGAGAGCATTTGGAAAAGTGGGGAATATTCTGTGTGCCTGACGGTTATTTCTCTTTTGAGCAAGAGAAAGAGTTGATGGTTGCTCTCTTCAGTCTGTAAAATGACTTGCTGTTTTGACACTTGGGATTTGGGTTGTTGGAAATCTTTTCATGTTAAAGTTGGTTATTCACAAATGCTAATAGTGGTAATATTAGCAGTATACTTTGTAACTTGTCACTTTATAATCTCAGTCTTTATGTAAGAATCAGGGTTTTTTCATCTCTTATGATTAACAGGCAGAGATACATGACTTGTATGAAGTGATTCAGTGTCAGATTTGGGAATAGGCTGTGGGAGTCACGGCCTCTGTCCTGGGTCTCTACCCAGTAAACTGTGCCACAGCAGTATGTTTCTGCTCTTTCCAGTTCCATTTCTCTAAATATTTTTGCTCCACCTTACCCTCTGCATTTTTATAGTTGCAGACTTTATAAGGTGCCTGTCACAGAAGCATTCAGGTGTCAACATTAAATGAAAGGCAAAACCTTAACTCTAAATAAATAGTACATACTCAACACCATCTGCTTTACCAGTAAAAACGAAGTTTTGATGAAAAATTGTTTGATTTTTCTGAAGAAGATTCCTGAGGGAATCACTACTGCTGTCATAGAAAAGCCAGACCCAAGATGCCTCACGAAATGAAACCCACGGGGAGGATGTTCATGTTCGGAGAGACTGTTAGGTGGAGCACTGCATCCAGAGACCTTCAGCACCAGCAACGGGAAGCCAAAGGCTGCCACTGTGGATGCTGGGCACTTGGGATGGTGACCAAGGAATAGTTCAGTTAAGTCAATAGTTTTACCGTATGTAAAGACCAGAGGAAAATCGAGCCATTCTGTTTGATGTTCCAAGGTCGTTGAGTTGCGAGATCACCAAGGGCTTCATAGTCAATAACCAGCACTTCAGTTTGCACCTGGAATGAGACTGGCAGTCAGCAGGAGGCCAAGAGCAGGTGCAATATGCTCTTGTCCAGTTACTCACCCTCTATGGCAGGCAGCCATGTCCTGCACCATCTGAAGCTGCCAGATGTCCTTCGGGTCAGTCCCACATCGCACGCGTTGCAGCAGTGAAGAGTTTTACTTGCTGTTTGCTTTTGTTGACTGTTCCTGCCAGTGTCACTACCTTAGCCTGTCAGTATAAAACTCCCAGTGTAATTATGCATGCCTCCTGGGGAATACCCTCGGGATGAAGGGGATCTGCTTTGAGGTGGAAGTCTCCTACCGCATGTTAAATTTTTAGTTTTCTCCATCTGATCAGATGGCACACTAGCTATCAGTGATGTCTTTTTAGATTATTATCTTTAGTGAATCATTTGCTCATCCTGCATTTTATCCATAGTAACAGTAAATTTCCCTTTATCAAGAAATTCCCTTAAGTCCCTTCAACACGATATGGTACATTCTGTAATTATTAACTTCTTATCTTCTTACTTCTTAAACACCAAACTCGGTAGATCTCCCTTTCAAGCTGAATTGGCAGAACTTGCTGTACGATGTACTATTGTCATGCAGTTCAGGCTTTTTCTCTAATGGCAGCAGTTAGTTGGAGTACCAGCCCCAGCTGACTGTAAGTGTAGGTTATAATTTTCTGAGATGACTTCTGATTGTGGTGTTTGCCTGCTTCTTGAGACAGTGAAGAACATCAAACATGTCTTCATAAACGTCATAAACTTTTATTTACAATTATAATTGAGGTACATGTTTAAATGTTTTGTGGGTAGGAAGCAGTATTGATCACTAGTTGACATTTTTAAGAAAAACAACTACTGCAAAATGAAATCATTCACTCTCCTTAGGCCAAGCAAGTTGGAAGAGTGTTTGTTTATAAAAGGAAAGACTGGAGATTACTGGGTGACCAACGTTATATTCGTATTTTATGGTTTTATGCATTTTTTGTCACAATAATCCTGCATAGTCTGATCTGCAACAATTTGCCTTTTTTGTTTTGACTTTTTCAAATTGTTACTAAAAGGGCAGAGTTAAGTTTGCTTTGTCTGCTTTGTCATGTGCCTGTATAAATTCTCTTTAAGTCTTTTAGCCTTAACCTGGTCTTTCTGTGGTTTCATTGCTTAGTTTTGGGGTGGGGTGGGATTTTGGTTGGGATTTTTTTTAACTGTTTGGGGGGTTGTTTTGGTTTGTTTCTTTAAAAAAAAAAATTCTTACAGGGTTTGATTTTTTGCCTTAATTTGCTGATATATACTTTTAAACTCTACTCTTTTTTCTCTGTGAGAATGTGAAGTGTTTGCTCTCATGGCAACAATGCCCCTTTTCCTGTAGTCTCAGGTTTAAAGTGTAACAAGCTTGTGTGTATTTGTTTGTACTTGAATAATATGCACATCCCCTATGTGCCTATGCTGCCGTTTCCCTGACGGTAAACAGGAGTGCTGTGAATCCTCATTCACCAATCTTTCTCTCCTCTTAAATGTCATAGCTGTCAGCAAAGGAGTGATGTAAAAAATATTAGAACAACATTTTCTAGATTCTTCTGTGATCTGCTGCTACTTTCTCTCATGCAGCAAGTGATGGGAATCATTCAGCAGGGACATCTTAGAAAATGATAGCAGCTGAGTAAATCTGACTCATAGAATTAAATATTATGGATCAAATGGGTTTGTGCCAAACTTTCCCACTGGATTTAATGTAAGACTCTGACCCTCGTGGTATTACAAAAATGGGTCAAATTTTCCGTGCTTGTACAGTAGGTCTTTTGACATTTTGCCAATGCCAGTATGCACTATCAAAGGTTTTATCATCAGCTGCCAAAGAGATAACTACAAGTTCTGAATTCCAATAAAGAGTGTAACTGAATGGACTGTGTCTCAAGAAAATAACAGGGGGGAATGGATAACAGTGGGTGTTACGCCTCTGGGCTGCCATGAGGAAATTTGGCACTGAGGCTCAGCTGGAGGCTAGATGGCAGAAATGACAACATCAGAAAGGAGAGATTTTTTATCCTTGCACATAGGGAGACATTTCAGTGTCCCTCTTTGACCTCTGTAACCTCCAGTGGGGCAATTCTGTTGTGTCCAGGGGGTGCAGGTTGTCAACACTGGAAAGCTGGTACTTGGCTCAAAAGGGAGCTTTCCTTTTCTGTTTTCTCCCCTTAAGTACTAGTGGCCTAGTCCTGATCTTAACCATTCACCTCTCAATCTGACTGTCCTAATTTAAACACAAGGATTTTGTGATCCTTCTGGGTTTTTTCCTTTTTACTGGTTGATTGCAGTCCTCAGACCTAAAGATCTGATGCCCATTTTTCTCTAATAATGGGGCTCTTCTCCACAACCCCTCTTGTGAGGTAGAGCTGATGAAATTTTTATTGCTGCAGTCTACGTTTCATTTGACTGCGAGTCTGTAGCTTAGCATCATTTCGATCTTGTCCACTTTGCTCTGTTATGGGGCTTCCACAAGTTGAGGAACCTGGAGTTCTCAGTTCACTTTTTCCGCTTCCCATATTAGTGGCATGACAGCTTGTCATCACAGAAGTATTTAGAGTGTGGCGAACTGCCTCACAGCCTCAGGTGGGGGATAGGAGAACTGAGAGATAAGGTTAACCCAGCATTGGATGTCCATCATCCACAGCAGGTCTCAGTTCATCCATGGCAATGGTGAAGCGATGCCAGAGGTATAGGGCAGCTTAATGGTGTGACAGCCAATGTTGCAATTGTAGAAGCTTGACGTTTGTCCAAAATGAAACAAAATCAAGTCTTCTAAAATGGCGATAATCCTCCTTATATTACCGGGGTGATACTGGAGGGGATCATTTGTCTGCGAGTGTGCTGTGTAACCTCAGACTGGTTGCATGCCAGACCCAGCCTCCCTTGCAGTTCTCGTAACTCTTATTTCTGAGCACAGAAGTTAATAGTTTAGGAAAATTTTGCTTTTTTTGTAATTAAGCCTGTAGAAGGTAGAAATCAACAGTACAGTGCGTTTTCCCAGCAGAGACCGTAAATTAATTAGGAGCAATTTGCTGTCAGAAACAATTTCCATAATTTTAAGTAAAAAAGCAGAAAACCCGTTTTTATCCTGAAATGATTTAACTCCTGTGAAGATGAATTATGTGAAATTATGATTTACGTGCTCCTGGCTGCTGGTACCCAGAAATGATTCAAGTGGTGGGTACTACTGCTGGGGCAGAATTTCTGAGAGTGATGCCCTCTCCCCCCGTTGTTCAGATCTTGACCTTTTCATAACAGAATTGTCTTTGACACTTGCAAATTCCTGTCAGGAGATAATGAACAAATTGCAGTGCTAATCGAACATAGGCCTTTTCTAGGCTTTTGCCTTATAGTCACGCAGCAAAGGTCACAGTCTAACTAATGAGGGCTTTGGGTGATACCTACACAATATGTGGGCTTTTCTGAACGGCCAAAATTTATGGGTGCCACTTGGGGACAATTCAGCTATCACAAGCATCTTAGACGTACAGGAAGGGATGTTCCATCCATCACTAAAGCCCCATTATTGGACTTAAACACTCAGCCTCATATGCATAATTGCCAGACCTTGGGCTCCTCAAAAGGCCTCAGTGTCATTATGATAGATCCTCCTCCCTGTTTACCAGGAAGAATGAACATGAGATGGTCCATTGTGGCATTTAGTATTTCAGCCCATCAGGATTTTAGTGTGATTTGCAGATATCAAGTCACTGGGATGCTGATTTAAGTGAAGGGAACATTTGCAGAATCATAAATTTGTCCTGTGAAGTCTATTATATGGATACCTCTCTGCAGTTGATAAGCATTAAAAAATTTACTGCTTCACACTTGCATTTTCTCCCTTTTTTGTGGCCTTTTCAGGTGTGAATATATTTATTAGTCCTTTCTTTCTTTGATGATGTACAATTAAAGCAGTCTGACCTCTAGCTGCCAAAGATTTAATACATTTTTGAAATTGTGGCTTCCAGAGGATAAAATCTGCTGTATCATTAGTTCTTGCTTTAAAGTGACATGTACACTTTATTAAAACTGTTTCCAAATATGTACGAATTATAGGTTAGAGATGAAAAGGCACTGGAAGATAAATCAGGGTCCTGTCCTTAAAATCTGCAAGTTACCTGCAGAATATTAAACCAGCCTGGAGAATGGGAATGCAGCAGTGGTGCTCAGCTACTTTCTCGGTGTGCTAGCACCAGACCGCAACTTAAGCAATCACATTTGGGCTGGTCTCAACCCATTTCCACTGCATACAGTCTGATGCTGTTTCCTCTTGTAAAAAGGTCTGTAGGATTGCCATGTGCAGTTCAACAGCTGCTGCATTTCAGTGGTGGGTGAAGCAATCCCTACATATAGTTGATATATCACTTCGGCTCATGTTCTCGGATGCTGTGGGATGTAAGGTGCAACATAAATGGATGTTCCAGAAATATTTTTGAGTTCCAGAAATACAGGCTATAGCAAATGCTTGAATTAGAATTGACAGCGTAATCAGAATCTACATTTCACACTACAGGGATGGTGCCTTGTGGAATACAGTCTGCTAAGTAACACCCAGCATTATTGCCCACTTCCAGATCTTCAAAGTAATTACGAGATGGGAGTTTTGTTAGTCTATGTACTCTTTCCTATTTACTTAACAATAGCTTTCCCCCCCCCCCATTAAATAATTACCTTGAAACTGTCTGTTTGCTTACTGACAGAATCAAAATTACCACCAGCTGAGGATTTCTGTTTCAGCAGTGCAATACTTGCGAAGTATCTGGGTACCTCTTAGCTCACAGAACTGCTGAAAGGCAATGGAGACACCCTCTCCTGGTCATCCAGTGAATGCACTAATTTGTTTTTAAATGAGCTTGCAAGTCCCGTTTTTGTGTGTGCATGTTTATTTAAGAATATCTTTGGAAATTACTGCTCATTTGAACTCGGAATCTGAGACAGTGATGTGAGACATCTCTTTCCAGCTAGCATCACCACGTGCGTCAAATGCCAGCTGCAGGTAACTTGTGCTGGATATGATAAGCTTGGAGGCACCGGTCCATGCAGTGAGAAGTGTCTTGTGTAACAGGGTTTGAACACTGCCATCAAGACCAAAAGGTGAATGACTCCAGGGTTTACCTGTCCTTAAAGTTTTGTTCTGAGTTGGGGTTTTTTTTGTCATTCAGCATAATGTACCTTAAGCCAGTGAGTTTTTATTTTGAGTCACTGTGTAATCTGTCCTCCAAGTAAATCCTATGGCCATTGCGCTTCCTGCTCACAGTGACAGCACCTGAAAGACCAGATGTAACATCTGCTGAATGATGGGCATGTCTGGGTTGTACCAGCAGGTATGAGAAAAAAAGCAGAGGTATTTTTGATGCTTTGCTTCACTAATATCTTCTGCTTTGTGGAACCTTGCACTTTTGAGGAAAATTGCCTGCCATGGACTATGCAGCCCATTTCAAAACACACAGTCAGCTCTTTCCCATACAACATCCAGCATAAGCCCTCAGAACTCCTGCTGTGTGTATAACTTGCCCTGAGTCAGACAGAATCAGCTGCTATTTTGGCAAACTGTACACTGGCCGTTGCATGATCTTGTTTGCAAGTAAGTATGTAAAAACAACAGGAAAGCATGAAAAATCTGTGTATATGTCATACACAGCATGGGTGCATTAGCTATGACAAAACCTCTCCAAGAATATATAGATTTTTAAAAAATGTGTTGGGTACATAACACATTGATGATTATACTTTGGACCAGTTAGGCATTGCTTAGATATCATGTCTCTAGCTCTTCAAAGCATTCAGCTAGTCTGCCTTCTTACGAGATCCTTTGCTATTGCAAGTCATGAAAAAAAGTTTAATAGGAAAATCTCCCTTATCTGCATCTAGCCTCCACATCAAAGTCTTCCTTTCAGTCTTCCAAGTGTGTGTACTGCTCTAGAGCTGCTGTTAGATTGACAACATTTGGTTTTAATCTCAATTTCCAGTTAGAGGTTTCTTCAGCCAGAATGGGTTGAGCTACAGAATACTAGATCAGTAGGGGACCTAGGATAAAAGCTTTGATTTCTTTTTCCCAGAATTAGGCCAGGATTTGGAAAATTCCTTGCAGTCCCAACCTGCCCTCTGTAAATTGCCGTTTCCTCATCCTTGTCATGGATGTAAGGATGGCTGCACCCTGTGCGGTACACTGGGCTGTTTGTGGCTTTCCTCTTTAAGCTGAACACAACACATATGAGCTACAACCTTGCTACTAATCCCAAATGCTTCACTTAGTTGTAAGTAAAGACTCCTATATTTATTCCATATGAACAATGACGTCTTTATGCGGGATGTTTTGATGCGTCCTAATGTGGATATATTGTCAACATAATGTTCCTGTAGCCTTTTTAGTAAACTTCTGCTGAAGTATTTCAGAGAAAGCTTTTAGGGGTATAGTCCCAAGCATACCAATGAACAGCTTGGGTAAATGACTGCTAAAACTCTTCATTGACAGGTAATTCTATGACCAAGATAGTAATAAACTGTTGTCTCCACAGTTGTTAATTCTCTTATTCTCTTTTTAGAAGGTTGGGGGGTTTTGTCGGGGGTTTATTTTTTTCCCCTTTTTCTACATAAGTCTTACCTGCTATTAAGCAGTTGAAAACTTTTTTCCCATGGAATGGGATAAAGCTTCACACCTCAGGCCACTAGGAACACACTGATCTCCTGGTGTAGATGCATGGGAGGAAATGTGTGAACTCTCGCAATGTGAAGGTGTTAAACTTTATCAAATGGACTCTTCTGTAACCTCTTCAAGACCTCTTGCTATCCATTATAACAGCAATAATTTCCATCTGATTTTTAAAGTGGTTGCTGCTGGTGGGATTTAAGCAGGGGGGCCCTCTGATGGTCCACCTGAATGTGCTTTGAAACAGTAGGTGGGTATTGGATTCTTGTATGGACTATACCTTTGTGTATAATAATGTTAAATTTAGTGTATTTTTAGCCTTGTCATATAATTAAGAATGGTATTTAGTTAAAACAGTTCCCAAACTGGGAAGATCATTGTAACTGAGAACATATGTGGCTGGGAGAGAGACTCAGTGAAGGCAAGTCATGAACTTAGCAGTGCCCTATATATTAAATGTTTTGTAAAAGATTGGAGCTAGGGGAATAAATCATCCAAGTAAATTAGTAAAATTCCTTGTGTTGTTTGGTGGGAGGAGATATTGTTTGGCTTGAATCCAGGAAAGTGCTTAAAAGCGTGTTAAACTTTAATGAGGTAAGTAGTCTCATCTCTGTGGTGCAGAGCGTTTAGGCTTAATTTTAGGCACATGCTTAAGTTCTTTGCCAAATTGGGGTCTAAAAAAGAGTTATGCTTTTGCATTTTAGAAGCAGGAGTGATATCACATGACTTCTATATTTAATCACAATTACTGAAGGCAGCTGGGATTCTGAATACAGAATACTTAAAGCAAACTGCTCTTGATCAATCCATAGAGAAATACTCAGAGGGAGAAAAAATATATACAGTAAATTTGAATAATGAACAATTTTGAGGAAATTGCAATCTGCTTGCAGACATTTGGAGAGCAGAAAGGAAGCTAAATTTGTTGAGTAAGTTACTTGCTGTGATCTGTTCTCTTGGCTCTAATTAGAGGGAAGTGAGCACTAAGGGAACCCAGAAAATGAGACTGCTGTGGACTGAAGTGCCCGAAAAGAAGACTTTAAGTTGGAAGGGTTTTTCTAAGTGGATTATTTTTCCCCAACTATTCTTTAAATAGGAGGGGGAAAAAATGGTGCTTTGAAATGTGTGTTTGAAAAAAATGCTAACTGTATAAACAAACAGCATTGATGCTTGACAAATTTGACAGAAAACATTTGAGTTTTCTTTGGAATTTAAATCTGAAAGTCTACTATAGGAGTTAACTATATCAGTTAACAGCTGACAACTTCGTAATTTTTTAATGTTCTGATTTATTACTATATAACCCAAGTATTTTCATTGGCTACTTCACCTCAGACTTGCTCATTAGTTGCATTTAGTTCACAATACAGCAAATCATTCTACCTTTGAACACCTTACATGACTGACTGCTGCTGTGTGAAATACTAAAATAGAACAACTGTCACTATTGTTTCTTCTGAACAAAGCTTCCGACCATCAAATGTAGGGTTGTACCCGGAAACTATTAAATTCAAACATTTCCCTGATGAGGCCTCCCCTCACCTGGTAAGAGGTTCACAGTGACAGCTTCTCCGCACAACAAAACGTGCTCTTCGTAGTAACAGGAGACCTCGTTTGTAGAGGGCAGAACTTTTAGACTGGTGGTGGAAAAAAAATTCTGTAGGAATGCAAAATTCTCCCATATCCATCTGCTCCAAGCTTGGGAAATATTCCTTTAGCCTTATTTTCTTCAGTATGAAATACAAATCAGCAGTGTATATTTATAAAAAAACCCACAGTACCTACTAATGAAGAGAGTAAATGGAACCTCTTCCCTCCTCTCACCAGTATTAGCAACCCAGTGTAACCCATGACAAGATGGTTTTTAGACACGTTTTGTCATGTCTGTTGTACCAGGGAGAAGAGTTCGGAGCTCCTACTTTGCAACTTTGATGTGCTTGTACTGCCAAGTTGCTTTACACTTTTTAAAAAAGATAAAATCTTTTTATTATTTTTTTAATCTTTCCTATGTACTTAAAGAATATGTGGTGGGCCAAATAGTTTTTGTTTCCATATCTCCCTTTAAATATAACTTCCATTCCAAATTTCCGTAGCTTGTAGTGCTTCTTTTTATGATTACTGCATCATCACTTTGAATTCTATTACAGAAGCTCTGCTTATACACAATTAATTGGATATGATTGCAGCACTTGTATCTTAATACTGCAACTGGGAAAAAATACAACTGAAACAGTTTCTCCCTCATGCATGTATAAATAAAAAATAATCTGTCTGGAATTACTAGGGTTACTTCAGATTTTCACAAGCAAAACTGATAGATTTTAGTCCAATAGCTTTCTGTTAGTCAACGTCTGCCAGAGGAATTGGTGCCCATTCTTGCTTGAACAGTCCTAGGCAGTGAATGTCAGGACCTCATTCCTTCCTATTTCCTCTCTCTACCAATGACACTCTTGTTCGTGCCACTCAGATCCGTGTTTTTTCCCCTTGATTTCATTCCTTGTATTGTAGCCTTGCAGGATTGTTCTCAGGGTAAAACAGCTTGTTGAAAGGTGTTTATAATAACAATTACACCTACTCCAATCACCACAGCGTAATCTGTATCTTAATCAAAAAAAAAGGGGGCAGAAGAAAAAATATACATCACAAACGACTCCAAAGTTCTGCTTGAGTTATTTTTCAATTACAGTAGGTGAAGCAGAACGAAATTGTTACAGCCATTTATTGATTGTGTTACTATCCATTAAGGTACAACAGAAGAAGTCCATCATATTGTGTAACAACTTCACTATTTAAAATAACAAAGGCTTCCTATTGTTTCCCTTTTGCCATTATCCTGACAAATACATTTTACTTCTGTGCTGGAAATCAAATTCAGGAATCATAATGAAGAAATTCTGTATTCAAGTTGACATTATTTCTTCCCCTAGTTATTGAAATTCTTCAGCTTTTTTATTGAAAAATAACTGAGGCAGAACAAAGGTAATGAAATATATTAATTATATTAATGATGTTTTACTGAAACTGGCTGCTTCCTAAAGAGAGTGCATATATAACTATAAGAAGAGATTCTATCAATGGGTAGACAATTAACCAGTAATACTGTCACAGTTGTAATTTTAGCTGCTGGGAACTATTCAGGCACCTGATTGACAAACGCTTTGGAGTTTTATGATGAAGAGCAAAGTTTATAATGTCTTCTAAGGCGGGTTGGTGCTTCTTGCTAGGAAGAAGGAAAGCAGTCGAGTTGTGTAATGAATGGCAGATTTAGTGTGTGATATTGTAGCACTTAGACGTTGATGACAGCATGCTAGAGGAACGTTCTCAATCCAGCAGCAAACAGATTCATAAACCAGGTGTTAAGCTGGAGCTTGTAGGTGTTGTTCCTGATGACTGGATACCAGTACCCAGAAGCAATAAATAATGATACATCATTGCAATTAAAATGCAGTACTTGTTGTGTAGTCCACTGTAAGTCTGTTGAAGAACCCACAAGGCCTTCAGCTGGCTGCTAAAACTTCCCTGTAAATTGTTTTTTGAGTACAGGTATATGTGTTTAATAAGCATCTCTGCATCTTCTGGGCAGCCGAATGGGAAAGACGTTCGGGACCTGTTTGGGACTATGGTGAAAATGGGTCCTCCCCAAAGAGGGGAAGTTTACCCCGTACGATGAGGAAAAATCCTGCCCCTAGCAATGCCAGTCACCGCTGCTGAGAGGGGTGGGTGAACAGGGCTGTGCGCGGTGTTACTTCTCCTTGTAGGCTCCAGCAGTTTTTGCTGCATAGGATCAAACCACAATATATCAGACCTGTGTGGTACTCAGTTTGCTTCATGTTTATTTTCATGAGTTCTTACTTCCACCCACATACCAGCTTAAACATCCTACTCATAAGAAAAAAAAAATCTTAAGAAAATGAAGATGGCAAATAAGATCCCTATTCTACTTCTACAATGCTAGTAAAGCAATTACTGGGACAGAAGCCAGAATCCTTTTCTCCATAGTATTGATCATGTCTTAACCTTATTGCCACCTCTCTTCCTGTTTTCAGTTGTCACACCATTCTTCCCTAGCACAGAAAATCGTGTGGTGTTGTGACAACTGCTAACATAAAATATCCATTGCCTGTTGCTGTAACCACAACTTCTCTGTTTGAACCTATTCACTACACATGAGCTTCAGGTTTCTTGTACCTACCTTCAAGCAAATTAGATTTTCTATTTCAAATGTCCATTTAAAGACAAAGTGAGGCTCG
The DNA here is from genome assembly GCF_030867145.1 of Opisthocomus hoazin. Lineage (NCBI taxonomy): Eukaryota > Metazoa > Chordata > Aves > Opisthocomiformes > Opisthocomidae > Opisthocomus > Opisthocomus hoazin. The sequence goes on from NC_134419.1 coordinate 9,024,842, forward strand.
CATGCAAACTAGAGCACGGCTTTGTTTTACAGTTATTTCTATCTTTAAATCCCTAATGATAATTTTGGTAATTACTGGGAGGTTTTGTTGCCAATTCCTGCGCCCTGCCCTGCTGTCATTGCGTGTTTGTGCTCTTGCAGTTCTCAGATGTCTTTTATTTGACTTGTGCAGTAAATACCTGTCAAACCCCTGAAGTTGTTTCATCAAAAAACCCCTTGATCTCCATAATTGATGCTGAAATGCTCAATATGAATACCAGTTGTGTGTGTCAATGTTCTTTAGGATCAGCTTCAGAAATTTTTTTGTAGGGGAATGCCTCCTGCATTTGTGCAGTTTGGCTGAGGATACACCAAGCAAAAATGAGCTGCACATCGCGACTGGGCAAACATTCACCAGCCTTTGTGCTTTCAGATCTCTGGGGTATTTTCAAAGCATATAAGGAGGTTGGAAAATAAATATAAAACACCTTAAAACATTATTGTGCACATATGTTATTTCTTAATATACCTCTATAGCTGTTAGGCAAAATGACACCTGTGCAACTGTCTTTGAGTCCAGCCTGGGCCTTTCATTAGCGCAGTTTCACTGACTGCAGTTCAAGTATTTCTGATTTACTTGGTGATGAAGTAACCAGTCACAGATAACTTTGTTTACTGAGCTCGCAGATACCTCGCGAATGTGTTGTGTGACTGCCCATCAGGGGTTAATTCTGTTCTCAAAGCACATTTGGGAATGTGTTCAGGCAGCACACAGAATGAAGGCTGAGAATCAAAGCAAGCAGGCTATCTCTTCCCACAGATCTCGCAGCAAAATTTAGGAGCTGAATGATGCAACATGTGCATAAAAGCTTGATAATGTTTTTAAAACATATCACTTGAAATATGTTAACGCATATGTTCCTTCATTTAGAACTCTTTCAAAATACATAATTTGGCCCTTTAGCTTTACACCCAGCTCATTATGGCTCATATGCAAAGAGAAACCTTTTCGAAATTTTCTCCTGGTCTTTCCCCAGCACCAGCGTGGCCTTTCTTTCCCACCTAAGCCTTGTAAAATCCCTTCTCTCTCTTTTTGTCTCACCCTCCAGCTCTTCCAATGCCATTTCCAGTCTGGTGGGCAGTTTATCCCAGCAGTGTTTGCAAGGGTGGCAGCTGGCTGCGGTCTACCTGGAGCAGGATTCAGCCCACTCTCATTTCAAAAGTTTAAAGGTTTCCCATGGTTCAAATTTGCCCAGTAGTCTGTCTGTGAATAATTGGTTCTTTTTAAGCTTCAGGTTAGGTATTGTTTTTTTTTTTTTTAATTATTTGTATCAAGATTAGATAAACAGGAAAACAGAACGCTGTTGTTACAGAAATTGTTGGTCAAACAGGCAAACCAAAGTTCCATGTTAGTTTTACAAAAAAGTTTAAATTCAGGTAAAGGTGTATGTGCACATGCACACCAGCTGTATAGGAAGTCCAGTTTAATTTCTTAGTCCCAGTAAGATAATAAGCCAGCAGGTAGGATGGCATTTTCATTCGAATACTGGAGGAGAAGCAGATTGCATTGCTCAGAAGGTCCTTGCATAAGGCAAAGTAACTCTGTTCATACCATATTTTCAGTTAAATAGAATATGACCTTTACACAGTGCTGTAAATTGGCCTTGAGCGCACCTCTAGGTGGAATTACCTTAGCTTCCCAAGTATCACGTGCTGCAGGCTTCCACTGAGCCCTTTGTGCACGCATACATATTACAATGCTGATTTTGTAAAGTCTCCAGTTACACAGATGTACGGCTTAATCAAATCAGGCTCTTTCCTGATTTCAGAATTTTATGTAATTTTGCTCTCGATAGTTCCTTTCAAGGTCAAAAGCAATCTCTGTGCTTCTAGGAATATTCTACTTGCAGAAATTTTTGATGCTCTCACAGTTGATGATTTTTACTAGAAATTCATTTGTCTTACCAGACACAGGATGACCAGATGATATGGAACAATACCTGCAGGGAGCAGCGTTCTCGATCTGTCTCATTTTGTGTAAAGCAGAGCAGAAACTTCTGTTTTAATTATCCCTATTAGATGGCTTCCCTGTGCACTAGGGTCATGAAACCCGAGTCATGAGATTTCAAAATACCGGTTGCTGATCGTGGTGAGAGGAACTCAGACGCTCACTACTCTCTTGAACATCTGAGACTGCCTGTCGATGTGACCTGGTACAGAAATGTGAGAATCCAGGGAAGAAAGAAAAAAAACTGTTACCACACTTTTCTGCCAAAGTCTATCATTGAAAAGTTGAAAATTGGGCTGAAACGGGAAAGAAGCTTCCACATGAAATCTTTTTTTGAGATTTAGCAATCTGTGTTCACAGTTTTGATCTTGCTGGTTTAGCCTTTCATTCTGTTTCCAAATCAGCAATATTGATGGATTGGATATTTTAAATTTATTTACAACATTTCCCCACTTTCCTTTCTTGCTCCCAACCTATGCTTGCTGCATATTCTAACAGTATGTGAACAGTCAGAAAATACAAATAGATATTTTAGTGTGAACTACAGCTCCTTTTCTAATGCTTGGTAGGTTTATCATTTTTTGGAAGTAAAAGTTTTATGCTTAAATAGTTCGGAAATCTGCCTAACAGTACTTTCTGTCTGCTGTTTAAACTAAAATACAGAAAATGCCTCAATTCCTGAAGTAAATTAAATCTATATTTTGATAAGCCAGTAAGTATGACAGTTTATTCTTCATTTCCCCCACAACATATGGGGCTTTCTCTTTATTGTCTTTCACTAATTTTCAGTATTTTCCTTTGAGCTTTTGTCAGCAAAGGCATACGCTTCCCTCTGCGGTTTGTATTTCTTCAGAAAAACACTAGGTGAATTTGAGTAATTTCCTCTTGCAAGAATGTACTTGGTTTGAGAGTTTAGGTGAATTATATTCTGCTGATTAGTGAAGCAAGTGCTGTGCTCCATCTGCTAGAGAATGGGAATGGGATATTTATAACGTGATGGATGTTACTGTTGGGTGGGTTTGTAGTGCTTCAATATGACTAAGCGGTTCACCGGGGTTGTAGGCTGCTTTGTTTGGTTTGTTTTAAAGAGGACAGCCTGACTTGGGGATAGGGAGTATTCCTGCAGAATCGTGGCTTTGTGTAAGAGCTACAATGACTGTATTCGGTGACAGGGACAAAGTCAAGGCATGCTACCCTTTTAACAAGAAATTTGGGAAAGCAAACGCAGAGAAATAGGGATTGGTACACATAGAATTTGATTTCTCAGTTATACATGAATATTCAACGCTAGATTTTTTTTACCCTCAGAGCAATTAGAGAAGGTAAAGATGTCAGTTCAGTGAAATTTCTTCTGTGCTTGTCATGCAGTCCTAACAGAATGTTTCTGTTGTCCTTGTTTGCTCAGAATTACCCATGTACATTTTTAGAAGTCTTCTAAAATTTACACACCTACCCACCCCAAGAGCAGACAGGTATTTCAGTGCTGCAGAAAGGCTCTGTGGCATTGTTAGGGCGGCTCTAGCGAATGCATTCAATTGTTCAATAAGCAGAATGAACACTTGAAAATGCTACCGTTCATTTCTTAACATATTTTTCCTTCCAATGTGACCAGAGTGACTATTTCTCAGCTTACTGAGATGACATAGTTCTAATAAACTAAGAAGTCTCAAACAGACCCCCAAAACCAGGAAAACTAATTACAGTAGAACTGTGCAAAGATGCCTTAGTACTGAACCATGTTGAAATCTGCCGCTCTTTAAAAGTCAAAGGGGCATATTCTGCTCTTGAAGTAAGGCACTTGTTTTTCTTAAGGTCATACAAAACAAAGCACATTATTTGAACAAATGTCAGAATAATATGTCTGTAATGAAATACAGTATTTACTCGCTTTGAGCATTTGAACTGTGACAAATCTGGAAAGGAAATCAACACTTACTGCTCTTTTTAAATAGTCCTTTTAATATTACAAGTAAGTTTACATTGCTGGACCCATGTGTACCTTAATGCTTCCTGGAAGCACTATGACTTGGCCCAGAGGAAAGCACAAACCTAATACTTTATTTTGTTTGAACTATATGCAGCTAATTAAAGTGAAGGAAAATTAAAAAGAATTAGGCAAAATAAAAGTGCTACTTTAAAGCTTTTATTAAACGCTTACACAGTGAATAAAGAACGTGCAGGGACAAATGAACCGCTGATTCATTCACCTGAAAGCTGCTTACTGCAGCCTCCTGGTCCATGAGCGAGGCACAGCCTTCTGAGTCTTACGTACCCTGAGTCACAGCTCGCACAGGTTTGGTCCCTTTGTCACCCAGAAAGGTATTGTGCATGAAATGATCAAATCTGAAAATGGGATTCCACTTCCCACACCATAGAATGATCTGCTGCAGAGATGGAACAAGTTACCTATTGAAAATGTTCTGGATAACACATATGGAAACAGGGATAGACATGAGAATAATAAATTGATTAAGATACACAATTCCAGAGAACTTGATGGTGATTAAATGGCCAAGCAGAAGAGCAGAAGAGGTTAAACTTCACTCACTCCGAATTTTTAAAAGATGTTTGTCTTCATCAGGTATTTGTGGGGACTAATACTGATGTACTTTCTTAGAACAGTATTATTAAGAAGTTATTTGCACACAGAATGTGTGGATAGAGTTTCATGCTCAGATTAAGGGCAGGAAAGAAGCTGACTGACAGATGTGCATGGGGTCTCAAAGACCAGGAAGACAGTCGACTTCTTGGGTGAGAGCAGCATATAAGATGTTGTTCTTGGGAGTCAAACATCCTAATTTGATTTTGATGTCAAGAAACTTCATTCAGAAGTCAGATGTTACCTAATAACCAGTCAAGGCTTTTTGACAGAAGTGTGAGAGCAAAAGTTAGGAGACAGTAAGTAGGCAAAATCGAGGCCAAGAACATTGATTTTTGAAGGCTTTGTGCCACTTGAGATGGACAGTTGTTTTCACGATAGTTACTAGGAGAGACAGTAGGGAAAATTTCATTAAAACTTACTAACATCTGCTTCTCTGAGGAATGGAGAAAGGCTAAGGAGAAGCGAGAAAGAAAGTACCAGCATCTGGGGGAAACTGTGTAAAAGACAAAGCAAATGGATAGGGGAAGAGAAGTTATAGTAGATTAAAAAAAGTTGACTTGATGAAGTTGAGACAAAACATGGAATTACACTAAGTTTCAAAATATTTTTTGATGATATAAAACCTAAATGTTCCTGGTTTTGAAAACAAATTCTGGTATTATTGCCCTCAGGACACCTCAACATTTTGATTTTTTTTTTCTTATTTGTTTGTTCTGACTTGGAAATAAAATACTTGCAAGGCCAACTTTTGAAATGCTATGGGAATCCTGGATGGTATCCAGCTTCTGCTGCTTTTATTGTATCATAGGTCCCACAGAAGGACTATATTGCTCTTCCAACAAATTACAATGTGTTTTTTCTGAACAAAACTTCCCTCTGCTGGCTTTGTTAGTGAGTCAGGGTTTTTACCGTAAGTGACTGGTTATTCTGTATATATCCAGCAGAACTCTGTATTGCTTGTGATGAGGATGACTGCTCTGAAGAGGGCTAATGTGAGGGATAACAATCTCCGAGAATGGGCTTGGTACTCACATCGAAATATACACTGGGAAATATCACTGAATGCACTAGTTTTATATATTTAGGTTCATTTTCTGTTCTTACTTATGCCTTCATATCTCTTATTTTCAGGTCATTTAAATAAGAGACATGTGGTGGGACTCTATCATTTAAACAAAATTGGTATTCTGCCATCCATGAAATTGCATGGACACCTTCAACTTATCCCAAAGTGCAAATTATGTGTATTTCTGTCCTTTGAAAAGTCAATGTGAATAAATGCTTAAAAATATGGGTCACAACAAACATTAAAAAGGATCTTTTTTCCACCCCCTCCAGGGTTCATTTTATTATTTCCAGTTTTTCTCTGCCTCCTTCACAGCAAATATATTGAGTTGGATTGTTGTTGACTAAATAACAGGAGTATTTGACACACCTGCCATCAACTTATTGCTTCAGTCCAGATGCTTCTATTCCTCATATTTACTCCTGCTGGAGAAGCTTCTTTCTTATGAGCTACACCTGTACTTCCCACCCTATCTATGGGAGCGAGCCCAGGAAGATGTGTCCCAGCTGGTGACTGGCATGACTGCATTGCTATGCAGTGTCTTTAAGTCTGCCACCTTTAAATCCCAGCAGTGTCTGAAGGAGCCTGTATGATTTCTCTGCCCAATGGTTATGTGACAAGATTCTCCTATGCTGCAGGATGTGCATGGTCATGCAGCACAGGGCTGTATTTGGGTTTGCTGGAGGCAAAATATGGGAGAAAACATCTCACCATTTTACTTCTGGTCTCCTCTAAAATGCCAGGTGCCTGGGTTCAGATGCACTCAGGAATACACAGTGTAATTCTTGGGTTTTGCAGGACCAGAAAAGGGGGACCGTTAACTGTAATTTGCTTGCTTCATGTTAGCACCCGCAGTGGTCATGCCACAAAGTCACTGACAGTCAGCCCAGGAGATTCCTAAAGTTGTCACCTGGTCCAATACCCAACCCAAGCCAGGGAAACCTGTACCATGCTTGAGGGTTTTTTCTCTAACTTTGAGGAGCAGAGATTCCTCATTCTTTGTAGCAAGTAGCCATGGTATCCTGCCTTCTCAGGTCCAAGCAGTCCACTGATGTCTAAACTAAATTAACCTTGCTGAAATAAAGAAGTCCATTGCTTGTGCCCTCTCCACTACAGAGAATAAATCATTCCTTTCCTTTTTCACAGCAGACTTTTAAACATCTGAAGTTTGCCTTTCTTGAGACCGAACAATCTCACTCCTTCCAGCCATTCACTGTGTATCATCTCTGTAAAATTCCTTGCTCTCTCCCGGGCTCCCGGCAGAACACTTCACTGCTCCAACTAAGGCCTTATAAATGCCGAACAGAGTGGGCAGATGAAATCCCACATTTAATATTTGCCTCATTTGTAAAGTTTGATGCTGATGACTTGTGTTGAGTTTCTGATTTAAAATACACCACAGTTTTTCTTACAAAATCTCTCTCTCATCTTCTAGTCTGTATTTGTTCAGTTAGTTATTCCTTAAATATAACCTTGTCCTTATTGATCTGTCACCATTTTTTCATCAGGCTCTTTCTCCAATTTGTCATGCTCATTCTGAATTTTAATCCTGTCCAACAATATTTTTGTGGTCTTTTCAGCTTGATACCAATGACAGAGTCCCTGAAAATGATGAAGGGGGAGGAACAAGATACTCAGTCTGGATAACTTATTCTGTCATTTATTATGAATTGTTTGGTATCTATGAAATGCTGTTAGTAAGCTGATGCCCATAGTATCAGTCAGATGTATGTATAGCTATTATTTCCTAAGGTACACTGTTTATGAAATATTGAACTGTAATGAAAAATTATGAAACGTTGAAGCTGAAAGTGACAAACAGTGGCAAAATACCAGTATGGATAGATATTCTGAGTTCAGTAATCAGAGTAATACTGGCTGTTTGTCAGCCTGGAGTGCAAAGAGCGGTTAAAGACTACAGAAAGGTTAGTCACCAACTTTAAATTTACATTACTGTTTCAAAGATGGTGAACATTTGCAATATAATCTGGAGTAACAGCAGCCTGGCTTCTCAAGATAAGAAGATAGAGATCCAATTACTTAATGTGTGTGCCTACACTTAGAAATACTAGCCTAGGTTTTAATGATGCAACACCTTCCTCCACTTCTTCATGTAAGGTGACTTGCAGACTTGTTTCTGCCTGCAGGGTTAGGATGTAAAATGGGATCTTTTAATAATCCCAAATGGCAGGACCTGCCTGCTCTGTGCCATCCTGGAAAGCTTGATTTGCTCTTCTGGGCCTGCTCCAGGTCTTGAAGATGGCTCAAGTTGGATTAGATTTTAACAAGGTAGAATAAGATGAATACATAACAAGTCCTGATCCCATCCTTCTGTCGCTTGAATGTGCTGTAGTTGTTCCAAGCCTACGTGCTTCACTGGCTTTTCAAACTGCTGTTCACATACTGTTGACTAAGAATGAACAAGGAAAAATACATTTCCTTACTGGTTGTGCCTGAATTTATGACTACTGAGCCTCCAACTTTCAGTTATGATTTTTCTCATGTATGTAATAACACATTTTCTTCAGGTGATGAGGTTTCTGTAACTTGTGATGAACTGCAGGCAGTAGTTTGTTTTATTTTGTAATGCTTCTTTGTGTGCACCTGAAAATGGGTCATTTTTCTCCTGCAAGAATCACAACAGGTATCTCTGCAGGGGGACAGTCAGCAGTTGAACTGCATAGGGAAGGAGAGTTACTGCTGTTAGGTTTACTCTGATTAAACAATTGCTGTAGCTGGAACAAACCTACCCAGATGCAGACTCTAAGCTTGCCAGGTGAAAATTGTTCACTGGAATAAACAAAAAGGACGATGATGAAGATTGCCTCTTTAACGCATATAGTGGGGGGAATGGAAATTTGTCAGCTGTGGGTTCTGGATTGGGGACTGCAGAGCTTGTTTCCTCGCGTGACCTTTATAATAAGAAGTGTCAGACTTCATCCTGTATGTATCAGACTAGTGTGGCATTGGATATTAATCCTGATGGAAAAGGATTATGTGATTTTCACAGGCACTGAGATAGATTATCCTTTTTGGCCTGGCTGAAGGGTAGCGAGAGTCTCTTTCTGCAGATGCTGGCGGGGAGCAGAGTGTTCCCAGGAGAGAAGTACCAGAATAACCGAGCATGAACAGCAGTTCTCACTTGAAATTTCTTTTCACTTTCCATTCTTTTCTGTTGTTCGAACCTGCTGCCTTTGAGGACTTGCTTCTTTGAGCAGGGGTGGTGACGTGCATTGCAATGGCACAAGCTTTGAGAAGTCTGCCTGTTAACAAGCTCTTTGAAACACTGAGTAAAAACATTTGAAGGAACTTCTGGGATAACATCACATTTTAAAAGAAGTCATTTGACCTTGTTCCTAGCTGCTCATTCTAACATTAAAGTTTTTGCCCAATAATTAAATAATATTTTGTTCTTAGGTCTGGACACAACCGGTAATTTTGATGTTTTGCAGTATCATGTTAAGCCTTAGTATCTCTGCTGGGTTTCACACTGGATAATAAGAGAACCAGTCATGTTTTTGTTGGTTTGGTACTCACTTCACACCTCCCTAGGGACATCTGGGGTTCAAGGGTTGGATCCTGCCCAATGCTCACCAGCTGCACTGTGCTGTACCAGAGTAATGATACGGGACAGATCTGCATGGGGTAAACTGGTTTCTTCAGCCACCTCCTGGGGTATCAATTTACAATACCAGAGTTATCTGAAATACAAATATGTTGGGTTTTGGTTTCTCGTTTTGTTTTAAATTACAATAAAAACTTCAATTGCACAAAAACCTGCTTAGGAACTAGCTAAACCCATGAGCTTGCACTGGGACACTTCAGCTTCAGACCCCTTGCTGAAGTCCATATAATTTACTTAATTTCTTTTTCTTCTTTGGTGTTTATAGACACATGCATTAAAAAAATGTGTAAGCAAATATGGAAGTTTAAAAATACATATTTTATGCTCTTCTGTATTTGACTTCTGAGAAATTTCATACAGAGAGTATTTTCTCAGACCTTCCAGAGAGCAGCTTACTCTTTCCTAAAGTAGGTAAGATCAGTTTCTCCCCAGAAATGTACATTTTGCCCTGGTGCCTCAGTAGGAACCTCATGGACTGGATACCTACCTTCCAGACAGCCAAAGTAAAGAAAACTGAGAAAAAAAATCCCTCTCCCCTGATGTGAAAGCAGAAATGTTTGCAATGCTATGTCAGTAGCTTCTCTTTGTTAGAACTGCAAACAGCCCAGTGAAAAATGATCTGCAAATAAATGTGCAGTGAGTCATTTTTTTCCTTCCCTGAGTTATACCTTTAATTAATCTCAATCAGTTTACAAAATCCATTTTTACTCAGATGTAAAAAGCGTGCACTTTCACAAATAAATCTAGTGGCATGTGTACAGTATTTGTGATTGTTGCTGCTTAAGACCTGACAGCAAATGTATCATTACTAATTGCCCAAGTTTCAACGAATCAAAACACTATAGTTATATGTTAAGGAGGGAGTTGAGCCCTTAAATTACTGTATTAGCTTTAAACTGCTTTAGTGCAGTACATGCAGACTTGTCAGTTTAAATTCAAATGTAATAATTTTAAAAGTTGTCAATAATTCGTGACAGCATACATAGGTTTATTTATTTTAATCCAGTTCGGCTTGTTTTTTTTATTTGGTTTGTTTTTATTGTTTTCCTGTATCCCCAAATCCCTTATGGACCTAAGAGATTCGTATATAAGCAGCAGGTGAAGGTCATTAAAAAAATTAGTTGATTTACTTCAGTGAAACCCAGGCTCAACTCAGGATATCGCATGCAGATTACAAACAAAACCAAAAACCCAAGCCAATGATAGAAATGTGAACAAGTTATGTATTTTGTTAGAAGTGCAACCATTCCACCTCCCTGGTCTCTGCAGTAGTACTTTATATTTCATGATACAGGCTTGCTGTGAGCACTCCACATTTGTTGCCTAGCTGTATTTTGACTTATTGCCATTCCTGGTTTGTAGCCATCGTCCCCATGTCTATGCAAGTTAGTGTTGCTGCAAAGAGGGGAACAGTAAAAACCCTTTAGCTTGCATTGTTGCAACTATCTTGAGCCAACTTAAGATCTCATTTAATCCCCTTCTTTTTCATTTAGTTTATTCTTTAAAAAAAATTTTGAACACACATGTATATTCTTCTCTTAATAGGCACATCTTTGTGACTTCAAGTTGTATTTTGAAGTAATTTAAAAATATTTTTCTCTCTTCTTTGTTTTTACATCTTTGCTAGCCATACTTCTGTGTGGTGTTTCATCTAAAAGTTGCTGTGCATAGACTCTGTAACCCCAAAGACCCATTTCTCTCAGTAATGTACTAATAACCTTTAAAAAAAAAAATCACTTTGGGAAATACAAGATTTTCAGAATAATGTAGCTAATATTTACATAGCATGCTATTGAAAGTATATCTTTAATGTTCAACAGGCAGTAATTTATTCTGGAAAACTAAGGCAAAGGCAGCTCAGTGTGGTGTCGTGCTGTTGGGAAGGCTCTCGTTCACACTGGGCATACCAAGAGCCTTAACACAAACCTTAGAATAGTCATCAGCCCCTTTCTCTGTTACACTGCGCTGTAAAAATAGTCACCCAGACTAGCAACCAGAAATTTGACCTTATAATGCTCTACACCAAAGCTAATAATTGTTACAATAACCTCGCTTTCTAGCTTTATTCTGTCCCCAGATTGTTGCATGATAGGGATGACTTTTTAGGGAGACTTTTATTGCATGTGTAAGAATATGAGTCAGATAATACTCAGAGATTGTAGGGAGGACTCTCCCTAAACTCAGGTCTTTACTGATACAGGGGCATATGTGGAAAAAGAATTGCTTTGTTTTGGGCAGGGATGAAAAGAGCTTGACTGGGGATGTTTATCACTGCAAATGATTTTTTAATGTGTTTTAGAATTCTTACCTGTCCATGAAATAGAATAGACACAATGTAAATAAAAGGTAATAAATATTTAGGCCATGCTATTGCTGAATGACAGTTCATGCTTTCAGTGGATTTTATGTATCCATCAGTGATAACCTGCAAATAATTTACTACAGTGTGCTTTCTGAAGCTATGCAAATTTGTTAAGTAACATTCAATTAATGAATTACCACACCTTAGGCAAAATATCCACAATCTGTGCCACTCATTGTTCCCAAAGACTAAAATCAGTTTCTAAAAATGAGAGAAGTAAAAGGCAGTTACATGTTGTTGTACCAGAGAATAGCATATTCCTTTCAATTCAAAGGCATTTCATCTCAGGGTGTGCACTACATGAGCTACTTAATATGGTATTTGTAAGGTCGCTTCATTGCATGACTTACGCTACTTACTCACTTGCTGAAACAGGAACACAGATCAGAAACCAGCCTAGCAGACTGTCTTTTCTCTAATCAGGGAGTTTTATGAGACTTTTTCTGGACGTTACCGTATGTATCCTGCTTAGGACCAACAGCTACTACCAAAGTGCAACAGCTTGGCTAAGAGTCCCTTCTCCTGCTGCTCACAACTAAACCTCTTGCTCTTTGAATCCTTTTACTGCTTCCCTGTCTTTTCTATATTAGCGCTGAGCCTTCTGTCCCTGCTAAGTCCCACCTAATCCAAATCTTGTCTTCAGTGCATCTCTGCTATTATCTCCTGTATCCCTTCTACTTTGTATAGTCCTTCCATCTCAACTTCATCATCGTCATCATAACATAACTACCTGATGCTTTCTTGATACAGCTTTCCAAATACTGTTTTCCCTCTTTAAGCTTATTTCTGAGGGGAACCACTACCTGTTCTTGCAATTCTTACCTGCGTCATCTCACAGCCAGCCTGTTGTTCTGGGCTGGTTCTCAAGTCTGAAAGCGTCAACCCTCTAAATCTCAGCCTACAAAAGCATAGTCAGATGGAAAATATTGTGGCCTGAGTATCTTTGTTAGTCATACATGTGAATCAGAGCTTTTTGTCTCAGCCATGTGAGTTTCTGGTAGCTTCAGTGGGCTTACTCGTGACAGCAAATGCTACACTCAATAGTAGGCATTTGCAGGATCATCTTCTATGATTGTAATCCCTTTTAGATAGGGAATGCATCAGCACTTTATAAAGGCATGTAAAGACGCCTGTGGCCCATACAGAGTCTCTGTAATTAATGTTGCTCCACCAATTGATTCCAACAATTTATAAATTGACTATCATTATACAACAGTCTGTTTGAGTTTAGTACTTATGAAGAAAGGATAGGAAGAAAAAAGGGGGAAAGTTGTGTCGAATGTTTCTTGATGTGCTAGCTCTTTCTGTGGGTATGATGTCCATCTGTTTAGAAATACTCTTGACAATAGAGAGTTGTCCCCGTGGTTTCTTTCCTGAATTCTAACTCCTGTTTGTGTCTCAGACTTGTGTCTCCCCTGGTCTGTGTATATGATATTTCAGATGTACAAGCATAGAGAACCTTTGCCTGTAAATTCCACCAGGCATTTCTCTGTGAACTCTGTGTGAGCATCAAGTTGTTGAACCGTTTGACATATTGAAAGAAAGTTCAAAGGACAACAATTCTCCCTTACGCAATCTAGAAAACAACCATAAAATATTACATCAGCTGCTGGCAGCCGTAGGTTTGCCTGCCTGCTAATTTACTATCACAAGTGTTCCAGAATCCTTTGTAATCCAGCCATTGCTATTTATATTCATAATGATTTATTTAAGGACCCTGTACACGTCAACAAAAAGTCATCAAAAAAAGCAGAATGAAGTTTAGTTGGCTCAAAGTGCACAGAATCGAAAAGAATAACCCAACAATGGAGTTGAAACAAAGTTTATACACAGTAAATAATTTAAACAAAGGAGGGAATAGCTTTATTTTCAACTCATCATACAGGAGCCACAGCCTCTGATGTTGGCACTAGGCAGTTGCCATCAAGAGGGTATTAAGAGCAGGGAAAGAGGGGTCTGGTGGCCAGGGAAGGAAATGAGCAGCTGTGACACCTGAATTGAGATCACAGACCTGCTCCTGTCTTTGTGTCCCGAGAAAAGGTATTAAGTACTCAATGCCTCAGTTCCTCTGCTGGCTGTAACAATGCCCAACTTGCAGCTGTTAAAACTTTTTGCTTATTTACAAGATGTTTTTTCAACAGAGAACTGTAATGATGCAAGGCGTCTTTATTATGTTCTGTGGAAAATACTAAGTTAAGAAAAAACAATGAAGGATTGTGTAGTGGAGCGCAACACTTTTTAGCGTTGAGTCTCTAGGTCATTCTGAAGCAGGGATTTGAGTGGTGTCCCTTAGGATTTGCTGTTATACATGCTGAAATGATCAATCAAGGATAAAAAATGGACTGTTCTCGTCTCATAGATCATTTCACAGTGAAACAGTTAAACTCCTGGCTGCTTTCTGAAAAACAGAGATCTGCATTAATAAGGTGACCTTATCAGAGCCACCCCTGGGGGGAAGGGAGAGAGAAAAAAGGTTGTGGAAAGAAAGTGAATCCTATTGTTAATCTTTTTTTTCAGGGAGACTTGGATTCCTGAATGCAAATTACTTTATATTTAAATTGTGTGAAAGCACAAAAGCTTCGTGTCTACAATTGACAGTTATTTCATTAGCTGATTCACGGAGCCTTGCAAATGGTTTCTAGTGTTAACTTTCCTTGGATTTGTTTTCTTTGTTCTTAGCAGCTCTTGCAATGGTGATCATTTTGATTAATGTATTCAACGCTCTGGTTTACTACTGACTCATGTTTTTTGCATCAGTCAGCGTTCTGGCCTGGGTAAGGTGAGGCTGCAAGGTGGCCTTAGTGTTTCTCCAGTACTGCTGATCTGATGGGCTGGCTTCCAGCTGGAGATGAGAGAAGCATGGAGGCCGTTGTAATGTATTTTGCATGGTAGCGACCCCAAACACAAGTTAAAACAGACTTTCATCATCAGATATAGGATTGTCTCAGCCGCATCCCTCAGTGATGGCAGACGGGTGCTGCATGGGCTCTGTGCTGGTAGAATATCATCTTTGTATCAGTGTAAGCCTCTCAGGACTAGGTACACTGGCTTTGTGCCTCCATTCTGGCAGGTTTGTGGTTCAGAGCGGTTCACTACATCCCAAAACTAGAGTTTGTGTGCCTGTCTGTTTAAAAAAGCCACCAAATTAATTCAGGGATTAATTCTGGGGGGAAGGAGAATGTGTGGGTTAAAGTTCATCATAACTTGCTTCAGGCACACCACTACTAGGTGTGTGGTCTATGCTACACATTGAGGAACCAATAATCAGTTCAGGAGAGAGTGGTTGTTCCTATCCCTAAATCAATGGGCGATCTCTCCTCTGGGGGTGCTGGCCTGCCATTGACCCAACAGATGAGCTTCAATGAGCTGCTCAGGTTTTAGTACATTGAAGTTCAGGGTAGATCCTGTCAACCCCACCTACTGAACTCATCAAAGTTCATGCATCAATGTAAAAAACAGTTATGAAAATTGCTTGATTAATTGCCCCAAATACGCATTGATAGGCAGGCAAGTTGCCAGAGGCCTGCAAGCTCTAAGTATCCTTCCCTTCTTTTTGTCTTCATTTCTTTCACTCAGCACTACATTTTTGTTCTTTTCAGAACTCTTTGGCATTTGTTGTTGTAATCAATCAGCCGTTCCCTGCTGACGCCTCTTACTGCATTGGTTTTTCAAAATCTTTCATCAGCGCCTCAAGCATTACATTGTTCTTCAGTCTGCATCAAGCTCCTAGTCCTAAAGTACAAAGACCTCAGGGGCCTGGGCCTTAGTTTCTTCACAAGTCACTTCTCTCCATTACCCTCCCTGAGAGTCGCAGCTTCAGGAATCTTATCATGGACACAACACTTGACAAACAAAGGCAGAGCCTCAGCAATGAAATCAGAAGATGCGCATGCCTAACCACCTCTATAAAACATCACTTTGAAACTGGTGTTCGTATGCAGAGGGTGTGGACCCATCAGAAGAATGTTTACTTTCTTGCAAATATTTTCAAGCTATTTTCTGTTTTTATAGGAAATCCAGCATACAGAGGGCTTTCTGAGATATGTTTGTTTGTGAAAATAGGACACTTCCTTTTTTTCAGGTTCAGATGCTTGATTTTTTTTTATCCCAATTTTACATGGTCAACTGCAAAAACAGAAAGGAAAGGCTTTGAGGATGACTATAATGGAAGCTCTGAGAGAATACAGTGGAAAGGTAGATTATTATATTTTTTTGCTTCACAAGTCTAAGTATTTTTTCCTGTTCTCTATTCTGAGTCACAACAATAAATATAAAAGGATTTTTTCAGCCTTTTTTCCTGGACTTACTTTTTAGCAGTAGAGGTTTAAATTAAAAAAGTGAAAGAGAAAAGCAGAGATAGCTGGGAATGAGTATCAGAGAAGTATAATAGTTGATGGACACTTGAAACTCAAGGGAAAGGAATAACAGAATGACTCAAGCTATGTCAATTGAAATGAAACAGGGTTGTTCATTTTCTTTTAAACCGTATTTTGAACCAAAAATCTTTAAACAAATATTTGTAGATAAAATTCCATCAAAACGCCTTTTCACACAAAATCTTCACAAATCTTTAGTTTAGTATATAACTGGACAGGTCTTCCAGCTGATCTGGAAAAATTATTCTTCTCTCTTTGTCCAAGACATTCAGTAACACTGAAATCATATAGATGCTCTACATGCAAAATATGGAAGAGCGTACTTTCTTCTGCTTAATTTTTGCTTTAAATAATTTTATGTCGAATGGTAGACTTTCTGAACATTGTGACAGAGAGCTGTTACTTGTGAACAACAATTTAAATGTTTTTGGTTGAGTTTTAGCTTAATGTATGAATCCCACGTCCTTGCTGTCACGAAATCTCCATTTTGCCACTTTTGCAATATTGCTGGCATATGTCTCCAGCTGTCTGTTGCTGACATAGAATTGCTTGTGATTATCTGACACTGAGCTGTTCTGCTCTGTTTTTGTGTTTTTAATCTCCCCAACAATACCTGAACATGCTGTGCAGATCGTGATTGTTGGGGCAGAATACAGTCGTCTTTGGAATTTACTGTCCCACACAGAAAATTGGAAATTCTTATGATCTTTATATCCAGATTGAATGAGAACTAGATTTCTTTCTGATTTCATAATTCAGCATTGCAGTCTGTTGACTTATTGACTATAACATTAGCATTTTCCAGACTGGCAGACAAATTGCCTTGTAGGAGTGTCTATATGTCTATACATCATCCAAAGGTTAAACTATAGAATATATTTTAATTGCCTAGAGATAATTTGGTAAATTATATCACTAGAACCAAAACTTCTAAACTTTAAAGATGAAAGTTAGGTACCAAAATCCACATTACTTTCCAAGTAAATAAACTACTCAGCAGTACTGATTACTGACAGGCTTCCACTGATGTTCATTAAATAGCATCCCAAAGAAATAGCTGCCATTTTAGATTAATTTTTAAGACAGAGGAAATTCCAATATTCTTCTTAGCCTTCCTAAGCATGGTGTTTATATTGATCTTGCTATTTCAGCAAGGACAATTTAAAATAACCCAAAACATAAAGCAATTTAAAATGGGGCACTCGCATGTAAATATTTTTTTTTCTTCAATTGTCCTAAAATCTGAACATTTAAAAAACCAAAGCTCCAGACAAGCCAAAACATGTAATGTACTGTAAGAGCAGCAAGTATGCTCACTGAGAATATTTTGTCAGAGAAAACATAACCTTGGAGCTAGGTGAGGCATTTAAGAATAAGTATAATTGTTAATTACATTTCTTACTTCCCACTTCAGCAACACTCTTCTCTCTGGAATACAGACCCCTAAATAAATTACTGAGGAATAACAAGTGTCCCACAAATCAGCTGGTTTGCAGTAACTGCCCATGTATGTGCTCTTACAATTGGTAAACATGAGTTAATTCAAAGTAGTTTGCTCTCAATGGAAGAAACATGTTACCCTGCAGTAGCTTGATCACCTACAAGCGATCAGTAAGAAGTTAAGCGAAGTACAGTACATTGAGCCTGAAACAGGGAGGAACACACATTCCTTTCCTGGGGGTTTCGACTCAAGGAAAGTATCTATCTCTAGATGAAGAAAGGGATTTTTACAACTGGAGACGCAGAGTAGGGATCCGAACCCCTTCAGCCAGATGGGGGAACCAGACCCAGGCATTTCACTTGCCAGGGCTCCAGTGAGGAGGTTATTGCTAAAAGATGGGAGATATTACTGTGGTGTCCTCCTGGTCTTGCTGGTTGAAAAGAAATTTTTGAAAGAAATCTCTCTCGGCCTGTTTTTGAAAGGAGGTTTACATATCTCTGCTTTCAGGTGAGAATTTCAGGCTGTAAAAGTAAGAAGATGGAGGTATTCTCTTTCAGTCTTTGCTCCAGAGGAGGATGGGAGTTACAGCGTTCTGTGCTCCACGGTTTCTGCCAGTGGGATTTTGGCAGCTTCCACACTGAGCACAGATGGTATTTGAGATCTTGTTCTGAGACAGCCCCGCAGGGCAAGCAATAACTCTGTGGGATTTCTTGGATTGTAAAGCGGCACGTAGGTATCTGAGGTCCACTGAAGTCCTTTCTAGGTCCAACCTCTCTTTGAGTCCATCTCACAACATGAGGTGTGAGCAAGAATGGGTACTGTCCTTGTTGTTTTCGATTAACAGATTTTTTAAAAAAACATACTGTGATAGTGGTCAGGAGTGATTTCAGTGACTTTTGGAGACACCACAGAAAATCAAAATATTGGTGTCACATGGTGTGTAAAATCAGTGAAAAGACTCTGTGGGCAGTAGCTGATCATGAAGGTATATAAAAAAGCCTCAGTATAATGAAATTGCTTTCTCCTCTTTTTGTTAAATTATAATTGTTGTCCTTGTTAGTAATTACACTAAGGGATTAAAGACTGCCTTGCCCTTGGAAACTGACTATGCCTTTCATTGCAGAGACCGTCCCTTCAGGTCAGAGGCAAGGCAGATAATGGTGTCTACTGAACTGTCCTTACTTGTTAATAAATGTGTCAATTCACCACTTTTCATAGGTGAAAATTTATCTAAACCACTATTAGCTTACTTCCCAACCTGTTAACTATTTAAAGCAGTATCCTGAGCTACTGCGCTGTGCTGCTTCTGTTTCAGCTCTTCAAGAAAATTCAGACTTCCTTTGCTCTGTGGCCTTTCTCGCTTGTGTTTTTGGATAAAACGTGTAGTTATGCTTTATATTTATGTTCACTAAATACTGTGCTATATTCTCAGCAGTGCCAGCTTTCATTTGTAATATAATCCCTGTTGTCTCCCCACCTATCGTATCTTTTCTATTTTATTACCTCTTATGTCTATGGTAAATAAAAAGGAGTGAATTTGGAAAATATAGCCCATTTGGAAGAAATTCTGTGTGTATCATATCAGAGAATTTGAAAGATTATGGAAATATTTACAGCTCCCAAAGAGTCAGTTTATACACCAATACTGAATTGAGGGATGGAAACAAGCCCTGCTTACTCTAGCTGTTCTGGAAAGACTGGTTTTGCCATATTTTCTGTCCTCAGAATAGTAAAACTAGTTATGATGAATTTGGCAAAATCTGTACGCTGCAGTGCCCCAGACAGTTTCTTGTTTTCGTTGACATTATTTTTTCATCAGTTTGGACTGTGTAGTATCTGCAGACGGTGTATGTTCAAAATATTGGATTGCTGTGTTCTTTGCATACAAACCTTATAAAGGAAAAGAAATGCCAGACCGTGTGTACAAGCATCAAAATTTGATTATATGCAAGATCTAATCTTAATATTACACCATCCTCACTGAAAAGTGTTGCAAGAATATTCCAATTCATATTGTCGGTGGTGTATTTCTCTGCAGTCATCTTGCTGAACTCTTATTCCTACCAGGAGAATATCAGTATACTAAACTGAATAAAAATGTATATGTATGTAAGCAATATTAAATTGCTTATTCAAATGTCCAGCTTTGATGGTTGTAGGGAATTTAAGCAGGAGGCAATATAACCTGAGCTTTGTTTTATTGATATGAGAGGCTAATGTGAGTTACAAAATGGAAAAGAATGAGAAGTTGTAGAATATGCTGGAAATGTGAAAAAAATGCAGATTTCAGTTATTAGCTTTCACAGCTGTATTTGCATAGAAATATACTAACGGCTCGATGACACTTCATGCATGAACTTGATAGAGCATCCTTAAACATATTCGTGTTAGAAGACTACTTTAAAGGAACTTCGAACTTGAAAATTCCCATCTTTGTTTAAAAAAAACAAAACTATAGTTTCCCTAGGGTATTCTAGTACAAGGTATTTCTTTATGAAACAAAGCTTTCTTTGTTATGAGGAATACTGAGACAGCCTAGGAAGGGCCCTCCTTTCTGATCACACTTTAAAAAAGATCCTGATTCTCCTGAACGTTAAATATTATAGCACAATAGATGTTGCCCGGGCTTTTGTGGAAAATACTAGCAAAGCGTGAGGCCCCTGGAGGTTTCAAGCATGTCTTGGGTTATGCCATTTTCTCTTTTTAGGGAACAGCTCCCTTGTAAGTGGGGCAAAGATGAATGCCAGTTTTCTATGCTGTGTGAGATAAAAGGATTTGCTCTACCTTGAAGAACTACAAGAATTCCTGGTGGGGTCTATCACAGTTTTCCCATGGTATGAATTTTTGGGAGTTTGGGGACAGCAGCTCCTTCCAGCTACACATTTGCTTGTTGTGTGTTGAGTTTTTTTTTAATTCACCTACCAGTGCAGACCAGGTGCAACTTCATTCATAACTCATAAACGGTGAAGATGTCTGGTTTTAGTATGTGTGGAGAGGTTCACAGAGCATAGTGAAGGTTTTTATATCAGTGAGCACTTGCACGTTCAGTTTCCAGCAGTTTTGGCATTCATTTTGCCAACTGTGAAGAATAGTGTTCTTTTAATTTAAATGTCATTATTAACAAGACACAGCTGAGGAAGGCAATTTCTGAAATACTCCAAGGATTATTCCTGCTCTGTTATCTCCCATTCACCCTCCACAACAGGATTTTATGTGCTCACATTAGTGGATGTTCTTCAGAAGAGCTGCTGGTTCATCTCTGATTGTGACTTTCATTAGCAGCAGAAAACTCTATCTTCTCCTCTGAAGTGGTGAGATGTGAGCACTAATTCCTGGAAATAGTTTCTAAAAACTCACTTTATACTGAAATCTAGCCAGCCCTGAAACAGTTTAGAAGGAGTATGACAAGAGTATGAATTAAAAAGCGCTGGGGCGCGAAAACATATCTCTCTAAGCAGTTTTGTCTCTGCCTTTACGCAGTCCCATTGTTGCTGCTGATGATTGTCAAGAACCTCCCAGAACATGTCTAAAGCCTGTTCAGTCTCCTCCTAAAATCAGACTTCTGAAGGAAAGGGGAAGTGTGAGTATGTGGAGGCACCACTCTGGAAAAAACACAGTCAGTAGTAGTTGACCTCTTTTTCTTCTGTGCATATCCCATATTACTTGTGTGAACCTCTCAAGCAGAATTGGTCTATGCAGGAAAGGGCTGCAGGATCGTATTCTCTGTCAGTATGAGATATAAATGCCGGTTCAAGGCAGAACAGTGCTGTACAAATGTGAGAACAGAAAACCAAAATCGAAATATTATGAAAAAGGGTCATTAATGCCGTCTTACTCAGAAGCTCTGTTTAAAGCATAGCATAATCACCAGCAGTGTCTAGTAATGATATTTTACACTGAAGCCCAAAGGTTATGAAAAGACTTTAGTCCTTGCCAAATCAAAGTCACTTTGTCGTCTGAGGTACAGAAGGAATCAAATTTTTTGCAGTGGTGCAAAATCTATGTATGTAAAGCTACTTTTAGAGTCATATTAGTAAAATGTCTGTCAAAAGCCAGGGAAAAGTCTGGTTTGAAAAAGGAAAGGGGAAAATCTCAACTAAAATTTCCAGATAGAGTGAAAATATATAGGCTGAAGCCACCAGTGGATGGTAGTAGTAATAAAGCTCATTTGGGCTGCGATAGCAATACTGTCTTCAGAGCAGTTCTTGAAGACAGTGAGAGTGGTACCAGAAGGACATGTTTTAAAGGTGAGTCCACACACGAGTTAGTTCAAAGAAAATGTCTTTCCTACTTTCCTCCCCGGCAAGAAGTTTATAGCATGGAAAACACCATACTGCCTGAGTACAGAAGCTGGTATTTAGCAAGATTTTGACTGGTATACACAGGGTGGGAGCTGAAAGTCAGGACGATTTGAGAGTCATTTGCAGCTCCCAGACAACCCAGCTTCTGGCTCCCGCAGAGCAAAGGACTGGGTGAGAGTGGGGAGAATTACTGCCTCGCACCAAGGCAAGAGAGCGCCGACTGGCAGCGTCTCCTGATTCCTGTTGACTTTCTCTGGGCACGTTTAACCTGTAATTTGGAAAAGGAAAATACAGTCTGGCACACATTCTTGAAGGGTTGCCAGTCCCAGATCTATCCATTGCATAGCCTGCCAGAATGGGAAAGATAAGTATCTTACAGACCAGTAACCACAGCAACAGACACTGGAATTTTATCTTTTCATTACATATAAAAACCCAAAGAAAATAATTATTTTTTCATTTTCCAGTTTTATAATAGTACTAATGACCTTTAGGTCAGGAATTTTCAGCAGTTAATGACTGCCTGGCTTTTTCTTTGGCCCTTGGTATCTCCAGCCAGTCATTAGCAGTGAGGAAAGTGCCTTCTCCAGTGGTCATTTTGGCTTAATCATTACCTTTTCATGCTACAGAATATACCAGCTGGGAAATAAGTGTCTCCTATGTGAATGGATCCATAAAGTGTTCCTTAGGTTTCATTTCTTTGAAAGAATATTCTCTTACGACATGAGAGTTTAATGTAAAATATGAGTGAGTATTATCCTCAGCCCCAAGAAAGTATAGATCACTCTCAGGAATTGGGACTAGTCAGCTTTGCAGTGACGCCCCTCCTCTTCTGAGGATGGTTTAAGGCAATAGATTTCAAAAGATTAAATCTTAAGAATTTATCTATGTAATCTAGGTTCCCATACTATTCTCTTGGTATTGTAGTGCTTTGGAAATTTTATGTGGATACAAATATTTTTGCATCCATCTTCTAGCATCATACAGGAACTGGATCTCTTTTTTTGTTTCGTTTGAATTTTATATGTAATCATTGTTACACTAAAAGCAGACGGCGGCAACAGTGTCTTGAGAGTCAAAAATGATTAAAAAATCTAAAGGGGAAGGAACCTCTGGAATGCCTGCCCTGCTCTGTTTGTCTAGCTAGTAGATTCCCCCCTACCAGCCACCCTCTCTATCTCAAAACCTCTAGAAGCTGTCTATGACTTTGTTCAGAGGAAGATTCATCTATACCTGGAAACAACTTTATCTTGCACTTTTTCATAAGATAAAAAATGAGATCTCATGACCACCCTACTGAACATATTGTTGGTAAAAATTAACCAGATTGGAAGTAGATTGTGTGCGTGTACCTACACAGATCTTTGAACAGTCTTCAGTTCTGGTGCATTGTTATGCGAGTTCTTCTTTAGGTTTTATGACTTTAAATGCCACTGTTAAAATACAGTGTTACATTAAAAAATTGTGAATATATATTTCCTTCAGGGTATATTTGGTATATTTGAATTTGAAAACAATTGTGTAAGAAATGCACGAATTGGAGGATAAATAAATTAACGGGAAAACAACAAAGTTTTCTAAAGCGCATATTGAACGTGCAGGGATTCCTAGCAGTCACCCAGCGTACTGTTAGTGCTGAGCAGTGAGGTAGCAACGAAGCCCCTCCACTTGCACAGTAAAAGAAAATGGGAATTTCTTCATCAGTAGATTTAAAATCAATATGGTGTTCCTTGAGGGTTTGGTATTAAGCATGGAAGTAACGTGACTCATGAGCCTAGCTTTAATGTTTTGCTGGGAAAGAGATTTAGCATCTGCATAACTGTTATTGGTACTATTGCCTTTTGGTTTTGTATCTTTAAGTGAAAACACAGAGTGCGCATCAAAACAGCAGGCATCAGTTCTTGCTTTAACACTTTTTTCACTTTTCAAGGAAAATAACAGCAGCAAAATATAGGTAGTGTTCCAGGAAACAGCTACTCAGGAGACCCACAAGAGCTGGGACTGTGCCCTGTGGTTTCCTGACTCTTGGAGTGACACTTTTACTTTTTAAGCTGAGGCTTCATTTGTATTTTGAAACTATGACAGTCTACTTCTCAGCAGGGTTGTTTTGTTTCTAAAAGGCTGGACTTGCTAAGCGATTTAAATCTGGTCAGGATCCAGTAATTTCCTTAATGCTGAGTTTTAAATTCTACACCTTTAAAATAGCTCTACATTCTTAACCCTCAGGCTAACCTCAGTGTTAAAACAGCTGACTAACTGTTAGTAGAAATGGGAAAGGTTCAAAGCAAAGGAGTGACGATACTTGCATTTCATTCTGCGCTTAAGTGGATCTTTTCCTCAGCTTCACAGCTAACCAGTGCAGATTATTTACAGATTTTAAAGCCAGAAATTAACACTGTTCCTTTAGGCAGAAGAGAAATGTGCAGGACCATTATTAATTCTTTAGCATTATAATGCCTCTTGGCTCAATGTGTGTGCTAGGGACCAAGTGTAAACACGCATTTATCATGCTGACCCTTAATCTGTTCCCAAAAACGTCCTTCAGTGGAGAAATGTGAAACAGCTTTTCTAAAGGACTTGAGACCTTTTTTTGCTGCTGCTGCAAAGATCTTTACAGCCTTTGCTGTAATTGAACCTTCAAATGTAAAATGTTGCAAATACCAGTTTAGAGTGTTTCTTTAAAAAAAAAACAACAATCAAAAAAACCCCACTGTGACACTAGTTGCCTTCACAGGAAGTCATTCAGTTTTCTTTCATCGGGGTGAAATGCCCAGGCCTCCTTGGTACCTGAAAAGATCTTTCCCCTTCCAAGCCAACCTAATTTTTGAGTCCTTAGCTTCTCTTTGTCTCCTCTGTTATTTCCAGTTTCTCCATTTTTCTGTGTTCCTTTCCCTCGACAGCAGTCTAAGATGTTGCTAATAGAATACAGCTGCTGTGGAAATACAATCCTGGTAAAAGTCAGTGTACCGAATCACTCACTAGCCACTGAACTTAGTGGGACAAAATTGTCCCTCATGTAATTTTAACAGTGTCCACGGAGTAATTCCAACTATCAGTCTGTCCTGCCGTCTTTCTGCAGCTCCTTCTACCTCCATCGTAACACGAGGTAGAGGAGGTAGGAGTGCTACAGCAACTGTTATTATTTGATCAGTAACACTTTACTGGAATTTCATTTCCCTTGCAGCCTACCTACTAGAATACATTTATCATCCACACTTTGTAGCAGACTTATGTTTGCCTGTAATTACATACCAGTCTGGCAATACTTTATTGTTAACATAAAGTACTGCCATTTAAATCCCCAATCTTATACTGAAGTATTTGCAAAACTCTGTAATTGCTAAAATAACAAAGCTGCCATTATTGTATGGGAAGTTTACAGCTTGTTACTGAAATTATTTAGATTGGCTTGACTATACCTGTATGTGTTCCTTATGTTTTCACGTGTTGCTTAAGAGATTTCTGCTGGGCATAACTGTACAGAATGGCTGAGGTTGGAAGAGCCCTGGGGAGGTCACCTTGTCCACAGCCACTGGGAGCAGGCTGCTCAGGACCATGCCCAGATGGCTTCTGAGTTATCTCCATAGATGGAAACTCCACAAGCTCTCTGGGCAACCTGTGCCAGTGCTCAGTCAAAACTTTACTTCAGGTTTTCCAGTGTGTGGTCTGTTCCCACATACTAGGAAGTTCACAAAAGATAACTAGGAAGAACAAGTTCAGTGTGGTTAAGCTGAGTGTAATGGGTACAGATGGTACTGCAAATGCTTAGGGAAATGCAGACCAGAAAAGAGAATATAATTTGGTTTCATTTCGTGTTGGCTTTTTGCAGACAGAAACCCAGTGATGCCCGTCTCTTGCTGTTCATTACTCATTCTCTGATTTTTTGTTTGTATTGCCTGTAAATAATTCTCCACATATTATTGTTCTGTTCCTAAGACTGATGGGGTAAAACAGACCTCAGCAGTAGAGACATAGGTAAGGGTTTGCTGTGAACCGTAACCAACGTTGCCACATTAGGAAGCTCAAAACATCCATATTCAGTAAGTGTGCATCTCCAAAAGCTTGGGGATTTCTGCTAAAACTGGCATGGTCTCTAACCCTTGCTCTTGCACAGAATTCCTCAACTCTGTGTGGTTTTGGGGGAGGGCGGGGAAGCTTTGAGTTCTTCCAGCAATCGCCACTGGACAGTTCCATTGAGCGCAGCTGGCTCTGCATTACCCTGAAGACCTTCAGGTAAAAACATCGAGGTTCTGTTGACACTTGGCAGATGAGCACGGGGTTCTGGTTGAATCGTTCAGTCATGGAGGATCTGGCGTCCTCTTCTGCCGTGGCCGTAGCCTGCCATGGGTCGCTCCGACCCCTTCTCTCCGTGCTCACTCGCACTGCCCCGGCCGAGGAGGAAAGAGAGAGCTGGGAGAGGCCCTGTTTCTCTGCAACACGTGTAGCGAGCTTTTAACTCGGAAAAAGAGCTCCGCGGGGCCTTCACTGGGGACGAGCCCGAGTAGCGAGGCCCGGCCGGTGAGGGCCTCTGCCACGACCCCGCCAGGCCCAGCGAGGCCGTCCCTCCTCCCACACGGGAGCCTGGCGACAATGAGCCGGACCCGCCAAAGCCCCTCGGACGGAGGCACCTGCCTGCCCGCCCGGCCGCCCGCACCCTGAGCGGCGGCAGCGTGAGGCGGCTCCCGGGGAGTCGGGGCAGGCCCGGGCCTGCTGGGCGGCGAGCTGCGGGGAGCCCGCGCCCGCGGAGGGGCCGGGGCAGGCCCGCGGCCGCTGGAAGGGGTGTTTCCGCATGGGCCCCGGGCGGCCCGAGGCGCGGGCGTCGGGCGGGGGCTGCTCCTCCCGCGGCCCCGGCCCTCACCCGGCCCCCGGCCCCCACCCGCCCCTCAGCCGCTCGGCAGCCTGGCTCGCGTCGCTCCGCGTTAGATTGCTCGTGTCTGCCCGGGAGCCGGCGGCCGCCCGGCTGGCGGCGCGGCCAGGCGAGCTCAGCCGAGCGCAGAGGCGGATTTTGAGGAACAATAACAGAGCGGGGAGCGCGGGACCGGCGCGGGCGCCCCGCCCGCCCGTCGGCCGCACCATGTACGCCTTTGTGCGGTTCCTGGAGGACAACGTCTGCTACGCGCTGCCCGTCTCCTGCGTCCAGGACTTCAGCCCCACGTCCCAGCTCGACTTCGACAACCAGAAGGTCTACACGGTCTACCGCAACCCCGAGGAGGCGGAGGAGGACGACGAGAGCCCCGGCGAGTGGGGCGACCGCCTGCTGCTCCACAAGGCCCAGATCCTGGCGCTGGCAGGTGAGGGCGGGCCGGGCCTGGCCGCGGGGGAGGGGGGCCAGGGGAAGCCCCAAATGCCGCCCTCTCCCCTCTGAGGGGGGAGGGGGAGGGGAAAAGGGGGGGGGGGGGGGGAGGGAGGGGGCGGCATCGCCGCGACACATGCTCAGAGCCTGAGCGGCACATGGCGGGCGGGGGTCGGCGGGCTGGGCCGGGCCGAGGGCGGGGTGGGGGGGCTCCTCCCGCAGCACCGCGGGGCCTGGGCGGCCCCAGGCCCGGGAACGGCTCGCTGAGGGTGGCCGGGGGGTGGTCCCAGGGGGAGCGCCGCGCTCCTCCGTGGACTTTCAGGCGTGGCACTCCTCCGGAGCCGCTGCCAAAATTACCGTGAGGCCGCGGTGGGACCCAGCGGTGCGCCCCGGGAGGGGGGTGAATCGGAAACTTCACCAAAGAAAAAAAAAAAGAGTTAAGGTTTTCATACAGAGCGTATTTATAGGACATGGAGTCATTTATATACCTTTGCAGCTTGGCAGCATGTTGCCAAATTAGAGGGGTACTGTTTTATATCCACTTTGTTAGTTTAAGTGACTTCACAAATTGGAAGGCAGTAGTGGAACCAGACCTTTAGATACTACGCTTGTTAAGCTCAGTTGTGCTACATTTGGTTTGTTTCATGTCTAACTTACAAATGTCCTTCTAGCTAAGAGGGCCAATTAAAGAGTATATTAAGAAATAAAACCATATTTTTGGCCATTTAAATGAGTTTAGCCCATGTGAGACAGTACTTCTGCTATGTGTGTCCCCAGATCAGGGCTCTTTGGCAGCATTTTGCCTTGAAGACTTTCTGTAGTTTCCTTGCAGCCACAGAAAATGCACTGCTATGGTCAGAGTTGACATAGGAAGGAAGTTTGATGATGTTTGTAGCAAATTACTGGCTAGCTTGGAATTGCCCAATAAGCTGTTGAAAGATGGTGGTGACCATTTGAGATGTCAGTCTGGGCAGCAGAGAGGATGTTGGGTTCTAATCCTGATTTTTCCACTTGGGGAGAAATAGTGGTTATGTCAGTTTCCCAAATATGGAATGGGCTTAATAACCTTTGCTGTCTAGTATCGAGTTCTGAGAAGGCAACGCCGAGTTCTGATCTCTAGTAGCTTGGTGTTAAAATACTAGTTTTATGTGACTTTCAAGTTTTATTTTTATTTTTGAAAATAACAGTTCCTAAATGAGTTCAGCCTGTGGTGGTCCCTTTGGTCCCTGTCTCAGACAGTGACTTTACCATTATCCTGTTTCCAGTAGTGACCATAGCTGGATCCTGGAAAGAACAAGAAGAAAGCAAACATGTATGTCATTTACCTGTAAAGCTTTTCCAGTTTCTGAATATTTGCAACTCAAGGAATTCAGGGGAGCGAATAAGATAGCCTACCAGACGAGCAGATTCTCCACCAAGTTTTTCTTGTCCTGTGCCAGCCTGCATTTTATCTGTCCTGTCTATAGCAGAGGAGAATTGGTAAATGAAGTGTTCCTTGCAAGTTACCCATCACATCCATGGAAGACAGTGGTGTCACCGTTCAGGGTTTGCTTGGCTTCTCCAACGCATCGCAACTGCACTTCACCTTCTGCTTTTGCACTGGGGAACTGCAAGGCAGAAGTGCCCTTTCTGTTCCTCATGTTCCTCTCAACATAACTAAAAGGTTTCAGAGAAATACTTAGTAACAGCCATTTTGCTCACATGTTGAGCCTCAGTTTTCCTGCAGAAAGTGCACTCACTTTCTCAGTTCCCTTGTTCCAGGCAGAGTCTGTAGGCAGCTAAGAGAAGTGTTCTTCTGTACAGTTGCCTTTTGTTTCATCTCTCTTGAACCAGAACAAACCAATATATGGTGTTTCCTCCAGAGAGCAAGACTTAGTACCTGTATTAGTGATTTGCACTAATTGCTCCCCAGAGATTTTAATTTCTACAGGAAGTTCGCCTGCTGAGCCAGGAACACGAAGAAACATGCAGCTATCTTTATTACACCTGTCACATCTCAATGTGTCTAACTAGACCTGTTATTTGCATGCTTGGAAAACATCTCATCTGAACACCAAAAGAATCCATACTTCTTGTTCTTCTTTCCACTCTGTACCATGTAAAAATACCATACTTGAATTAATCCTTTGTATACAACATATGTTTATTTACTTTTAAAGTTGTCACTTTCTCCCTAGAGTTTTAATATTGGTGTTTGTTTTTATTATGGTTAAAATCTTGGGGAGAAAGGTTGATGTTACATGAAGGCATCTGAGCACAATTTTCAGTTTATGGTGACTGACTATTTTTACAGATTGTGACAACTTTTTATGGCAAACATTACAAGTCTGATGTTATGCAAACTGCTTATTTAATTTAAAAAATAATTTTACAAGTCTGCAATAACATTTCACATGCTAGTATAGAAATTTTCTTTCTAAAGGATTCCAGCCTACCTTAGTAGTAAGGTAAATAACATGTATAAAGTTGCTTTTATATGTAAAATATACGTAGTTGATTTTGAATTTTTGGAAGGAACCCTTACCTGCACAAACTAGTACATCAGTGACTTTAAGGATTTGCTGCTTTGGTTCAAGGATTCCCCATTAGGAACAAGCTTCAGGATCAAAGTCATGGTACAGATATTAAAGTAAACAAACAAACAATAAAAAAGAATAAGGGGTGAAAATGTCTTTTTTTTTTTTTTGTTGAGCCTGTACAGTATTCTTTTACAGTTTGAAAGGCACCCAGTTTTCTTATACTGATTTAACAAAGCTGCTCAAGTAAGCAAATCTGTACCTATTTATATACATTTTCGTGATCAAACACTGTCCATGCAGTGGGAGTTAATCACTGTCTGAGGAACAGATCCACTTGTTTTTCCTTTTTTAGTGACCTAAAAAAATGAAGGAGTGCAGGAAGAAAACAGATGCAAGACCTATATGAGCGTCATTTTTTTTTTTTGAAAAGACTTTTCCATTCCTATTTTGTTTAAAGAAATTTAGGTACTTTTCAAATTTTTACCCATGTAAAGTAGCTGTTCACATGGGGATAAATACATGTTCACGCGCATCATTGCAAAGTTTTATTGGAGCATTAGTTGTGTAAAGAATTCATGAAACAATTGTCCTCATTTAACAGAGTCTGGAAGCAATTCTTTGATCTTTTGTGGCGAGGCCAGGTGGTTGGAAGCCTGTACACTTGTGAGGAGTATTGTTGCTGCAGAGGAGAGAGCACTGCTGTAAAGGTATCACAAATTTAAAAAGAAAAAAAACAAGAGGGAAGTGTGTTGGGCATGCTCAGAGCATCAAGTAATTGTGATAGACTTGGTATGTTGAGGAGATAAATACTGTAGTCTGTTGAATCCTTCAGTAAAGAGTAATATGTAGTAGCATTACAGCAGAGTGACAGATGAGCTGTGAGCAGCTGTACACTTACGTCTGTGTGCGTGTGGTTGGGAACTTCTGGTAGTGGCAGTAGGTGTTGGTCTGGGAACCTTCAACTTTTGAAATAGTTAGCCAAAGACTAGGGCTCAAACCAGACGGGTTAGCCTCTGACTAAGACAGTTCTAGAACTTCGAGCCATGGAAGACATACTAAAATGAATGTTTTGTGCCATAACAAGTTCAACATTAGGTGAACAGTCAACTGGTGTTATATAGTAATAAAGGAATAATTTCATTT
This sequence comes from Opisthocomus hoazin, assembly GCF_030867145.1. Classification (NCBI taxonomy): domain Eukaryota; kingdom Metazoa; phylum Chordata; class Aves; order Opisthocomiformes; family Opisthocomidae; genus Opisthocomus; species Opisthocomus hoazin. Next base: position 9,055,556 of record NC_134419.1, read on the forward strand.
ACCTCTGGAGTGGAAAACATAGCTCAGCAGACTAGAGTATCACTGTACAGCAGCTTTTTGAGGTGGCATGTTAACCAGTCTGTCTTGTTGAGAATACAAAAACAGTAGACAGCTTTTCAGGAAGAGTGTGAGTCTGTCTTTCTGATCATCCGCACCCTTCCTTTTTTCTTCTTTTCTGTCCTCTCCTCAAAATGCTGAAAAGCTGTTTTTCTGGTCCCTCTTCTTGAAATATGTGTGCTACTTGCAACTTTGTCACACTTGTCCGATGTAGTCACTAGCAGAATTTTGTCTATAAGCATATGCAACCATGTAGGAGCTAGCACGATCCTTAAATGGTTGTGTTAGAGCCTTTTCTTGCTTTGCAAAGTGGTGAGTATTAGGTGGAATGAACTGAGGTTTGGAGACTTTTTAAAGTTCACTACTTTGGGCTACTTTTGTTAACAAGTTAATAGTGACTGCCTTCTAATTGGAAGCATTCTTTCCTGACTCCAGTAAATAATTGTTCTCTCTAGCTGCTGCCCTCAATATTTCCCACGCACACAGTCGTTACAAATGCATCTACATCAGATTCTTCTGGCAGTTCCTTAACTGACACAGTAGATGTGCTCTTACCTGTGTGCATTCATATTCTTTCTTGCCCCTTTATAAAATGTTATGCTCCACTTCTTATTAAAATTGGTTAGGCAATTTTTTTCAGTCTTCAAAAGTCTGTACAGCTCATGGTGAGGTAATTTGCTATGTATTTCAGAAAGATATAAAATCCCTGTTCTCAGAAAATTTTAAATTAAATGCTTTTAGGACTGGGTTTTGGGTAAGGTTGAGGGTGGATAAACACTGAGAAGTTGAAGCAGGCTTCTTCTCTATGGATAACTAATGGAGGAAAGGCTCTTTGTCGAGTGCTGGAACAGGTGAAAATTTATAAGATGAGATCTTGAATTATATCAAGAATATAAAAAATTTAGGTCAGGAAGCGGTCTTGATGTGTAACATTAACTTAGAGCTTTTATTGGTATTTCTGTAGTCTTGTGCTTCTTTGTGCATTTTAAGAGAATTGCAGAATGGCAGGGGTTGGAAGGGACTTCTGGAGATCCTCTAGTCCAACCCCTCTGCTAAAGCAAGTACACCTAGAGCAGGCTGCACAGGACCGCGTCCAGGTATTTTTTTCCTCCTTGTGCTATTCAGACAGCTCGGGGAGCTGGAGTACGTAGAGCAGGTCCTGAGTTCACACATAGCCCGCTTGTGTTACCTTTCCCATGGCAGTCGTAGAGTGAATGAACTATTGTGGTAGGGACAGCATTTGCCAACTCTTTGTTCCTAGAAACCTCTGGGTCTATCCCCTGTCATGATAGGCAACTCCTGTGGTGTGTGATGGGGAACTGGGGAGAAATGGCACCAGGAAAAATATCAAAATGCCTGCAGCTGCTTCTTGGGTGATCCCAGGTGTTGCCCTGAGTAAAGAAGTGCCAGGAGGAGGCTGTAGGAAACCTTCCAGTGGTGGTTCCTCACAGACTCTTTTTAATTTGATTCTTCCTGGGGTGGTTCTGGAGTAGGTGTGGGTGAGCTTGTGTGTTTCTGCCCTTGAGCAGCAAGTCCGGCCCTTCCTAACTGTGCTACCTATCTGCTGTACCTGGACATCGGGTCTTGCCATGTCAATGGCCTTCGGTGGTCATTGAGAGAAAGTAAGCCTAGCAGGTTACACAGTGCTGAAATAACCTCCTTCAAAATATGATTTTTCTTTTTTTTAAAACTTTCTGCTGTGATATTTGAGGTGCATGGCCTACTTTGTCAGATACTTAACTGGAATGCTGCTGCTCTGTTACGTTTTTGTCGGGTGAAAGATCTGGCTGTATGCAGAGGTTCACTGTTGTGGTTTAACAGGACAAGGGGCAATGGGCACAAACTGAGGCACAGGAAGTTCCGTCTGAACATGAGAAAGAACTTCTGCCCTCTGAGGGTGACGGAGCACTGGCACAGGCTGCCCAGGGAGGTTGTGGAGTCTCTTTCTCTGGAGATATTCAAGACCCGCCTGGACAAGGTCCTGTACAGCCTGCTGTAGGTGACCCTGCTTCAGCAGGAGGGTTGGACTAGATGACTCACAGAGGTCCCTTCCAACCCCTACCATTCTGTGATTCTGTGAACCCCAGCTGGCAACTGACCACCAGACAGCCGCTCGCTCACTCCCCCCTCCTCAGTGGGATGTGAAGGAGAATGGACAAAAGGTAAAACTTTTTTTTTTGTTGAGATAAAGACAGTTTAATAAGAAAACAAAGGAAGAAATAATAGTAATAAAGAATATGCAAAACAAGCGATACACTATACAATTTTTATCACTGCCCAACGACCGATTACCCAGCCATTCCCCAAGCAGTGATCGCAGATCTCACAGATTCCTACCCCCTGGCCAACCCCCACTGATAATACCAAGCATGATGTCTGTGGTGTGGAATATCTCTGTTGGCCAGCTCGGGTTAGCTGCCTGGCTGTGCTCCCTCCCAGCTCTCGTACACCTGCTTGTTAGCCGAACATGGGGGACTGAAAAAAGTTCCTGGATTTCTTAGCAACAATTAGAAACATCAGTGTATTGTCAACATTCTTCTCATACTAAATCCGAAACACAGCAGCTACTGGGAAGAAAATTAACTCTATCCCAGCTGAAACCGGGACGTTCACCAAATCATTTTGTGTAACAGAGGAACTACATCACACCCTTAAATACAGTCCTGAATGCAAGTGTGGCAGTATTCATAAAGAATATTTAAATTTCACACTCATTTTGTGTGTGATCCATTTCTGGTTTGTTTTTAACTCTTTTAAGATGAAGGGTGGGTGTTTTTTTTCCCTTTCTTCTAAATTCTAATGTAGGACATACCCGAGATCTGAAGGGCTTATACAAAGGCACAATTTTGAGGTTTTTTATGTCAGTTCTGTTTGTTCAGCATTGAATTATTAATATGGCACATTTGTGCAAAGCTTAAATGGCAGCAGCAAAAAAATTTTGGAACTTTTAGGACTATAGCTGGTAAGTAGTGGGTTGGAATAACCACTATGATAGTGGTGATGGTTATGTGTAATCAGCAGGAGAAAGTGCAGGTAAAAAGGAATATAAAAGCTGGGGTTTATCTGTGCAAGATTTTACCCTTATATTTAGTTTTCTCTTTTCTTATATCACTGTTCTGATTCTGGAAATAAATATCTCTTTCTTTGGTCTTAAACCCTTTTCAACTTACCTGCTTGTTCCTTAGTCACGTTTGCTTTTTGCTTCACCCTAACAGCCAGAAGTCACTTATTTATTTATGTTTATGATATAAAGACATACAGGAGACCTATAGTGTTGTTATTTTTCTTGATCTTAGTACATACATGCACCACCTAACACCAGTTACGCTTCTAAATGTTGTATAAGCTTAGCTACGATACAGCAAAAGTGTGAATTTCAGGATTGTAATAAAATTGACTTCAAAGATAGTATGGTTATGGTAGCTATGGTAACTAACGCGTACTAATTAAAATATGCTAAAATTTGCAGGGGAGTGAAAGGGGAAAAATGTAAGTTAATGTTTTTGTTCTCGTAATTTTACAGTAAAACTTTTTTTTTTTCCCCAGTGCATTGCCTAAGTGCCAGTCAGTCAATTATTTACTTTTTTTTAAAGAAACCCTTTAAAAATAGTAGAGGCTGAACCACATTGTAATTTTTGTATGTAAACTAAGAAATGCGTAAATCTACCCACTGTTTCCATAGCAAGCTTGTTCCTTGGGCAGAGATAGTTGCGGAGGCATCCTGGAGTGTTCCCTGTAGGCTGCTGCTTTATCTGCAGAGTGGCTGGTAGGCAAGATCTCCATGGCTTTGTGGCCTTTGTGATTGTGAAATCATAATCAGGGCTTGGTCCTAATATCATTTTACAGTATGATACAAACTGACTGGTGAGGGCAGCCAGATTGACAAATTGTAGCTGTTATTGAGATTGATGATATCTTTAAATGAACTTTTGAACTTTTGAAGAAAGAAATAGCTTTTATTATCAATAGTTTCCTGTAAAATATTTATCATGTTCAAACTTCTGCAAAAATAATTCCCATAGTTGAGTTTCGTACGTAGGTACAGAGGACAGATTTGAAGGATAGCATTTTAACATCCTACTCCTTTTCAGGGTTTCTTTATTTTGATTTGATGGTAATACTGTATTATTATATTTATTTCAGAAAGGATTAAGAGAGTTGTTCCATAATAGCTATAATCCTTTGTGTTCGACATGTTCAGGGCATTGTACAAATATTAACAAATCTGTACAACACTTCAGTGGGGTAGATGGGGACAGCAACATGGAAAGCTTGAGTGACTCACGGTCAATATTTAAGTAAATATTGGATCCAGGATTAAAACTGTCCTCAGTCTTGTAAAAAGCATGATTTCCTGTTTCTCAGCATAATGTCTTGTCTTTACTTGATCTTCCAGCTCCATGAGATTCTACTGCAGACAAATTCTTCTATACTACTAGAAGTTAAATGGAGGGGAGAGTTTTGCTGACAATAAAGTAATAAAAACTATTTCTAGCAGAGTTTTAGTTTTGAGCCATGTTACTTTTGGTTAATACATTTTGAAGAGACTTTGTATTAACTTTAGATTGAAAAAATAGATTTCATATTAATAATGGACATTAAGAAAGAAGACTTATTTAAGTTTTTCTTGCAGCACAGGTCTGACATCTGGACTGATGCTCAGTAAATCTGAACAATCTGCGGATAAACGAGCACATGTGAAAGGAGAATGGTACAAGACATTTGAATGTTTGCATGTGTATTAGAAATTTGACTACAAATGGGGTTCCATATCAGTAACTCTCACTCCTAGCAGTATCAAACTGAAAATCTCTGTTGTTCCACTAGAAGAAAAAGCATGCATTCAGACCTCAACATTTGTTCCTTCAGTAGCTGGTATGGCAGATTTTTTTTTTCGTGAGAGCAGCAGCAGGTCCATGCTCAGTGAATTTACTTGATTGTTATATTGAATATTAATGAGGGAGAGCCAGTCTTTTTTTTTTTTAAATCATAGAATGGTAAGGGTTGGAAGGGATATTAAAGATTATCTAGTTCCAGCCCCTCTGCCATGAGCAGGGACATCTTCCACTAGACCAGGTTGCTCAGAGCTCCATCCAACCTGGCCTTGAACACTGCCAGGGAGAGGGCACCCACAGCTTCTCTGGGCAACCTGGTCCAGGGCCTCACCACCGTCATGGTGAAGAATTTCTTCCTGACATCTAATCTAAATCGGCCCTCTCTTACTTTAGAGCCGTCCCCCCTTGTCCTATCACTACACACCCTTGTGAAAAGTCCCTCTCCATCCTTCGTGTAGGCCCCTTCAGGTACTGGCAGGCTGCCCTAAGGTTACCCCAGAGCCTTCTCTTCTCCAGGCTGAACAGCCCCAACTCCCTCAGCCTGTCCTCATAGGAGAGGTACTCCAGCCCTCTGATTATCTTTGTGGCCCTCCTCTGGACGTGCTCCAACACATCCATGTCCTTCTTATGTTGGGGGCTCCAGTGATGTAGGACTTGAGACAGAACTTAGAGGTAGAAGTTGTTTATGTAATCTGTCCTCTGCTTCTGTAGATGTTTGGCTCCTTAATCTTTCTCTTCGTTCTTTAGTGCCTTTGTACAAAACAGGTGTGACTTGCTCTCCGTTGTCAGTGACCAGTCTTAATTCAGGCTTCTGGCACATCGTCCTTCCTACCCATCATCTGTAAACCTGTCAAGCAGTGGTTTAAGACCTTTCTGTCTTGCCTTTTCCCAATTTGATTAAGAATTACTTTCATTCTGTTTCCGATTCTTTACACTTGATTGAAATTCACTTCACGAGATTTAGCAGCCTTTTTGGCCACTTCCTCAAGAGCATGTCTTCACCTTCACGTGCTTATTGGCCCTGCCTGTCACAGTGTCACTTGATATGTTGTTCATCCCTGACTTCTTTGCTGACTCTTTGTTCTGAAGACATTCTTCTAGTCACTTGTTTGTGTGTTTATTGTGATCTTCTGTTTCTGGGGAAGTGCTGCAGGACTATTTAATTCTTTAATTTTTAGGGGTGATACTAGCCCAGATAAGGGCAACTCGCAGCTTTACCTTGTAATTCCTAACTTTTTGCACTTAAATTTGTTGTCAGCTGCACGTTGTGACTTCCTTATGCAGAAATGTTTTTCAGCTTATGCTTAGGATATCTCAAAAAATTTTTGTCTGTGTCTCTTGATTTTAGAGTGGGGAGCAAAAATCTTCTTTTCTGTCATTCCCAACCCGAAGTCTTGCTGTCTTTGATTCTGCTTCATCTGCTTTGTTGTTTACACCCAGCTTTACCTTTCTGTCCAACTAACTCTACTTTGTGCAGGTTTCCAATGTGCCCTATATTTATTTCTGTAATCTCTTTTTCTCTGTCCTTCCAACAGAGCTCTTCGAGTCTGCAAGAAAATGCAAAACAATATAGTAAATTTACTGTCCAAATCCTCTTGTGCACACAACTCCTCCTTTTAGCCTCATCAAGTTCAATAGCACCTGTCCTCTTCAAATAACTCCTACATTTCTACTGCTGTCTGTTATCCTGTGTTGTCTCTTACTGTCATTCTGAGTTTCTTCTTCTTTGGTACTGGTCTTAATCTCAGTGTACTACTGGCTCAGAGATGTTTTTTAGGAGACGAATTTTTCTTCCTCTGTATCCTGAATATCTTCTGAGCCTGCAGAACCATTACATTTTCTGAAATCTCTTCTGTTCTTCCTGTTAAAGTCTTCCTTTAATGTTTGCATTAAATTAGCTAAGAAAGTAATTCATAATTCTTTTTTTCCAGTTTCAAATAAACTAGGTAGCTTTTTCTTTTCTTTCTTTTTTTCCTTTTTTTTTTTGTTTTTGTGCTATCTTGCTGTTTTCCTTCTCAATCACTGCAATATTGATTATTGTTTATTTGTGTTTAACTGGCACTTAGGTATCTGTTCCCTGTCGTGCTTGATTGTGTGTAACTGCTTTGAAGCACCAAGGATACATTTGGTTGTGGGTATTTTGCGAAGTGTCTTTTACTTTATGAACTGTAACCAATGCACAACCTGCCAAGGCAGGTGACATTCCCTGCTTTGTAGAAGCAACCTGGCTTCGGTAGCGAAGCAGTTCAGTGCAGCAGTGTGGGAGGAATTTTGTACAGGTGTTGTCCATATGTGTTGGGAATGTGTGTTGGCATATATTCCCTATGCCTAGAAATGGGAAGGGTGATGGTAAATTTTTTTCATCTGTCAGTATATCATGTTTCACAAGGGGTGGAATTTTTTTGAAGGCTTAGAGGAAGGACAAATTTTGCTCAAGGTTCTTTCATTTTATGATTGTAAGATTTATAGCCTTGCCAAGCCCCTTATTTGGACTGATCCCAGACCTGCCATCCCTCATGCACTTGGAGTGCAGAGCTCTCTTCCTCTGTTTTTCCAGCTTTTACTCCAAAGGTGGAAAAAAATCAGCATTTGAACTATTTTTGAAGGGATTAGTTTCTTCAGTTTTTACTTCTAAATTAGAAAGTAAGGAATGTTTTAAGAAGACTTTGAGATTTCCATAGTTTTGCTCTGCATCCCACGATATGGTTTTCCATTTTAGAGCACTAATATATTTTTTACTCTGATTTAACCAACTTGCTTCCTGCCCTGTTAAAGTCGCTTTGTCTGCCTCAGTTCCCTGCCACTGTAGGCTTAAAGATATTACGTTTGGCCTGTATCCACCCATCCTGACACTGAACTGAAGGCCTGACTGAAGAAAACATTCCAGGAACAGTTTATCCTTTGATAGTTGATACAGATTCTCTAATACAGGATTGCTTTTTTTCCAACACTGCTGAGGCCAAATGTCTTCCCAGCCACTCTGAAATAGCTCAGCAGTTCACTTTCTTCTTACTACGTGAATAAGGTGCTCGTATGGGGAGAGATGCTTTCATGTGTGCTGATATTGAGCCTCGTACTTCGGTACATTGTGGAGTTGACTGGCAAGATGTCTCCAAGTCTGACATGTTCCTGGAGTACAGTTATTCCAGTGTGCTTTATTCTGCATATCACATCACAGAATACTATGTTCTCTATTCTCTCACACATTATGGCTACTGTGCACAAAAGCAATTTTTCCTGCTTTACATGTGTCTTCCAGAATGTACCTTCTTAAAGGACAGAGGGCATCGGTCTTGTCCATTTTTGTGCTTCTACCCTATGTATTTTGTTACAAGTACCTAATTAGGTGTGGTAAATGCTAGTTCTCAGCAGCCGGTATCACTGAACCACTTATTCCATATATAGGAAAAACAATAGGCACAACTTTATGACAGTCTGATCATAGCGGCCTAAGAGAAAGTATAATTTTTAACTTGTAGCAAGGTTTAAATGACTGGGGACAAAGTCCAGACAAACCTTTTGCATCATTGCAAAATGGGGCTCTGAGCTACAACGTTTCTAGGGCTGCCCTTCTCTCTCCCGGTGCTCTGTAGCTTCAGGCACGGCATTTCAGGTTGTCCAGCCATTTGGTTCATACCCTGGTTTTCTTCTGGCTCAAAATCGCGCGTGTTTTGTTTTTTGCTGAATTCTTCTTTTGTACCTGTCTTTTGTAGGCTGGCACAACAACAGATGGAGAGTCCTAAGAACTGCTCTCTAAATGCACGTTTGTTCTTCTTTTACCCCTCCCCCTGGTTGCCTCTCCCTTCCTCCCGCCCCTTCCCAAATTCCATTAATATTTATGGAACAAGAGCCAGTACTACAGCATTAGCCTCAAATTCAGAATGAGATTTTTCTGGCTTTATCTGCAGCTAATATAGAAGACAACAGAGGTTTGAAATGCACTTAAAAAAAAAAAAAAAGAAATACAAAAGGTCTTTTCATATCCAACACACTGGATGAATTGTGTTAGGTATAAATAGGTCTACAAAGACCAGACCATATGTTAGAAAATATATGTATTGTTGTTGGAATACAGAGGAATGTAAAATTATTTGCTCATTGACTAAATTAAAAATTCTGAAGATTTAACTTACATGAACTAATTTTCAGAATTGTTTCTTCAAATTTTGTGTGAGCAGAAGAGTTCCTTTCTTCAACTTGCTGATTCATTTACAGGATAAGAAGCAAAATCAGAAAGTCGAATTAAAAGATTTACCAGACGTGAAGGAGAACCATGTTAATAGTCACACCAATAATGTATAAACTAAGTATTTTTAAGGAAGTATATAAATAAACTTTTACATTCAGTCCACCGGTGAACTTTGGCAAACGTAGATTTCATAGGCAAACAGAAATTGTGAGGGGCATAGAAAGAATGAAGAATTCAGATAATTTGCATTGTTTTATTTGACCCCAGACTAAGTATTTTCTTCCATTTCTGTTGTTCAGTGCATAAAATGTGTTCTTAACCGTTATAAATTGACTTAGAAATTAAAAGCCAAAATTAAAAGATAAACATTTCTGTTCTTCCAAAGTATTTTAATGTTGTTTTTTCGTTGGAAAGTATTTGCTGACTTCTACTGTGGTGTGTACATGCACTTACTCCTCTGTGACCGCTTTCCATGAGTGTTTCAAGACTTGCTTTTCCCTGGTCATGGGAAGGACAGCTAGTGTCCGTTTCCAGTTTGCGTGGGGTTCTGGCTACTGGTGACCTCAGCTAGTTGCCAGCAGACAATTTTTTTAACTGTGTGAGGTAACTGGATTGTGTCCATCTTGTGAGGCCAAGGGTTATTTCGGAGCATAGAAACTAATATGCATTCTTCAAATGTGGAAGGAGTTCATCTGCACGTTCTGTGGAAGATAATTTGGCAAGGCAGCCTAGAAAAGCTGGCTCTGCAGTATGCATGTGCTGGTCTTCCTCGAAGGAATTGTGAGTACGTATTTTAGCAAAGGATTCTTCAATCTATCAGATACCACAAAATATATGGTTACAGAAAAAGATTTTTGTTTTTTTTTAATTCAATATGGATTTATTTATTCTTAAATTGCTGTCCTTCCAAGAAGATACCAATACCCGTCAGTCTGTCCTTTAGTTTGTAAATTCGTATTTTTTCCCTTGTTGTCCCTTATTCTCTTCTCTGCTCTCTGACAGAAGAATTGGGTGATCTCACTTTTCTGATGAACCTACATTTTTCCAGATAAATGAAAACGCAGGGGTTTATTTTTCAAAACTGAAACAGTTGGATTGCCTTTTTGTTTTACTAGGATAAGCATCCGTGATACTCTGGGGAATGGAGAATGATCTAAAATAAGCCTAGCTGTTTTTTGTTGTTTATCTGTTTCTTTTTGCATCTGTCTTAGTATTTATTGCTACCATCTGCATTTCAGGTTGTCTAATGTCTTATTCTGCATGTTCTGTGCCTATTTGCTTTACATAGCCTTGGGCTGTAATATCACCATTTGCCTACAAGAGATCCATTTCTATCTGTAACAAAATGAATTGCATTCATCTGTGTAATTCATTTCTAATGAATGCCTTGCTCCTCATTAAACAGTGATTTACCTTTGTTTCCCTTTTCTACACTGTCAACGCCAACCACTTTGAGGTCCTGTGGAGAGATGCTAATTTGAGAAAGCAAAACTCAATGCAGCTAACCACTCACAAATGCCATCCACATTGGCGCTTTCAAAAGTATTCATGGGACCCTTTGTGAAATACAGTTTGCAGGTGGACAAGAAGACTCAAAATGTTTTCTTGATCATAAGGTTTCAGACAACACTTCAGAGTTTAAATGTGTTTCTCCTCGTCAATGTCTTGAACAGGTAGCCAAGCTTGTGAATCTTTTAAGACCTTGTCTGCTCTGCAAGAATTTTACAGCTCATGGGCACATTTGGGGAGACTATACTCTTGATTCCCTGTCTCCTCTGCACCTTTTTCAGGAATATTAAAATATTTCAAACTTATTTGCAGAATGTTTTGAAATAGTTTTGAGATATGTTAGAATGTTTCAGACTTAAAAGTATTTTACTTCTGTTTTTTTATGAGATTCAAAGATTAATGCAACCATTTGTTGGCTTTGTGTATCTAAAGGAAAAGGATTAGTACCATTAACTAAGGAAGCAGGGGTTGTATAGTAATTATGATACAAATTTGGTTCATATGCAACTTTTCTGTAATGCTCTTTCAACCTGTCCTGCAGCATTCCGTTTTCCAGCCCTGCACTTTGCAGAACAGTAGGATCTGCTGTGTGTGCAAATAGATCTGTACTGCTGACAGATGATGGTTAGAGTACAGGATGAATTACGAAGTTTATTTTCACTTTAAACCCAAGCGGAGTTTGAGCTGCAGCAATGGATTATGAATATGAAAAGACTGTTGGTAAACATAATTTAAAACAATAGAAATGGTTTTTAGGAAGTTATTTTATTTACAGCATCTTTAACTCATTTTAGTGATAGTACAAGCTACTCATTGACACTTTCGATCACTCACATGAATTTAGCTTTGCATTTTGCAATATTTATTCTTGTGTTTGGCCAGATTAATCCCCTGTTGAAACTTTAGAATTGTCACTGGGCATCAGTTGAGTTCCACCATGGATTGATTTGATCATAGTACTATGAGGGGACTGAGGCGTGGGAGATGTTTTGGTTTTTTTTTTAACCGGTCTTGCCTATGTCGTGTAGTATTTGGAAGTAAGAACACTGATTAATGTAACGAAATTTTATTTTCAATATACATTTTAGAGGACAAAACTGACCTTGAGAACAGTGTGATGCAGAAGAAAATTAAAATCCCCAAACTCACTCTCAATCACGTAGAAGAAGCTGGGGAGGTTACAGATTATGGGGAAGAAGATGTGGAGCTTAGACACAGTAAGGTACTGAAGTATTTCCTTTTTTTTTTTTTTTTTCTTTTTTTTTCCTCCCCCCCTTCCTTTTTTTTTTTCTTTTTTTCTTTTTTTTGGAAGTGCTTGGGGCAACATATACAGACATCATAGCTTAAGAATTCCAGGTCTGCTCTTGATCCCCTTAAAACACTGTGTTTTGTGAAATCGGGTCAAACTGTGTGTGGGAGTGGGCTACGGGTTTGCAAAACCTGATTTATGTGCAATCGAACGTTTTCCTGTTTATACCGTCTGCACAGTTTAATTGCCATTTGAGTTTTTTGGAACAGTGCTCTTACACTTTGGCCCAGAATGCTTTAAAAGTCACCAGTTACATGAACATTGAGCAGCTGTTCTCGGTGGCACTTGTGACCTATTGTGCGTTGCTTGTTTGGTATTGGAAGGGTGCTCTGAGACTCCCCAACTACACCAGTGGGCGAGAAGACAAATTGACAGGACTGCATCCCTCCATTGTAACTGCCAGTTGCCTTTTTAGGTCCAGATGCCAGAAATGCACTATGTATATGTATTTATTTTTTGATATCAAATGATTTCTTTAAAAGTCTGCCAACCTTCAAAATAAAATACTGCTCTGTGGCTTCATGTGTTTTGCAGCTGCAGGAATGATACTAGTACATTTCTTTATGGTGGGCCAGCTTTTATTTTTTTTTCCTTTTTAGAACATGCGTGGAGCAGGCGTAACATCAAATAATCTTATTTTCTGCCACATTACTCATGGATATTGTGGTATGGGAATTGATAGTGTCAGCTTCTTGTCTCTAACCTGTGAGCTACATTTGCTTTCCTTGCAGTTGCTTGGAAGTTCAAATGCTTTTTATGTATTTGACCAATAAAACTTAGTGGCTGTTACCTGCATTGTCACATTTTAATACCACTATCCAGGCCCCAGAAAACAGGTGTGCTTTCATTTTTAGGGTTTATGCAGATGACCGAAGGTAAATTTCTGCTGAGAGTTCAAAGGACGTGAAGCCTCTGCAATGCAGTACTAATAGAAGGAATCAGTTGATCATGACTCAGTCACTTGCATCAGGCAGCTGGGTGAACGTGCTAGAGCAATAGTCAGAGAAGGTCTTGTCTCCCAAAGAGAGGGAAGGGCAAGCCCTCTGTTCACTAAACAGCTTTGTATGGTATGCTGCTTTCATCTCTGATGTTGTTACAGGTGACAAACATAGCCCATAGTTGATTCTTTCTCTTAGTTATCATGTCATAAATCTAAACGTTAAGGGTAAACTTTAAAGGAAATGAGATACACATCCATTTTTTTTTTAAAGATAAATATCTCTGTATATGTAATAAAGTGAGCTATATACACTCAGCTTGCAAGTGTTGCACAAATGCAGAAAGGCAGGCCTTTAGCTGCCTGAGAAGTTTGTATGTACATTTAGCTGAATTATGCTTGCATGATAGTTACGATGTATATCCACAAGAATCTGTTAGGCAAAACATTTTTACAGACAGACTTTGTCTTGCTTTTTTTGGAAAACAAGAATATTAATGGTTCTGAAGTCCGTCAAATTTTAATTTGTATTACATCTTACTGCTTTCCTAATTTATTTATTTTTTATTGTAATGTGCAGAGACAAGATGGGAGGAAACAAAGTGAAGGTACACACAAAAGCATTGAAGCAGTTGTTGCTCGCCTTGAAAAACAGAATGGTATGAGTCTCAGTCATACTTCCAGCCCTGAGGAGGCTTTTATGGAGACGTCGGAAGGCATGAACAACATGGACGATGCTGTAGTTCCTCGGATTCTGTATGAAGAATTGTTGAGGAGTTACCAACAGCAACAAGAAGAAATGAGACACATTCAACAGGAGCTTGAGAGAACGCGGAGACAGCTTGTGCAACAGGCAAAGAAGCTAAAGGAGTATGGGGCACTCGTGTCAGAAATGAAAGAGCTCAGAGACTTGAACAGGAGACTCCAGGATGTACTGCTTCTAAGACTAGGTAGTGGTAAGTGCCGGACTTAAATGGGACTAGTTTTAATGAATTTTGCAAGTGTGATCAGTAGTAATGGAAATGTATTTGAAGAATAGCGGTGGTCGTTAAACTGGACATTGAATGTTAAAAGGGTTTTCTGCTATGGCTGTACAATATATGTTGAATTTGTATTCTATGTACGTCTGGGATTTTCTTTAATGATAGTAGAGGTCTTTGTGCTGGTATGGTTGAATGAGTTCCATTTTAAGCAGCTGTATTTTAAAGAGTCTCTGACCTTCCAGTTTATGCTGAAAAAGATAATAAAGCATCATCTGCAAAATATACCAATATGTTCCAGTTTAGAAAGAAAAAAAGGCGAAAGAAAAGGCAGTGGAATGAATATATGGGCTAAAACTATTTTATTATTTTGAGTTAGGGATTTTGTTTATTGTTATGTGACTGTATTACCTTCCATTTTCTGCCCCCTCTTCCTATTAGTAGCTTATTAGAATGTGATTTATTCCTGAACTTCTTAGCAGTGGCTTTAAACAGCCATGCTGTTTGAAAAATAATGGATTGTTAAAGAATAATTAAACCAACTTTTTATATTAGTGTCCCGTTTATCAACGCTTGTTACAAAATGCAGGTTTGTGTAATTTGGATTTAAATTTTAAGTATCCTGAGTCAATTGCTCGTTTGTTTTCGTTTATAACGATTATTTAACCATTCTGTTGGAATAAATGGGAAAAAAGACAAAATAAAAAGTTCATCCTTTTCATTGAAGATGGTACCCTTGAAATACCTTGAAATATTTTACTAATTTATATTTATTTGCTATTAGAATGTGGTACTGCTGTGTTGAAGATTTGCTCGGTGACTGAAACTTGGTTAAAATTTGTGCATCCAAACTTAGCATGCTGTTTCTTATGTCTGCCTTTGTGTATCTGGAAAGTTAATTTTTGCATGTAAATTGGGTATTGGCTCTTCTACTTGACTTGAACGAGTGCATGCAATTTGCATGTGGGTCTGAGTTACATTCACCTACAAACCTGAACCTGAGAGAGCATGTGCCTGTGCTGTAGCATGCGTTGAGGTGTGCCAGCAGGTTTGGAGCCAGGTCCTCGAAGCAGCATCTGACAATTTGATCTGGGTGTTTGATTGTGAATGCTCTTTATTGTTACACTGTGCATAATTAAAGTGTCATTACTTATTATAAACATTCTAGTTAACTTTTTAAATAAAA
Organism: Opisthocomus hoazin; assembly: GCF_030867145.1. NCBI lineage: Eukaryota > Metazoa > Chordata > Aves > Opisthocomiformes > Opisthocomidae > Opisthocomus > Opisthocomus hoazin. The sequence continues at coordinate 9,070,558 of NC_134419.1, forward strand.
CTAAATAGGCAAGGTTTCCACAGTCTGAAAAACACGAAGTGGTTGGCAGTAGATTCCACTGAGCTTTCTAAAATTTTCCTTGGGTGGAAAGATGTTTCTTCATCTGCAAGTAGTTAGCTGGAATTTATGTGAATGGAGCATCAGCCAGATGTTAGTAGGCAATGGGGCTGAACAGCGTAAAATACCAATTTAGTGGGTAGACTTGACAGCAATCTGAGTGGTGAGACCAGCGATGAAATGAAGGCAGCTTCTGAATTCTGTCTCGTTTCTTTCATTTTAAGGAAGAAGGGATGCATTTTTTTTTACTTGAGATGAATCAAGAAAGCTTAGAAGAAAAAGGAAAAAAGAAAAGGAAAAAAAAACCAAAAACAAAAATCCCACAAAACCCAAAACCTCTTGGAAAAACTACTGAATCTTCTCTAAATACTGGGCTTGAATTTCCATTGTATCAGTCTGGCATCTGCTTTACAACTGAAAATAAATCTTGATTATGTGGAAGACAAGTTATTTTAATCATGTTCCTGGACAAATATGAATTATAGACAACTTCCAAAAAAGTCCCTGATTGTTATTATTTGTATGGAACTTTTCATGGATGACAAAGGTAGAATTTGGCCCTGTTGGCTGTGTCCTTCCCAGGATGTGTGTTTCCGAAGACTCAATGTATTAACTGCCAATAACTCTTGCCTTTCCTTGTAGCCTCATTCACAGTAGAGAAACAACCAGATTCTAGAAAGACAAGTACAAAATCTAGAAATAATGGGAAAGGGAGACATTTTCAGCAAATTGTAAATTAGAGAGTCTGATGGCAGTGTGAAAAAGTGCTACTATTAATCAAGAAACAGATATGTAAAAACTTCTTTAGTCTTCCTTACTTTTCCAGCTTATAAATGAGGTATGTTTGGGTATGTGAATGTTCTGTGACAATTGTTCAGAAAATAGATTACATCCTGAATTCATCTTCAGTTGTTGCAGCAATCTCTTAAACCTAGAGTTTCAAATTACATGTAATTTATGTTATGCTGCACTTCTAGTAGGCTGGACTTAATGCAAACTAATTGCATTTCTGTTTCACCTTGGAGACTTCTGATTTCTTTGCATGAGATGACAGCTGGTTTGTGCTGATGAATTGCAGCTGGGGGAAACGCATGCCTGTTGCCATTTTAAACTTGCAGATCAAATATAGAACAGCCTCTTGAGCTAACGTTCAGTCAAGTATCCAGTCTCCTAATTTCCCGTCAATGTGTTGATTTCAGTGAGAAGCTAGAAGTCAATGTATTCTATGTTAGAGCTAGGCCTTCATCTCTGCTACTAAACTTGAGCCACTCTTGTGGGAAGAGTGAGGTTCTTAATCTTTCACGTGGTGACACTGAATTGCTCTTTGTTCTAAAAGAGCCTTGAAAGCAGATGTGACAGATGACAGTAGTGAAATCAGTACTGATCCATGGGGATATGTTGAAGCTTCTTTGTGATTCTGATACACTGTTGCCCAACAGATTGCTTCCTGGAGGAGGCGGGCGTTTGACCAGGGCTCTAGGGACCAAAGCAGTGGGGGAACGTGATGACTCATGGAAGAGGTTACGGTATCCCTCATCCAAGCTCCCTGAAGAACACATGCAGCCAAACCTCTTGTTGCTTCCCTGCGTTGGGATCAGGAATCCCTGCAATCGTAGGCCTTTGCACTTTATATTTGTTCTGTTGCACCTGAAAACACACTAATTTGCCCTGTTCTTATCAATCTACAGTAAGACGTTTTAGAGAATTAAATCACTGACTCTTCCCTGTAGACATGACTTTAAACAGTCCTTGGATTGCAAAAGATAAAAATGTCAGTAAGTTTTGAAAAAGTAGTTATCTTCAGGGTAAGATCTGTGCAGTTTATTGTGGTTGTATATGGCCAGAAGTAGTGAAGTTGTATCAGGGATAATGTTTGAGTGTTGTTCAGTCCCTGATAAATACCGTGTTTTCATGTTGTATTGCTAAGAACTAGTGTTGCTCTGAAGTCAAGGATTGTATTCACCTCCATTCATTCACATTCATTCATCGGCACACACACACAGCCCCCCAGCTGGTTATTTTTAATCCCAGTTTAATTTCAGTGATCCAGTTTACAGCGTCTTGGGACTGACACCATGACAGGAAGAATGAAATGGTATTTGTGCCTTAGCACATGTAAGGAATTATTATTCAGCTTTTCTAGATTTGTTTGGCTTTTTGAAGTAAAAAAAATTGTCCAAGGTTTCTATCAAGTACGAGTACAAGAAGTAGGCTATATGTAGTACTTCCCCTTCTCAGACTCCTGTTGTTTTCATTCAAATTCTGATAGGCCATGTGGAAAAATAGCTTGCGGCTTACAAATATGTATTGACCACTTTATCAGTTAATTTATTTTGGCTTGCTCACTAATTTTTGGGTAGCGTGTAGCCTAAGATGCATTTTTTGAGTAACAGAGGTGATGAAGGGAAGCCTTCTATCTTCATCCTCCATTTGAAGCTGCTGGCCTCTCGGACATTATGGAAACTCTACAGTGAGAAGGAAAAAGATTTTGCAATAAAACATTTGTTTCCTTTTTGCATTCTGAAGAATTTATTTTTTTTATGATCCTTATTACATAAGTGCTACAATTGTTAAGCCATTAGATAGTGGCATATATTTTTGTGTGTCCCGTTCATCCTCTTTAAAATAAGATGCAGAGCAGGAGACCTACAGAGAGAGGAAACTTTTAGAATGTGATGCCTGGTAAATTGGGAACACAACTCCGATTAGCAGTAAGGCAGTAGTGCGGGTTGCATGTTCAATTCATGAGTTGCTGAGTTGAAAATGCAATCTTTAGTAGTTGGTGAAAGTAGCTGTGAAGATTACCTAGTTAGAGGCAGATTTCTGTTTGGGAAGAAAAAATGAGTAGGCTATAAAAGAGGACATTTTAAAGGCTTTCTGTTGGTGACTTCTAAGCAAGCAGTAAAGCATGAATTGCAGTAGAGGTTTTTCTGACCTGTTAGAGCTATGCTTATTGTGAACTTCAATCAGCTGTTTTTCTTGGGGGAACTTCAGAAACCAAATCCCAGTTATGTCAATATATTACTATAAACAAAACAGTAAAAGACTTCTAAATAGCAACTAGTAAAAGCGTTTAAACTGAGATAAACGTTTCCTTCTAGGAAGAAGTCCTCAAAGTGACTTTCAAAATGTAAGAAAACTGAGAATAGCGCTTTGTTGAAGAATGTGTTCTTAAAGTAACAGCTAAAGGATCACTTTGAAGTTCACACTGTCAAATATGTCACTGCGTCTGCTTGTTCAGGTGTGCCCACACTGAAGTGTGGGCAGACTTTGCGTGGTTTAATCGATCCAGGATTTTCCCCCAGTCTGAATCAGTTCAGCAGTCTCAAGTTTAGAAAGTTGAGTTTGTGTTGGCCATGCCATTCTATATGCATGATAATAGAAGTGCTTATTAAAATGACTATGAAATTATAATGCAAATAGTATGTTTTTTGTGATTTCTCCATTTGTGCCATGCTTGCATTGCGTATGGCCCTTAAGACAGTCTGGTGGCACTGTAGTATAGGGTTGTCCAAGTTGCCAAGACAGCTTTTAGTTGTTGCTGAGCGTCAAGTGGCAGTCAGCTGAGAATATTTAGTTAGCTAGGTAGGTGTAGAATAAGCTATAGCATAAATGTCAAATGCTGACAATGGAGGAAACACTGATATCACTGTATAATAATCAAACTGTACAAAGAAGGAGGAATGAATACTTTGCTTGTTCCAGGTACAGGAACTATTTAAGATACGTGACTCAAGACTTGAGTTCTGGTGCCAGCTTGACTTGCAGAGTTAGATCAATTCAGGGCTTGGTCGATGTGCACAAACACTGAGGAGGGAAGCTGCACCATGACGGTGACCTGATTATTGAATTGTCATTTGTTGAAGATGTCAAGGTTGGGCTACAGGGTGCTGCAGTGCTCTCAGCTCCAACCTGGTACAATATAGTTCTTACAAGTGGGTTAGTTTATCCTTATAGTTCTTGGAAGTGGCTGATAACCGTGGTGTCCAGCGTCAAAGCTGGCAACCTTGCTGTGTTAACAAACCACCGTCCCTGAGGGGAACTTCAGTGACTGCCGGAGTTTCTTGTGGGCCCAGAGACAGACATCAAGAGACAATGATAGGCTTGGGGCCATAGCCTGTCCTAGACTTCTGGTCTAACTGCTGCAATGAAAGGAATAATGAAATCCAGTTCACAAATTATTTTATTTTGTTCTTCTGCCTTTTTAGGAACACTTTATAAGTTTGATCTGGAAAAGAAAAGCTGATGACTGACAAAATAATTATCCTCCTTTGAAGCCTCAAACATGTGCTTAGTAGTATTCTGTTGTTTAATCTGTGCTTAATTTTTGTTGATTACATTAAAAATAAAAAAAAGTGTGTTGGATGGATTGGACAATCAAAATTCTAATTTATATGGGTTTTTTTTAACCTTGGATACTCTTTCTGTGCATGATACTTTAGCATAAGTAGCCTAAGCCTGTTTCCTTTATAGCATTTCTGTACATCCTCACTTTTTTTAATAAACCTGTTAGAACTAAAGAGATTTCAAATTTCTATAAAATTTGTAATTCTATATGGATAACATATAATTGTCAGAGTAAATTATGCAGGTTTCTGTGCAAATATATAGTAATTCTTATTTGAAGAACTACTATTGTTGCTTTTGGTTTATAATTCCCGTGTCATTTTAACGTAATTTCCATAGTGTGCATTGAAGCAATCTTACCCATAGCTGTAATTGTCCATATGCTTTAAGATGAAAAATAACGATTTAAATTAAAATTAAGCATTCTAATATTTATAAAGCAGAGTTACTTATCCTGCTTTTATTTGTTGATGTTCAGAAGTAGGATTTTGGTTTAGACTCTTTCTGACTTTGAAATGAACATGACTGATGTGTTATTTTATGCTAACCATGGGTGATGAAGTGATTGATTTCATGTTCTCTGGGATAGCAGACAGCTCTCTTTTCTTAACTGTCTAGGACCTGCCATTGAGCTTGAAAAAGTAAAACCAGAATCAATTGAGCCTGAACCTGAGGTACAGAAGACCTTCAGTGAGGAAGCAAATACATCAACGTACTATCCTGCCCCTGTTCCAGTAATGGACAAGTATATTCTCGAGAATGGAAAGGTATTTAAAATTAAATATAGCATGAATAGTTTGTAAATGTCCATCAGGTGATTTTCTTGTGGAATTTTCATGGTCTTGGGGGTTTTGCATGGCAGGAGCTTATACAAACTTCCTCAGTTTTTATAAAGGCATGCTATTATGCTGAGGAAAATTATGAAATTACACAAATATGAAGAGCATAGAAAATTATCCTCAGTGATGAGCACATTAAAGTCTGTGTAACACAAGGAATATAATTGTTAAATATGCATGCACAAGCACATTGACATAGTCTTCAGTTGGTGACATACATAAATCCACCAAATACAGACCAGAGTCAATAACCCATGTTATAAAGTTACAGGAGTCTATTTAACAGAAATAGTTTTTCCTAAAAGGTCTTTAACATTCTTAGTGTGCTGTAGTCGTGTTGCAGAGAAACCTTCGTATTTTGGCTGGAGTCCAGTAGATAATTGTGAACCCTGGAATGGAGATGGGCTCGCTTGAATCTGGTAGGAGCGTTGCCACTGAGTTGAGCTGGTGTAGTGCTACTTTCCAGATTGATGAAATACCATCTACCTAGAGTTCACGAGAACCTGACTGATATGTTGTCTGTTCATCTGCCAAGGACTGGTTTTATAGCTGTTGCTGCTATCATTAAATTAACGTTATATTTCTTTTACAAAAGTGTATGTCCTGCAGAATTGCCAATGCAGATCCTGTTTCTTAGGATATGTATGCATTTGGTACCATAATCTGAGAACCTTTTAGGAGGAAACCTCCATTTCAGTGTTGGCATACAGTAGAGTTACTGATGGAATAGCATGAAATAGTATATTTTCAGATCTGCATTACAAGATTGACTGCACAAGTGTCTGTCATTCTTGAAGATGAGTTGAACATAATTTTTGAGGAAAAAATGCATGTGAAAAATAGTATAATTTTGGCAGTTTGACAGGTATTTGGTTCAGATAGCTTTTTTTTTTTTCCTAATATATTTAACATAAGTCATTTGCTTGTATATTTTGTGTATATTTGTGCTATGAAAACTTAGCATATATTACTGTGGGAGTTTGAATTTACCTCCTTTTTTTTCTGCTTAAGATCTGTGGGATAAGGCACATCCTTTAGTATTTGTATGCAACTTTTCCTGCACCTTTATTTCATCTGCCAGCTTCTTGGCACTTCTGTTGCTGAAGTTTTCTCTGTCTTTGCAGATGTTACTATCTCTTTAGTTTTCTTTTTCTAATTTTGATCTTTCTTTAAGTTTGCCTATTTATTGGGGCTTCAGCCAACTCAGGTGTCAGAAATGTGAACTAATTATGTATTTAGAGTGTTGGAGGATGTTTTTTTCATTTTTCCTTATTTATGCCTTTTTTTTCATTAGTCCTTTATTGACATACACCATTAGAGTAGTTGAGATACTTTTTTAGAAGTCTTGCCCTTTGTGGCATTGGATTTGATCTTAGTAGGATTCTTTCAAAGGAGATAAATCTCTCCCCGCTGGAGGGAGAACAGTTACTGAAAAAGAGCTGATGGCATTCATTTAAAGAAAAGAAAAGAAGAAAGGAAAAAAAAAAAAGAAAAAAAAAGAGATCATCTTCTGAGATAGATACATTTTAGATATCTTGCATATGTTAGCACAGTTACGGTGGTGAGCATTGCTTTGAATTTGCTGTTGTTTCTGTTGCATTGTGCTTGAAAGTTGATCCTACAGTTGCTGGTATTGGGGGTAAAGTTCCTATTGATTTCATAAAGCCAAGGGTCTTGGCCCATGGGGCATCTCTTCCAGCAAGAAGGAAATGGCTTCTGAATCTGGAGTACAGTAAGCTTCCCATAGCTTTGGGAGTAATAGGAAACAGTACCAAGACTGTTTTACAGAGAGGTAAACTGAGACGTGGACAAATTGAATTCCTTGCCACAACAGTGCTAGAAATAGAAGAAGGGAGACATAGGATTTCTGTGTCTGTGGCTGTCTGTCATGTAGTTGCTGTTACCATAGGTATTTCATAGCAGTGATAACTTTCTTTAATAAATGAAGCGTGTTCAAAGAAGAGATGATCTGTCTGAAACATAAATATTATAAGTATTTGCTGTAACTTGTTTTCTTTTAAATAACATAAAGCTAATGAATAATGTAGTAGCCTAAGAGACTAAACAATCTTTAGCAAAGACCAACCCTAATTTTGGCAGAGGGGAATCAGATTTTTGATCAAATACAGCAGTCTCTACAACCAATGTAATACAGACATCAAAAATTTGGCACGGCACAACATTCCTAATCTTAGTTATTTTCTAAGTAACTTATACTTGTTTTTACAGATAACTTTTCCAGGATCAAGACAGAAATTACTGAATTATAACTGTAATGTGATTGTTTTCTGAGCAGAGACTGCTCACTCGGATTGAAGTTGCCTTACAAAATATGTAGAGAGCACCGAAAGAGTAATTTTTTTAAAGCAATTATGAAGAGACTCAACAATAGAAAAGGAAGGAAAAACAGGGATGTTCATGTTGTGCTCATTACTAGTTCCATTTCTGTCCATGACGAAATCTAAGTCCCATGTGGACTTGTGAAAAGCTTCTTAAAATCCCGTTAGTGTAGAAGATTCTGCAGGAGAGGCAGTTTGCTTTATGGTTTTATGCTTCGAGGAGGTTAGACATTTCATTTTTTTTTCATAAGGTAGCTGGTAGCCAGATCGTTAATATTTTTTGTATTTAAGTTTTTAAACAACTAGTTGCTTTTGAAGGATGCTGTTGTAATAAAAAATTTCTTCGGGTTATAGCCCTCATTAACAATTAAAGCAGGTTTCCATTTAAAGGAAAAATGGTATTTGGTTGAGTACAGGCAGTAAAATTATGGGTATATAAAATTTTGCAGTAGCTTTATCCAATTTTCATTCCATTTAATGGGACTTACGTGATGCTTTTCAGATCTGTATGGGTAGCAGGCATGGTTTATGTAATGCCACATGAAAGGAGTAAAACCATGAAAAACTAAGAGCAAAACAGTTAAGGCTAACAGAGTCTTCTAATATGGCTTTGCCGTAGAATTTTGTTCACAGGGTTTTTTTTAATCGTGAGGAGGCAGTAAGTTTTTATTAAAGTGTTAGTGTTACAGAAAGAACCTCCATTTGATCAGATTTTATGAAACCTAAATTTTGAATATAACAATCCAATTGATACATATTTTTGTAATTTTGCACTTTTACAGAATGATCTGAAAGTAAGTTCTGTGTTCTTCCTTTCCAGGGCAGTGAACTCTTTTCAATAATTAGAATAGCTAGGTCACACATTAGCTTGTCATGGGTGACGAGCAAGTGTGGGTCCAACCGAATGAGGTTCATCACCATGTGAACAAAGCTTTCTGTGTGCAGAGGTAGTTCAGGTGTCTGCACTGTACTCCAGGAATCAGGAACGTTGATGTACAAGGCACAAAGTGTTCTCTGTGGTTCTACACAGGGCTAGTGTTTGCATCCAGTTGGCCTTACTGGTTGTGCTGATGTCAGACCTGTACTGATTACTAGTGGAACTATTTTCCTTGCTATTACTTTGAAGGTGTCCTGGTTATCAGGAGGACTCTCAGCTCAAACATACATACTGCCAGCCTAAGGATGGTACTCGGATTCTTGTCCTGCATTCATCTTAAGTCTGGAGCACTGGGAATCTTGGGGTAGAGATACAGTGTAGCTCTGTGGGAGTTAACCTAGCATAGTCAATGCTGAGCAAAGCTAATAAGCACAGCTAGACTCAAGCAGCTTCCTTCTGGAGACTCTGCAATGGCTTCACACTGCATTTCCCAGTCCTCGTATTATACTGCTTTACTACTTGAATGAAATACCTCTGGTCCCCATTGTCTGGATAATGGAAAGTTTGTGATGTTGCAACAATGGGTCATTGCCTTACTACAAAACAGTATTCACCTGGACAGATTGATCATACATGCTGGGCAAATTGGAATTTTTACAAAGCTTCTAAGCTCTCTTGGCTTATATGGAAATTGGAGCTCTCAAAATCCCTTCTCCTCTTCTAGTTAATTTAAACGATCAGGCTGAATTTTGCCAACTGGTACAGGATACAACTTAGGAATTATTTCCATCTCTGCTGCCTCCGAAGTAATGCTTTGGGTAAAGTCTGTTTCAGCCAAAGGGAAGCTTTCAGATTAAAGACCATGTGTCTTGCTCCTGAATTAGGCTGGTGCAACTGCTTGGTTTATATGCTGTGCATACCTTTATAATACTGGATGTGTTTGCTGTTTCCTTCTATCTCTGTTCTTGACCAGTCTTTCAGGAGATAGGTTACACAGGGGGGAAAAGTAGAGGTTAAGAAGAGTTGAATACAAAAAGGAAGAGGAACTATATTACATAAGAGATTGACTTGAACCCCCTGACCCGCAAAGTTGGAGAAGTTTCAGAATTAGGCAAAATGGATTTGTTCAGCCCGAATTACTGTTATTATAGTACTTAATATTAATGTTCCTACAGCACTTGGATACTGTTGTGTGCTACATACCATAGATAAGTTGTTATTATTACTACCTTCTAGGTCCATCTTGGCAGTGGAATTTGGGTAGATGAGGAGAAATGGCACCAGCTGCAAGTAACACAAGGAGATTCAAAGTATACAAAAAATCTAGCGGTTATGATTTGGGGAACAGATGTTCTCAAGAACAGAAGTGTCACAGGAGTTGCAACCAAAAAAAAGAAAGATGCCGTTCCCAAGCCACCTCTCTCACCTCACAAATTAAGCATTGTCAGAGGTAGGTTATTTGAAAACTTTTGCTTCCTGCTTTGGAGTTTAACTATTAATCATTGAGTTGAAAGATGCTTCATTTCAGCTCATATAAAATTAACTGATTAAAACCTGTAATTCAAATTGCTATTGCATTGTGAAGTGCATACATATCCAGGAAAAGTAAAGCACATTGCAATAGCTGTGCACAGTGCAGGCCTTCACAGCTGAAGAGTTGTACATTGACTTCAGTAATAAGGGTTAAGAAGATGATCACTTTAAACCACTTGCAGGGCAGGACTCTGAGCCTGAAGAACAACACGTTGTTCTGCAATTCCTTTATAACTTAGTGATTTTTTTTAAATGCATATATACCTTTTAACAAGCCTCAGAGTAGCTTTACCACATTCTTTCATCCAGAACGTAACCAGCTCTGGCATGAGGCGCAGAAACCATTAGAGCTGTGACTATAAAGATACGCAGACCTTCAAAGGTGAGAAAGAATAGTTTTACCCTTTTAAGTGGAGAGAATGGAAATAGTAAAAATTAATTGTTGCACTTGAATTAGAATTTGAACAGGAAGTGTAAATTGCTGACTATCTGGCAGGAAAAATTGCAATGACACTTTCAGTTACTGCAAGCCTGAGTCCATGTATGTAGTGCTTTGAGATAGAGAAGGCCTTCTCCTTTATTTGAAATGAATAGTGAATTTCAGTCCCTTTGTATCATCATGACTGTGTTTTGCATTCATTTCTGTCTCTCTTGGTATTTCAGGCTTCTCTTGAAGTCAGAACTGAGTCAGTTCCTCATGGAATACATACTGAAATTGGATTTTTAGGTTTTGTGTCCATACTAAATTGCAGTAGGGCTGAAAGAAATCTCCCTATTTGATTGAGCTTCATTATTCTGCATTTCCTGTTCTAGTTGCTATGTGCTCTTAACTGTGAACTCTTTAAGAGCTATTGTAATATGTCTTGCAAGTACATTGTGTTAGAAGTAAGAAATATTCTTCTTCAAGTATATGCGTGTGTCTGTGTTGTGTGAGGAAAATTTGGAAATTGATCTTCGTACTGTCATCTTCCATAGATTGTAAGAAATGAGTAAAAGACATGGATTTTTTTTTTTACTAATCTGCTTCAAGAATATATGTGGAAGTGCAAATGCTGATTTTCTAGTTCTAGCTGGGACCTTTTGGTCCTAACGTGTAGAAAAGTAATGATCTACTGGCCACGTAAGGAATCCATTCTGTGGCTGTGGCTACGCTTGTCAGCTCCTAATGGGAAACAGAACGGGTTACCCAGATGCGCACTTAACAAATGCACAGTAAAAAGGGGTTATTATTCACTGGCCCATTGCAAAGAGCTTTCTAGTTTCGCTGCTGGAAGCTGTTGCTTCTCAGCACTGCTGGCAAGGCTGCTTATTGTGAGAATTTCATCTTTACTTCAATCAGGGTGAGTCTGTGTTGCTTGAGCCATTTAAATGATGGCTTTCTTCTAACTCCCCTTGTTTTGACTACAGTGAGTTTGGGAGTACGCTCCAACAGGCACATGGCGAGAGGCAGATGGGGCCCTTCCCTTTCTTTTCCATACCTTTACACTCTCCAGCAATTCAGCTCTTCCCTGTTTCTTTGTTTTCCTGTGTTTTCTGTCACACTTTTGCTTCCAGCCTCAATCCTCATTTGAATTCTACTGTTCCACGCCTTGGTGTTCCATGTTCCTCTTTCCAGTGTTTATTTCTTGTTGTCTTTGACTGCCTTTTTGTTAGACTCAAGACTGTATAGTATCCTCTTGAACCATTTAAACTGCATGGCCAATATTTTAGGTGGCAGCAGATAGACTTCCAATGTCAGCAGTACTGGGTGGCACATAACCATGATTTTCCACGTTTTCGTGTCCTTTGTATTTGCATCAATGTTAGCAGGTCTTGTCTCATCATGCCAGTAGTGTTTCCTGGAAAGCTGGAGGTGATCAAATAAGAAGTTATTACATTATGGAGAAATAGAGAAGGAAACAAAATAAAACAAATAAAATGGGTAGCAAGTGGTGAAATGCGAGGAAGTTAGAGTTTACGTGGCAAATGACTTGTATCAGGTGTCACAGGTAGAAGTAAAGCTCCTTGTCGGTCTTTGAGGTCTACTTGAGTCTTTGGTCCAGTCAGAAATATAAAGGGGTATCTGTATGCTACTCTAAAGCCAAAAGACAAAGAAGAAAAAGAACCCTGAAATCGCTCTTTGGAGTGAGCCAGCATCCTTATGTGCCTGCTAAACGACTATTTCTGCAGCCCCTCATAGAAATGGAAGAGGAGAAAGAGGAAAAACTGTGATGATGTTGGATCTTTCTGGGTCACACTGACTTCAGAATCACAGCTGATGAATGAGTTCTGTCAAGTGATTCTTTGCTTGACATTGTGGCTAGACTAAGAAGTTTTACTGGAAGTTCACCTTGCTGGGTGTATCAGCTGCAACCTGGGCGTATCCCTGAGATTGTTGTAGTACAAGTTTATGTCCTGCGAACACACTGGGTTTCTTCAGGTACATGCCTCTTAGGTGTTGTGTTTTAGATCATAGTTTACTGATGATCAGCATTCAGCTATCAGGCTGCATGCTGATTAATTTTATTTATTTTCTAGTCAATACATCTTACAACAATCACATTATTTTAGGTGTTCTATCATTCTGTGGACACACACTAACTTACTTGAAATAGGTTTTTGTACAACGGCATTAGCTCTTAATGTGTCTGATATCTAGCTTCTTAAACATCCCTACAGTGTTGTATGTAATAAAGAAATTGTAAAAAGTCTGATGCATGAGCACTGTTATAAACCTTGTTAATGCAAAATAACCTTTTATAAAACTTCTGAGAGGTTTCAAAATGAACTACAAAGCATGCATAGTACTTAATTTTCATAACTTTTTAATATGAAGCATTAGAAATGTTATAAACTATGTTAATTAAGCGATAATCTCTGTGGCTTTCTGTATAAGAAGCAATAAACAGCTACTGGAATAGATTACTAGGCAAAGCAGAAGAGAGTTTGTTTAGTCAATCTGGGAAGCCTACACAACAAAATACACTGTTCTGGTTATGAAGACAACAAAACTAAACCTGCCTGTCTCGATGGAGTTGGGTGTGTTGCACTGCCTCTGATTTCAGTAACCTCTGCAGGATTCTGGCAGCAAACTACGGACTCTGTGGAGCAGAATTATCTTGACTCTCATTGCCCTCATTGCTTTTGCAGCGATTACTACTGCTTGCTTTTTGTATTGCAGTTAAGTTCACAAAGTGTATTGTGCAAACATGCAAGAAGATGGCATTCACCCTGAATAATCTACTAACAAAAGCGATATACACCCCGGGATAGGGTGTCCGATAAAGATGCAAACATTAATGTATGTTGAACAGTTTTAAAAAATAAAATAAATCAGTTAATGTCTTCTCCTGCTGGTTACTGCTTCTCTTCCTAACCATTCTCGTTCACTTACTGTCTTGAAGGTGTGATGGTAGGAGTGACTCGCAGGGCACTGTAGATAACAACAGTTCTTGTGAGACCGTTCACCTGGGAGAAGATTCTAAATCTGTGCAGATACGGACAAATACGAGTTAGGCAGGCAAGACACTGTAAAAGATTGGGTTTAGCCTTGTTTCTATATAGAAAGCCTATGAATGTAGTCACAGCATAATTGGAATTTGATCGTGCCAAAGATTCAAGTCTGGTGAAAAATTTTGTCTTTAACGAGATAGTCAGTGAGTCAAGGAAAGCTGCTGTTGTCTTGCAGCAAATACACACAGTGCTTACTCAGTGCTGTCTGTTGAGTAGTTAGCCCCATGCAGGGCTGTGTTCTTTTCTAAAAATATCCTAATGGCTTTTTCCTTTTTTTTTCTCCCCAGAATGTTTATATGATAGAATAGCACAAGAAACTGTGGATGAAACTGAAATTGCACAGAGACTCTCCAAAGTCAACAAGTACATCTGTGAAAAAATCATGGATATCAATAAATCCTGTAAAAATGAAGAAAGGAGGGAAAGTGCAAAGTACAATTTGCAATAAATTTTTGATTTTTAATAAAGTCTTAGTGTTTTACTTAAGTGTTGTTCTTTGATTTGTGTGACATTTTTGCTGGTGGGAGAAGCTGACTTGAGGCGTTACTCTCCTCCTAGAACTGATTCATTTTCTGAGTGGTTCTGTCAAAAGTCTTTCTACGATGTAAACTGCTTTTAAATAATGTAAGATATATTGTAAGTCCACTCACAATGAAACAGTGAGTTTTCAAAGGTTTTTCCAATGAGTTGCAGTATGTTACCTGCAGTTCTGTATATAGCCTGTAATTCTGCGAACACTGACCCATTTTGCCTACATTTTGTTTTATTGGAGTTAGTGGATCTAGGCTGCAGTAAATATCTGCTCAGAAGGAGAAACTGTACAAAATCCACTTTGCTATTGAAAAAGGTTTTATTGTAATTTATGAAGTGTTTTTCTGAACTGAAATTTTAATCGTTTGTTTTTATAAATCTTTGCTTTGATATCTAACAATATATTTGGTCAAAACCACACAAATAATGCTTCTTTTTCACTTATTATCTTGTAGTTAGGTCACCATTGCTGTTGTAGTTTTAAAACAAACAAATAACAAAGAACCCAAAGCTGTAAGTTGTAAAATAGTGATAATTTATTTAAAAAAAACAAAAAAAATGTAAAAGCAGTTCTTTTTCAGGCACCAAGGCACTTTTCAGATTTCTGGTTATGGTACAAAGCTCTTCAGTACGTCCATATTATGGTTCTTGAAACACTATATTTTTGGAGTATTTGTATTTGCAAATGATTTAAAGATTGCCACACTGTCGGAAGATTATGTAGAATAGAAAGTCTAAGTACCCTTTCCTCTGACTCCATAATTTAACAAAGGACACTTTTAGTACAAATTTAAATTAAAAATAGTTTTCTACAATGAAGTTAGACTTGCGATGAAAAGTTATAAGGAGTAATTTGTTGTGGGTCTGAACTATACCTTATTGTCTGAAACAAAATAGCCTTAAGTCTTGTCTCATTAAGGATTTTGAGAATGAGGTTTGTGGAGATAATTTAGGGCCTGTACTGATCGATTCTGAGGACTTGTATTAATGATCTTAGTTAACCTTCCACTTATTTTACGCACACAGATTTGATAATCTGCCTTTCAGGCTGTCTATATCCGCATTTCTTTGCCTTTCAGGCTGTCTGTATCTGCATTTCTTCCTTTCTGACTGCTGAAATTCTGCTTCCTGTGGTTTTGAAAGACTTACCATTTCTTATCATCTTCCTGTAGCACTGGTATACCTCCACGTTAAACCTATTTCAATGTCCTGTATGCGCAGATAATTTGAAAGGAGCAATGCAAGGATGCTTGAAAGGGCTGGGCTGGATGGAGGAAATGGGAAGCGAGAGCAGGAGGCGTGCTACAGCTGCAGTGCCTGTTCAGGAAAGATGGAGTAAAACACCACGTTGTCTCTTCCTGTATGCCATGGGTGCTTAAATGACACCTTAGTTCAGGGAAGAACTATTTGGTTTATGCTTTCTAAAGTGCAGTTTGGCTTGTGCCGCTCTAAGTATGCCGTGCTGCCGAACCGGCGCGCCCCACTTTCGCTGCTTGTGTCCCTGTGTTCCCTTCCCCCCTTCAACTGGCACTTGTGGTTGCGTGGGTGTGTCGGGTCTCACTGATTTCCAAGGTGCATTTCATGAGGGCTGGTGCCAGCAGGATGGAGCCGGGGAGCCTTCACAGTGAAGGATGGGAAGAGAATGAGTGTCTTTTTACGACAGCTTGTGTGTATTCTGAAATTGCATTTAGCAGACTGGCTTGTCTCCTGTTAATCTGAAAGTGTTCTTAGGTAGTGTTTAATGAAGTGCATAAATGTTTATGCTTCCTAATTTGGGATGCTAAATAGCAAATTAGTGTTTATAATGTCAGTGCATGTATCCTTTTATTAATTAAAGAACAAAATAGAGATAACATTGAAGAAACACTTAAACAGCAAGTTCCCACTTTTGAAGCAGACTTGTGAATGTACAATTCTTTGTAAAGTGATATTAGGACAATCCACTAGTTTGGAGGAAAATGTCCATTATTTCCTCAGTCTTTTATGTCTTTAGTACTAATGTGTTTTCATTGTAACAGATTCTTTAATGAGAAGATCATGCTGCACTTCTTAGTAGATAAGCCTATTTGAGACAGCATTTTATGAAACCTGGGAAAAGCAGATTAGAATTTAATTAAAGTTGGGACTCCAGCCTGGCCCCAAAAATCAGAGATTCGAAGTCAACCACAATATCAGCATCAGCTTTCTAAGGCTTCTCCTTGACAGACTTGCCCCATCAGATGTTAATGCTGCATACTGCTGAAGAATTTCACTTTTCTCTTTGGGGAAGGCATCTGGGAAGTTTTGATTCATTTCTTCCTGGAGTTTCTATCACTCCAGCTGCAGCAGACAGGTTTTAGCAGAGTTCAGCAGGAGTATTTGTGTGGCACAATAAAGTTCACTTCCCTTTGAAGTGTAGCGTTCGGGGGGCCAATACTGTGTCTTTTGGACTGGACAGCTGGCGTTTAATGTGAGCATCACCTGAAGCTTTGCTGAGTTATGGTAAAGGAATAGGGCGTCTTGAAGGTAATACACCTTTTTATTGTAACTTGAACTAAATCTTAGGGTTTCTGTAAACAAGTTTTTGCTAATAATAAGCCAGTTTTGTGCACTGTAGTTGTAAGGCAATGTGTGGAGGGCTCTGCAATGGATAACAGGTGTGTACGAATAATATCTTTGCGCTTAGATTTGGTCATTACTCTTGTCTTTTCCCTCCCCAAGAACCCATATGAAGACTGGACAAGTCTTTCCCAGTGTGTGTTTCAAGTAGGGAAATCGGCTACATTTGTCGTGTGTGCCAGCATTACCCAAGGAAAAATACAAACTTTAATGAGGTGTTCTTTTCTGCATTGAAATACTGATGGATAAATTAACTGTGAATTTCATTTCACTAGGTTATACTGCATTTGTGGCCAATGCTGTTCTCGTTGGTACATTAATTCTTTCACAATTGTGCCTGCCTGTACATAGTTTTGCTTTCTTCTTAATGCATCTGCCATGAATCTACTATAGGGAACTTCATATGAAACTAGTGCCTGCTAACTTTTTCCTACTCCAGTTTAACTTCATACCTGTACATCATGTGAAACTGGACAGAATTTTGACATAATATGAAGTAGGTTTTATTGTACCCTGTAATACCCCTCATTCATCATTCTAAGGTTTGTGCTGTGCCATTACTTCATACTGTAAACCTGGATTTGTAAGTATTAGGAAAACAGAAAGATTTAAGAACTGACTTTTTGTCCTGAGAGGTCAGTACATGCTGTTTATTACTTTTTTTTATTTAGCAAAGAAGGAAGAAAGTATTACTATTATTCAAATAATCTGATCCTTTGTTGCCACATATTGCTGCTGCAATTGCGATATTCATGACCTGATCCATATTAAAGTGCCTTTGGTACACTTGCAAGGAGGCAAGATGAGAGTTAACAAAAAGGGCTTTATTTTCTATTAATGATTTTATAAGGTAAATGAGCTATTATATTACAGGGAAGAATCCTACCAGGGATTTTAATAACTCAGTCAAGATGTCTAGCTACTCAATCAAAAAAAGAAAGCTAGTATTTGTTAGAGAGAAAAAAAATTGTTAAGTTCTGCTGTTACAGGACAGGTTTGGATTTAGTGATGCTTTACAGAGATGGGAGTTTGGGGTATTTTTAATACAGCCAGACTATCTAGTCATGTCAAAGTTGATCTATTAAGCAGAAGGAATTTAAGGTTGCATTTGGTTAGCTGTTGATGACTGTCAAAAGAAGGTACAATCGCCTTGTGGGAGGCCACTTCTTTGCACTGTATCTTTGATGCTTTATCTGATAGATTGCTGCCTTGCTGATTTGTTGTTTTAAGCATATATTATTGTCCTCTTAGAGGTTTTAAGTAGCAATAAATTTAACTTTTTTTGGATTGAGTGAAATGTAAAGATAATTCAGCTTCACACTTCCACGATTTGTAGAACTTTAAAAATAAAGCTCAGTGCAGGTCATTGTTAAAATAATACTATCTTCATGCAAAACCTCAAAGTAGTGAGAATGTTCCGAACTGGAAACGTTCTGTATTAGCTGTAGCGTCGCTGCGCGTTAGCTGCATTTGTAACTCTTGAGAAGCCCAGACTTGGGCTGTTTCTGAAAGGGAAAGTCAGGTTCTGTCATGTAGAGCTATACTGAGGGTTATTTCATCTTTTGGTGTGAGAATGGCCACTCTTCAGAAAGGTACAAAGTTGAAACTTGTGCTTCAGGATGAGGTGGTAGTTTTCTCACAATTCCTGAAAATATTTGTCATTCCGTGCATGTCTTTAGTCTCGAATTGATGAAGTTATAACATCAATTGCTTAGACTTTACTGGTGTCATTTTTTTCATCGTAACAGTGTGGAACTGTGAAGTGATTCATGCAACACTGAGGCAATAAAATGTTATGAAGTGTGATCATTGCATGTTTCATGCTCAGTAGCTGATTTTTAATTTCACCATCTTGGATACTTTTTTATCCCCTCAGGCTTCCTAAGTAGGAAAGGAGAATCATTGGACTTGGAAAATGAGAACAGTGGTTCAAAAAGGAATTAATTTACTTGGCTGTTTATTTGCTTTGCTTTTGCAATTATTTCTGCTGTTTATATTCTAACAATAAGTTCCATTCTGTGCATCAGATACCCACTTGTCCAGTCCTCCAGCGAAATCACAGTTCTGTGGTTGTGACATTTGTTTGTCATGAAAATACCTCACCTATGACATCAGGCGAAGTTCCATTACGTCTGGATCAGAGCAGAGGTGAAAATGAGCCTGGGAGGAGAGGAAGAAGCTGAGCCTAAAGGATTTTTTTCTGTGCTGCCTTCTGACTGGAAAACTTCTTATGAAGGAAATTATTTCCTCCACATTTAGCAGAAGAGCAAATTGACGTTCCTTGTTTATTGATAGTGAAAACTTAACGGAACTAAACTCATTATTAGTATATATTTTTAATGAATCAGGCTACCTACTTTCCTATTAAATTTTAGTCTTTAGTGATATGAAATTAAAGAGTCACAGAGGGGGTACCTTAGCTTTTATTGTAGTATAACAATTGCTAGGAGTCCTCTGAAATACAAGATAAGAAATGATGCTTGTTGGTTCTTGTGTATCCTTTAAAGTTAGCGTGAGCTTTCATGCTTTTGGAGTGGAGAAAATTGTAGATTTCATGGGATCGGCTGATTGTCAGAAGAATTGGTTGTGAACACCCTTCGGTGTTCACCCTGATGAATGTGAAGGGTGTGCTGGGACAGCAGTAGAGGGAATATTTCTGATCGGGTCGTATCACACTGGTGCCAGCCCCTTCCGTGTGAGACTGGGATGAATGGGAAAGCTCACATGGGAGAGTTTGATATTCTTTCTTTCATAGTCAAATATATCTTTAAAGTCTTCACAAATGTTTATAAAAATTGTAGTTTAGTTTTTTTAAAAATAATGTTATTTTCATGTGTTTTCCATTTTTATTTTGTTAGCAGAATAGAAGTTTAATGGGAGACTTCATTCTTGATGTTGAAGTTGGGATATCAGCCCACTCGAAGATAGTCGATTTTGATGCACCAAAATCTTCCCTTTCCATACAGAGTCCTCTGCAGGATTTATGGAGGTGCCTTGTAAAGAAGAAGTCTCAAAATAAGCAGGATTGGAGGTGGATGGGGCAAAGCACCTGTCTCCAAGTTAGTGTTCTCTGCTTCCGTATCTTGAAGAGTCTTAAGTCATGAAAAACTAAGACTCCTGAAAGTAGGATTTTACATTTTTTTCCTGCATTATATGTTAAAAAGCTTTGACACTTGCTGGTTTCTTTGTGTTTGCAAGGACACTTTCATCGTGCCAGGACCTGTGTACGCTGCAAGTTCTGCGTTTCACTGCACTTCCTTACAGGAATAAGCTATTGAGGATGTAGATTTTGGGGCTAAGTAGAGGCGAAGGTGATGTTGTAGCATCAGTTCTACTTTGGAGCACACTGCAAGGAACCACCGTCCTTGTTAGGATAGGGTAGGACAACCTAAAGGGTGTCTTTTCTTTAGGTATAGTCCCCTAAAGGCAACTCGTCTAATAAGGATTTTTTTTTTATTGCCACGTTGGTAAATATGTGCAACTTCCACTCTGTGACTTTCCTAAACTTAAGAAGTAACTGAGATCCACCCAGCAACAACCAAATGTGGAGTAGGACCCTGCGTCTGGTGGTGCAGGGAGCCTAGGAACAGGTTGTGGAGAGGTCATGTGGGCCTTTTCACCTTCCCACAGAGAATTAATACGCACAATTTGGATTAAGTCAGTAGTCAAACAGCAAAATCTCAAGCAGTTTGACTGGCGTTTAAGGTTTCAGTCAGTGAGAAGTTTTGTTGATTAAAAATGTCGAATCACTCATGCGTGCCAAGAATTTAACCTTTAACAAGTAGAATAATCAGTGTTTTCTTCTGCAGCCTGGGACCTCTAATGCAGTCACACAGCTGTATCTTTACAGATGTAATGTACTGTTGTTCTGTATAAATCTATCTGTGCCATGTAAATCCACAAATTAATAATTTTCCTGCTGTTAGCTGGCTCTGGCTGTTTTCCTGGTCTTCATTTCTGGTCCTTCTGCAAGTGAGAGGCAGTCTTCTGTGCTTGCCTTGAAGGTAAGGAGATGGAAGCGTTTCACAATTCCTGCCTTGCAAGTTGTCAGCAGGGTTCTGAAGTGAAATACCTGCTTGTTATTCTTGGAGATAAGTGACACAGAGCTAGAGCGTTTCCTGAGGAGATCTGGTAGTGCTGCTGTCACCGTAAGGCAGGCTTTGCAGTTCAGGGCCTTCATGTAGCATCATTTTCTCTTTTTTTCTTGCCATGCCAAAGCATAGATTGCAGCAAGGAAATTTTTACTTTTACATGAAGGTCTCAAAGAGGTAAGATGGAATAAGCAGATCTTTCAGAAGTATCTCTGAAAAACATTCATTTCTCATAACAGAGGATCTCCTGCTTTTTCAGAGGCTCAGTGGCCTGGAAGTTTCCCACCTAATTGCGGTGCCTGAGGTTGGACTGTCATTTCCATCGGATGAGCAATGGAAAGCATTAGGCACTTTGACAGGTTGTACTGATTTATGACTTTAAATTGCCTTCTGGGACTCCCTTTTTCCATTTACTGTATGAAAAACAGCCACCTGTTGATCTCAGAAAGAAAGAGCTATTTCAAAATTCCATGATCTAAGTACCGTTCTTGAGAAGCGTGTTCTCAGCTGTCGAGTGACATGCCTAAGGGTGGGTGGAAAGACTGCAGGCTGTGGTGCATCTGGTGGTGGGTCATTTGATGAGATAGTGTGGTCCTCTGCAGAACATGTCAGAAAGCTTCACTCAATTGCTCTTTTTGAAGAGAAACTTGGCTGGACTGCAGCATGCTGCTTAGAAAAACAAGCAGTCCTGAAAAAGCACCAAACTGTTAAATCCATTTTTTCCTTTAGTAGCTTATACCAGTGGGTAACTGCCCTCGTTGCTCAATTTGTGCCTTTTTTCTGTGTGAATTTTTCTGACTTAACTTCTAATTCTGGGTTCTTGATTTGTCTTTCTTAGCATTCTCTTGCCTCAGTATTTCTCCACCTCATGAACATCTCAATAGACTGGGTGTCTTCAGTCTTCCACTATCACACACTAGGTCACGGGTCATTTTTGTAATATTTTTCCTTTACGTCTCCCTAAAATAATTTTAGTTTTACAGAAATACTTTCTATGGAGGAGTTCTTGATATTCTCATAAGTACCATATTTAGTTGATGTGATACAATCTCATGTTTTAGGACATAGCACTTTGTGTTAGAATGTCATCTACAATAGTTGTATGTGGGGCAAACTTAATTTGCCCCTGTAGAAAAAAAAGATATTTAATTGATTTTTGACCAGTTGATGTCCCAGTGTAATTCCCTTTTTACTGTATTATTAAATACAGCTTTGTCATGAAAAGATTGTTCTTAAAATTGGTATTTATCTTATATATGCTTTCCTTTTTGAGTTGGTACTACAGGTGTGCCAACGACGGGACAGGGCATGTTCTTTGTGCTTGCAAAACTGCTTGTTCATGTGTTCATAGCTCAGCCGGGCAGGTGGGTGACGGTGTCAAACTGGGCTGCAAAGAGCGACAGGTGAGCAGAGTTTCACGGGAAAGAGGGCACTGAAATAATAAAAGTTAGAAGAAAAGGAAGCCACAGTCATGTTGGTATTGCTGATTTTATGCGATCTTCAAGGCAGTTATGGCGTTTTCTTGGTTGATGATGCCTATGCATTGCCGAAGGATGGTGACGAACTGCTATCATTATGCCGTTATATAGGCTCAGAATGGAAGGAGGGCATCCTGAGGGAGAGACAGCATCTTCTGTGGAGTTATTTCATTCTGGAGCCTCCAGCCAAACCCCATAAAGGAATCAGAGCTGAAGGGAGAAGAGCTTGCAATACATCAACCCTTGCTGTGTCTACTTTGATAAATTAAAGGTTGCTTTGGATAGGACTTACGCATACTTTGTTTGGCCGTGCCTGCTAAATAATTAATATTTTCAGTTAACCTCAGAGACTAGATGAGGAACTGCCAGCTTCCTCCACTGAGATGGTTTAATGAAAATTGTTCTTTGCCAGAATTTTGAAGGTCAAAACCAGCTTAAATATGTAAACAGAAATTATATCAAGATAAAGCAAAAAACCTTGTAATTAATCTTTTTTTAAGAAGTCTCTTTGAGAAATTCCAATACTGTCAGACGAGGTTCTTCTAAATTTCCTTCCATCAGATCTCTGAAGATTCCCTGTTAATTAACTTAGTCATTTATAAATGTTATGAAATCATGTTATTGGCTTATATCTATTTGTAAAGGCATAAGGAAATTTGTGTACTGCACTTAAATGCCTATTGATACTTTTCTATTTCCTACTGATTTGAAATTAGTACCTCTGCCAATTTAAAACTTACATGCAGGTTCATCCAGGTTTCATTTACAAAGGATGGACAGGACAATACCGTTGAACTGATCCAGTTAAAGTGATGACCCTCATCTGATGAGCTCAAGAAAAAAAATACTTGTAGTGTTCTGCCTAATCTGGGCTTCTTCTCACTCTGGGGGTGACCGAAGGGGGCCCTTTCGCATGTGATTTGGGAGGGGCCATGTAGGTTTTAACTCGCTAGAAGCTTAATGATGGGAGGGGTAAGATCAGAGCAGTTCACGTGGATGTTGTAATACCAAGGACAGAAACCAGCTGATTCTCTTGCGATTGCAGCCCAGTGCTGCAGAGTTCTTAAACACCCTGGGCAAGGCCTTGGTGATGTTTTGCAGGGTGGTGGGTGGTGCAGAAGTTGCTCTCATGGTCTCCCTGCTTACCTAACTGATCCGATCTCCTGTTCTGGAGGTCAGGTGGAACCTGTACCTGAGATATTTCAACTTCATGGTGCAAGACTTTGCCAGTTTTTTGTCTTCTTTGGGTAGGGGATTTGCTGTCATCTCATAATCTGCACTGTGGTGGGATCCACAAAACAGCACTTGATCCACTGCCTGTGGCAGCTCAGCTAGCTTTACTAGGGGGAGAAGGGCAACATTGCTAGTCAAGAGGCGGGGCCGCTGTGCCCTGCCAACCTCCCATGCTCCACCAGTGAGGGTGCCAACTTGTTACAACTGACACAATTTGGGTATCTTTCTGTATCAGGTTTGATTTGAATCTTCAGTACTTCCATGGTGTGTTATCTACGACTGCACTGCCAGCTTGTAGTGTTTAAGACTCACCTTATATGTTTAGTATTAAAGTTGCTGATGGTCAAGTTGTTGTAACTTGTGTGGCATTAACAGTGAGGGAGTCTGCAGCTGGGGGAGAGCCTGCACCGGTCAGGCTGTAGGGCTTGGTGTATGCACTTACGGGTGGGTTTTTCCCAGGCTATTTTGTGAGAAGTTGCTCTAGTCCACTCCTCGGTGAACCTGCATAGCACTTTCTTCTCCTTGAGCAGGGAATATACAGGCAGTTCAGCAGAAGTTGGGGATCTTTAATTGCTGGCTAACAACTGAACTCTCTTCTGGTCTGACAAATAGACTTCGGTGGAGCTTTTTTAGCAGAAGAATGTCTTGTTGGCCAGTATTGCCTCTTCTCCGAGTATGAGAATTACCTATTTGTGCTGACAGGTACCCCAAATGCAAGCACTGGAAGAATCAGATACAATATGGGATTTGTGTATTCCTTGTATATTGCTTGTTAAAGGAATTTGTATTTGTTATTCAAGGGTTTTCTCTTTGTTAAATACTTAAGCAAAATTTCAGTAACCAGTGACCTCTTTTAAGAAATGACTCATAGTATTTTAAAGGCTTTATAACCAAGTCATCCCTGCTTGTCAGAGACATGGAAGATGAATAGATGGTTCTTGCCTGCGATTTCCAGTCTCAGGGGAAGTCCCTTTTCACTGCCTGTGGTGACGCTCAGCTGCATCACCGCTTTTAATTGCCTCCAGGCTCCTGCAGGACTTTGCGTGTCCCCTCTGGCATGACCTACATCCTTGCAGAACCATGAATCCCTCAGCACTGGTTAGTGGAGTCTGAGCTCAGGACAGAAAGTCCTGTTGTTGCTAATCCCTAGCTGTCTTACAGTGCTGTAAGCTATGTGCCAATCTCTTCCTTGTGTCCTTAAATTCATCTGGAGTTATTTTGCCTGTAGAAGGACACAAATGAATTTTCTGTATTAAAGACGATGGTAGAAAATGTGAGTGCTGTCTTGAGCATTATGGATACTGGGTGTGTTATTACACTAAAAACCAGAGAAGGATGTATTATATAGAGCCACAAGTACCTTATCAAATCAGAAATTCATACATCGTAATATACATCTATTTTTTCCCTTGAAAGAGGGAATAAATAGGGAAGTAACGATTCCAGCTGTAGCCTGAATTACATTGCTGCAGGTAAAATCAAAGCTAAGTGTATCAGTGTGTCAGATAATTCAGTTTAATTTGGAAGGCTTAGGTTAATGGAGGAATAAGATGATGATATTTTGGATGAGTTAAAGTAAACACTACAGTCTGTTGTGGAAATGAAACATTTATACAATATAAGATCAACTTGTTCGCTTTGGGAAGCGTAGCATTCTTCTCCAAGAATGTCTGTTCTACTGTTCTGTAGTCCTGAAGGTCCATACCTGCTGTTGGATTTTGTCACACAGGATTGAACTGGACCCATACTGTAAAAGGCCCAACGTTACGCTGTTCCTATTTTGCTCTTTCTACATGTAATGGTAGGTAAGCCAAGAACATTATTCTTCAGGACTTGATTTTTATATCCCCTCCCTTCCCCCAGCTTCCAGTTTGAATTTACTGGTGAGCAGTTCATGTCTATTTGTTCTTGAGCAAACGTTGCTGCCAAGTTTTAGCAGCTGTTTTCTGTCTTTGAAGAGTTTACAAGAGATCATATCCACTTTACCTTTGCTAGACCAAGCTGTCTTTTCAATTTCTCTTAGGGAGATATGCTCACCAATTCATCTGCTCTTATCCTACTCAGCTTCTGTACTTGCCTGATCTTTCTTGGTCAGTGGTGCTTTTTGCGGCATTTTATCTGGGGTGGTAACAGTACATTATACAGTGACGTTATCTTTCTAGAAATGCCTTTCTCTAGAAATATCTGCTACACTTTTCATAGCTTTGTCATGCTGAGGGCTCATAATTCAGCAGTAATCAATGGCTCTTCTGAGGCTGTTATCCTTCCTTTGAGTTCCTAACGTAAACCAGGCTTCCTATCAGTCTGTGGGAACTTGTATTTAGGCTGTCAAACTTAATATCACCTCCATTATTCCACTTCTGAAAGTCATCTTGAGGGACCTTTTCTTCCCATCTGATATTTCTCCTCTGCTTTATCATATTTATGTTACCTTCGAGTATGGTGCCGTTAGTAGGTGTCTTTAGGGTCTATGCTTAAGCAGTGCTTATATGAAAACTGTCTTTGCTTTTATGTAGATTTGTACCTATTCTAAAACTGTTTTTAAATATTTAATGAAGCCTCAGATTGTCCCAGTGGGGCAGATAGTTTTCCTAACAGTAAATGACTGGTAGTGCTCAGAAATAGGGAGCTGGTGACTTGTTCAGCATCATTCCTTAAACCAGAAATGAGCAGCAATGACATAATCCCAAGTCCTCTGCTCTAAAAATCAAATAACTGTGTATGCTTTTTGTCAGGAGACTATCCAAAGGCTTTTAGAAAATGTGGTGTATGTCAGTGCAAACTTGAGACTGGAATCTGGAAAGCCATCTGGATGATAAATTTAATGGGAACTGAGTTTTCAAAGCTCTTGGGTAGCTTCGAAGAGTGAAGCCTGGATATTTTAGCCACTGATATTTTGACGGATATGCTTTCTTAGCATACCATATATGCACTTTTTCTGGGTACTGTTACAATGCCAGGCTGAGCTTCACCTTTGTTTTTATTTATGTATTTATTAAAGATTAATAGCTGAAGTGAGCTGGTAGTACATTATGCCACACTCATCTGTATTTGCTGTTTCGTTAGCACTTACCTTGAGCACTTCTGGCAGGATTCGTTTGAAACTTTCCAGCTTTCAAACTACACATGTAGTATCCCTGACAAAAACAAATACTCATGTTTCTCCCTGATGCCCTCAATTCTGTTTGTCATTGTAGTGTTTATTGTGCAGATTAGTCTCAAAGCATGGAGTGATTGTGAGCTTAAGTAATAATGCAGAGTGAAATCTCCTAAGTAACCAAGTTACGGGGAGTGCGTTCATGAAAAAATGAATGCTAATCTTCGCATCTGGCGGTGTAACATGGCGCTTCCCTTGTAGTCTCGTTTAGCGTAATTTCCTCTGCTGCCTCAGCACCGCTTTGACTTGCTTCATTCCTCCGGAATCCAAAACATACATGTTGCCACAGAAGTTGCCACATTCGGATTTGCACACAGCTTTGCCTGTTCGTCCTCTGAAGCCACCCTCTTGCCTCTCAGCCAGGGAGAAGGCACTCCAGGCATTCCAACTGTAAGCTTATTAACTTCAAAAAAAAAAAGAATTAACTTTTTTTTTTCTTTTGGGTACAGGGTAAGACTATCCTGGTGGTGTAAAAAGGCTGAGAATAGAATTTATCCCTAGATAGGATAATCTTTTGATGACAAAGGTTCAAATTTGCAATTTAATTGCTGCAGCTTAGCAAATTGTACCTTTGTGTAACTGTTTCTGTATGAAAGCATTTGGTCTACAGCAAGTACAACCTTAAACGTCTTCTCTACAAGCCAATAAAAGTCAAACTGCTTCAGGGTTTTGCTGTGGAAGTGCATGCGTGGAGGGTTACTGTGGCTCCTGATGCGTGGTGAGAACAGGAGTCTGAGTGCTGCTGTGGGTGAGGTGGATGCCAAGGGTTAGAGCAAACTGTGTTATTGGGGTCTCACTGGAAAAAAGGGATTTTTTCCCATTTCCCACCATTTCACTTGAAACCAGAATGACCCCAAATTAGTTTTGTTTACGGGAGGTTCCTTTTACACGGAATCACGAACTGTGCTTGTTCTCAGGTCTTAAGGGCAACACAAGTCTAAATAAAAGAGAGTATCTTCTGTTTTTTAACTATCTGGATCAAATTCCAAAGAAGTAATCTGCTCCTGAAGCCCCAAGTCTGACAATCCAGTTGCATTCCCTCATCTCTGTGTGCTCTGTGCAGTTCAGCTGCAGCTCGGGCTGGCCCTCGATGTGGAGCAGAGCAGCACTCTATGCCTATTAAAGTCAATGGGAACCTTTCCAATGGGTTTCCAACCAAGCCTACAGAGAAGGAATCTGCCTTCTTAAGGGCTGCATGGGAGAAACAGTATTGCACAAGCTCAGAGCAGATACAGTGAATCTGAGGTGGCCTTGAGAGGAAGTTTCTTTTGGTGAGATTTCCTAGTATGGTGTGTTTACATTGCTGTGCGTTGTAAAGAGGATTTCTTATGAGCAGCTTTTAATCGTCTCCAATATGGAGTGCAAATACTGTTCTGACATCAGTCATGCTAACAACACATTTGTACACAGAATAACAGTTACCTTTTAAATATGGAAATCACAAATACGTGTTGACAGAAAAATATATTTAAGCAGTTTCGAGTTTGTGCTATAATAACTAAACCAGCCATTGTATTCCACAGAGCTGCATCCTTTAAATGCCTTACAGAAAAAACAAACCCGAAAGTGAATCACAGTAATAGAAGAGGAAATGTTTACATCTCTCAAAACATTCTGTACAATAATCCTTCCTTCTTTTTAAATTTAATTTCAGCAAATTTGAATCCAAATGAGATGAAGTTTGAAACATAAGCTTTCATGGTAAGGTACAATTCAGTGTGTAATCTTTTGCAGGTGGCTGTTACTCGTTTATTATTTGTATTTCCATATTGCTTAGCAACCCCAGTCCTGGACCAGGACCTCGCTGCTGTAAGTGCTCTGCTAACATTGATGGAATGGATGGTTGCTGCCTCAGAGAATGCACTATTTTGTATTGAAGCCAAAAGTAAACTAATGATTTCTCATTCTGTCCTCTCTGAATGAGAAAAAATGAAAGCCAACTGATATTTAGTTATGTGATTTTCAGTGTATCTCTTGAATTACTGAATCAACACAAATATTTGGGTGCCTGTCAAACATGCAGGCTCGAATGTGTGTGGTTTATCCAGATTTTGTGTCCTGATGGCTAAAACGAGGAATGCAGCCTCCGAGGGTGGGGTGCAGGCCAGGTTGCTCCTCTCCAAATAAGCATTTGCTGATAAATTTGCTCATGCAAGCAAATAGCTGCTCATGCTCTTATGCTTTGCGTGCCCCTGCAATTGGAGAGGAAGAGCCTACCCTACATTGCCAAGTGCTTACCAATACCCACTCTGCAAGTGGCACAGCATATCCTTCAGACAACCGATGCACGCTACGCTAGATACATTTACTTGAGAAGTTATGTAAGTCAACAATTGCGAGTCTGTATCCAAGTCCTCATTTAACCTCTTAAGTAGAAACGTCCTGATTTTTGAAGGGAAGTAGGGTTTGTGGAAAGCAATAATACCTTCATCAGAGAGCTGGGAAATTGGAAGAAATAGACAAAATTTTGGTCTCAAAGTCCTTTCATCAGCAAATTCCAAACTAAATGCAGCTCGGACACAACTGCCCTTGAGCACCTGGGAGTAGAGATTGCTGCTGCGGGGCAAAGAGGAGTGAATGAACATTGGCAGCTTCTGCTTGTCATTTACAACCAAGCTCTGAAATGCTGAGGTTCATACCTCTGCCTCAAACCCTGCCTCTCAAACCCTGCAGCAGCCCTGCCCGCGTCAGGCAGCTTGGTCCCCTTGCCACACTGCAGCTGCGGGCAGGATGCAATGCAATACCACTTTAGATAGGAGATGTGATTGTCTTACACTAGAAGAGGGCTTGTACACTAAACCAGTAAGAACTAAAACTTGAACACCATTAAAATTCACTGGGGGATGCTCCAGAGCGTTGCTGTTTCTAGTGCTGCACTAGGATGTGTTTGGCTCAGCAGTGGTGAGAATAACTTGCTGGTCCAGGATACTGCCCAAATGCTGCGCGGGGCCAGGCCATGGCCAAGCACCTCTGGACAACTATCTCGGGGTGGTGGTTTGCATATGGTGGCTTATTTTAATAGCAGGCTCTTGTGTGTGGAGGATGTGCGGGGGAACTATGAAAAATGCCTTTGTATCAGGAGGTTAAAATCAACTTATGTTAATTCTGGATTCCAGCCAACATTACCCAGCTGTTTGGCTGAGACTGGGAGCTAACAGACCAAAAAAAGACACACGCAATTAAAATGTCACTCTCTGGAGAGAGAGAGAGAGAGAGAGAGAGAGAGAGAGAGAGAGAGAGAGAGAGAGAGAGAGAGAGATGGCCATCAATGAAACAAAAGTGAGGCAGGCTTGACTGCAGCAAATGGCTTGGGAGAGGGTGGCTTGTGTGTGAACACTGTGGGTATGTGTTCAGGTTCTCCCTGAGTGCCTTGGGAGATGAGATGAGCCTTCCTGCAATGTAACAGTGGGTACTGGAATGGTCATGGTAACAAAGGTCACCGTAAGCTTGAATTGCTGGAGCTATGTGACTGCAGTGTCACTAAATGAACTTAACATTGGTGACTAAGGATGACAAATACCTGATATGAATTTACCTTTATTGGGGGGGGAGGAAGTGGCAAATGAAAGATTTAAAAAAATGTTCAATAGGGAGGAAGTGGCAAATGAAAGATTTAAAAAAATGTTCAATACATGTATAATATAATATACATATTATATATATATAAATATATATAATATATGTAATATAATGTTCCTAAGCCATAAGCTTATATATTTCATTTCACCAGCTGTGAGTACTGATTTACTAGTCTGTAACTGCCATTTTGTAGACAACCTTTCTTAATTTCTAAATAGTGTCCTATTCACAGGTCAATTATTACTCTGTAAATGCCAAATATTTGGACTCTGAATGCAATGGCCCATGCTTCTAGTTTGAGTTTTCTCCAATTTTACTATCCCTTCGTCCTTTATGCCCATAAAATTCATGTTGCCTGCATAGGAGCACATTTTGTTGTGTACCTTCCCTTCCAGTGGTTTAATAAGTTGAGCAGACTTACTGCTCTCTACCTAAATACAAACAAATTCATTTGGACCCTCTGAGCTTTCCCAGTAGAAACTTGGAAGCTGGTGAAATAGCCAGTTTGGAGCAGTCGAGTCTCCTCTGTCAATAAACAGTTCTGCTGAGAGCTTTCCGATGCCTGGCTGGATTGGTAGTTGTTGTCACAGCAGCAGTGACACGTACACGTGCTCTGTTAATAAAGCGACATCTTTTCAACCTTGAAGTCATGGCAAGAGGACATGTTGCATGGTGGTTAAAAAATGCAAACTGCCTCTATTGTTCTGTGGTTTCTGAGTTTGTCTGACTTTGTTCTGCCTGATATGACACCAGATAGCGTGACGTTTGGCTGGAATACAGAAGAAATGCTGTCATATGCAAGCCAGTCCAAAAGGTCTAAGGGAGAAAAGTTTAATATCAGTTTAGGGGAAAAAGCAACATTTCATTGCTATCTTTATAGGTCTCCAAATTATCAATGATAGTGATGTAAAGCAGCAGACATCTTTTCTCTACCAAAAAAGAAGCATAGGTTGTCAAAAGTAATTTACCTTTTCAAGGCTCTTGATGTGTGTAAACACAAGCCCTTTACGTAGGAGTAGAGCTGAACAAAGGGTAGGAAATGTTTTTTTTATGGATGCCCTGACGAACTCTGATTCTTTGTGGCCTCGTTACATGTTTTCAATGAGAAAAGCGGGGTAATTTCAAGCTCCAAATCCAGCTTGGCTGTGAATTGAGGCAAAAAAATGTTGTATGCATCTTTCCAAAAGACAGAAGGGGAAAAAAAATCTTACTGTAATCTTCCTGTAAAATAATCTAAAACTGATGCTTATTCTGTGCTTGTGTGCTCATGGCTCACAAAACCCTTTCAGAGAAGAAGAACTTGTCTTCATTGCATCAGGGACTTGGAAATGGAGATGTTGTGTGGCAAAGGTTTCCCAAACTCCTTGCCTCTGTTGCATTCAGAGCTATGAATCTTAATCTTCCTTTCTCCCGATGCAGTTTCCTGTCTGTTGAAAAAAATCTGGTCTATTATATACACAGCCTGTGTTGGTACTTTCCTCTTTCAGAATGTTTCATTCATCTTAAAAATGCTTGTCCTCACTTGCTGCATACAGTACCATCCGTCTGCCTTTTGTCTTTCAACTCTAAACACGTTGCATGAGCTGTCTTCGTTTGGAGGTCCTTCCACCTGATTGCATCCTAGATCATCTTTGATGTGACTTCTGTCCTTCCTGTGTCACTGAAATTTCTTCTGTACTTGGTCTCTTCTAGTTTTCCTTCTCCTCTTCCTTTGTTTCTGTGGCTTATTTACTAAAGGATCTCTCACCTTCCCTTGCTGAAATATTATAGGGGACTCCACAGCTCTCTCTCATTTTCTTCATTCTATTTCTTTAGGTAAATTAGGTTGCTATCTTTATGGGTTCTGACTTCTTAGCTCTGACAGACCTTTATAACTTGTCCATAGTAACTCCATAGTTAGCTGTCTGTCAATCTTGAGGTCGATCAAAAGCAAACGATGGAGAGAACTGAGGCTTTAGTGGGACAAGACTAGCGAATGTGAAGATAAGCATACTGCAGGGAGGTCTGAAGAGATACAGGACAGGGATATGGGCTGATGACTGGAACAGAGTAGTGACAAAAGGAGCTGGGGATGTTGGGTGAGGGGAAGATACCAGGAAGACATTCTGCTGAGTGGCTAAAGGATGAACCTGGACTGTTGTAGAGGGCTGGCAAAGAGTTGTGCTGGGAGGCAGGTGGAGGGTTTTAGACCTAAATTGCTGAAAACGAGCCTTCGTTGGTTGTGCTGCACATGGAGCAACTTGTTATAGCTGTGAGATTAATCCATGAAGAAAGGAGTGCCTGCAGACACGAGACATAATTTTACAAAGGCAGCTCAGGGCTGGTGAGGGAAGAAAAGCAGGCAGGTTTGTGGGTATGAGTCCTTTGGTTGAGCTCTGTAGATGCTGGGGCTAGTTGGTGGACAGTGGTGGAGACTCTGTGGATAGCACTGCCCTGTGAAGGGGCAAGGCAAGACAAGTGTAACAAGGAGAGTCAGTCCAGAAAAGGCCTAAAGGAATGGCAGGAAAACCCGCTGAGTATCTACACGCAGCAGAGCGAGTATCTGGGCACAGAAGAAGAGCATTTGCAGGATCAGAAAACTGAAGCGGTGCCTTTTCCCTTGTCAACAACACAACGTCTTCTGCTGTTGTGCCAGTGGCTGGAGGGATTGCCCTCCCCGGGCCTGGCCTCCCTCTCCCAGCACAGACACAAACAGCTTTGTTGGGTGTTTTCCAGTGGCTTTTCTCACCTCGAACAGAGGCTCTGCCACTGCTTTGGAGAGGGTGTTAACGCATGCTGCTCACTGAGCTGGAAGAACAGAGACCTTTTTTCTCAGTACTGATGCCTTAAAAGGAGAGGGTCAATGCTGGTAAGGTTGTAAATGAGATAGCCTGACTGCTTGCAGTAGGTTTTAAAAAAAAAAAAAAGTTCAAGCTGTCTCCTGCTAATTAATTTCTAATTATTAGGAATGATCACATGGTTTGAAGGCTAGAAAGAATTTTTCTTCATAATCTTGCCCTCTGATTTCCGCAGCCTGCCTACTGCTTTGTGTGAGCTAGCATCTCGTTTTGGATACAGCCCTCGCTCCTGACTGCTCAGCCCGGGGCAGTGATGCGGTGATCTCAGCCTGACCGGCAGATGCTGTGGTTTTCCAGTTGTGTTCTTGTGCTTTGCCATAAATCGCGAGTACTGTGTACATACGTGCTACATGAGGACCACTGCATTTAGAAAACTAGAGACTTAAACCACAGGTTTGTTTAAACCTGGGGTAATAATACATGGAGAGGTAATAATACATTAGTTTTCTACCCTACCTGAAATGCTAAATTAAAGCAAATCTCCAGTTTGTTGTTTTTTTTTTTATAGTAGTATTATTTTTATTATTAGAAATTAAAGCACTAGCCCCAGATTTAGATTTTTTTTTCCCCCCAGCAAGCATCCATTCTGCCCAAAGCTTTCCTCTACTATGTCATAAGATTAATAAAATCCCCTGGAACCTTCAATTACTGCAATTTGTGGGGATTTCTGTTTTTCTGCAGGCCTGGAATTGCAAGAGACAGAGATTTCTGCCTTTGTGTGTACGAGAGCATATGACTGGAGTCAGGAACTGATCAGTCTAATGTCATCTGACAATGGGTGTGTGGGATTTTCCAGCACAGAAATCAGTGAACTATTCAAAGTTGCTGCACAAGCACCTGTGTTTTTTGCTCAAATTAGAGCTTACAGATTTCAAAAGAAACTTGTGGAAGTTGGGAAATGCCTCTCAGAGAGGCGAGGTGCTGCCAGGCTGCTCGGCTTTGCCTCGCTGCGGGTCGACAGCTCTGGGCTTTGGCTGGCTCCAGAGCCAGGCATGGATGGAGGAAGAAGTGAGCTGCAGCTTTTGCTGCTTTGTGGCTCCCAGCTTTGCCCCACTGCTGGTCACGTCTCTCAGGGTATTATTTTCTGCACCTGTGCTGCAGTTTGTTGCAGGTTTGCCTGGCATGGGGCTGAGGGGCTTCTGTGTTATCAGCTGTGGGACGGGAGATGACTCTTTTATTGAAATAGTGCTGGCTCTAGGGTCATTTTTCCCAGGTGTAGGGCTGAGATAATACTTCTGTCTTGCATGGAACTGTAGGAATGGCTGTCCCCTTGCATACTGCTTGGAAAATGTAAGACTCAGTGAAAATACTAAACCATGTTTTTTAATACACATGCGCGCTCTCTCTCTCTCTCGATAGTCTAGGGTGTTATTTCTCATTTAACCAGAATTTTTTAATATGCCTTTATCTCAGCATTGTCCCTTTAGACAAGCATTTTAAATTTGGTGATAACTCAGAGGGTGGTCCATGTGACAAATACTCAGTGGCTGAAGGGACCATAGCTACAATGGGTTCATTCTGGTTTGCTCAAACTATAAACAGTGTGCAGGGAAAAACTTTTTTACCTTTCGTTCTCTGAGTAGCCTTTTGATAATAGTAGCTGACAGATTTTCACTTCCTAGCATTTGTTAT
Source organism: Opisthocomus hoazin (assembly GCF_030867145.1). NCBI lineage: Eukaryota > Metazoa > Chordata > Aves > Opisthocomiformes > Opisthocomidae > Opisthocomus > Opisthocomus hoazin. The sequence goes on from NC_134419.1 coordinate 9,105,178, forward strand.
CTGCTTTGTATATGCCATTTGTTATCTCCTTTGCATATAACAACAGTGTAAGGCTTTTGTTGTACATATTTTTAATAAAAAAGCCAAAATGTTTGAATGCTAAAACGGATATTACTTTTCTCGTGGAGCACACAGGCTTCTTTTGATAGCCTAAACCTTCGCTAAAGTGTGTTGTAAGTGAGACACTGTATTTAGAAAGCATTTAATGTTGGGGGGTTGGTCTGTTTTCTTTGCAACAGACTAGCATTTTGCTCGTGGAGACGTAGTGACAAACAGTTATATTTATACAGTGCTGAGATGTGACATTCAGCCTTTGATTCAGAGCTGAACTCTTTCAGAGTCACGTTGCTTGGGTTTGGTGTCTGCCTTCTTTCTGCCAGAGGGGTTGAGGGGGCAAATCAGCAACAGGAGGTGCAAACACTTGGCTGTGCACTGGCTGGCTGTGGTAGCTGCTCAACAAGTGTGGCTACGGTCAGAAGAGGGTCCTATCCTTTATCCAGGATCCTGGTGTGCTAGGCGCTGAGAAAATACCTAATGATATTGCTGCTGTTGCTCCAAAGGTTTTGCAGTGTGCTTGTGAGATGTGGCACAACAGGCAGAAGAAGCAAGCTCCTCCACCAGGAAGCCACGAGACGGGGTTGTCTCATGATCAAAACCGTATTTCAGCACTCCGGCAGCCAAACCGCCGGCAACGTCTTTGGAGGTGTCCCGAGAGTTTCGAAGGGCTTTGAAAGTGGAAGCACGACCCTACTGTTTAATGCTGTAGGGAAGGGCAGACCAAACCAGCGTACTGTTGTACGCTGAACTCTTGCGAACTCTTCTTTCTCACTCTGATGTTTGTCTCGGAGGCCTTGGGCTAGAACATCTCTGTGGCATTTCAACTCCTGGCCCAGAGCCCATCGTGGTGCCAGCGCAACAGTGCATAACCGTGCCTTGTTATGAATGACTGGAGAAAATGCCATCACATATCTGTTTCTGCCAGGGGGCACTCCCCAAAAACACCCACAACAACACCCAATATCTAAAAAAACCCAGGCACTGCATGAATTCTCAGAGCCTCTGGTATGCTGATATTTCAGCAAGATCCGGTGCTGCACTTGATCCACTGACAGTCTGAAAATAGTTTAGCTTTATTCATGTAGAGGTCTGCACTTTTCTGCATGCTTTTAAAGTCCATACTGATTTAAAAAAAAAGACAACTTCTTTATAGCTGTGGCATGTCCTCCCATAAATCCGTGTATCATTGTGATTTTCACATTGGCCAGCCTCTCGCATGTCTGTGTTATCTTGCCTTTCTATGGGATGTTCCCTGTTCTCACACTCCCTATCCTTAGCAGTCAAGGTGAATTTAACGTGCACTTGTCTTCGTGTGCTCCTGTCTCTCTGTTTCTTTGCTGATCATCTGTGGATCACGTGTGAAAGTGCCTTTATATTGCAGACAGAAAATAATGAACAGGAAGAAAATAATGAACTTAAAAGGAGAAGTGCTGAAGTTGCTCGTAGTGGAAGTTTTTCCAGCAGCGTTGTGTAGATTGAACCACAGCAACAGGAACAAACTGTCAGTAGGAGAGCTAGAAAGTGTTCTTCCTTTGTAAATAAACTGCAGAATCTTCTCTCTGCAATGTGTTTGTGCCTTCTGTGAGAGATAGGCATCTGTTCATGTAACCCTTGGAGCTAATCAGAAGGTCTGAATCTGCTTATCAGCTCTGCTCTCACCGCACTCGCCCTCCTGCTTGCGTTTGGCTCCTCTTTTCAGCTCTGCTGCCTGGTTTGGGGTGGTTTGAAGGGAGAATGGAGGTGAAGCTTAGTGCTGTGGGAGACTCTTCCTGAGTAGGTCAAGCATTTCATCTGGGTTTGCTGCTGGAGACGTGTTTTCAGGGTGATGTGAGATCCCCCTCCTGGACCTCACCCCCCCGGGTGAGCAGCAGTGGTTACACTGTGACTCCGAGAGCTCCGGCTGAGCTGATGGCAGACCAGTCCACGCAGTCTGATTTAGTGTGATAGTTACGGAGAGCTTCCAGTTCCTGAAAGTTTCTCTTATCTCACAGCATTGCTCCCGAACAAAATCACGTACGACTGAAACAATCCCCCCTCACATGCACCTCTTTGTACAAGACAGCCATTTTCTTTCACATCTTTTAAACTTCAAGCAGTATAGCATTATTGACATTTAACACACACATCACATACGCAGACTGACTTAGAGCACGGGATATAATCTAAGTGTTGCACTGCAGGTTATGAATTGTCTAATTAGCACCTATCCTTGGCATTGACTTCTGGTTAGTGAGGAAATCCCGTAACCGTTCTGCCTGGAATTGCTCTTTAAAACAGGGATACTAATCTTTATGGACCTGATGGGTATGCTATGCCGATTCACTAGTTAATATTTTCAAAGCACTTTGAAGATGAAAAATGCTGAGTATTATTGGCCTTTTATCTAAAAAGACGTTTTAAAACATGAAGCTAGGGAAAGATCTGCATAAATTAATGCGTGTGTTGATTATGCGCTATCTTTCCTTTTCATCTGAATGTATTAAGTAGGAAGAGAACTGTGAGAATTTGTATCTTTCCTTTTCATCTGAATTTATTAAACAGTAAAAGGACTCTGTGAATTAGTAATCTAATTTGAACATCAAACCAAAGGCAAAATTCTTCCTAATCCATCTTGCAGATCTCTCATCAGCAGTAGAGATTTCTGACGTATCTCAGGTTGAAGAATGATATTTCAGGCTCAGGTTTTGATACTTTCTGGATTGATGGGACTTCAATAAAGAATTATTTTTCTAGTTCGACCTGGAAGGTCAGTAAAAACTCTGTAGTCAAAAAAATAAGGAGCATCAGTCAAAACTAAGCTGCTAATGCAAATCAGTAGTGTTGAACCAGGTAGTATTCACTGATTTCAGGAGGGAGCTCTGCTTTATAAACTCCTGTGATATTCTCGTAATTTGACAGAGTAACATTAGTTTAATCATTTGAACTTTTTTCTTCAGTAAATGTGCATGATATTGACAGCTTTTTGCACTTTGTGAGATTTAATTCATGCTTGCAAGGTCTTTTTCATTCTCAAGTGCAAGATACTATTCCAGTGTGATTTGTTAATTTTTTGCTTCCTGACTGTGGATTTCTGGAGAAACAGACATTGCTAATTTTGAGAGAGGGGATATAGCACAAAACGTAGTGAAGGATTTTGTCTTGGCTTTGATTTGAGACGTTGCAACTGAAAACTTGTCTTTTTTCATCCTCCAGTTTTAAATCTCAAGATGGAGGGGAATTACAGGTGTTTGGTGAAAATCTTTGAGGAATTTCAGAACCTGTCAGTGAGTGACTATACCAAGATGCAATGAATGGAGACAGGCTCTTTATGGGTTGGCAGAGGAAAGGTGAATTCCCAGCCACTTTGGGAAAAGTCCCAGAAGTTAGGATTGTTGCAGCTTGATGTTGATTTCTGCAGCAGATATATATTTGATTTTATGTAGCCAGCAAATGAGATGATAAAAATGAAAGTAGTGTAGTTATTTGATTTGCTGCTTTTGTTTAGAAGTGCTGCAGTTTTTTTTTCAATTTGAAAGAAAAACTAATCTTTGAAGTGGTAAAACATTCATTTACCAATGAACTTTTATCCAGATGTCATTGCCACTGGTTTCCCCAAAGCCAAGAGGACTGGCTGCAGAAATGGCTTCCATGATGGTCGCTTAGGTTAAGGGTCTTCAACAGGCACCCAGAACATCATTCCAAACTCCTCAGTTCGCTACATCTGAGACCTGGAGGTGACAATACAGCCCCTAACATCCTGTTAGCAATATGCTCTTTTTCTGATAAGCAGACTTGAAAGAGCTATTCATATACATTTGCTGTGCTGTGATGTTCCTCTTTCTGTTTTCAACATATTTCTTCTTTGAACTATAGCAAAATGTACTGGAGAGATGTACCTCTGTACTATGGAATAAAAATTAAGCTGCATCTTCTTCACAAAAATGAAAGTCCTTGTAGCAAATGAAGTAGCTCTAAAGCTCATCTACCAGTCAGTTTGGTGTTCAAGTAATTAAAGAGGTCAGGCACAAAAATATCATATACCTGGAGCTTTGCCAGCTTCTTTTTCCCATCTCTTATCATGCTTGTCCGTTTGGGATTCTTCCACAAGCTTTGTTATATTCATCGTGTAGATTAACGGTCTGCAACTATTAACAACAAACTTTGATCCTACAGAGTGGGAATTGCTTGAATAAACAATTTCACAAGTAAATGGAGTCACAGCTCTGAACCAAGAGAGTTCCAAACTTGTTTTAATTTACAGAGGTCAAAAAGTAAATGGGGTTGTTGCTTGGGGAAGTAACTTGAGGAGAACACGCAGCATTCACTCACAACAAACGGAGGGAGGGTGAAAAATTTGATCGACTTCTGGAATTTGATTTTAACTGCCTTTATTCCTACCATTACCAGACACACCAGAGAATCCTTACAGGCAGAGGAGAGATGCTGGTAAGTAAAGGTACAGGTGCATTTTTTTTTGCCTTTTGTTTTTGGTTCAGAGCAGTTCAGTATAAATCCTCCATGAGGGATAAACAGGTGAGAGTTTGGTCTGGACAACAGGGGAGAAGCAGCAGGGTAGGAAATGCTGAGAGGAGTGAGTCTGGGGCACTCGTTTCTGCTTGGCTTTCCTGAACATTTTTTTTCCAGATGCCCCATGTCTGCTTCCGAAGAAGCAATTTTTTTGTTTGTTTGCTTGTAGTCTGGATTATTTGTGCAGAGGAGTGAAGTGCCATTTCCAGACATTTTTAATTGCAGAAAACTATCACTTCCAGTGCATAGGCAGTAGGGTTTACTGAGTATTTCCTGAGAGATTTAACAGGATATTAAGAGATCAGATAAGTATCTGTGAAACATCCAACCTAGCGCTATTCACTCTGGATTTATTCAGAGTTGTCCTCGCTTGCCTGTGGTAACGGGGCTATTTCTGCCTGTTTGTCAACCCCTTTCACCCTGCCCCAGCTGCCCCTCAGCTGTGGGACAGGCTGGGCAGCCCGTCAGCCCCTGTCTGGTGGGGACACAGATAAGGGACTGGTGGGTCAGGGAACAATGCGGAGAAGGTCCAAGGTGTATTGGGGAAAGGGTCACAGAGCACGGGGGGGGGGATTGGGATTACTAGAGGGGCATAGGGGAGGTACAGCAGCCACAGACCTGTGGGAAATTAGGCTTTGTTCGAGCTCAGCTGGTGGTGAAATCATTTACCTTCAGCCTTATTTTCTGCCCAGAGCTCTTAGGAAAAATGGAAGAGGCTATTGCTCTCCTCTCAACCCAGCCAGCCTCCCACCATTTCACTTCATCCAACTTCAACGCATGAGTTAGCGATCAGAAACTTTACTTCAGTGTAGTTCCTGACAGTATTGCCTAAAGCTCCTCCTCCATACCTTGTATTTGCTGATAGAGACTTTGGTTCTTCATCCTGATATGCAGCCTTCCCTTTTTATCCTTGCTAAGCGCAGGGTGATAGCTCTGATTTCTGCAGCTGAGAATAAGCCAGCACCTAATCTAGGGTGTTAATAATAGTCACCCTCAGAACTCAGTGGATCTCAGGGGCAGGTGCACGTTTCAAATGCGAAACCTCTGCTTGTCACTGTCAAAAGAGCGGCCGCGCCTGCCCCTGTAATGCCGCCTGTCACCTCGCCGTGCTTTCTGGTGACCACACGTGGCCCTTACCCTCAGCCCAAGAAGAGCTCCTCAGACATATGCACTGCCCTGGTTGCAGCGTTCTGTTTTCTGAATGAGTTGTGAAATATCGTGTGTGTGCTTCCTATTGATAATTAAAAGCGACACAGATGGCGATGCCTGCAATGTTTTCCTTAAGTCACAGCATGTAACAGAAAATGAAGTGATAGTTTTAGGTGGTGGCACATGTAGCTTCAGGTGTTTGTTTAATATTCAGCGTTCGTGCTCGGTGAGAGCCAGGATGTGCTTTCAAATGTTACTCCATGGCTGTGCATCACTGCACATTTTTTCTTGTTTTTCCTTTTCCGGGCCTGACAGATGGTGGTGTTTAGATTAAAAGTAATTTCTTTATTAAGCCAACGGCCACATTGTCAGTGATTTTTAACAGGAGCTTCGTTTGTTGCAACAAGACAGTTTTCTAGTTGGAGCGTCTGAAATGGATGGAGGGTTTTAGAAAGACACCTAAGAGAAATTCAGTGTACTGAGGAGGAGGTAGCAATAGTCACATCCTGGGGCTGGGAGATCCAGCTTTCAGGTCTTCAGAGTCGTGAGTGAGACCTCAGGGATATAATGAAGCCTTCCTTTCCAAAGGTCTCTGATTTTTGCATTCCTAAACAGGGACAGGCTGAGGGAGCTGGGCTTGTTCAGCCTGAAGAAAAGGCTGAGAGGGGACCTTATAAATGCTTATAAATATCTCAAGCGTGGGTGTCAGGAGGATGGGGCCAAACTCTTTTCAGTGGTGCCCAGCGACAGGACAAGGGGCAACGGGCACAAACTGAAGCAGAGTAAGTTCCATCTGAACATGAGGAAGAACTTCTTCCCTCTGAGGGTGACGGAGCCCTGGAACAGGCTGCCCAGGGAGCTTGTGGAGTCTCCTTCTCTGGAGATATTCAAGACCCGCCTGGACAAGGTCCTGTGCAGCCTGCTGTAGGTGACCCTGCTTCAGCAGGGGGTGTTGGACTAGATGACCCACAGAGGTCTCTTCCAACCCCTACCATTCTGTGATTCTGTGATTCTGTGACAGGGATCCAGCAATTCCCAATGGGAATCCTGGACAGGCTGAAAATAGACTATTTTTCTATACTGTTTTTCACCCAGGTATTTCACTCTACTGGCCAAGGATACATCAAATGAAACAGGTACTACAGGCAGCTTATTGTAAAGGCCAGACTCTTGAACTATCTAACTTCAGCCTAAGATTTGGGCCAGCTTCTGACTTGTGGGCTTCTGGGGGAAGGACTGTGACCAAATCTTGGGAGCTTTGGTGTGTATAAACCGTGTCCCTCAGCAAACAGGGCTACCTGGCAGGGGATGGATGGGTGGGAGGGGGAGAATCAGAAATGGTAAGAGAGGATCGCCATCCATTACAACACATTCCAGTGCCTGTGGAGTAAATGACAGCCTGTAATGAGCCATGGGTGCAGTCCTCAGGGTCACTTCTGCCACTGGTCGGTTCCCTTCATTCCTGTCTTCACAGCTGACAGTTGTTTGTTTAGTTCCTAGAGGAAAGCAAAATGCCCTGCAGGTCCTGTTCCCTGTGGGCAGCCACCAGTGTGCTTCACTGTTGAAGACAGTCTTCTACAATAGCATGGTCTAATGGCATAGGCTGCTGGTCTAGGTTGGCTTTGGGTTTCTGTACAAGGGAGGTGGGTATTAGGGGACTCTACAGCCTATTTGTATCATCAAACCAATTTTATGGACAAAAAACATAGTATCTAGTTACTTAGCTTTAAGTTTTCCACACAGCACTGTGTTGTAACATGTTCTCCTTGGGAGTAAAAATGTCAGTCAAAGAAAAACAAATTTTAATTCTGCCACTGAAAGCCACACTTTTTTTTCCTTTTAAGTTCCTATGGGAAGGTAGATAAACCTTCAAAAAATGAAAATACACTCTCACTTAAATTATTCTGCTTTTGGGGTCACATTTTAATCAAAACCAACCTGCCTTCAGGAAAAAAAAAAGAAGTAAAACTGATTGAATTTAATAACTAAAAGAACATAAACTGTCTGCTTTGAAATGTATAATCTCACATGACATTTATTTCATAATGTGATCAAATCATATATGTTGTTATGAGGACAGTCTTTATTAAAAATGCCATTAATTTTAACAAGCGCAATAAAAAGAAACCCATACTTTTTTATTGTGGTAGAGAAAAAAAACTGCTATTAAGCTGCTTTCAGCTAAATGAAAACATCTTTCAAGATTTGTTCTAAAATATTTAAATAAAGTGCTATGGAATTTATTCATTTGCTGCCTTCCAGTATGAATAGAAACCCATTAATTTATCTTAAATACAATAGATGATATAGAAGAATTTGTTTTGGTTAGAAATATCCTTTGCTGATGAAGAAGAAGATCATTTAAATATAACATTTTAATATAAGCCTGTAATTATGTCATTGAAAGCCCACTTTGAAGCATAGCAAAGTACAGAGCAGGCTCCTCAGCTGCAGCCAGAGCTTTCGAAAGGCACCTAAGGGGAACTGTCAGTCCACGTCCCCATTAAAAAGGGAATGAGTGGGACACTACAAGACACATATGGTTTCAGTGAGGTGAAATGCATGGCCTGTCACCATGCAATTGGGTCGGGAGAGAGGAGAAATGGCTTCCTTCCCATGTGGGACCGTGGTGGGGAGGAGGACGAATACAGTTATTTGTCCTTCCACTGGAGTTAATGGAGCAGATGCCTCATTGACAGGAGCGTGTTGTACCATGAGAGCCAGATGTGTCCGAAGGATGGTGATGTTGCTTTGCTTGTGCTTTCTGCCACATTTCCCTGGGGCAGAGTGTTCTCACAACAGCTCCAAAGTGGTGGTGTTGTGCCACAGTTTGCCCGGCAGCATTTGAATCACCTGATTTCTCACTCCTGGTGGATCAGGACTAGTAAAGAGACATACTGAACAAGTGCTTTTCAGCCAAACAAGGCATGGGCCAAAAAACACATCACAGTGTCTGTAACATGTCTGATCTGGAAGATTAAGCAGGAAGGGACCTTGTTAGCCCTTGGTGGGGAGAGGTCCTGGGAGTACCGGGGCTGGGATGCCTCCTCCTCATCGCATCCATCTGGCAGCCCTTCATCTCTGCCATGCAGACTTGCTCTTCTCTGCTCTTATCTCAGCCTGAATGATACCGGAACATTGGCAAAATGTGCAATGTTGCTTTATTGCAGCTGCCAAATTTGCAGATAGAAGTTAGGCCTTCTGTTATTTAAAATAGATGTCCTTCTATTATTTAAAATTCCAGAAGCCAGACTAAAAGGGAATAAATATAACTTGGTTCACTTTGGAAACAATTGTCACGTTAAAATATTGAAGATATTCCTTGCTGGACTTCATAAGGAAGTGGGGCTGCACCATAATGGAGTTAGGCTTTATTCGCCACCTAACAAGTAAGACTTAGGGGCGTAACGTATCGATAATTAGCCTAGTACCACGAAAATCATTGAGAAGCTCAAATGTGTGCTGCACCTTAGTGGGATGAAGGGCCTTTGTTACAAGCTGGACGAGGTAGTCTAATGTTTCCTTCTGGTTTTATATTCTGTGGAAAAATTCCTACCTCTACTAGTCATTATTTCTGCAGCTTGCTGGCACTTTCTCCTTAAGAAGCAGGGGCAAACACTTGGAAAAAAGGCAGTTTGTCAGTTTAGTTTCAAAGAAACTCACTTTATGGTATACGGAAAGTGGAGGATAGTCTGTGAATGTGCTTCATGTGTGATGCTTTCTTGAAGAAGTCTTTGAAGTTTCTAGCCATGTAACTTGTAGCTATATAGCTTGTATCTACAGCTGTTAAAGAAAGGAACAGTTGTAAAATTGGGTCAAAGCTTGTTCAAGTTTTGTATGGAAAGCCACAAACTTCTTTACTGTGGGGGAGGTTATGATGCTGCAGTAAATAAAACGAAGATGTACTGCTGGGCATAAAAAGAAAAGGTGGGAAATGCACCTCATTTCCTTAAGCCTAATACTGCCTGTACTGATTCGCAGCGTGTAGGGGATGACCGAGTGGGGCTGCGCCCAGTTTTTGTCTGGTCCTCTAGCATGGACAGTGCCGGCAGTGGCTGGGAGCAGCCTGTGGGTCCCTGGGTGCGGAAGCTGCAGTGGGCAGCGAGCTGCAGGCTTTGTGGTGCTTCGCCCTGAGCTGCCGTGTGCGGCGAGACCACTGGCTGCATGGCCTCCAGCTCCACATCTGTGCAGGTACCTCCTGTGCTCAGGTGATACAGAGATGCTGTCCAGGCTTGTAGGCACTGGCCTGTGGGAGGCTGGCAAAACGCTCTACCCCATCCTGTCGATCTCTTCTTCTAGGTTACATTATTTGACCATTCATATATCCTAAAGCACCCACAGGCAGCAGGATTTTTCCCTCCCCCTGATGCTTCCCTGGAAGCATATGCTTATTTTTTTGTTGGTTTGTTTGCTTGTATAGGGTTTTTTGTTTGGTTTTTTTTGGGGGGGTTGTTGGGGTTTTCGGTTTGGGGGTTTTTTGGGGGGGATGCTTCATCCACTGTAGTGTTTATGCTGTCCCAAAAGTAATAGAGCTCAGCTTGGCTTTCCACTGACTTCCCTGGGACATGTGTAGCAATGTCCCATGAGGTTTGCTCTGACAGTCCCTGCAGTCTCCTGGAGCACACAGGGGCATGGACTGCATTGATTCATGGCAGGGAAATTCACTGTAAAAGGCATTAGGGACTTCAGGATGAAATGCCACAACCAAGCTTCTTTCTGAAGTATCTAAGAAAACGCTGCACTGTAGTTTGAGCCTGAAAATTAATGAATAGTTAATGCAGTTTCATGACAGCAAATGATGTTAAGGTCGAAAGTGTTCGACCAGACAAAAATGGGACTTTCTCGTATGAAAATCCAGAGGCTTAAACATCAGTCTTAGCTAAGTGCTGTTCCCAAGGATGTTTACTCAATACCTAGCTAGCACTCTGATCACAGCCTTGCAGATCTGTTCTAAGTGGAGAACTAAGTCTAGTTGTAATAATAATCAAATAACAATCAAATTCATGTTTACATCCACACCCAGAGCTCGTCCTGTTTTTCAAGAGGAAACAAAGATTCTTGGTCATCAAAGGGGGTGTATTTGCCATATTTTATCTATACATGTCTGTTTGTAGAAATAAAAGCATAATAGAAATAATCTTTGAAAGTATAAAAGTGCCAGCGAGGCAGAGTAATGCTCTTGAGTGGAAGTGTTTTAGAGTGAATCATGGTTGTGCAACTAGTTTACCTAAACTCATTTTAAATCAGAAGAGTGACAGACCCAGAACACTAACTGATGGAGGATTGCTTCTTGATGCTGTTCAAGGCATCGGGTTGGACTGTGTGCAATCATTTCCTTCTAAATTGGTTGTAGTCCCCTTTCAAATTGTCAGAGTAGTTTTCCTCTGCTTCATTGCACTTGAGAAACAGGTGGATGGCAAGCTACTCAGCCTTATTTGATCCACATGCCGTTGTTCAATGGATAGATCAAATCAAACTGGTGGCTTTCTGGTACGGCGATAGCACTGGCTGTTCAGTGGCAAGATTAGCAACAGGGATCTGCCTGCAATTCAGACAGGAGGAGATCTTTAATTTTGCATTTCTTAGGGCATATTAAAGAAGACAATGATAAATTTAGCTCCTCGGTGCCAGGAATGGCAAGTGCCAGCAGGCACTGGAATGCAAAGTGTATAAGCTCAGGCCATCACTGCATGAAGCATCGACTTATTGGTTTTGGAGCTCAGAGTGTTCTAGTTCCTGAAATACAGGAGATTTCATTAGATCTGGCTCCCAGATCACTTTGGGAATTTACACAGGCCTCCCATCCCATCTCTCCCTGAGGTTCCCCCATCTGAAAAAGGCGGACCAAGAATGATTTGGCAGGGCTTTGAGGCACAATTTGTTAAAGTCTGCAAAATCTTTTAATTTCTTACATGCAGTATGAGGGAGATACACAGCTTTTGTCAAAGTGCTCCTGTGCTTTCTTGCTGCACTATACAATAAAACTTAAGATGCCAATATGCTCTACGCTTCTGTTTCATATAGATATTCCTTTGCAACTATGAGCGCTGGCTTATTTGAAAATTCACCTGAGGTTTAGGCCATAGGTTGTGAAACAAAATGAGAATGGAAAGAGAACATTTCTTGTCAAATGGATTTGTGTTCTCTCATAATGAGAAATCAGCATCCTGCAAAATGAATTTGTGGAGAAATTCCTTGGAGCTGTTTCCTACCTTGAACCTAGTGAAGGCGTAGCCTGATTTAAGAAAAGGGCATCCAGGTGGTGATTTGAAGAGCACCTCTGCAAGTCTGCTTTTGTCTCTGAGTCTCACAGGGTGGCTCAAAGTAATGACATGAGCTGTGTGAAGCATCCGTGCATATCAAGCGTGGTCATCTGGGCTGGATGGTGATATCTCTGAGGCTTGTTGAATGGTCTTGTCTCAGTGGACAGTAAAGTCTCCCTGACTTTGAAGTAACCACACAGAAACCATGGCTCCCGAAGCAGTCTGATGCTAGGAAAGATGTGCACATCAGTGGTGGTCTTATTCATCTCTATCTGTAACAAATCAGCACAAAATATTTCTTAAGCATCTCTGTGCTTCATGAGACCAGCAGACTGGGTTTACCTGTGTGCATATACATGAATTTTGACTTATTTTTTTCATGTACTCTGGTGTTTCTCTTGTGAATATGTGCCTGATGTGGATTTTTCCCACATGTGGTTTGCCTGAACAAGGCACACCGAGTTAAGAAAGGCACAGGCAGTGCAAGTAGCCTACTGGTTTTATATACCCCCCAGCTCCAGTACAAACTGTGTAATCATCTTCTAATTTTGAATGTACTTTCCTTAACGGCGTGGTGTGCTTAGAGATGAATGTGTGTGCTGGAGGGCTCGGATACAACGTCTGGAGGAGCAGGGAGGTCAGCTCCATCAGCAGGAGCTGACACAATGATAGAAGAGGAAGAAATGACATAGCAGTGTGGAGAGAGAAAGCGGAGGCCAGGGGATTTCGCAGCACCTGCTTTACTGCATGATGATGCTGAAAAAGACCAGGTGCTTGGAGAGGAGAGGAAAGCATTTGTGTGTGTGTCAGGGGGAGATCTTGTGCTCTCAGAGAAGGCTGTGAATTGCTCCTTGCTGTCTGGCTCGCAGCCCAAGACTGGTGGCTCAGAAGCTGCCCTGAGACTGGAGGATGGAAATAGCAGAGGAGGGAGGGTGGGCAGGACACAGCCCGAGTGCTCCTCAGCAGAGCAGGGATTCTCCTGGCTTTTGTCCTGGGAGCCACGCACTAGGGGAGCAGCTCTGCGGGGCGACCAACAGCAGATCCATCCCTGGATGCAGAGGTGACTGCTGGGAGCATGGGCCAGGCAAGGGATAAAATACCATGGAGAAAGGGAGGAGGAGGAGTGCCCCCGTGGGCAGGGCTTAAAGTTGTGCCTTATTGAGATGGATTTTGAGTGCATACTGAGCACATGTGGAAGTGCAGCCCTGCCATTCTGCTGCTCGTTGACTCCCAACTCTGTGTTAGTTCCACCTCCAGTGACTGCAAGTGGACATCCAGTTACCGATGCTGTGACCGAGACGCAGCATGGAGAGACCCTCAAACCCTGTGCCCGAGAGAGACAGATCTTCGCTGAGCCACAGCCTCAGGGCACATGCTTTGTCCCTGCAGCCACAGCCCCAAGCACCACTGTGCTCAGATGCACAAGCCAAGCCCTCGGGAAACCATCATCGCTTCCCCAGTCATAGCAAGGTGGACTGACTCAGCTTGGAAAGTGTCACCAAAAAGTGATGGGTTGAAAAAGGAGGCTCCAAATCTGGTTAATATGGGTCATGTCAGTGCCAGCTTGTAAAGCCTTCCACTGCTCTGCAGCGCTGGGATTTTCTCATGCTGTTTCCTGGTGGTGGCCTTCCTCGATGAGGCTTTCTTTCTCTAGCACTTTATACAAATACAAAATGCGGGGAAGAAACAAAATGACACATAATTCTTGACACAGAATAGAATAAGCCTGGATTTTCATTTAAAATCCCTCTACCCACAGATACCGTGAATTGCAATGGCACAAAATTGTTAAATTGCTTTACATTTGGGAAACCTCAGTTCATAAAAAATTGCTAACAATTTATTTTTGTACTACATGGTTGACATCACTCTCTCTCTTCTCTCACTCTCTCTGCTGGTTATGTGCTGGTTTTTTTCACTGCATGTCTGCTGAGATTCCAAGAAAAACCCAAGTGTGTCATACAACATTGCTTTCTGATTTGCAAGTTAAATAGTTTACATAGGCAAAAATGTGGAGCAATTGGAATATTCCCTACCCAAATACTTAAGGACTCAAACTGCACATTTTAGCCTGGCAGGCCTCCACTGATATTTTTAGCTAGAAAAAAAACATTTTGAAATAACAAGGAAAGACAGATCAGATCTAGAAAAAAACTATGAAGTTAAACCACTATTGGGCATTTTTGTGAATGTTGTACTTTTGGTGCTAGTATACATTTTGCTCTGTGTATACAGAAGTGCAGCACACATAGACTTTGAAAGTTTAGGCCCTTCTGAAATGTATGTTCCCAAGATGGGGTTAGCCTTCTTGCTGATTGATTTAGTCTTTTGGAAACAGGCAAACCATCAGGAGCTTTCTACTCAGAAAGATTAGCATTCATAGCCTGCTGTTTTTTAATTAAAAAAAACATTTAAATACAAGGGTTGGGGTTTCTGCCAGCAACCATTAAAAATACCTGTTTTCTAATTATCCCCCAACCACTTTTTTTCTTTAATTCTTTCTTTTTTTTTTTTTTATTTTTGTTTCTCTTAAATTCTTGACAGATTCTCTCTGTTTCATCTACCTGCTCTTGTGGCATTTTTCCTCCCACTAAGGTTAGCAGCTGGCTGTAAATCTCATGCCAACCCTGCTGCAAGCAGCTGGCAGGAGGTGTGGGAAGGATGTGTTCAGCATCCATTTTCCAGTGACTGAGTTTATCCTCTGCCTCCTGTTCGAAGGATTAGGGGCTCAAGCCAAGCTTTGCTGCAACTGCAGAGCTGTGTCAGGGGCGTGGGACCTCAGGAGCATCATCCCACCAGGAATTCCCCCGATGTAAATGTGTCACCATTTGTACACACAGGAAGGGTACGTGCGGTGGGTGGGACATACCCTGGGTGGAAACTTAAATAGGTATTAGCTAATCAGTATGCCAGGTGGTCAATATGTATGAGGTGTTCTGTGTATATCTCTGCTTGTCTCTCTTATGGAGATTGGCTTGTAGACAGTTCTACAGACAACCTTACTGGGACTGATCCTCAGTTCGTGTTGGGCTTGGTTGAATTTTTCTTGTTTATCCAGTTCTAAAATCACCCTGGGTACCTCCATGCATTATGCCTGCAGTTGCAGTATGTTTGTAGCTGTAGATATATTGCTAGACAAGAGAGTTTCAGCGTATGTCTGCTCATTAAAAAGGAGGTGACCGAAGGCATTAACCTGAGTGGTGGCTGCTTTCTGACTTGCTTCTGAGGAATTTACACCTAATGATTTTTGTGTTCTTAATTCTGCTTGGACTATGGCCTTGGACTAGTGCAGAAACCCTGACCCACAATATGAGCGTCTTCATCCAGCAGTCTCATTTGCACAGAGCTTCTAAGGTTTTCAGAGCTCTGCAGCAGTGTGTGGGGCCATGTAAGTCAAAGGGTGAAGGGACAATTCCTGTTTTGGTATCTGACAGGTGACTAACAAGATCTCAGTTCATTTCCATTCACAGTCTCACTTGCGACGTTTCAGCCTCTCCTGATCCTGTTTTGCCTCTTCTGCCTCCTCAGCCCTTTGCTGTCTTCGGCTCCATTGCCTCCCCCTCTATTTGCAGCTCTCTCAATTCATCTTCGTTTTCTGCCTCATTCTTTTTCTCACTAAAGAATCTTGTGGCTTAAATCTCAGCTTGATGATGATCTTTGCCTTTCCTGGAATGCTTCCAAATGCAGCTTTTGGATTAAAATGGGAACATGCATCTAATTTTTGAAAACTGAGCAAAGACAGTGGTTCTTCTTTGCAGAGAAATTACAGAGGCTGTGGGTGGAAGCTGATACATAGGACTCTGTTTCCCTTTCCATCTCCGTAGTGGATGATTTGAACCCGTGTGTTACAGAGGCCCTGGGCAACCAATGCGAGAGCTCATCCCTGAACCAAGCCCAGCCTCCTGCTCACCTTGGAGCTGATGCTTGAGTTAGAGGTGCCAAATGTCCTTGACTACACTCGTCTCTTCTCTGAAACTACCCTGCTGTGGCTGAAGCATCAGCACACCTCCTTAGAGGGTGTTTTATTACCGATAACTCAATGCAGCGTGCTTCAAGCCTGTCAAACCATGAAACCAAGATTATTAGTGACTGGTTCCTGTTGGTGCTGCAAAAGGGGTACAGAAAGTTCAGGTTTGGTCACCACCGATATAAACAAAAGGTCACCCTCTTCACTGCTGCCTCGCTGTCCTGGCTACTGCAAGCTCCCCGTGCTGCTTTTTCCTTCTCCCACATCTGCAGTTCTCCGATTTAGTGTTATTGGGTTGAAAATTCCATGTGGTGATAGTGCTTTTGACAAAATATTCTACAGTTAGGAACAATTCCTTGGGGCAGACTATTTGTATTATCTTGAAGGCCTAACCTCCTCCAGCAAGTATTTAACACAGGACAGAGCTCAATTTCATCTGGCTGAAAACATCCCACTGTGGTCCTCAAAGCACAGGAAACTTTTCCCCCAATAAATTCAGGAAGTTGTATTCCTCACAAATCGATAGCTGAATGAAGGACCAGATGCCAGCCACTCATTTGGTTTTAAATGCATACATCTTCTAGATTTCCCTTTAATTTTCTGATTCTAGTTTTCAGTTTATTCTTCAGATGAAAATGATCCATGTGCTATTTTACAAAAATATGCAAATACCATTCTCATCTAACTTACTGACTGCACAAAAGCTTAGTAGAGAGTGTCAGGGAAATATGAAGGCTCGTAAATGTCCCTATTCAAATCAATGCTTAAAATTAGCTTTAATTTGTGGTGAAAATTCAAGAAGTCTAGAGCAGAATACTTTTGAAATCCCTTTTGGAGTGATTGTATAAGTTACAAGATGTCTACCATCCAGTGCAAAGCCCATGAAGATGTTTTAATGCCAGGGGGTTTCTTTCTGAACCAGTATTTCCCCTGCCCAGGTAGAGCAGTGATGTGAGACATCAGATTGCTCTTCCAGCATAAACATCAAGAAAATAGCATTTTAAAACTCCCCAAACATTGATTTTCTTGTTTATATTTGCATTTTCTCTTCACAGACACTAACTGGACAAGTGCAAACTCTTAGCTTTAAGGTTGTAGCCCAGAAACGCCTGAGGACAGTCTGTGCTGGCTGGTGGCATCCAGACCACCCAGTTATAATGTAGGAGGGACTCCAGCAGTGTCCTGGGCTCTGCTTCTATCTATAGAGAGTGGCCATTCACACATTAATACAACACATTAATACTGCAAAATATGATGCTCGCTTCTTCAATACCTGCTGAGCAAATTTTCTGCATGACTGCGTTCCCCTACCAAATCAGGTTTTCTTGTGCCGAGGAGACACACAGCAAAAGTTTGCTCCCATTCTGGTAAAGGTTCATCTTGCTCTTGCAGTTAGCTACACTGAGAAGTAAGATCTGCTTTCTGATGACTAATACTATAATTAACTTAACCACAAAGTGGGGATTTTGACTCATGATTCAGAGTTTACAGGAGGAGCTGTGCCTGCCAGATCACACCCTTTTAAAGCGGCTGGAATGGGTCTTAAGGTTCTTTATTCTTAGTACTACTTTGCTGTCAGGAAACAGCCATGAAAGCCCATAGCAAAGTATAGGTCTGATCTCATCTCCTTTCAGAGCTGATTCTCAGATAAGATGAAGGCTTTTTGCTGCTTTTGGTTACTAGATAAGCTCACATGCTGAGCGCTCTAGGTGGATCTGAAGGATCAAACCCTGTTTATAATTCATCTGTGTTCAAGGTGAGGCTATGTGATAGAATTTCCATTTTTATGTGTTTGCTTAAAAAAAGAAAAAAAAAGAAGAAATGGAAATACACCAAAGGGCCCCACCTTAGGAAATGGCAGAGTGAAGCTGATTTTGGTCTTTTTTCTGAACTCTTGCAGGACAATTTTAATAACCTTCTTTTAATGTAGATTTTGAGTGTGCAATACATGCAGAGAGGGAAGTGTTCTGTGCTTTACACATCTGTAAAACACAGATCTTACAGAGTGCAAAAGTCAGACTTGCGTGGGCTGAGAACAGGTGAAATCCTCTTCTTTCTTTGTGTAATTTATATTTCGAGTCAGGGTTTTTGTATGGTATTTCAGACATTTACAGAAGCTTTGTATTAAATTTGTCATGCAAAATGCAAGGGTGGACCAAGAGAAGAAGCAGTTCTTAAGGTGTTGCCAATGTTTCCTCTCTTAGTCTGGGACGCCCTCGACATGAAGACATCGTGGGATTTCCATCTAGGTCTGGAGAAAACCCAGATGGCCCATAAGGAGGGAGAGATGGGGAAGCAAGAGGTTTTATTATGCAGAACAGAAGATAGTCATGAAAAATATTACACTAGTGTCAGATCTTAGCACTCTGGGGAAGATCCTGTCACAATCCAAGTGATTTTCCTGTACAACAAAAGTCTGGGGAAAGTTGCCAATGCCTGTTACATTGAACAATGTAATATATGCACTCTTCTCACTGCAAACATTTTTGTGCAATGCAAGATGCCAATCTGTCTGAAAGCTATTGATAGGTTCTATGCTTCCTCATGGGAGAACAGGGGAAAGCATGAGACGAAGCAGTATTTTAAGTCATATAGTTATATAAAGTCTTTGTTTAAAAACATAAAAATCTAGCTGCCTTAACACTCTACCACATAATTCCATGGGACATGTGAAACACACGCACTACAGCACTTAGTCTGCAAAGGATTCCCTTGTCACTGTCAAAATTGTTTTAGAAATCTAAATTAATGCATAGCAGTGCATTTATTACAATGTGAAATAATCATAAATTTTTCATTCTTTGTACACTTAAGCTAATTTTCACATAAATGAAGCACTTGGCAGTTGAAATTCCACATATGGTTGACAGTGATGTTTGATGTCAGAACAATGCCCTGAGCTCCATGCAAATTAAACATATTTTAATTATTCTGGATATCCATTCTTCTTTACAGTGTGTCTAAGCAGAATATTAAAAGGAATTTTAAGTGTAATGTATTGCCAGCGACTGACTCCAATCGCTGGGGTGAATCCTCTTGCTTCTTCTGCAGCTGAAAGGGAAGTGACCCAAAGTGAAAATTATAAAGGACAAAAGAGAAATCAAAACGTTTGTTAAGCTGTGGAAGCCAGTCTGGCTTAATGGGAACATAATGAAACTTCCCCTCCAGCAGCAACCTTTGTGGCTGTTGGACTGAGCGACAGAGGCTCTTGAGGCCAACACAGACGTTCAGATCTTGTATTTGGAATGGAAACTTGGGCTCTCGCTGTTGCTTCCCAAGCACCAAGTTTCACTACGCTGTGACAAAAACACTGGTTTTCCACGACGGTGACAATATCCTGATTTTGCTTAGGCAATTCCATGGGGAGCAGTAATAGCAATCGCAAGTATGACCTTGGCATGCTGGGCAAGGATCTGGAACTACAGATTTTTCTCGCTGTTTGGCAGCAATTTTTAAGAGATTGGGAGCTGGGCATCCCTGAATTTCAGCTTCTCTTTTGACACTGCCTTGTTGCATGCTCAGCATGTTTACAGCAAATAGGTTTATACAGTTGACTAAAGGCAGGTAACTAGAACCCAAATTCAGGGATGTGTTTAGACGTCTTTAGTTTCCCTCAAGAAAAGAAAAGGAATTCAAGCATCGTAAGAATTCCCCTTTCCATGTCTCTTTAAAAATGTTCAAACACTAATTGATAAAAATTTAGCCTGGTATATTAGAGCATGATTTGAAGGGTACCTCAGCCCTTCTCTGCCTTTGAAGCTAATGGATATTAGTCTGAGGTCCAAGCTAAATGGCTGATTTCTAATTAACAAAGGTGTTTTTAGGAAAAAAAAATCAACAAAAACTAGGCTCCAGTGTTGGCAAGTGAAAAGTTTTTCTTAACTTTGGCTAAGTGCTAAAACATGAAGTGGAGTGTCGAGACTTTCTCAGATTGGGATCATGTATATCCCCAGTAAAATGAAATAATATTATGCCTATCTTATAAGGGTATTGTACAGATGATTTGGGTCAATTCTGTGTAGAGATCTGAAGTCCAAGGACAACACGAACAATATTTCATTCTTTATCACATCTGTTGTTGTAGGATTGCTTATGAGCATTGAGTATGATTTGTGAGTATTGCTTTGCTAGTCTGCTTAGAATTTATTTGTAATTTTTGAAGCACTTATGGCTAATTTTAGGCAGAAGTACATTGATTTTAAGAAGTGGGAAGCAAATAAACGTGTAGCAAGTGAGGACTTCTGGTCTTTGATTATTGATTCTTCCAAAAGAGAAATTTACCTTGAAAGAGAAAAAAAATCACCCTGAATGGAAATTAAAAGAGATGTTCCAAAATGCTGAGGAAGTTTTGCTAAATTTCAGCAGAATCCATTGTTTCTGCCCTCTATGTTTTTAACAGTGGATGACTTAAAAAAATTAAATGGACTTCCAGTTACCTTTGGATTACCTTTTATTCTGTGTAAGTGAAAGCCTGATCTTTTTGATAACCATGATCTTTATAAAACTTTACTGGTAGGTTCAAGTGCTTTTTGTTTCTGGAGTTGGAAGAATCCTATTGTCATGATCAGAGGCATTTGACTTAGCATTGCTCTTGAATCAGGGACAACTGGTGTTGCCCTGAACCACATGTTATTTCTGGGTTTTTTTGCATCATCTGCCATTTGGTATATTTAAATCTCTGACCCCCTCTAGCTGCTGGATGGAAGAGCTTGTTGTCTCCTTTCCTTCCTGCTCTCCGCTGCAGAGATGAAGGGTGAAGTTCTGAGGAGGTCAGGGCACAGTGGGATCTGCATCTCTAAGCTGTCTCCTGACCTGCTGGACTGGCTCTGCCCCAACCCCAACCACTGAACACCTCCAGTTCTGCCCTCTGTATCTCTTCATCATGGTCCTGGTGGCAAAACAGGAGTCATGGTGGTTCAGTGTGCCCTAGAAAAGCTCAAAAAGAAATTATTAGTGCATTTGCCAAGGTATTTTAAATTCTGGTAATTTTAAAGTACTAGTTCTTGTTATATTTTACTGTTCGTTTCTGAAGTTTCAAGCCACGATTTAAGCAGTAGATGGCTGCAGGTAGACTGAGGAAGATTTTTGGCCCCGAGGAAGATGTTAGAAGAAAAGGTTGAAGGCACGAAACCAGTGAACCTTACTGGTTCAAGAGTCAAAAAGTAGCTAATAAGCTTCTAGAGTACATGGAGGAGAGGTTTGTTGCAGTTTTTCAATCAGTATTTTATTTTCTGTGGAAAGGCTTTTGGTTTTTGAAGTGTGGATGTAATCACTCCAGTAAATTCTGGCTACCTAAACCTTGCTCCTGTGGGTTTCATGTGGAGGAGCAGCTATTAAAGATGTACAGAGGCACCATTAAAGATGAGAAGCAAAAATTCTGACACTGAAAAAGTATTTTTTTCTCCTCTTAACTTTTCCTGTTTCAGCTCAAGGAATGAAAGCTTCAGTGCACTTATTAACTTCCCAGTTAATGAGATCTTGAAACAGGAAGGTTTTGCTTTGCTTTCCTCTGGCTCATCACACTGCCTTCTCTTTGGAGAGTGGCCACAGAGTAAAGATGAGGAAAGAAGAGTGCAAGACTCATTTATGTGCTTGATGGTTGTTGTGAGCAGATAGATACTAAGTTGGCTTTTTTTCAACTCAGTCCTTCCCCTGCGTGTGTTTAAGGCTTGCTTTTTTGGCACTTTCAGACATAGCAAATACTGGTGGGGTAGTGTGCTGTTCACAGGCAAAATACGCTTGCAAACTTTTGCCAGGCACCTCAAAATGCAGATATAAAACTCTTGGAGATTGCCTCTGTTCACTTTCTCATTTTAAGAACCTCTGCCACCCTCTCTGTTCATGCTGCTCCAATAAAGCATATAGCTAGGAAATACTATGGACCATCAGATCAGGTTCCAGCAAGAATTTTGCAGTTAATTTATGTTGACAAGTGTCACATAGGATATGACAAGAAAACTATGTATTATTACAGCAGAACACTTATTTCTTGTTGTTCTCCATGGGATGTTCAACAGGTGATGAGACTGCACTGGAAGATGTGGGAACAATATACCTCAGTTTTGGGAGGAAGGAGAGAGTTAAAGACATGCACACAGAGAAAGCAATCTCGTTTAAACTGGCAGAAGATGGAAATATTTCAGAATACCTGAGTGCTGGACAAGGCTGCAAAGATATTGAGTAGCTCTCTCTGCTTTTGGTAGCTCATATATTCACGTTTCTAAAGAAGGGAACTGTTCTTCCTATAAACATCAATGCCCTGGAATAAGATGCATATTAGGTTAGTATGTGTGTGTGTTGCATGTGTATTATTATTTTTCAAGCTTCAGAGTGTGATTTCAGTTTTAGAAACAAGCTGATATAAGTTAGTGTGAGAACAACAGGGACAGCTTCATAAAAGAGATGGCAGGAAGATGACCAAGGAATTGTGCGTTCGAGTTGTGGGAGAGATCAAAGCAATGGCCTGAGTTTGGGTCCACACAAAGGTAGAACTCTGAAAGGAGAGGAAGATGCCTAGTGAGTTGGTCTTTTAGTGAATAAAATAGCGAAGTGAAGACAAACAGAACATCTGCGTAGGGCAGCAGGACCCAAACAAAGTAGAAACTCCTCCATCCCTGTCCTCTGAAGAAAGCCAAACTGAACCTGGCACTTCCTCACATCAGGAGACAGAGTCCACTTCAAACGTACTCACAGGGCTGATGGGCATATGCCCTGCCAACAGCCTGGGAACAGCCAGGCCAGTACGGCCAAAAGATATTTCTCCCTTATCCACGCTCTCCTACCACACGCTTCTCACTTCCATCCAAAGCAGATGTTTAGGCAAATAAACAACCTGTTTGCTGTGCTTAAAGTTTAATAAGGTTAATGCTGGCAAACAATGAAGCCTGAGAAAAGTGGTTCTGTATTGACTTGCTACCTTGTAAGTATTTAACCAGCTGCTCTGTAGAGGCAGTGGGGGGACAGGCTGGTGGCTGTTACCTAACCGATTGCATCCATCTATTGAATCGGTGGTCACAGCAGGTATTGTTGAGGATGTGGCACCTAAAGATGGATGGGATGCATCCCTAGCTTTTACTTGCTTCAGCTGCATTCATCCTCTTTCTGCTACTGCTGCATATTACTAATTGTTCCTTTAAAGTTCAAGAACAGTGTCCTGAAATTAAACAAGGGTCTGTAAATGTGGCAGGATAACATATACTCTCCCTTGGCTCCTCACTTGCGGTGAGAACTACTGAAGTGTTTTGGAGAAGGCTGGGGGATAGATTTCAAATGTTGAGGGGGGATTCCTCTTCTCATGTTGCTTTTGTTACTTCTAGGAGAGGTGAGAAGGAATAGCAGAGAGGTCAGTATGTGTAGGAATAGAAAACACAAGTTTTCATAGCCTGTTCTCATCAGTTGAAATACAAACTCTTGTATTGACTAGTTGAAAAGCCATCTGAAGGTGCTGAGAAATGGGAGTTCGTAGTGGGAAGGCTAGCAGGATGGCTATACTCAGATTAAAAAGGACCTTGTGAAAAATGACCTTTAACTGTCCCCTCACACATGTTAGCACAAGCAGGGAGGGAATTTTGCTTACCTAAGAGAAAAAAGAAAAAAAAAAAGGAAGTTCTGGGAAGCATCAGACACCAATAGGAGAGTTTAGCATCTTTAAAAAAAAAAAAATTTTTACACAAAACTAACGGAAGCATTTTATTGCCTTAATAGGGAAACAAGCAAGGTCCTGGCTCTTGCATTCTTGGGAGTAGGCAGTGGCAGCAACAGGGACTGCTGCAGTCATAGTCATCCTTCATAATAAGACAAAAGGCATCCTGTCTTTTGGTTTTATTAAACTGTTTGGCTGTTTTGTTAAAATGAATGAAATTCCTCCCGTGGTGGCCTTCTGATTGCTGCTCAATAGCATTAAATTGGAACTGGAATTCTTCTAAGAAACGGCCTGGAATCAATTGCAGTATTGATGCTGTTCCAGAAAAGAGAGAGTCAACATTAGATAAGCATCAACTACTAACCATTGCCTTTCACTGCCCAGTGCATTACTGCTTGCTAAGGTGGAAGGGGCTTTCATCTTCAAGAGGCAGCTGAGGCACCTGGTGTGCCAGGGGCCCATCAGGTGCTGCAACTGTGGACCCTGTCTCACCAAACACAGGAGCAGGGACTCAGTGCTGGATGGTGGTTTTCGCTGGTGTTTTTTACAATAGGAGTTGGGACTAGATTAGCCACAGCCCAGCTGAAAGTACTGGTAGCTTCTGTCTTTTCATTTATTTGAGTCAAATGTGGTGGTGTCATTAGTATGGATTACTTTAGCAAGTTTAGGAAGTTAGGAAGCAACTAGATTTTCATTCCAATCACAGAAGGAAATTAAATTATTCATCCAGTTGCAATGATTGAAGGGAGGAGACCAGCTGATAAACTTTGCCATGCTACCCTTTAGTTGCAGAACAAACATTTAGATACAGGGCTTAGCTGCTGCTGGGGTACATCATGGAAGATAAATGTGCATATGATTAATTTAATGTTTAATGAGATCTATGAGGGCAAATTTATTCCAAGCTCCAAGCTAAATGTTTTTAAAAAATGCTTTTTTTTTTCTTGTCTAGGTTTTTAATTAATCTTTCTTCTCATAGTCTTCTGTCTTCTCCACAACATTTAAATATTTTGTATGAATGACTCATCCTGTTCAGTGTAGCTGGTTTAAGAGTTTGGATGTGCATATGCAGACAATGCTTGCGTATATAGGGGCTGAAGTACTGATCCAGGTAAAGCAACTTAACTGTCTAGAAATGTCTGTGAATGCTTTGTCAAACTTTCAAAGGCTCTAACATGACTGAGTCAATTAGTAGGAATTAGATGACTTGGAAAATCTCCCTTGGTCCCTGTCTGCATCCTTAGGTCTGTGAGAAGCATTAAATATTTTAAGATCTGAACCAAAATGTCTATGGAATTCTAAAGCAAATATCCATTAACTTCTGTGGTTTGGATGAGACTTCAAATAACTGGAAGAGGAGCTGGGGAGTGCATATGTGTGTGGAGAGGACATGCTATAGCAAGTGAACATCCATCATCAGGGTCAATGAATATTGAACCAGAATATGGTTCAGAACCAGAACTTGAAAGCAGAATGTGAATATGAAAATATTCCTTTTCAGTGTAAAATGTTAGGATAAGCTAGCTGAGAGAGGGGATTAAATGGGCTGAGAGCTCTCCAAAACCTTGTAGGTTAGGTGGCAGCCTTGTTTTTAGAAGGTGGAACATTTCCTTTGCAACGGTTTAGTCTTTCCCTTGACCCTGGGGGAGATACCCAGGGATCTTCTTGTTGGGATTATAGATCACACTTCATAACTTCATCTGTATATGTGTCAAAACCTCCCTGGAAAATAGGTAACGTTCAGCAGTTAGACCGCGTACCTGGGCTGGGTACAGAAGTTGCCTGCTTTGAGATGCCTCCCCACAGTATTAGCACTGAGATTCCTTGGCACCCCTATGGTTTTTTACCATCGCTAATGTTGATGTAAGACAACTTACAGTGCCTTTCAGGATGGCAATTAAAGAAGCCAACAATCACACAGTCAATTAGTGGGGAAAAAACAATCAATATAACATACAATGAGCCCTAACTAGGAGGAAGACAATTAAGACAGTGGAGATAAAACAGTGACCAGTGACAAGTGTGAAATCTTTTGCCAGGAGAGTAGGTGAGAGGAATAAACTTGGTCCCTGGGGATATCTGGGTTCTTTCTTCAGCCTTGCTACTGACTCAGCCCATCACCTTTGCCATATCTATCAAGTCCTAAATTATTTGTGCCATAGCATTAGTCTCCTTCAGGAGTTGAAATAGCAATGTGAATTTGGGCCTTCACGTTTCTTGCGAGTTTCAGTTTGATTTTGTAGGTGCTGACTGGTCAGCCATAACCTCCTGGTGCAAGTAGTTATTCTCACCAGCCCTCAAGGGCATTCAAAACCCCTTTTTGGGTGTGAACTTCGAAAACCATGGAACCGATTTTCCAGGGTGTGAAGCTTTTTGGATTGTTTGCTTTGTCCCAATTGATTAGCATTAGATTAATGTGAATTGTACTGTGGCATGATATAAGGATAGCCATTGCTCCGAATAGTGTTGGGCTTGCAAAGAGCAAGGGAAATGCCTCTGCACTGGCACTGGCCCACCACGGCTGTTGGCCTTAGAGAGATGGGTGCTGCATGTTGAGTCTAACAATGCTCATAAGTATTTGCTGAAACAGGAATCATACAACAAGCCATGCAAGTATACCCCAGATTTAATGTGCTCTGTATCTGCCAAAGTCATCTAAGACCCAGCGGGGGGTAGTGATGCACAGAGGGCCGATCTTTTTGCAGTAGTATTCATATCTGCTTGACTGATCTGCTATAGTCTTGAAGAGCAATATATAGGTTTAATGTGCAACAGCACTAGAACTGTGTTTCCTTTCTCTTTGGTGCATTAGTAGTGTCGTTCATAAGTGTTCCCGTGTTACCCTGATGTACTGTAGGAGTGAAAAGTGGAGAAGTTCATGAATAAGTTATAACCTGTACCCTATTAATAGTCCCACTGATGATATGTTATGGCAATCCTCTAGCTTCTCCCCCACTCTCAGGCTTAACTCTTACTCTGCCCATCAGGAGCTGCACTGTGAAACACCTTCCCAACAGTGCTGCAAAAGCTGGTTGCCCTTCTTCTAGTCGATGTTGATGAGCTGCAGCCTGGACATGTATGATGACTGCTTTGTTCTTCTTTAACGGGAATTATCCCTTCAGAGTAACTGGTTTTCATTCAGAGTCAGTTAAAGTGGAACTTTTCAGGGCAGAACCACCATTTTTCATTCCTCCTGCTGCTGAAAGACAGCTGGTGCTGTGTTTCCTAACTCTCAGCCAGGACAGTAATGGTGTTTTCTAAGGCTAATGTTTAAAGCCATTATGATAATCGGGGAGGTGTCAGAGGCTGAGATAACCTCATTCAAGGAGAATATGTCACTTACACAGAACCTTTAAGCTTCTGACTTCAAAATACTTGTTATGAAGAACAAGCTAGGGTAGACATATGTTACCTGGCCTTATAGAATTGCTTCCCCCAAGACCATAGGGGGGCTTTCGTTGTGTGATGGTTAATGCCAGTGACACGTATAAGCTATTTCCTGCTGCTGACATGAGTTTCTGAGCTGACCAAATCTTTCTACTTTCTTCAGGCTCTAACAAATACCTCTCCATTCCTGCTCAAGGGAAATCATTTCCTCCTTTCCATCTGCAAGAGCAAACTCTTTAGATGAGTAAAGAAAAATGCTTCATAAATGATTATAAACTAGATCTTCATGTTTATGCACATCAGGATAATTACATAAAGCTACAGTGTCAATTGTCGGATGCTACTTCATTCGCACTAACCTTGGCCCAAATGCAAGTCCTTGCCAGCAGGATTACACTTGAGCTGGTCACAACCATGGTGTTATTCAGCAAAACAAACAAATATTACTCATACTTGTTTTAAGCTTGAAAAACTTTGTGAAACTCTTAGAGAAAATATTATTGAAGGCCACTCTTAGAGGTGGGAACTGAAGTTTTCCATATGTCATGCGTACAGCTACAACCCAGGAATCTTCAGTAGCTCTAAAACAATCCTTAATGTCATTACTGAGAAGAGCACCTGCATTGCCGTGTGCCTGTGC
Source organism: Opisthocomus hoazin (assembly GCF_030867145.1). Lineage (NCBI taxonomy): Eukaryota > Metazoa > Chordata > Aves > Opisthocomiformes > Opisthocomidae > Opisthocomus > Opisthocomus hoazin. Next base: position 9,132,789 of record NC_134419.1, read on the forward strand.
CAAGCTGGAGCCTCGTCAGAGCAACGGTTAGATTTGCAAACAGCTGACCTTTGGGGAAGCTGTGGTGAACTGACATGAAATAAGCAATTGTTCATGGAAGCATTTATGAAAATGTGATGATCCCAAACTACAAAAAGCCTCTAAAAATCAGGTTAGAACAACTTTCAAAGTACTTTCTGTATGTAACCTCAGACTTGCCAATTGCATATGTTGTGAGTGTGAACAAAATTGAACTTTGTTACTTCCTTATTAATACAAAAAAGGATTAATTCTAATTTTATAGGAGAACAAGAGATTGTTCGTTACTGATAAAGGTGGCATTAAGACTCTGTCTAGATTTATGGAAGGGAAAGGGGGGAATTTATCCAGTATTTAAAAAACGTATGTCCCACAGATTTTCCAGCACCATGGAGAAAATCTTTATAAGCTAGCCCAGATAGATGGAACACTGTGATAGGTCTTCAGCTGAAGGCATTGCCGAGATATTACAGTGATAGTCATGTTAGAAAAGATGATAGATCAGTTACAGCCCCACTGGAGGGGGCATGTGTGCACAGACTACTGAATGCTCTGTGAACATAAAGATACAGCTTTGGAGCCATCACTTAGCAGCTCTGAAATGTCTGTACAATTTTTTATGCTGTAATTTTGTATTGTTCATAAATATTCATAGGTACTGCTGCTTTTCTTGGTCTTATTTTAGTGAAGCAGCACAGTCTGTTGGTTAGAAAAGGAAACTTGGAGCCAGTCAGAGCTCCAAACTTCTGCTCAAATGCTGCTGGATTCCCGGGTGGCTGTAAACTAGGCACTTAACCTCATCATTCTCCGATTTTCCTATCTGTAGATTAGCTATCACATTAAGAAGTGTCTTCCTTGCAGAGGAGTGGAAGGGATTAATTAATGTTTGCAGAATGACTCGAGACCCTCTGTTGAAAGGTGCTCCAGAAGTGCAAATGGATTATTGTTATTATGATGCTTTTCTATGCTGAGCCATGTCGAAGTGAGATGCTCTACTTTTATTAACTATCCCGGGGCTGGATCGATGAAGGTGGTGAGACACCTCTGCATTTGGGAAGTGGCTTTCTCATTCCCTGCATTTTGGACAGGTTCCACCTTGTTAAACCCAGCAAAGGTGGAGATCAGAGCAACAACTGGTTAAACTAATAGGGGGAAGGGCAAGAACAGTGGAAGTCCCATGCTTTTGAGGAAAATCGGCATTGAAGTCCTGGGGACATTATGTTAATAGCATTACTCAATTTCTGGAAGCAATGCTGATTAAATATTCATTGACTTTGATTATACTGAAATTAGGACTAAAGCGTGAACTCAAATTGAGTGGAATAATGGCAGTGTAAATAATGCATACTTTCTAAATTGAAAACACCAGCTTGTGCTCCGCTCCCCCTCTCCCCGCCCCCTCGGTTTGTCATTGTGCCATTTGTTTAGGAGATGATTATACTGATGTGTGCATATCTAGCTATCATTTTTACCAGCTGGGAAAAAATGTGAAATTAAAGGTTTTCTATATTGTTTGCTTTTCCTTAGTATGGGAAAACAGAAGTAAATACAGTGCAACAAAGACTAAGCTAGTTTCATGAGAAGGGGTTAGAAACAGCTGCTCAGCATTAGTCCTCTATAACTTTCCTAGAGAATGAGAAATGTTGATGGCAATTGGACCTGCAGAGGAAGAGACCAGGAAGCAATCGATGTGGGAAATTGCAGGACACAAGCTGGAAGAGGGTTGGTCTAGCTGAAAAGGTGACAGCTGGGGACTTGGTTCAGTTCTCCGGTCCACTGGAGTCTCCACATGTAACCTAGGGGACAACATCTGTCCTGTCCTGGGTGTGCGCTGGAGGCTGAATCATGACTGTTCATGGAGATCAGGTTTGAGGGCGTCTTGAGGGTTTGACATGGGCAGTGACAAGAAAAGTCTTTTCGATGCAGATACACCTAACTCCATCACTTTCCTCCTTATGAAGCTGGGTCTTGCTGAGCCAGTTTCTGTTGCAGTACGTTCACTGCATTGGCAAATACTCAGCCACCTACCTGCAACCATCTGTGTGGAGTCTCCATCAGGAGCCTCCTTTCCTCCAGTCCTCTCTCTGCAGAGGGGTAAGAGCAGAGGCTAGGCCTCATCCTCCATTTCCACTGGCCCTGATGGAGCCTCCACTCCCACCCTGGGTCCCGCTGGCTTCAGAAGGGCTCAGCTACCGTGGAGCTGCATATGTGCAGATGTGCCAGACTGCCCTGTCGCAGACTTTTTTGCTTGTATTTCTGTTTCTAAAAATGCATCTTTTTAGCTTTTAGGAAGGTGACATGCCAATAGCGTCTTTTTAAAAAACTCTTTTTAAAATCAGAAGCATATTATTTTTAATACAATACATAACGTAGAAATTGCACAGAGGCTCTTGATGGCAGGATTGCCAATCAGGCAGCTCGTGTGCTGGTAGTGGGGAGCTGCGTGGGTTCAGTGGGCCCAGGACTACGCACTCTAGAAACCAAACCAGTGGTTTTTCAAAGTTCACATACTGATTGCAAAGAAAAAGCCCATTAAAGAGCAAATCGTTTAAGGCACAGCCTTCCTTCAAGCCCCAGGGAACTTGCTTTCTGTGACAGTGTGATGGAAGGGTTTCTTATTCATACTTGGCTTTTCCCTACACAGCAGGCCTCATTGCTACCTGAGATTTACTCTATTGTGAAGTTCTCACCAGAAAATAGTGGGGGTGGGAATAGTCATTAGATCTGCCTTTTCTCCTTGTAGGCAGAGCGGTGCCTGCTCCTGCTCCATCCTGCTCCAGGAGGACATTCTGGAGGGCAGGGAGCAAGGGTGAGTTGCATGAGGAAGACGCTGCTGCAATGCTCATAACGTTGCAGCATGACTGCAAACACCACAGGCACTTGGATGCATCCAGGACTATTTCTGCTTTGCTTTTTACTGTGGTGTGTGTTGTCAACCCCACCACCCAAGGCTATGAAGCTACTGGGATTGTTACTTGCAATTCCAAGACAAATGAATCTTGCTCCTTTCCTGGAGAAGATAGTTGCCCTCTGGGTCTTCAGCCTTTGGTGTGGGTCAAGGCTCTTTCTGTGACTGTGATATCACTCCACAGCTAAACCATGACCTTTACTAGTTGTGTGATGCACGCATGTTTCTGTTCCTAAATCTCTCCCTCTTCTGGGGTATGTCTGTGCAGACAAGGGCTATTACCCCATGCGGTTCCTCCCCGTGCTCTGAAATGGTGGCTCATCTGTATTCCAGTGCTAGGGATTAGGAGGGGTCTCTTGTGCCACTGTGTCCTCCAGCTGCCTGGAGGGTATTGCATAGGGACAGGCACAGATCCTTCCCCCTAGGTCTGCAGTAGGATCCGTGATCCGGCAGGCTGGTGGATCAGCCTGTGCTGCCGCGGTTGCCTGATCCGGGTCAGGGAGGAAGCATCCCCTCCATCTATTATGGTAAATTTATGCCTGGAATGATTTACTTAATCCATCTGTGATGCCATGAAAGCAGATGTGAGAAGAAACTGCATGCCCTGCTAAGTCTCATAGGCTCCTGCTTTTTTTCCCTCCTAACCCGTGAGGTTATGGTGAGATTTTAGAGTCACTCCAATTAAATTTTTTTTTCAGTCCCTTTTTCTAAGGACTTGCTTTTTTGTCCTTTGCTCTGACCTCTCACTCATGTTTTCATTGCTGCAGATGAGGTGGGTAGTGATGGTTCTGCCTTTTTTTTTTTTTTCTTGTAATGACCAGAAACTCCCAGTCAGAGGAGGAGGCTTTGGGGCATTTTGCACTAGAGATTATTCTGTTCTGTGAAATATGTTTTATTAAAACTGTTATTCACAAATCAAAGCAAAGCTGCCACCTGATTAAAACTTGATAGGATTAATTTATTTCCAGGCTGAATGAATTTAATGACATAAGATTTGTCTTTTGCCTCCTTAGGAATTTCCTTTTTTAATTTCACCACTGCAGCAAAGGAGGACAACAGCACCATTTCCTATAAACATCTGGACTTGCAGAAACTTAGCAAAATGATTTTTGGTATGCAGAATGATTAAGAAATGCAGAGGAATTTGCACAGATGTAAACCAGAGATTTGCATTTCAGACTGAATGGTTGTACAGAGGCTATGGTTTTCTGGCAGAATTTTATCCATAGCCTTGAGTGTCTTAGACTCATTTGAATTTTTTTTAATTAAATATTCAAAATTATATCATCCCACCTGAATAGCTGGCCAGGCTTAATGTTGCCATTTAGCAATAAGTATCTGACTCATCTGTTAAAGCATACTGGGGCAAATCTCCAAGAATTACTTGATCTTAGGAAAAGATGATAAATTTTAGACAGATGTTGTTGTGTTTTTTTTTAATAAAAAGAGAGGAAAGGTGTGCTTCCCCTCGAGTACAGTCTACTTGAAGAACTCATGGCTCTGCTTTAAAGTGGGTTGGGTATTTGATAAATGTATCTCTGAAGTCTTGGCTATTCCTAAGTTTTCTCCTGATTCCAGTTAGCACGTTGGGGACATGTTGCATGGTAAGTAGGTGAACAGTAGTTGCAGAGCTGCCTGCATTATGTGATGTTTCCCAGCTGTCATGTACTCCTGTGTGACATTTTGTTAGGCTTATAGCTAAACACAGCTTTTCTTGACTGACGTGTTGACATTAGAGTTTCCTTTCCCTACACTAGCTTACTACCAAACTAGGAAGTTGTAACGTTACCTGTAATGTCCTAGATCAGGTCTGTGCTTTGAGCCAATGTACCAGTAGCCTTGATGCAAAGTGCTGGTTCACAGGGTGTGGAAACACTTGGATTCTTGTTTTCAAAAAGTTTATAGTCTGTTTCTTCCCTTTTCTTTTTAAAAATCTCTTTGCAGCCTGGCATGGCATACACATACTTAATAATCTAGGCTTGTCTCTGTGTAAATAATTAATCAGAAAGGGAAAATAATATAAATCCTAGCTATCATATTGCTATTAAAATTGCAGAAGCATTAGTGCATCCAATAAGTATTGTTTCTGTAATTAGATAACCTTTCTGGGCTGTATCAGCACTTTGGATAGGGAACGTATGGCCATCTTCTGGGAGGCACCCATGGTAGGAAGGATGAAGCTTTGTTTCATTCGGAGATGTGGATTTCCTTGCTGAGGGAAGGTATTAGCCTAGCAGAGGAGCAGACATAATGTATGCGTCTCTAATCTAGTCCTTGGCTCAAGTAAAGACATTTCTCTGAGAGCTGCCCTAATGTGCGGTGATCGAGGTCTGGGTTAACTACTCCAAGGTCAGGATCACTGGGACCCAAGTCAGCACCAGCTGCGCATCTCCGTGCTTCACTCCGGGTGCTTCATGTCCCGGCTTTGCCCCTCCTCTGCCGTGCTCTGCACCTCTGTTCATGTCTGCAGGCGGGCAGAGGCCCAGAGCTGGGCAGGCATCTGCACCTGCAGTGTGGGCTTGCACAGGTACAAAGCTGTTTTCAGCTCAAAGGAGGTGTCCTCTGGACTTGTTCTTGACCTGATATAATCATTTCCACATACTGATGAGATGAAACAGTGGAGATGGATAGTTGAGCTGAGTAACTGGGAACCTGCAAAGTCTTTTCCCCAGGTTTCCAGTTTTTGCCCTTGATTGCAGAGCTTTCAGTCTGCAGGGAAATGAATAGGTGAGGGAGTACATTGCGGTAGCTAGATTCTTGACCATGATTTAAACCCACGTTCTGTTGGGCAAAGATGGGCAAATATTCACTGTTTTCCCAGCTGTGTCACATGCATCACTACTTTCAGACTTCAGCATGCCTATTAGCAGCATCTTAACATTGAAAGGACATAAATTCACAACGATGATTTTTTTTTGCATAAATGATACATCCTTTTTGCTGAAATGCTGATAAAATCCCATCAAGACACTGCTGAATTTCTGTAAGAATGACATTCTCAGTAATACCGAGTAATTCAGGTTTTCACTCGCAGTTTGAAGTCTTAGTACTCATGGCAGACAACCAGGCTTTCATATCTGGATACAATACTGTAAAATAGTTATGCAGAGAATTCATCCTGTTGAAGAAGACGTGTGAAAGTTTTTTACAATGTGTTTGCTAGGCAACTTGGGCTCTCCCTGCAGGGACATACATGGGCTGTACCTGGCTTCCTCCTCTGGAGAGGACTGGGTTTAATGCTGTCTTAGTCTAGATTACAAATGCAAAGGAATCTGGCTCTGTCACCACTCTCATTACTGCATATTTTTTCCATATGGCAAAGCTAACATATGGTTAGTGGAAATTAGGGTATTTCTATTGCCCACGTCCAGGACTGGATTAGAATGGATGGTGTTGTCCAGGAGGGAGACATATGGACAGATGTGTTTTAGGAGCATCTTATTTAGCATTCATCAGATTTAGACAGTGTAAGAGTTAACTCTACTAACTCATAGTCTCGAAAGTGCGAAGCTTCTCCACAGATTAATTTAAACTGGATTTTTCAGGGCAGCCTAAACAGATTAGGTATCAATCCCATTACATTTTAATGGGAACTGGACACTTTTCTTTATTTGGTTCTTTTGAAAATCTATCACTTACAGATCAATCAGTGGAATAATTGAAAATGGATCGTGTCTTAGTTGCAAAAAATTAGTTAAAGTTTGGGGCTTTTTTCAAGTGTCTAAATCACTCTTAAATGATTTGAAAATAGCCTCTGTGTGTGCTGGCTTAGTGGGTGAGTTTCACAACCTCTGTTCTCATTCAGATGTAACAACTAGAGAGAATTAAAACCTCAAATAAGCTAAACCCCAGCAGAAAAGAAGGTTGTTTCACTTTTGCTTTCCTTGAGGACAATGGTCACAAAATTCTGGTTTTGGTGGAAATTCTCAAACCAGCCAAACCACCCCATCACTGATGGAGAGGATGGTCCATGTCTCCTCTCTTCCTTCACTACTGTGTGAAAGTCTGGGGCCTGTAGCTCTCTAGGGCTGCTGAGCAGCTGTCTTCTGTCCATGTCCAGCTCTTTTGAAGGTCGCGATGCTGACCAGGTCTTGCTTTTTTCTCCCACTGACCTTTCCTTTGCAAACATCCGTGCGTGCATGCATTTTTGTTGTAACAACTGAAGACTGAAAAAAAAAAAGTGTTTCCTCTCCTGTAGGCAAACAAGCAAAGGGGAAAAATACCTGCCCATAGTAACAGTTCCAGAGTGGCATTATTTTTCTTTGAAGCATCTGATGGATGAAGCTGGTCAATCATCCAGAAGATAGTTAAAGTTGTTATACAGGATGAGGACTCCAAATCAAAAATAAATAATCCTCCAGCTGCTTCTGAGTCCTCCTGCAAGTCCTATCACAAGAATGCTCCTCACACAAATGTTTCTATGGGCAACACATGTGATTGTGATAGCTACTGATTAGCTCTCTGGCAAGCTCAGTGCTTCTGCCAGGCAGGTTAGTGCTGCATTACAGAGAATCTCCTTTTCTACAGGGGCAATGCAGTGGGTAGCCTGTCCCACTGGTGTGCAGTTTATCACTTGTAAAAAGCTCCAACTCTGTCACGTTAAGCACAGCTACAAGTGCATTGTAAGGGAATATGTGCTGGATATAAACTATTGAAATAATATAGTCATTTGTTCACATTAGCTGATGAACTGATTTTCAGCATGGAAATCCATACACATGTGGTTTTTGATTTGCTGTTAGTAAATGTTTCCTCTATATTGATGTTTAAAATAAAATTAATACTAATATTGGTTGGAGGTGATAATGATTGAATTACTCCTGTTACAAGAAGAGATGAACTATGGTGAGTAATCTGATGAATTTAAAATAAAGTAGCATGTGTTAATTTTATATTGATACCAATTTTTAATTGTAGCCTTTCCAAACTGCTGTTTTCAAGGACTCTTGATTCCAAACCTGAAAATTTTCCTTTGTTTATCCATGATCCTGTGTCTATTGATTTTTGCCTCCTGAGTTTGTGGTTCTTTACTTTTTCTTATTTTTCACACTCATAATATGAGAGTGAATGCTTTTTAGCTGATTGTGAGAAGCTAATTCTAAAATACACCTTTTTAATTTTTAAAAAAAATGTATAGTTGATTTATCACAAGAGTAAAGGGGGATCCAAGTCAAAAATATAGAGGAAATAAGGTGTTAATTTGCCACATCTGTGACTCCTTAGCAGCATGTGTTGCTCATTTTCATTTTGCTCTGCCAATTTACTCAATGACTCAAATGGGTAGCTGAAGGCTGTGCCTTTCAAGTAGGGTAGAAACAGGGGTTAAGTGGAGGGAAAATGTATTTGCAGTTGGAATTCAGTGTCACCTATGTGGTCTTTCTAATTGTTAAGTTGTACAGTTTGTTAAGAGGAAGATTTGACTGTTTGTTGGCTGGGAGCTGCTATTGTGTGACCTCGCCCTGTACCCAGAGACCTCTGTAACCCCTCTGCCAGCAATGTGGTCTGACCCTTGTGGTTTGACACAGGCCCTGGGGTTTCTGCAAAACTTTCTGGTTGGAGAAATGGTGTTTTCACTGTGCTTGACTCTGCAGGTATGTGTGAGCTTGGTTTGGCACAAGTGACGTGGAATGGTGGAGTAGGGCTCTTGTCAAGTAATGTTTGCATCTTGTTTCTAAAGTAATCTCTTTCCATGGTAATAAGGGTCATCCTTCAGCATGTGTGGATGAAGAAGGCCTTGGCTATGAATGTCCTGATTTTCCTCTATGAAGGTGCTCTCTTGCTTTATATAGCTAAGGGTACCTAAGAGAGGCTTTCTAGAGGGCAGCTGTGGCCTGAAGTTGCTGGTGTTGGAGCTGGGAGAAGCAGCTAAGCCTAATAGGAATCATTTTAGAAAGTTTTGCTGTGCTGGGGAGTGTTATGGGAGTGGAGATACTAGGAAATATCCAGTGCCCAGAGTAGCACTTGGCAAGCCTGCCCTGAAGTTCTGTGAGATTGCTGTGTATGTATGTAGATATATTTATGTACCTGTAGACCTGGTCTGCACGTGTAAGTTTATGTGTTAGAGATAGTGTGGTCTGTAGCTGATGGTTTGAGTTAGGGATGAGCAGATGCCTCTGGGGATAGAGCAAGGACAAGGCACTTCATAAAGACTGGCCTGGTCCTGGGTATGTCCCCAGGGATTCACCTGCCAGGTCTCCATCTGCTCTTAGTCAGAGAGGGCTTTCTGAAGTGAGCCAGGAGAAATCTCTGGGTGTACAGACACTGACCAGTGTTAATGTTGCAGGGTACCTGGTCAGGTAAAACCCACTTGGGGTGTGATTTGTGTTTCAAAGTAGGAACATGTAGAGGTGAGTCCACAATCAGAGGATTCACATGCAGCACTGCTCACTTTGTGCTTGTTGACTGTAGTGTGCGGCTGTGTGAGATGGGGTCGGAGATGTCTACGTCACCTGTAGAGGAGTTTGTGTGTATAATTTGATGGACTGCAGGGCAGTGGAACTGGACTGAGCAGCATGGGGTGTGGCAGAGGGGTCGCTGTCTGATGCTGTGCCAGGCAGTGGATTTGACCAAAAGCCTCTTCACTCCTGTGCAGCAGGATGGACTTAGCCAGAGTATAATGCGTGATGGCACATGGCAGTTTGCATCCAATCAACGTGTATGTGTACATACTCTGTTCAGTGCATGTGTGTTAGTGCAGATACTCATTTAAGCAGAGCAGCGCATCACACAGATATGTGCAGGGACTCTGGCATTGCACAGAACTGCTACCACAGTGCTGATGTGTGAATGCGAGCTGAGGTCTTGCTGGTGAACAAATCTGCATTTTTCCTAACTCAAATTCCCTGATAAGTCTATTAGCCTTGAACCTCTTTCTCCCTCACCCCTCCCCTTTTCCGTTGTACAATGCAGGCAGTCCTTCGTCATGGCACAGAGAATTATTTTCTTGTTTTAAATCTCAGTTTGAAAATGTCAAAGTTCAGATTTTGAAGAGAGAGAAGTCTGGGTGCTAAAAGCAAGAATGTTCTTTTTAATTAGAGTTCTGCCCTCGAGCAGTGAGAAACCATTATGTTTTTATTCTTCCTCTGTACTTGTTCCAAAACCTTTTACATGATCAGACTAAAAGGTAAGTGCAAATGAGTAAGCAGATAAAGGAGTAAAGCAGATTCATAAAAAACAGAACTGCATGTGTTGTTATTTTATATTTATGAAATAACTGACATTTTAGACTATGCTGCTGTTTCTAGAGACAAGATACTCGAAAAGACCATTTTCCTACCAGAACACTGCTTTGGGTTGTGTGTGTAAAGCTAAGCACTGTTTGTATGACATCTTTTTTAGCATTTTCAGTAACTTGATATGATAGGTGACTTGATGCTTCAGCCAGGGAGGCTGAAGATGGAGCTCTCCATTACCATGGCCTGATAAAATTATGTGTGCGCCAGTGGGTGTGATGCCCCAGTGGGTGTGATGCCCCAGTGGGTGTCTAGGGCTTCTCCCCCTTGCAGCACAACCAGAGAGAAGTCATTTACTCCTTGTGTTGGTTTACTGCTGAGTGGGCTTAAAACCTTAATGATCATACTGAATTTGGAGAATGAAAGGCATTAGATAACTAGTATAAGTTACTGGAATACAAAAAATGAGACAGTTTGGAGGGAGAGGAATGGATATTAAAGAAAAAAAACAACCAAACAAAAAAAAACAACCAAACAAAAAAAAAAAAAACAAACACCACCCAAAACTCTAATGCAGTTTTCTCTTTAACATTAGTAGAGTCACTGATTTACATTTGTCTTAGTGGATGCTGTGGTACTCTCACTAGTGACAGAGTCCTTCTGGTGAATGGATAATAAATGTATTTGCATTTACAGATTTTGCCACGGGTCTGTATCCCTTTTAGCACTGGAGATACACGTGACTCACCTGGAGATGCCAGGACTATGTTGTGCTTGACGTTTCCCAACTGTAGCTGGGAGTGGCAAAGACTGTGCGAGCCTATGTACCAAAGCACAGTTTGTGTCACACAGTTGCATGGTTCCTTCCCAAATTGTCTGCTCTCTGCCCAAGCACTGCAAGCCCAGCTCTGAGGAAGTACCAGTCTGAGAAAACTAACTGAGCTTGCCCCATATTCATCAAATCTAAGTATACACACAGGCTTTGTGTAAGCTGTTTGCCCTCAGAGGTGCCTGTATGCATGCACAAGATAAAGCACCCTAGCACGCGCACTTGCAGGTATGTAAATATAATTTATGCAGGGATGTATTGCGTGAAAGACGCATCAGCCAATGTGTGAAACTGAAAGGCAGGAAACTTTGAGATAACCTGGGGGGGGGGGAATCTCACCTTTTCTGGTTTATGTTTTTCCTGATAAATGTTCTTGCTGTGAGTGTTATAAAGGAGGATGTTATTTGATGCAAGATACAAAAATAGGAAGGTGTTATCGTGGAGAGGAAGGCACTTTATTTACCCTGTTCCATCTCTGCCACAAGGTGGTTCCCCGTCTGGGAGAGTAGGGGGAAAGGCCTTATTTTCAAAGGTATCTGGGGCTTTATTTTCTTTTTAAGGCATAGGTTTTAATGTGGGCCAGTGCATGGCTCCATGCTGGGCTGCCTTGTGGGGCTTGTAACCCTCAGGCTGGGAGTGGTGCTCGCTGTGAAATTGTTCTGCAATCCTGAAATAGAAGAGGAGGTGGAAGCTGCAGCTGTGTGTTTATCTCTTAGTGTGTTGGGCGGTGAGAATTCAAATCCAGGGCTAGATACCTTTGAATATGGTTCAAATGAATGGCAAAGTTGGTTGACCAGAAAGTCAAGCACTGCCTGTGTGGGCAGCCTGTATGCTCTGACACCTGAGTGCAGAAGGAGCACATGGCAAGTTGGAGACCCAACTGGGGCAGATGCCTCTGGGCACCACTGTTGTGTGCAGTGCAAGGCCAGCTGCGGGAATTCTTGCTGGAGTACCTATTTGGAGAAGCAAACTGACTGGAGGCTGCCAGCATATTCTAGCCATAAAGCAATACCACTTTTGCGAATATCCACTCAGCGTTAAGGGGACCTGCAGGTAGTCCCCGGTGACCAGAAGCTGCATTCACACTGACCTTCAGGCTTTCTCTGTGCCCATGGTAGCGTGGTGTTGATTTACGGCTGGGATGGACCCAGCCCTGGCAATGCTGCTGGCTGCTTCGTCTTGGGCTTCGCTGCTGCTACAGCAAGCAGCTGAGAGGAGGTTTCTGGGTTATGTTACTGCTTTTCCAGCATCCACTAAACTAAATCATCTCATTAGAAGGATGCCTGGAAAAGATGCATCATAGCTGCAGCAATGCTTTGGACCTGCTCAAGCAACAGATGTGTCTTGTATCCAGAAGCCCAAGTGTGTCTGAGACCAGATTTTCTCTTATGGATGAGAACTCAGGAGGATGAAAGGGACTACGAGGAGAGTGATTTAATAGAGCACTGCTAAAGCCTGGCTAAAGAAAACAGATTTCTGTGTTTTGTTTTGTTTTTTTTTCTTTTGCTGGTTCATTAAAAACTGTTTTATTTACTTTAAAGGTTTTGTATTTATTCTCACCACAACGGATGGAGTGAGGGAGGGCAAAGAAATCAAAAAGAAACATTTTGATAGCAGTTGCTGTCTGTCTGGATGCCAGCTTTCTTCAGGGAAAATCTTAACTGGCATGCTAGCTTGTTGAGTCTTGAATAATAAATAATGAGGTGCAAGGTGGACAGATGGGTGATGGATGAGTTTTGAAAGGCTTAAAGGGGGGAGAATTTTCTTTTACTGTTTTATTTTGTTTTTTTTCAAGCCAGATTCAAACAAAAGAGAACTATATTACTAGCTGTAAAAAGCCGTATCCTCCCATTTAAATGGAGTTTCATTTTACCTAGGTTAAAGAAAATAAAGTTTGCCTTACTTAAATGAATTGTGTCTTCAAGTGCAGCAGTGCCCAGCAATCCCTGAGCTGCCCCAGTGGGATGGGTTGGTGTTATTTCCCCAGGCATTAAAACATGAAGCAGAAGGTGTTCACAGAAGGCACTCTCGCTTAGCAACACTAACTTCACTTTTTTTGGTCTGTTCTCCTTAGTAATGAACCATTGGAGTCTGGAAATGTGTTTTGTGCTATGTATGGCAGTGCAATAATAAATGGAAATGTGCATCTATGTCCTGGTTTCAGCTGGATAGAGTTAATTTTCCTCCCAGTCACCACTGTGTTTTGGATTTAGTATGAGAAGAATGTTGATAATACACTGATGTTTTTAGTTGTTGCTAAGAAATCAAGACTTTTTTCAGTTTCCTGTGTTTGGCTAATGAACAGATATACAAAAGCAGGGAGGTAGCATAGTCGGGGAGCTACCCAAGCTGGCCAATGGAAATTTTCTGTACCACAGAAGTCATGCTCAGTTTATAAATGGGGGTTGCCTGGGGGGCAGGAATTCTTCTTTTTTACATAGGAGTTAGAACTTTTCTGTGAGTGCAGTCTGCATGAGTTTGGGTTCTAAACAATTAACAAGTTGGCCAAAATGTGCAAAACTTGTAAGCTCTGGGAAACCCGTGTGTTCTGCAATTGCCACTCTGTGGACTGGCTAGGCAATTAGTCATCAGGCAGTGAGGAAAAACTGTGTTATGTATAGCTTGTTCTGCGTATTAATTGTTATTAATAGTAGTAGTATTTCCTTTGTCTTATTAACATATGGGTCAAGATGATGACAATTTATTTAGGGCAATGAAGCTGGTGAGGGGTCTAGAGCACAAGTCTTATGAGGAGAGGCTGAGGGAACTGGAGTTGTTTAGTCTGAAGAAGAGGAGGCTGAGGGGAGACCTTATTGCTCTCTACAACTACCTGGAAGAAAGTTGTAGTGAGGCAGGTGTTGGTCTCTTTTCCCAAGTAACAAGTGATAGGATGAATGGAAATGGCCTCAGGTTGCATCAGGGAAGGTTTAGATTGGATATTAGGAAAAAGTTCTTTACTGAAAGAGTGGTCAGGCATTGGAACAGACTGCCTAGGAAAGTGGTGGAGTCACGATCCCTGGAGGTGTTAAAAAAAGTGTAGATATGACACTTCAGGACATGGTTTAGCAGGCATGGTGGTGATGGGTTGACAGTTGGACTTGATGATCTTAGAGGTGTTTTCCAACATTAAGGATTCTGTGATTTTTACTTTTTTTTTCATTCTTCTCACCATCCCACTGGGGAAGCAGAGGGAGGAGTGAGCGAGTGGCTGCATGGTCCTGGCTGCTGGGTTAAACCATGATAATCTGTTTGTTTTGACAGACCATCTCTTGTGAAGGAGTTTATTGCTGGTTCCTGTTTTCCAGTGTGTTGGCAGTCACCTCTGTTCTCTGTTGTGTAGTGCAGATGTCAGGGTTTTATGGCCTGGATTTTTGCTTTCCCCATTTTTGAAGTGATTGAAGATTATTCCTGGTAAATCAGCCTGTGAAGGGCTGAGTATTTTCTGCGACACTGAAAAGATGGATAAGACATCATGTTGTACCTGTGTGGGATGAGCATGTCCTGCATCCCCCTACCAGCTGAGTTTCCCAGCTGCTCTCTGCCAGGACATGGGGCAGGCATGGTATGCCAGGAGCAGTTGAGCTGAGAGGAGGATGCTGCAGGATGAAGCTCCTCTGCCTCTGTTGTTTAGTTGGGAGATGCTAAAACTTTCTCCTGGCTTTTTTTCACTGGACAGCAGTGCTGAAGCACTGTTTCCCTGGGGGATTACAGGAGTCAAAGATAGGTTAAATGAATGAAACTTGATGGCCTAAATAGGAACTTGAACTGCATGATCAAAGTCCTTCTAATGCTGCTGCCAACTTGTCCTCTCTGCTCTCTCCGGAGTAAAGTCAATCCCCTTCCCCAGGCAGTAACTTCAGTTCTCACCAGTACATGCAGCTGACTGCCTCCTTAAAACTTCTCCCCAGAGACTCAGCCCTGGCCTTTGGTCTGAGCCGCAGCCCAAGGCTTGGCTGCTTTCATCTGTGCTCTTGCTCTGCATGCTTGCAAGCTGGTCCTGCCTCACTGGTGCCAGAAAGCATGAGCCATGTGGGAAAAGAGGATGTGTCTCTGGAAGAACTTTCTCTTACTGAGGTTTTCCTGTAGCTTCCTACCACCAAGCTTGAAGCGCTATTGAAGCACACCTAATTGTAACGGGTGCTGGACCAAGCTCTTTACTGGCACTTGTTGACCTGGTGGTGAAAGACCCTGGCTTGTCCTCTCCCCATGATACTGACCCCTGCCAGTTCCATCCCTGGGGCTGTCAGAGTATCAAAACACTTGGACTCTGGGTGACTTTTCTAAAATGCTGTCTCATGCAAACTGCACAAGAGAATTTCTAATCTTTCAATTAAAAAGCCAGCTGTAGAAGAGGCTGTCTCAGCTGCTCTGCCTTGATAAGAACGGAAAGCTTTACAACTCGCTGTCAAGTCATAACTCCTTCACACACACAGGTCTGCTCTGCCAAAAGCAGGCAGAAATGCAGAAAGAAAACCTCCCATCAGTTTCATCTCTTTATTGAAAACTATCTTGTCTGACAGTGAGCCTTTTGAAGATAGACATTTCTCACCTGTAGAACTCACCTAGGACTGGCAGCATCCCATTGCTGTTGCCTGAGGTCTTTCCTGTGCTCCCTTGCTGAGCCTTACAGTCTGAGATTCCCTCTCTGCTCCTCCTGCCTATTGAAATATGAAAAATAAAATAAAAAGCAGACCTTAAGAGCACAGGTCTGGCTGTTAATCCCAGACACATTGGTGTTTAGGCATCAAAAGCTTAATCATCCACTATTTATCCACTGCTGGGAGAACGTGATGTTGAAGTTGATGGCAACAGAAGGATTCCTACAAGTGTTTCTCTACTTGTAAACATTTAAGAAGAAGGGAAGTAACTGCCTTAGGTTAAAATAACAGTCTTGTCTTGGACTCCTGAGTTACTGATCAGGATTTTCTATGTGAGCAATGCTTCTAATCAGCTGAAATAGCAAGTGCTGTGTCAGAGGATTATTCTAGGAAATGAGTATTATGTTTGATTATAACACTGATTTCGCACTTATTAAATTGTAGCCAAAGAAGGTGTCAAAGAATATTATTTCTATCCAAAAGAGTTTTGTTACAGGCAGCATTTGTGCTTGCTAAGCCTTCTCTTAAGCTGGTGGTTATCCTTTAGGAACAGTGTTCATTGACTAAAGTGAGGGCACTGCTATGATTTGTTGAAAAAGAGGGAAGCACAGACATTTACAACAGCTTTTCTTTGCTTTCTGGGGGTGCCTGTGCACAGCTACATGTATACATCTGCCTTTAACGGGGGTGATGCTCCAAGTACCAGACTGCCTAGTGGTATGAGTCACATTTATTTCAGTGGTTTGGGGCTTTGGAAAACTTTCATAACTATTTACTTGGAGAATTTGATTAATAAATGGGAGAGAGTAAGGACCTGACTGCAAGAGCTTAGCATGTTTGCCTTCAAGCACAGGAGTCTATTGATGTGTTTGAGCCTGGGGACCTAAGCCAGGCTCAGGGCATGGGGGGAAGAAGTACTCCCAGAGGAACAGGGTATCTGGTAAAAGAGAATACTGAATAATACAAGTTTAAGCAAGCTGCTGGACACTATTTCTTTGATATTATTTGTAGAAATGGACAATGGTTACAGTTGAGGTTATTTAACAGTCAGAAGAGTGTTGTGAGTGAGTCTCCTTTCCAGTGTGCCCATGAATGTTATTCAGTAGCTTCTAATTCCCTGCACTGCTAAACGAGTCATACCTTTAGCCTGGGCTAAGGTGTTTTTGCTGGAAAGATACCCAATCTTGCATACGAAGAAAACCTGTGAGTTGTCTCTGATTCAAACTTATCTGTGTGAATGTATGTGCTGCATAGTGGATGGAGGGGTGTGTGTGAATATTGACAAATTCCTTAGAAGGCTCAGTGGATGAATATATATTTATTTGGAAACCCCACCAAATGACCATGATGATGCTGCTGGTGATCAGTGTCATGTAGAGTTCAGTCTATTAGAGGTGCCTGCTGAAGGCTATGATCAGGGTACCACATGCCACCTGAACCTCAGTACCAGCCCAGGTGTGTGCTCTTTGCCCATGGCAAGTGGAAGCTGATGCAATTTCATATCTAGTAATGATGTAAAGGATGGTTAGGAGATGCTGACTTTCCTAACTGTTACGCACATATGGGGTGGTATTCCTAGTCCACTGCCCATGACCTGGCTAGTTCACAGCAACCTCTCAAATCCTGGACACAAAGAGGTTAATTAACTGCTTCCTATCCACCAACTAAAGGCTATGTGCTGAAAGAAAGGGACACCAGAAACATGGAGTGTGGTGGTCTCCTTCTGAGTCAGCTAATCTATAAACATTAATCTATTATGCCAATTAAATGCTTAGAGAAGGTGAATCACCATGTAAGTGCCGGGTGCTGTGGGAAGCCTGGGTCACTGCAATGCCAAAGGTGCCATCTGATGGATGGGGGTTTAAACAGAGGTCTCCACTACAACTGCTCATTAATGGTTCTGTAGCATTTTTCAGGACAGAAATCTTCCCTGGGAAGTGAAGGTGAACTCCTGATCAAGATCTAAGCATTTTTGTTTTTTTAGCTTCTGGTCACTAAAAATTGGATGCAATGCTGAAAAGCAGTATGAGCTATGAAAAACAGTAACATGAAGGTAACAGATGGTAAAAGAATAATGATGGATCCAGTCAACAATAATTTCCTGTCCTAAAATTTCTTCTGGCTGCGGCACTATACTCTAAGCTGAAAGGCTGATCTAATTTCCGGACTGTACCACAGTCTTTCTGTATGATGTGAGATCAGATCATATAGGTCCTTGCTCCTCATTTTGGATGCCTGGCTTGATTCCCCTGAGATGATTTTGAGCTGATTGTTCTTCCAGCACTTGCACTGACTGTGCCTGCGGCTGCAATGGTCCTGAGGCTTTGCAGAGGGCTTGTAGCTTGGCTCGCCAGCAGCCAGCTCAGTGGTGCTGAGCGATGCCCAGATGCTCTGGAGGTTGGATCCTGTGCAAGCTGGCCAGTGCCACACAGAAGGTAGCCTCAGCTGAATCCCTCTCTAGGTCTAGGCTAGTCCTTAGCCAGAGAGGGAGACTTCCAGTCAAACCAGTGCCTGCTCCCTAAAAGCGGAGACATCAAGAGTTAATGCTTTTTGTAGGTTGGAAAGGGGATGAAAGCCTGCCTGCTTTACAGCAGCATAATATGGCCAAGTTCGTTAACATTTATTAGGTAATGATGAGCTGTACTATTGAAATGCCTGTAAATAAGCAAACCATCTACAGATGGCCGCTTAATAGGCTCTGCTACCAGGTTGTAATACCTGACCCCATGCACAGATGTTGCTTTCCTCAAGCAGCTGTGCCACGCAGGTCTGCTTTCTGCTAAGGAAACCTCCTCTACCTTCTCCAGCTGAATTTCAGCTTCTTGAAGTCAATTGCTTCCTCTCTCCCTCCAGCCCCGTTCCCAAGGTATTATCCTTTCCACAGTTTGTTGTTTGGAAAAGCAGGCTGTGGTGCCTGTCATCCTTTGTGTGTGCTTTGTCTTTGTGCCAGCTCGCATCCTGAGGAACTGCAAAGTGGCACCCGCGCTCTCTGTCTCACAGCAGGCATATTTTGCATTTACTGACACATGGGGAGTGACTGACTAATACTAACATGAAAACAATTCTGACAGAACAAGGGCTTGATGCAGGGGAGAAAAAAAATATCCAGGAAAACAGAGCGTGTTCAGCATATGCTATTGCTTTCACCAGTTCAATAAATATTTATTGTATTTCTTATAATTGAGTTTCTCCAGTGTAAGCCTAAGTGGAAGAGAGTGTAAGAAGAAGTTTAGGCAGATGGCCTTTTTTTTTTTTCTAAAAAAAAAGCACACACACACAAAAAAGCAAGATCCACACCCAAGCACATGAGCAGAGGTTTCTCAATATAAATGAGAAAAATATTCCGCAAGAGATTTCTCCCAGCAGTGCAGATAAGGGGAGAAACCCAACAACAGGGAAAGTGGAGGAAATGCAGCCCCCACCGCCACCTCTCTGCGTTGATTTGGAACTTGTGGTGCTGTGGTGTGGGGGGAACCTTCATCCAGCAAATCTTGGTATTAGATGAAGCCTTTCATCATCAGAGCTTTTACACACTTTTTTTTAAAGAAAAAGTAGTTAGAAGGCAACAACTGAGGCCATAGTAACAGACGGTCTGAATCCATTAAAGATGAGATGATAGAAAAGATACCTGATCTGGGGGGAATAAATCTAAAAATCTGCATGTCTCATGTTGGCTGGTTATTCTGTTGAATAGCTTTTCCCTGGTCACCTCTCCTTCATTTCTGCAGCTGACTGTTGGACCTGATTTTCTTTTTTCAGTCTACCCACTCTGCTTGCCTTGGCTGAGCTGTTAAAGCCCTGCTCCTTGGATTTAACGAGTGTCTTCAGGCTGTTTGGAATTTGTCATTTTTAATGCTGCTTTTTGGCACACGCTTCCATGTTCTGTGACATTTCCCTTTAATTTAGAGCCACTTTGGAGCATCTGTAAATGGTCATGAGATAGGAATTTTAATTGTTTTAATTATATTTCTATCTTTCCCAACCCCCTCTCCAATGGACCTTTTTACATTTCATCAGAGAATTTTCTTCCCCCGGTACATTTTTTTTTTTTTTTTTTTCCACATACTGACATCTGGAGACATTCATCAAAGAATAACTTCTACTAGAAACCAAAAATCCATTAATGAAGCTGGAACTATTTGCATAGTAGAAATTATACTTAATAACCTTTAAGGGGAAAACTCGTGTGATTGATGTAGAATACAATTATAGTTAATGGTCAGGGTGCAGGGGTGTTAAAGCCTGTTGTTTTTCAGATACATTCTTCAATCTCTGGCACGCTGGGGCCAGTGCTCCTTTTTCAGGGCACGGGAACTGGAGGAGGGGACTGTTCCCAATAATCCTACTGAAAGGCATCATCTGGGGTGCACGTTACACCTGAGCACTGCCCTGCTGAGGGGGGAGAGGCACCAGCAGAGCAGGGCTAGCTTCTAGCAGCTAAGCTTTTCACCAAGGCCTGTAGAAATGCAATAGCATTTCTTTTAGTTCTGTTGGAAAAAAGCCATCTGTAGGGACTGCTATGTTAGGAAAGGAGGGGAAGGTTTGCTTCAGACTAGAGTGTCTAACACCCGACTGTTTTCACCTCCTTCTGTTCAGGGCACAGGGAGTCTCTAGGAGGAAAATGTTGCCTGTGGTCTGTGGATATGATAGGCTTCTTTCTTTTTTTTTTTTTTTTTTTTTTTTTTTGAAAGTTCAGGTATTTCAAGTGTCCTGCAAAGATGAAGATGGGTTAATGGAGTGCGCAGGCATACAGCCCAGAAGGTCACTGGGAAGAGGAAACGTGCAAAGCTGACGGATACTGATTGCGTGCCCTGCAGGGGAGCTGCCTAGAGCAAGTCAGGGCTAACACCATTAAAAGCAATTATTTTGCACCAGCATGAAGGAGATAGCTGGGAATTGGACCTGTGTGTCTGTCTTCTGCCCTGCGATAGAAGGGAGCTCAGCTTACTCTCCTGCAGCTGCACTGCTGCCCTGGTCCCAGTGGGAGCCCACAGAGGAGGGTCAGCCAACCCAGCTCAGCTCCCAGCTGGGGAAGGGCAGGACCCAGCACATAGCCAGGCAACAAGGAGATCTCTTGGTAAGTCTCTAACTCGGTTGCATCTGTGTGCCTGTGTAATCAAGTGAGCAAGTTACACTCTGGATTCATAGCAGATTTTGATCTTTTGTTCTGAAGCAGGTGATACTTCTGCAGTTTGGAACTTCTTGCATCCAGTGCCTACTGTTAGCATTAGTTCTGTGGTGTCAGTATCCAAGAAGTGTTAGTGCTGAGATCTTTGACAAAGTCCTGTAAAGTACTCCCTTAGGGCACATGATTGTGTTACTACAGAACTGCCCCTTTCTCATCTCTGTCCTTTCTCCTTTTGGGCATTGCCCATTGTGTTTTCATTCTCCTGCAGTTGGGTCCTGGCCTTTGGCCAAACAAACCTATCCTAATTCAACATAAAGGTAAAGGCATAGCAGCATGTTCTGTATTTGAGGTGGAGGGCAGAGCTCTGGGGAAGCAGATGGATATTTTGGTCTGTATGTACTAGGAGCAAAACAGTGAGGAGAAAACCCTGTGTAGAAGAACCTGAACTACTTAGGGGATCTCTTGTTTGGTAGGCTTGTTCAGCCTGAAGAAGAGAAGGCTGCGAGGGGACCTAAATATACTTACAAATATCTGAAGGGTGGGTATCAGGAGGATGGGGCCAAGCTCTTTTCAGTAGTGCGCAGCGACAGGACAAGGGGCAATGGGCACAAATTGAAGCACAGGAAGTTCCGTCTGAACATGAGGAAGAACTTCTTCCCTCTGAGGGTGACGGAGCACTGGAACAGGTTGCCCAGGGAGGTTTTTGAGTCTCCTTCTCTGGAGATATTCAAGAGCCGCCTGGACAAGGTCCTGTGCAGCCTGCTGTAGGTGACCCTGCTTCGGCAGGAGGGTGGGACTAGATGACCCACAGAGGTCCCTTCCAACCCCTACCTACCATTCTGTAGAGCTGGCCGCTCAATCCTCTCTGTTTCTTCTAGAGAAATACCAATCCTAAATTCCCTTTCTTTTGAATCTGCAAGGCAGCAAGTGATCCATGAGGATTGCTGTGCTCTCTGAGCAGGGCTGAAGAGGAAAGTCCTGTGTCTCACAAAAGACAGGGACCAGAAGACCCATGTGTTTCACCACCAGCCCGTGCTGGGCCTGGGGCTGCTTGGTGTAAGGCACAGAGCTGCAAAGGGGCCCGGGCACCCGGCGTGTTTCTCCCATGGTTGCAATGTTGCACCAAAGGTGCTGCGTAGGAGGATGCTGAAGTTCTGTATTCGTCTAAGGAATTCCAGATTAGAGTTTGTTTTTCTGTTTTTAAAGAGATCAAAGTTTCTAAGCTGATTTTCATTCAGATGTCTAACCGATAGTGGTGACAGCAGAGGAAATCAAAGGAGGGAATTATTGTCTGTGCATCTCAGTCATTCTTGTGGCTGCCTTTATCTCTGAGAATATTTCTGTTCCTTAAAGCCACACTTAACATAAACATAAAACCTTTTTGGCAGGTGGGCTCTGTGCTGGTACTTGGATTTTTGGATTTCTCTGTGACAGATTGAGTCTTTGTCCCTTTCAAATATGGGGCTTTGCACTTGCATTCTGTTTTCCACTGCCTTTTTGTTTATTACTCATCAAAGGGAAGCAACATAAAGGAAGCAGGAAAAAAGAATATTTAGTATTTTTTGAGTAAAAAATGACTTAAAGACCTTTCACCAATACTTCATGAACTTGGGGTCATCTTACTATGTTTTTGCAAGCTGATTTCTTTTAACCAGAGCATGATTCACTATCACATGCAGGTTTGCAATTTAGAGTTGCAGGATTCCATGTACCAAAGAATTTACCATGAGAAATTATCACTGGTAATGATAGAGGACAATGGCTTTGCATATTTTTAGATGGTGACTGTCATACTTAAAACTCAAGCTGACTGGCAGTGCCAGCCAGTCCTTGACTACCCGTAGTATATCCTGGTAAGGTATCCTGGTACAGACTAGACCAAGCTTATAAAGTAAATATTTCAGAAAGGGCTCCTTGCTCTGGGACCTGTTTGCCACTGTAAGCTTTTTAGTCATGCCTGTAATTAGACTGCAAACATTCTCTGTGCTGGACCTGCCAACCTTAGATGAATGTGAGGCCTGGAGGGGCCACTTGACATCCAGACTCTTCATAACTCTGAAAATTCAGACTTGAAGTTTAGGGCATGGCCTGGCCTTCTGTGGGAGGCAGCTGCAAAGAAGGAGGCAATGCCTGTAGCTCTGGTTGAATCAAAAGGTGTGAAAAAGGCAGGGCACAGCTCTTCCTCCCGCTCTCCCTCGCTCTCTCTGGCAGACCTGATTTTATATTCCAGGCAACCCTGCACCTGATGCCTCCACAGTGCGAGTGGGAGTTCAGTGAGTAAGTTACAGAGCAGCCTTGTCCAGGAGGCAGAGCGAGCCCAGCATACCCACCTGGGACAAGAAAACAACCCTTCCTTCCCCGGGTACCTTGCCAAGTTGGTTTTGTTAGCCACCCACTCAAAAGAATGAATAAAACTTAAAATTTGCTGGCCAGTTCAGCCAGGAGTGCGGATCTGAGAAAGAAAATCAGCTCACCTGCTGAAAGCCACAAGATGGAAGATAAGAAACAAGATGCTTAAATCAGGATCCTATTCAAAACTAAATCTGTGCATGATTATTCTTTGTCTTACCACTCCTCGAGGATGTTTAGAGGACGTTAATGGCTTGGCTTTCACTCGGAGAGATCCCAGAGCAAATCATAGATTGTACACAGTATGTTACATCTATTCTGCAGTCAAAGGCATGCCTGGACCAGTCTGAGGCATGTTCCATTTGTATTACAGTGTTATTAGGTGGCATAAAAAAAACCTGTCTAGCTTCCACTGCACCTGAGATAATACATGAGCCCAGTGCAGGCTACTGCCCCTATGCACCCGGGGCTGGTTAGCCCGCACCCAGGCTTAGACCTATGCTAGGTGTCTGCATGCAAGTCGAATCTGTACTTGAGATACTGGGGTACAGCTATATGGGGCAGTTGTTCCAACCAATGCTGAAATGCAGCCGTCTCTGGGGTGAAAAGTGCAGGTTGGCTTTTCAGCCAAACTGCTTAGGCTTAGTGGCAAATAAGTTTGCATTTGGTAGATATTAGAAAAGAAAATTAGAATTGCTGAGATAGCAGTTGCTTTGGAGTTAGAACCTTCCTGTTGCAGAAACTATTCTGGAAATAACTGATTTAACTCTTCAGTCTTCGGTCTTCTCTAAAATGCTGTTCTTTCTTCTCTCCCTTTTCACCTCCAGTCTGATGGGCAGAATGGGTTGTAAAGTGATGCTGGTGAAGTGACTCTGGTTTGGGGAGAATCTCGTTCTTTCTGAGAACCAGCAGCAGCATTATTATGGAGTCCCAGTTTGAGTTTTGTTGACAGTCTCCAGTTGTAGTACTGATCCAGCCAGATGGCTTAGCCTATGAAGTCTGGTGGGATCACAGACAGAGACAGAGGAACAAGTGGATTGAATATTATGACTTCCACAAAACAAATCTCACAACCACAGATAATTGAATAGATCTTCTCTGTGCTTATTCTAGTTTTGTGAGCTCGAGAGACACACTTTAAAGTGCTTCATTTTACCCCCAATTAACTTTAATTCATCTTGTCTTGAGCTCTTGAGAATGGAAACCCTGCCAGATTGGTTGTCTTAAGTCCTTTTTTTTTTAAAAAAAAGGCAAAAATGTGACGTTCATACAGGTTGCACCAAATTCTTTAAATTAAGAGCATTCGAGTGAACTATTAAATCTTCACCTCTATGGAAATAAGGCTCTATGTGCAAAGTGGAGAGCCTGACAAGTGATTATTACTTTCTGTGCAACGTAATGGCCTTGAAGTACCATAGGAAAAAAAAATCTATCACTTTAGCTCACTTGGTAGAGTCTAACGAGTAATATTAAATACTCCTACCAGAAAAATCAACATTTTGGGTATAAGCAAATGTCATCCCATTTTGCATTAAGACTAGGACGTATTAGCTATAGCTGCAGCTCTGGTTTGCCACAGAGGCATAAAACTTGATTTGGAATGAAAAGAGTAGAATGAAATAGCAATTTCTCTAGGTCTGAACATGGTCTGAGTGATGCCATTTTGCACAGAGACTCCATTTTGTATAAATGAATAGTCTGTATACTTCATTTTCTTTTTCTTGGTCCCCCACATTTCAATACGCAGAGATGCCAGTTTGGTCAGAGCTTTGCTGCAGTGGACTTCTGTAGGTAAGTAAGTGAGAGACATTAAGGGCGGGAATAACGTTGAGGAAAAACAAGAAACAAGGAACTGCAGGTTCAGAGCTTCTCAGAAAAGGAGTTAAAGTAGACAGAAACCTGTTGGACTTCAATTCTTCCAGCACTTGGATATTGAAGTGTGGTTAGCTAAGCAATAGTGCAGTAAAATGAGAGACTGAGCATAAGCAAGGTGGAAACTGGAGAGCCGTTGAGCAAGTTACAGAAGTCTGCTTTGTCTTTGACTGAAATCTTTGCTAGCAAACTTGTGAGAGAAAAGTTGTTCTTACTGCTTTGTTACTCTATTTAATCTGGCAGTAAAGTCTCCTGTATAACAAGAACACTTATTACTAGTGCCTGACCACCTAAAATTGCAGTGCAACAAGAGAACACCTAATAGCCAATGTGTTATCCACATGGAAGGAAATGATCCATTAGCAAAATGCTATAAACTGGCAGGCAGGAGGGCAGCTAAGCATTTTGACCCTATTAGCCTGGAGATAGGAAACCTAGTAATCCTAAATGTGATTGCCTCAGAGATAAATTTAATTACTGAAAATGCTAGAACTGCAGAAAGCCTGCAAAAATCTGTCTTTCTTCAGGAGCAAAAGGAAGCAATGGGGTAGTCTAGTGCAGGTAGAAAAAGGGACAAAGAGCCCCATAATTAATAGATTTCATCTTTATGTGATACTAGCATGTGAAGTACAAGGGCTCTTTCCAAGAGGTTATGCCTTGCCCTCTTGAATAAGTATTTCTGCTGCATCTTTGTTTCCTTTTAGTGCTTTTCTCTAGTATCTGGGTGATGCTCTTGGCTCTGAATCTGTGGGCGCATGGAAGTATGTCATGTCCCATCCTTCCAGTTAGAAGGGTCCAGACAAGGTGTGGTCACAAAGAGCCATGTGTACAGAGAAGTTAATTTCATGAGCATAAGAACTCTGTAGTGCTATTAATTGTGGCTATCGTAGGAAATCGTAGAAGTTAAGTTGTGTGAGGTGGGAAACCTCTTGGAAACCAAAGGATTGGTCTATAGAAAGTTTTAATATCAAACATAGTAACTATGAATTCAATCAAGCATCCAGGCAGGGAAGAGAAATGCTGATTATGTGGGGCTTTTGCACCATGCGTGTTTGAAGGGCTGCTCTGTGCCATTCCTTCAATAGTTAATACTTCTGGGGATGAAAGTCTAAGAAGGCAACTCATGCTGCAGCTGAGATCTGCAGATAATAGTATCAAGTTACAGGCAGTGAAGTCATCCAAGTCCTGTGTCCTCTGATCTATTTCAGTGCTTTAGTGAAGAGTAGTTCAACCATAGGACTATACAAATCATAAATAAGCTGTAGACTTCAGAATATTTTTTCCACAATGCTACCTAACTCTCTTCTGTTTGTCTTCAAAAGCAGAAAAAATTGTATTCCAGGTTATCATTAATTTAGATATTATCAGCACTGTTGGCAAATTTAAATAAAATGTTATTTACATTGCTTGAAGGTGTTATAAGAAATTCCTCCATCAACAGTTAATGGAAATTCCAAAACAGTCAAAAGCTTAGCTAGGTGTAAGTCCAAACAGTGATACATCTTATATACCTTTGCATGACTGCCTGTCTTTAGCATGTGGCTGTTTAAGTGTTTGTATCTATGGAATAGTTGAAGTTATCTCAGTGAAGTCTTAATCTCCATGATGTCTTTGAAGGCAAAAGACTAACCTGAAGGGAAGTCTTGTGCTAGGAGCATGGTCATGGATAGAGGTAGAAAGAAATGGTTGACATGAAGTGGAGCTGCAGGTAAAGCTGATGATTCCTGTCTTTTTTCTAGTCTGTTTCAAGAATAAAATTTAGAACTAAAATTTGGAGGTCAGCTGCATTGAATAACGTCCTGTTCAATGCCAGTTGTACTGCAGTGTACTTTGGGAAATAATAATCTGTTTTCTGGAAGGATTTGGCACATGCAGTATGGGTCCCATGTGTTTAGTTGTTAGTATGAAGAGAGACGGTTATTAGAGTTCTGAAACTACCTGTTGTGGGAAATGGCGAGAGCCCTGAGTGGAGATTTTTGGAGCTATTACGGTATGTCAGAGCATTGACCCAGGGAAGCAGCTCAGCAGAAGTTCCACAGATGTGTCCTTGGAGCCTTGTTGGTTTAATGCTTAAAACCATTCCAGCTAACCCGTGTGAAACAAAGCACTGACTGTATCCACGGGGTTGGGGAGGCTCAGGTGACCCAAGTCGGCTAAGGGCAATCTTCCCTCCCTGGGGGAAGAAGGTGGGGAAGAAAACACTGTGATGCTGGAAGCCTCATCTGCAGTGCCAGGGCTGGAAGTAAAACTGGCTCCTGTTAGCTGAAAGCCAGTGAGGACCTTGAAATTGTTAATTGAAACATGGTCAGTTGGGCAGGAAAAGTTAAACTTGAAGGTATGGTTGTGCATGTTATCTGACAAAAATAGTTTACAAAACAAACTCCATGATTGAGGAGAAATAATTGCGCTCTTTAACATCTCAATAGCAGAGTATATCGATCATGTGGAAAAAACCCTACCCTAACCACTAATTGAAACAGCAGTTGATTAGCAGCGGGTGAAGCACCCGCTGTCATGGCAGAGAAACTAGTTGTTAAGGAATCACTTGGAAAGGACTGGCATCATCAATGAGCTTAAAGAAGAGCCATGCCCTTGTGTCACTGCGGGAGATGGACAGATGAACTGAGACTAAAAGGGGAGGTAGGTGACCACCATCGATGGTGGAAAGGCAGCAGCCTCTACTGGGTGGTTTGCTTTCTCGTTCCCAGGCTTCGGCCTGCCATTGCAAAGCCTCTAGCAAGTCTGAGACTTCAAAAAAACAGATGTGAGAATTTCATTTTAATGCACTGACACTAAGCCCAGGGTCATTGGTAATATCTTTGAGAAGTAACAAGCGTTTGTGTAAATATGTGTCCCCCAGCCGTCTGCTTCTGTTAGACAGCATTGGGTATTTTATCACAAATTAATCATGCATTCTGACAGTAGCTGGAGTGGCATTTTCTGCTAAATTTATCCCTTTAATTAAATGTAGATGCTCCATCTTCAGGCTGACAGTCTCAGGACACCTGTTTAATTTTTTAATTGGGGCCAATGGTTTGCCTGTTCATTGTGCTTTTCCTTTTTGCATCTTTGCATCCCCACACATGTTCGCAAAATATACCAAGCAGAGCTACATATATTGAATAGGACAGGCTGGGTTGACAGCTAAGGTCACTTCAGCGAAGAACTGGAGCGCTTGTGTGCTTGAACTGAGAAGGCTGCTGTGTCTCTTAAATGCAGATTGACAGAAGTGTCCAAGGGACAACCTTTCTTTTCTATAGGAAGCATTTAATTACTGCTTTGCATTCAGTGGAAATGCTCACAAATTTCTGCGCTCGGATCTCCCTGAATCATGATGTGTCTGATTATAATTTTCTTTCTCTTCCATCTAGCGTGCTTGAAATGTGTTTGAGAGAGATTTTTGTGGGGGATTTGGAGCATTTAAAATGGCCCTTTTGATCCTCTGAGAATCCCAAAACAACGAGTGGGTGAGCTGCTCTTTTCTTGTGAGAATCTAGATGTATCTGCCCTTGCTGTGCATAATTTCAAAAGGCTGGTTTGGAAACATTGTCTTGCTTAGTGATTATGCTCTGAATTGAGTGTTTTATGCTCCATTCATTCAAATGGAGGATTTGGCTTTTTCTTTGGATTCACAGTACTTTTCTGAAGCAAAGAAAGATATTTTTATTATTATTTTTAAGTAATACACTGTGCGTTTCCAGTGCCTTTCCAGCTAAGGATCTTTGAAGACCTCACAAATTGTAATGAAGCTATACATCACTCAAGGCCTGTTTTTCTGCAGGGCTGCCTTGCTTGCCACACAAGATGGCTGCTGGTAGCATCCCTCTGTGCAAGAGACTGAAGGGTCTTCATGGCCTTCCAGCTCTCTGAAGACACAGTTCTTAGTAAACATCTTTTCTGGGTGCTTCAGTTCAGTAAGGAAGAAAAACAGAGCTCTTTCTGCTCATTTTGCACCTGTTTCTATAGAGCAATTTGCAAGGTAACAGCTGTCAGATGGCTGCTTCTGGAAATGAGGCCTGGAATAATATCCCACTTATTCAATTGACTTAGGTCAGTGTATACCAGGGCTGTTAGTATGGTTAATTCGCATCGCTGTGCCTTGTACCCTGTTCATGCTGCTGATGTCTTAGGCTGTAGCAGGAAATTCTCCCTGAAACAAAGTAAATTCACGTACCTGGTCTTTTGTATCATGTAAGAGTTGTTCAGCGTCCTTCCTGACTACCTCATCTGTGGCAGCCTGCCAACTGCAGTCTTATACTGTATTGCATCATGTCTGGTTCACCTTCCCTTGTGTAAGGGTGCCCTGGATTGCCCCACAGGCGCCTTAATGGGATGCCGCTTTTCTGTCCTGGTGTGGGCACTAATATTGAGGTGTCTCTCTCCTTTTTGGTTGTGATAAGTAGTCATGAACTGCAGGAGTACCTGTATTGTATAGTCTTTTATGTGGATTTCACTATCCTGTTGAAGCACTTCATGTTTGACTTACCTGGACTGGACTCACAGGTACTGCAGGGTTTCAACAAGGTCAAAAGCCTGGGCCTGAAGTTGTGCACAAAAAGTGCATTTCAGGCACATACAGCCCATATCCTAGGTCAGATTAGAGAGAAGGGAATTTTTTTCAGTGACTGTCAGAGGACAGGACTGGGGAGGGCTGTTGAAGACGAGTTGGATTGGGCTTCAGTGAGGGAGGGACTTTCAGGCACGTTGTCGTTAAATGGAAGTTGGAGAGTGGGTGGTAAGGACCTCTCTGGGAGTTATTCTCAACTTCAGAGAAGATTCTGCTGCTTAAATACAGCAAGTCTAACAGTGGGCAAAGGGTTTCTCCCTTGTTGCTGCTCTGTCCTCCCCATGGTCTCCTAAGTGGCACCCTCAGGAGGAAAGGGTTGCTATCGGCACAGCGGTGTGATGCCTGGAGACATGGCTTTCCCAGCTGTGCTTCAGCTCTGCATGCTTCCCGGGGGAGCAGACTCTGTGCTGAATGTCCTATCATGCTCAGAAACTCATTGATTTACAGCTAGCTTTTTTGGTTTTTATTTTTACATCTAAGATTGTTTTAAAACAGTCATGTACCTGAGGATGTCTGGGCTCTTTATTTTTGTTTTAATGTCCTCCCTTCCAGAAAAAGGCTCGACAAAAAAAAAAAGAAACTCTGCTTCTTTCATAAACATGTATTAACAAATATCAGAGCGGGATGCTAATCCTTGCTTTGGTTCCTTTCTGTATTGTTTTTGTTTCCCCCCCCCCCCAACATGCAGCACAGAGTGAACTTAGGGGCTAGATAGGAGACAGAGGCAATCAGTGCTCCTTACTTGACTGAGCTGCACTGAGTAAGAGTATCTGAATGTGAAGAGTTGGGAACAGGAATGAAGTGCCAAAGTTGAAATATCACTCACACTAGACAAGTTTTGGTGAAACACAAAACCTGACAAATGGTGATACTTGCTTAAAGCACTGTGACCACATCCAGATGCGGTGCTGACTGTCAGGTCTCCTACAGGTCTCCAAAGCGGAGAAAACTCAAATAGTTCTGACTGGCATGCTCCTGAGGTATGGTTGTCTAGGTATTGGTCGCGCACCTTTATCTCCAGGGCTGGACTTTGCTGGTGTAGACACAACACAGCAATCAAAGGGATTCTTGCCTGGGCTCTGATCTGTCTAACCTGATTCAGACTGCTGAACCAGTGCAGAGCACCATATGAGTGATGTACAAAGCCACTTTCAAGTCTGGAGCTTGTGGCAGGCTTTGATGCGGACATTCATGCTAAAATGTAACTAGAAAACTAAAATTTAAGAAATATTTCCACTTTTACCTGTCTCTTCTTGGATTTGCCCAGAAATGGCTGGTGTCTGATAGCCTAATAACATTTGTGAATGAGTTGGTCACAGTCCAATCCTTAATAGCCATCTGTATTTCCCTGTGTCAGATTGCAATCCAGCTCAGTTGGTCTGATTAGCACAGCCCTAGAGAGGCCACTTGCTAAGTATCACAGTGAGTAAACCTTAGCCCGCAGCTCTGGGCTGGGTCCATCACGCCAAGAGGTAAAGGGATGCTTTTTTTAGCCACTGATGATGCTGTGTTTGGTCAAAGTCTCTGTTTCTGATCCAAATGTTCAGGGTGGGCCAGGTTCCATCTCCCTTAACTCTGGCTTCATAGTAACTTAATTTGCCCATAGCCATACTAGTGAAAATAATTAGAGTGTAAAGGGTTACTTGGTGTGAAGAAAGGTGGAAGAATTGGGCCCTTGATTAAAGCACTAAAAATAGCTAAATAGAGTTTCAAAGAAGATGTAATTACTTCTTTTATCTGCCCAGCTCTTATCATTTGTGAAAGTTACTGGATGTTTCTTGGTGTGTTTTCAGACCTATGACTTGATTGCATATTGCAGAGTCTTTTATGCAGCTCCTGAACATTGCAGCAATCTCTGCTTAAACAAATGTAACAATGGTAGTCAGGTACCTATTGCATTTGCTATTTTTTTCCTGTCAACTCATCCTTTCAAAAGACACAATTTGAAATCAGTTTCTTCCATATTTATTCTCCATCAGTGAACTCCCAGATCAGATTTGCTCAGGTTTCAAGTCAAAACAAGGTTTCTGTACCTGCCAGTGCTGAATGCTCAGCCTGGCATCTAAAACTCACGCTGTGTTCTTCCTGCCGTGCGCATCACTGTGTCAGCAGTCATGGCTCTCGAACCAGCCCTTTGCTGGCAACTTTGCTGGAGATGCAGGAGGTGGAAAAAAAATCTGCTTGCTGGCCTGCTCAAATTTTGTTTATATCAGAAAACTAAACATGCATTAAGCCAAACTTCTTTCCCTTTTGCAGTGGGCTAATTCTGATGTTTTCAGAGCTGCTCCAAGATCATGCAGGTGCTGTAGAGGCAAGAGCAGGACCATAAACTTGGAGCAGGCTTTGATGGCAGCAAAGGGTGGTACCACAGTGTCTTCTAACTGATGTTACCCTTCTGCTTAAAAGCAAACAAAGAAATACCTCCTTCAGTTTATAGTCTTTATTGTTTCCTGATGCAGCCCATTAAAGAGACAAATCGGTTTACAGTAGCCTGCAGTACTGTCCAGTGTGCTGTGGTTGATACATAAATGATGGCTTGACAATTTCCTGTGTGTTTTCTCAGCAAGGCTCTTTTTAATTGTTAGAAGGTTTTCTGTTCTTCTTCCATTAGTGTGATGTCATTATCCTGCAACTCGTGGGATTTACACTAAATATTTCATGTTGGGAAGCAGAAATCGTACTTTTTTTTTTTTGCTTGTCATGGTTTTGATTAGGAATTCCACTGATCCCTGTCCAGAAAAGCCCTTGCTAAAATGCAGTTAGGGAATTAATAAGTAAAAAGTGCACAAAAACTTTTTGTCAATGTTAGGATGACAAGCATTCCTACAGCTTCTTAGTCTTCTCTGTCTCTCAGCCCTCTTAGCCTGAACAGAGTGACAAATTAATATTCTACAAAGAAAGAAAACTTTGCTTTCTTCTTGCCTAGTCAGTTTTGGCTTGACTACCCTGCTGTGTGCACAGCAAGTTGCTAGGGATGTTAGGAGGCATAAACTGTGCTTTGGATATTTAGGAATGTTCTGGCATCTATGTTACAGTATCTTTTTTCTTCTCTCTAGGCTTCAGTATTTTGGATCTAGTTGGAAAACCTTTGGCAGAGATAGAAAGACAGTTAGAAAGTCAATTTGTTTTTTGAAAATTTAAAAAAGTTAAGTCCAAGTGTTAGTGTAGTTTCTGTGTTCTTACAATTGGGCTAGTTGGGTAATCTACTTTATTTTCCCGAAGCTTAAATCAAACTATGCCTTTTTATTTCAAAGGAAAAATGTTCCCCATAATTCTGTCCTCTGGGGCTACACTTGAAGTGTGCAATCTATGGGAAACCAGCTGCCAGTGTAAAGAACGTGAGCAAAAATGTCTTTCCCTTAATGAATGAGTTTACTTGCCATTAATGTTGTTGATTGGTTTCGTGACAAAATATTGCAGTGCAAAACAGGGAGCTGCCTTGTCTTCCATCCAGGAACTGCTTATCAGCTTTGACATTACAAGCTACTTCAATGTGCCTTTTCAAAGGATTGTGAAATTTCTTAGAGCAAGTGGCAAAAGGTGATTTTTTTTTGTTTCAAGTCTGTGCGTGCCAAAATCTTGACAAGGTGAAGCCCTGCGTAGTGTGTTTGTTGGCATATTTCCTTGCCCTTCTGAAAGTCTGTTTTGATTTTGTTGGTTTTCGGCTTCGCACCTTCAAGCAACAATTCAACTTTAACGATGCATGTGAAAAACTCTACAAAGAGTTACTTTTATGTGATGGCTGGCTCAGAAACAACTCTTTTCTGTGACTTACATCCCTACTTTCACCTGCCAGCTGAGACATATAGTGCTTGCTCCACTGGATAGTGGTTATACAAATTGTACTTGTGTGGGCAGCACCTGTCAAGTCCTCAGCCTAAGTATTCAACTCAGTCCTTAAGACTTTGTTCCCATGATTTGTTTTTATTCCTTCCCTCTGTATCATGTCATCATAACTTCTGGAGCCACTGATTTCTACCAGCTAACCAAATCTGACAGAAAAATGGTAGTCTCAAAGACTAGTTTCTAAAAATCTTTGTGGATGATAGTTGATGAGGCATGTCTATGACAGTCTTCTCTGTCTATATTGAAAATGGCAAGATAGGCTTAGCTGTTCTTAAATGAGAGAAAACTCACATGGGAGAGCTCTCGGGGAAGGCCTGGCTGCAGGAGGGGTATCAAATGAAGGTTATACCATCTTGGTTACCCACTTTGGTCAGTGATGAGATATGAGTCTGCTGGGAAGGATCTTTCATCCTATGCTTGTAGAGGTCCCTGTGTGACCTGTAGGGTGCTGGGTTGAGCAGGGTGCATAGTAACCTCTGAGAAGTTTTAAGTTCAGCTGCTGAGGTCTTACTAGTTGGTGAGCTTGATCAGACCTGTCATGGGGCTTTACCTTCTCTCTTCAAGTACCCCAGTCAGTTTCCCATACATCTCTTGTTAGGAGCAGCAGATAAAGGCTGACAGACTTGTCAGCTGCCACTCAGAAGCGTAAGTCCTAACTCAAGCCATAGTAAGCACTTGCACCTGCAGGACTGGGCTGGGAGATAAGCTGTTGACTGTACCCTAAAGGCATGCAGCTTGGAGTAAGGACTAATGAGCCAAAGGAGTTGTGCAGTGCAGAGGGAAGGGCAAGGGGAGAGCAGGAGGCTTTCCTAAACTCCTAAAGCTTCCATTCAGGCTTGGTTCTCAACAGTTTGCCTGCCTTTATATTTTTTAGTCTTGGGAAACATTGGTTAGGGTGCTGTTATGGTGCTGTTTTGCCTTTGGAAATGTAATTGAACTCTTCTGTAATCCTCAGCTATTATGTCTTGGTGATGACAATGGGAAATCTGGATGAAGCTGTGGTTTGATGCCAGGATGAGAGGTGTTTGTCATGTCTTCTTAAGGAGTTTGGGAACCACTGTCCTATATCATCCCTTCTGATTACGAAAGCTATTACTGTCTTCCTCTCAAAATAAGCCTTGTTCCCTTCTCCCTAACAGCCCAATATCCATTTTCTCAGTGCAGAACTGTACCCAGATCAGTATCCTCAAAAATCTTTGATTTTACAGGTGCTGCAAAATCTGTAGCCCCTGCACTGTTTGGATATAATAAGACCTCATGTGATGGCTCACCTGCCTGTAGCTGATATCATAGTGCAGATTTCCTTGCTATCTATCTTGGCATACCCGCATACTTTATTGGATGTTCTGAGATGAAATCTGGTTTCACTTCATAAAGTGACTCTGAAACATGGACAGAAACCAAAGCCCAAACAGGTGCAGAGAGTTGATTGCGCTATGTATATTTTTCACTTCTTTGAGTGAATGAATTTGTAGCTTTCCTAATGATGTTTGACTGCTTTCTGAGTGGGGCCGAGGTGGCAGATTGCCCAAAGCATTGTGACTAATCTAGGATGAGCTGGGAGCCTCCACATCCTGGGGCAGAAGAGGGACTTGGCAGACACAGTGTCCCACCTTCTAATGTCCTTGGCTTCAGGAATTCTTCAGTTTTTTTAGCAAAGAAGCTTGGTCAGGCCCAGCATGTTGTAAAACAAATCTGCTGCAGATGGAAATGGCATACTTGTTTCTTAGCAGATCACATTTAAATGGCAACGTGAGCCTGGATATAGTCTGTTGTGTGCACTCTTTGTTCCGAGCTTGTACAGACGGGTGATTTGCATGGCCGTCATTTCCAGAAATGTAGTCTGCTTCAGACCAGATGTTCATCCTTCCTCCACTGAGACTCTGTTCTTCTCTTGTTCCTTATTCTTGAAAAAAATCTCCTGTAGACATCATCATCAAGACTGAAACTATGCAGCCTCCCTTTGACTGACAGGCATCCAGCTAATACCAGTGCAGTTAATTGTGCTGAACCCTCCCCTTGGCAACTGCTGCAGTTCTTGCTGCCAGTCCCTCCCAACATCCTCTTTCCAGGCCTTTGCATGCCTAGGCATAAGATGGAGGTAAGATCCACACTACCATAACCCCCTGCCCAGCAACTAGAGGAGCATTTAATGAAGGCTCAGTGTGAAGTTTTCCTGCAGGAAATATCCTCTGCGCTGATTTGCCAGTGGGAAAGGTTTGCAACTATCGGTTGCCGATTGACCACAGGGGCTGAGGATTGCAGCAGCCCTGACAAAGCTGATAGGTACGGTGTTATACGATCAAAGTGGGACACTGGTATGACCACGTGGTTGTAGGTTTTGAGGATGAGATTAGGATAAGGTCTAATTTATATCATAACATACAAAAAGAAGTTCCTGGCTATATAATATCTTGTGTCTTTTTTTGACTATCCTGGTACCATGAAACCATCACCAGTTTATGTTTTGTTACTTGAGTTACTTTTCCTGCATTTAGTTCTACCTCTGAAGTTCCTAACTCTTCTTGCACTAAGTGAAATCAACAATCATCCACTGGCAAAAGACTCTGAGATTTTGAATTGCAAAAACAAGTACAATGCACAGTAAAAAACTTTATTTTGTCCTTTCTGTTCCACTCTCCTACCTCCCCACTATGCCCACCAAGCATTTCTATAATGTAAAGATACTTTTGGACAGAAATATATTTTCTAAATTTTCTTTCTCTGACTGAATAGGGCACATAATCCCTACAGTAGAATTACTTTAGTTTATGATGAAGTCTTTAAAGATTCAATGTTCTCTAAACATTCCTTCAATGCTGCTTTTGAATTTGATCCATTTTTACAGATAGCAAGAATCCTGTCCATTGCTTTTGTCCCTGCCTTTCTGTAATAAGAGTCAAATGATGCAACTAATTATGGGAAATGAAACATTGCCCAGTGTTTATTAAGCCCTGACAGCGTGGTCTGTGCCTCATGAAACAGGAAATCACAGTCCCTGCTTCAGTGCTCTCGTGAGCTTAGCAGGGCAGTGAATATTATATCCAAGCAAGCAGTGTCTGGGGTGAATCAGATCACCAAACCTTCATCTTAGTGGTACACAGCTTTTTGTTAAAATTTGTTTGTGAATTTGCTTGAAAGGTCTCACTGAAGTGATGTCTCTGCAAAGATTTGAATGGAAGAAGCATGGTCAGATACACAAGAAATAGAACACCTTTATGCATGCTTGGAAGGTGGGACTCTCACAAGAGTGAGTGAAAGATAGAAGCTGAATGGAAGTCTTAAAGGGAGCACAAGGAGTAAATGGGAAGGAGAAGATTTTGAGACGTGAGTGGGGAGCAAGAGGCTTGGATTTAAAGCAGACAGTGAATATGAATTAGATAAGACTTAGATCTCTGAAAACAAAACTCAGGGTTAGACAGAGCAAAGAAGTGAGCAAAAGCAGATGGCAGGATGATTTTTGTCTCTGAAGCTAAACAGGAGAGTTCAGTGCTTAGCAGTTTCAGTATTCCCAAGAAAGCATTAAATAAGTATCTTTTAAACTGTTTTTTTTCTCTTTATTTTTAGAGTATAAAGCATTCCTGGGTTTACAGAGATGGACTTGGACCTGACATGGGAGGGTGGAGCTGCAACAGTGTGTTCAGCACAGTTGCATGTGCTGGGCAGTTTGCTGTTCCAGTGGTGTTAATAGCATGTGTTGGGTGTTGGTGTCTCCCTTAGCTCCTTTTTCCTCAGTATCCAGGTATCTGTCCTTAATACTGAGTAAATAAAACAGAAGTAGAGGTAAATGGAGTCAGTGCAAAGACTGCTCCTCTATGGGGGTGGCAGCTGGGGCTGCACTCAGCAGAGTGATGCCTGCTGAGATTATAGTTTCTTCTTTTCTATTTGCATTTTCTTGGAGGTTAATTTACATAATGTAATGTGGTAATAGGATGCTGACACGTGGCATGGTTGAGTTAAACTCTGGAATGGCTTATTTGCATTAATGCCAATCAATTGGTGCTGGCAACTGGATTTTTGTTTAAAAGGGTATCTCCCAGGTCTCCTTGCTACACCTGCCAGCTAATCAGCAGGAGATAGGATGTCAAATTCCCCGACTTGTCTTGCAGTGTCTCTGGATTAAGACTTAGAGACCATAATACTCAGGAGAGGCAGACGAAGCAACTCAGCTGGAATGTTTCCATGATCATCTTGTTGATGTTTTTTTCAAATAGCTTCAGTGTCAATGAAGTGAGCTGATGCACACGCCAAATTCATATTGAACTCACCCTGCTCCTTGCTTCCTAGCACAAATTTCCACCCACCATCCAGTGCTTTGTGCCAGATCTAATGATGCCCTCTCCTAACACACAGTTCCCCATAGTGCTCACAATTCCTCTTACTGAGATGGTTTCAAGGTTTTTCTGTATCTGTTGTGGCTGATGAAGATGGCACTGAAGTTCCCTTTTCTTTTTGTCCAGCTGATGGCCCAGTCCTGCTAACCCCTCAAGGGAGAGTCTTTAGGGATGCACTGGGCCAATGATGGTGAGCAGCATTTTCAACTGTAGCTATGAAACCTGAAAGCAGGGCTGCCTACCAAGACTAGAGAGAGTTTTTTCAGACAACTCAAGTGTAGAGCTTTGGTTTGCACAGTAAATAGTGCCAGGTGAACTATGAATTACTGTGTAAAAGGCCTTGGGAAAGTTTACAATTGTGTGCATTGTTATGAAGACAATAACTAAGTGATGTCGGATCTATCTAGCTGAATATGTTCTGTGTTCCTTTAATTCTCCTTTAAGCTTTACCTCTCCCCCTCTACCATGATTTTTTTGTTTTTCTCTGTTCCCTCATTCCCCAGCACTGTAACCACACCTCTGCGTATGTTTTTGCACACTACGAGCTAAATAATTGGGACAAGTTTTATAGCTGCTGAGATTAAATGAGGCCTTCTGGAGCATTTCAAGAGGGACCAGGCCCCTTAAGCAGACTGGAAAGGGCCCAGGTTTGCATATGGGCAGCAGGCTCTGCGAGTTGATGAGACCGCTCCTGCTGCAAGGGGTGAGCGATCCCTCAACGTATCAGCTGCCTGCAAATGGTTATAAAACAATCCACCACAGATTGGGGAAAGGTTATGAACATATGGATTTATTCATTTGGCTATCTTAGAGCTAGAAAAGAAAATAAAGCTGTGCAATTTACCCAAAATATGTGTAGGATACAGTGTCATTTTTTGGAGGCCTGTTTCAGTCTGGTGCTAAGGAAGGATGTGTGTGCCTGGGGCCTTCTTGGTACAGGCAGGAGGCACTTTCAGATGAAGCTCCAGACAGTGTCTGCACCGCCAAAGCGACTGTGATGTGGTAAATAATCTGCTGACTGGAAATAATATTAGAGGGGTATTTTTTCCTCTGCACAGGAAGGACAGCAAAAGAAGAGAGAATGCAGTAGGTGATTATGGGAGAACAGTCACACTTTGAAATCATTTGCTAGCCAAGTACTGTCTTGAGTCCTGGCTGCTTCAGATTGGGATTTCTCCATGGTAAATCTGCTGGGCTTTCTTCCCTAAAAAGTGTGACTGTAGCAGTCTGTGCATCTCTGAAGATGGCACTCCTTCCTCTTGGGCTGAATTGCCAAGCTTCAAGATCATGGGTGAGGGCTTTGCTCTTTCTCATGAGCAGAACCATGAGTTCCTGGTGCAGTTCTGCTGAATTGCAAATAACACGTTACCCTGGTCTACAGAACAGAGCAAAACCAAGTGTTGCTCACTTCCAGTTTTTGAGCTGCCTTGCCAGACAGTCTGACCCAAGGAGCTGTTTCTCAACTCCCTGCCTGTTCGATTCCTGCACAGCCTGCAATTGTTTGCAGGTCTGGGCACTACCTCAGCTCACTGGACATGCTGTTTTGATCAGAAAATTAGCATGTTGCCTTCATGGGTTTTTATCTATTGTTATATGAAGGGAAGATACTTGAGTGTTTAGGCAACCTGTCTTACAGTGGTGACCATTATCCTAATGATCTCTGTCTTAGCTACACCTGTATGGTACTCTAGGGTTGCAGAACATATAGAATTGCTGTTAGAGGGGATGTGCATCCACTGAGATGTAAAAATGAGACTAGATTTTAAACCTGTGCTTTTGTTTTGCAGTAGGTGTATCAGCCTTGATGGTCTCTCTTCCATGAGGCTCTGCCTGACGTGGGTTGCATTGCTCTTTATACATGGTCTTTGGTACTTATTTGGTGATGGGTGATGATTGAGACCTACCAGTTTGACATCAGATCTGGCAGATGAAACATGCTTTGAGAAGCTCCTGTGAAGACGCAGAGCAGAAAGAGGGGAAAGAAGACATCATTAAGGCCCTGTCTTATCCTGACTTTTCCTACATGGCTGTCTAGGGTAGAGGAGGGAACTAATCCAAGCAGTCCCTTCCACTCCTTAGACAGTCCTTGCTAATTTGCAATTGCTTTTTATAACTGCTACTCTAAAATAGATCTTTATATAAACAGCCATGAGCTAGACCAAAACAATCATGAAAGAAGCCGGACTGTATTGGAAGCTGTTTCTAGTAGCACTGTCTGCAAACAAAACAAGATGTACAGTACAAAACCTACTAACTCGATTTGCTATATTTACGCTTTGTGTATTCAAGAACAGCATGTTGCTATGGGCCATCGTGTAATCCAAATTGCCTTGTAGGGACTCAGAGCTTTAAACCATTCCAGAAGTTTCACAGCACTTTCTTCCCTCCAGAGGCCACCTGGCAGCACTGCAGATTTCCACATGTGATTTTCATCTAAGGTCTTCCCTGGCTATATATAAATTGTGGTAGCAAAACTATCTGAGGATGCTAGGAACTTAGGAAAAAGCCCTTCGGGGCTGGGATGTAATCAGGCCTTTCGTTATGGGATTCAATTTGTTTCATTGGGGCTAAATTTTTCCTTTGGATTCACTATGCAGTTTTTAAACAGTTTAAAACAGCTTTTGGGATGCTGTAGAAATGGTCTTCTATGTCTGAGTTGCACTAGGTCAGTTCTGCCTGAAAGGCTGATGCTGTATTTCAGGTATTGCGTGGAAATTATGTATTGGTGTTTCGTCTGTGACAGTGGCACATGAGTGCTGACAAGTCTTCACGTGGTTACTCTGAGGAGGGGGAAATGGTGACTTGTCTGGCTGAAGACACAAAACGGGGAACTTCCTTCATAACAGGACTTAGGGGCCACCCACCACAATTTGTATATATCTGACATTAACAGGCACTAATATTTTAGCTAAGAATTAGGAAATTACAAAGGTGCTATTTGTCTAGCACTTCCTCATTCCTGCCAGAACTTCTCTATTTATTAACAACAAAAAAAGTCAATGTTCACTGTTGAAAGAGGCTGAGCATGGCTCTTTCTCCTTGTGAGAAGAAGACCCAGCTTGAAGAAAGGTGATCTTTGTTCCTCTTGCTGCCCTTGCACAGGAGAAGCGTGTAAAGTGACTATAAGCTCTCTGCTGGTAGAGAATCCACCCTAGGCAGAGCAGGCAATGTGTGGGACCTGCTGCTCTCTGCAGGGTTTCCTGAGGTGCTGCTGTCTGCTCCTTGCACGCTACCCAATTCACCTCCTCAGGTGTCACATGGGGAGCCTCAATGGCCAACCTGGAGCTGGGATTTCCCTCTGGAGGGGTTAAGGGATAGCAGTCATCAGTCTATCGGCATTGGGGATCCCTTTGTACAGATCAGAGGGCTCTGAAGTTATTTAGGTACTTGCAGATTAAAAATGAAGTCTGTGAGGAATGTGGGGGTAGAAGCTGTATCCTCTAAAGGGATGCAAATGCCATCATAAAATGCAATATTAGATAGCAATTTATATCTATTGAAGTCCATAAGAGACTGTTCCCTTTGGGAAGCTTTAGATTTCTTTTCCTTTTTGCTCCCTGACACCTGGAAAGTCAGGTGTAGTAAAATGGCTTCTACTTGGTGCAGGGAGACATGGGGGGTATGTTACCTTGAGGGGAAAGCAGAAGAGGAGGAATCCAGGTGCTAAGACTGCCAGTGTAAAGACCCAGCCACCAATGCAGGCATTAAGGAGCTCAAGAACAGAGTTCCTCAGCGGTTGTTACTTCCGCAGTCATCCTCTGGATATCCAGGCAAGACACCCCTGGTTTCCCTACTGTCCACCGCCTGCCCCATGGGGAGGCAGGCAGGAATTCAACAGTTGTGTGGAAGCAGGTTTATGTTATATCTGGGCAAAATATGCCACAGGAGAAACTTTTTCAGTACTGGGAGAAAGGTGATGAAAGAAGTGTCTGGCAGTGGGCAGGGTGCAGCTGCTTTTCCAGTACATTTGGACTAGCAGGAAAAATAATGGAAACATGTTTTTCTCTTTTTTTGGCTGGAAGGTGGAATCAGTAACTTCTGCTCTGAGCTGCCTTGGCTAACTGTGCTGTTACTACCCCAGCTAACAGAGTAGGTGGATGTACAATGAGTCATGAGATAAAACATGAAAGCATTGTTATCTTGTTAGCATTGGCTCAGATGTTGTGGACCTGGGACTAATGGACATTCAGTGGAATTTGGCATAACTGCAGAGTTTTTGGCCCAAACCTTGTAGTTCATTACCATACTGCTCTGGAGAAGTCTTTCAGTAAGCAGCTATTCCTAATACCCAGTACCTAAGACTGGTTGCTGATCAAAGGTTTCATATCTATTTTTTATTTTTTTAAGTACTAAAACTGGTTTTATTTGTGTTGCCTGACATCAGTGGTGGGTAGCAGTGATTAATTTATTCTGATCTAAGTGGGTTTAAAATATGTACAAAAATGCAGCAGGTGGATGATGTAGCGCTGTTACATCGTTCCTTTAATGTAGGAAAGTGGAGCATAATTGTATCAAGTAGTGGCTTTGAAATATCAGATGTCCATTAGTGGGTATTAGCAAGTTAATGATGTGTTGCCAAACATGTGATGACCTCTTTTTCTCCGCCAAACTTCTAGACACTGTTACTTATTACATTAACTTCTTAGAAAAATGTGTGCTGGTGGCAGTACGCTCAGCTGTGTGTTCTCGTAAGGCTCGTCTGGCTTAGACCAATTGACATGAAATACTGGAAGTCCTGGAAGTGGACTGAAGGTCCTTGTAATCCTGAACGTCCATGAAAATTTTATCTTTGATTTTTGCGGTTGACCTGAGTACATCTGGGCCCAGTAAGTCTGGCCTACCGTAAAACACAAAATGTGTAACAAAACCAAAAGGTCATCAATAAAAAAATAAATTCTGAGTGGTCCGTAGGCAAAAGAGTCAAATTCTCATGAAGTTTCTTCCAATGGGATGTAAGGACCTGAAAGCAGTATCTAACACCCTGTCCTTTTTACATGCTTTTCTGTGATACGTACATGATATGTGATTGTCTGAAAGAATAATTAATTACAGATTTACCTTGGTCTTTTATTCACAGAAGACTGACTAGCTTAGGAGAGCCAGATTATTCACCAAAGTAAATCTCCTGAAATAAGTCTGAATCTAAATCTGGACACTTTAATTGAAAATGGTTGCTGATTAGAAAGGAGTGCTCTTTTGTTTGTTTCTGACATAGTATATTATGTTAGGTCAGGTTCCTTTTGGCTCATTAATGAGATGACTGCACTGATGATTAAAAAATAATAATTAAAAAATAGCTCTCTAGCTACAAAATCTCTATCTGTTTGGACAGCGAGTGTTGT
Source organism: Opisthocomus hoazin (assembly GCF_030867145.1). NCBI lineage: Eukaryota > Metazoa > Chordata > Aves > Opisthocomiformes > Opisthocomidae > Opisthocomus > Opisthocomus hoazin. The sequence goes on from NC_134419.1 coordinate 9,175,752, forward strand.
CTAGGGCAAGAGATTGCACATTCCATCAGAACCAATCTTTGGCATTTGATTATGGCCTGACAAATAGCTTTGTGCACACTGTAATATTATTCCAAGAATGATACTGGTTTTTGAAGTGCAGCATGCTAAATGGAAGATTCAGTGCACGTTTCCTTGTAATTTGGCAGCTACAATTTAGAGACAATTATTAGGATAGTCGGGTGGACTTCTGAATGCAAGAATTTTTTTATTGTCCCAAATCAAGCTCGGATTACCTTTACCTGTAAGTGTCTGGCATATTTTTTTACTCCTGAGTTCCTTTTCTTTCCCATGTTCAAATGTTTTGCTTACAATGTCTCCCTTTGTTTTGATCAACAACTCTCATAGTCATGTCTTCTATGCTAGATTTCGTATAGATCTGCCTCTCTCTTGAAAGATTAAGTGATCTGTCTCTCTTTTCCTGTGCTTTTTGGATATAGTTAGTTTCCCCTATGAGAAATGATGCTTGTCTCCTAATAAAGATGAGTTGTCTTATGTACTGCTCTGGACGGTCTTGTGGTGTTATCTTCACCAAGTTGCATTCACTAGTGCTGTTTTAAGGATTAAGGCTAGACAAGATATGCTCTTTCTTTGTTTGTCTCAATCTGAAAGGTCCTGTTTTTTTGAGTTCTACACAGGCTACTGTTTGTGTTAAGAAAGAAATATATATTGGGCCAAATTCTTGGTTTGCATAACTCTGCATATTCTGTACTGGGTTGGACCGTGTTTATGTATTTTATCATATTACTTCCAACAACAAACGTACATAAGTCAAGTTGTACAGTGATTCAGAATTCTTCAAAATTTGCTGAGGGAGGCAGGATTGTAGCCAGTTTCACCACCTCTGAAACTCTCTTTGTGCTCAGCACAATTTAATCATAGATAAATTGAATAAAAAACTTTGCCAGCTGTTCTCCTCCACTTGAGATGGGGGGGGGGGGAAGGGGGGGTGAGGGCATGGAAAGATTCTTAAAGTTAAAAGATGGTGCACCACTTCCTCCAGAAGAACAGAGGTACTTAAAAATGTAAAAAGGAATTAGTGATTTCAAATGATTTTCTTTGCAATGACAAAAATAAGTTTGATAAACATAGAGTGGAAGAGAAGGACCTTCTTGTCCCCTGTTTAAGAAAAACTTTCAATCCAATGGAGAAATTATTCAAGAAATTTATGGTTTGTTTGTGTGGAAAAAATGGCTGCTGTGAAGTTGTCAAGGTTGTAACGACCTGTTGAGACTTGCATATGGAAGTGCAAGTTGTGCAGCTTAGCTCTGCCTGGGGAACAGCTGTAGCATGCACAATTGCCCTGAGATTCCAGACAAGAGAATGTGTGTTTTGTACCGTTCACCTGGTTTTCTACCTGCCACATGTACTATTGAGGCAGCTCACAATCAAGACAGGACTCCTTGACTGTACTGTCTTCACAAAGCATAGCCTTTTATACGGGCTAGTAGTTGCTGCTCTGATCTGGAAAATGGGTGTGTTGATATCCAGCTCACCAGGTACAGCTGTTAAACGAGGTCCTATCAAACAGGATCACTGAATCCTTCGTACTCAGCTGTGTAAATGATGGTGGCCTCCAAATGACAGGCTGGTGTGTTCATTGAAAATGAGGGAGGAAGACTGCAAAAACAGCTTTTTGCAGTGTGAAATGTTTCTTTCTGAGCTTAATTGCTTGATTTGAGACCTAGAATTTTATGGCAATGTGACTTAACTAAATCCAACTTTGAAGTTAGCCCTTCTGGAGTACCGGATATGACCAGAGACAGCCAGAGGTCTTTTCCTATGTGAATTCTTCTATGGTTCCTCTACTAGTTCCAGAAGATGTAGGATTTCCTCCAACATTGTTAGCCTTGAGTGATTTCTATTCTGTTATGAAGAAATATCTTTCCTGTGAGAGTGGATTTCCATACATTCTCCTTTTGGTATTTGAGGTGGTGGAGGGGGCAGACAGAATGTCATGGACTGATGAATTTAAAGAAAGCCAAAAGAATAATCATTAAACTAGGCAGAATGTGGTGTCACCATTTGACAGTTTAAGAGCTTAGAAATCCAATTTTGAGCTGGATGAAGCTGTAAAATGACAACTGATCAGGGTTTTTCTGGGTTGAGCTAGGAGAGGGAAGATTTGTCATATCGTTGTTTGAGTCAATTTAAACATGCCTTTTTTTGTTTTTAACCCCATGCCCCCATTCCCCACTTTAACTGTAAACCACTCAAAAATGTGATGTCATCCTGAAAATGCAGATGATAGGTATGAATGATAACCTAACTTGGGAAGAATACCTTAACTTTGAAATTCAAACTGTATTAAAATTAATCCTTTCTAGGAAAACACTCATTTGAATTAATTGGTGTGTTATTTGATTTTATTTTCCCAGATAATAACATTTATTTTAAGCTTCCTCTTTGTTTAAAGGTATTATCTTTTGATCAATGGCTGGGATATTCTATAAGTAAGCAGGTTTTTTCTGAGGTGAAATATATGTCTAGAAAGTGTAGTAAAGCAAATCAAGGAATCGTACCTTTACCTGCTCTTTAAAAGACTATTTTTAATCTTGACATCCTAAATAACTGCTTAAATCATCTACAAGAAGAAATATATCAATAACATGATCTTATATTAAAAAAAAAAACCACCAGATGTGACTGGCAGAGTATGTGTATTTATAGCTTCTCTATTGCTGCTGTAATCTACATTCATTTCTCTGAGACTCCGGAGTTGTATAAGCAAGACTGCATCTCTTGAAAGCATGTGAATGATTACTTGTTCATGTCTGTGTGCATAGCGAAGCAAAGGGAAATTATTTTCTTTTCCTCCACTAATACACCATGTAAACAAATACTGTTAAAAATTATCACCTACTTATTTGATCTACATCATGCATATTAACTCTGTAGAAAATCTGTGATCTTTTATGGCCTTGGATGAACTGTCTCTTTTTTAACTATTTTTCCTAGCTGCCTTTTTGGAAATGTAAAATGCACATTAAGTTTTCTGTAGAAAAAGGGGTTGTCAAGTATTGTAAGTAGTTCAAATAGAATATGTTTATTTTAGAAGGTTGTTTAAAAGTAGGAAAAATTGGTGCTAACTCTGGGTTTTGGAAGTGGTGCACCTGGGTTCTGATACATTATGCTCATGTGAAGAGGACAGGACTGGGTCTTTTTGGAGCACTCATTTAGCTGTCAGCAAATGATTAAGTGGTACTTGAATGGGTTTGCAATATGTGGAGAAGTCTGATCTCTGGCTTCTTAAACTAGAAACTGTGAAGTAATAATGAAGGGAAGAAATATGTGAGATGTAGTTGATAATATTTTGATTTTGTACTTTTCCTACTCTTTTTATTTTAGACTGAAAACAAACTGCGTCTTTAGTGAACTGGAATGATCAGCTACCTAGAGATATTCCCATTAAAGCTTTCTACTGCAGTATCTTTTTAGAAACTCTTTTTTAGTTTTCCTTAGAATGAAAATGTGCTGACAGTCACAGAGGAAAAAAAACCAACAATCCCCACTATATTTTTCCCAGAGGATTATTTTTATTACCAATGTACATGAATTACAGTAGGATGCAGTAGCTAGATCAGGCATTAATACAACTCTTCAGTGTAACATTTCAGCCCTGAGATTAATCTAAATCTATCCAGGCATCTAAAAGGAAATGAGAGGAAGCAGGAAATGAAGGCAGAAGAAAGGAGGAAGAGGAGGTCTATCTTGGGACCACGATTTATATAGCTTTCCAGGATTATACGGTGATCTGTGAGCACTGAAATACAGACTCTGGACGCTGCAGAAATAAAAACTAAACCATCAAGTTCCAAAAAGCCTCTTCTGCCAGCAGACTGGGGTCCATGTTCTGCTAATGCATGCCAGTGACCTGTTTGTTCATCTGCTTTTCCACAGCACACAGATGATGTCCTAGATGAGAAGGATGGGCACTGTCATTTTAATTGGGATGGGAAGATTTGGGGAACTCTTGTTGAAATCCTCTTGTCTGTAGAGACAAGGTTGTCTAAAGGAGGAAGGGTGAGATGTCAAGGTCACTAAAACTTGACTTCTCTGCTTGCCTTTTTAATTGACAGAGCCCTTCTCTTTAATCATCTCTCAGCTGTTCTCCTTCATCACCCTTGCCTTTAAAAACATCTGTAAAACTAATTTTTTTAGGTTTTGGTGTTTTGGAGAGCTATTATAGTCTGGGGACTGGGAAGCCTGAGGCAGACTTCTGCTGCTCTGAGCTCTTTCCCCTGCCTACGCTGGTGTGTCAAGATGGCAGGGAGTACTGTCACCACCTTTCCCCACACAAATGTGCAGTGCTTACTGCGACAGTCCCACCTGCACCAGAGGCCTCCAGACACAAATTAATAAAGAATAAAGATTATTGTAACAATTTTATAGAACAGTCACAGCTGGTCAAATAAAATCTTACCACGCTTAAAAATTAAAAATATTTTTTAGAGGCAAAGTTAGCTGCATAGCACCTGTCTTGATTTTTTTTCTTAAGTAGCACATCTCTTTGCTGACGCTTGACTGCAGTGACTCATCATATGAGGCTAAATCAGCCATGTAACGTAATGCAGCGTGACTGATTTAGCCAGCTCTGATGCAGCCTGATGAGAGTAGCTTGGACCAGGAAATTTCAGCTCCTTCCCCCTCCTCTCCAAGAAGAAGAACAAAGGGAAAGTTAAACATCTTTCCAGCAGTTAAGTACTTTGCTTAGGGGAGAAGCTTTTTGTTTGTTTGTTTTATGTCAGCTAAGAAGCCTGTGTTTAAGAACTAAGCATTAAGAGGTTGAGCCAGAACTACTGAAGGATCTGTAGGCAGAGCTTGCTGAAAACATCCGAGTACAGCAAGTATTTAGTGCCTTTATCACCTCAGATATTTACCCAAATGTGCAGTGAGAATTTCTGAGGATAATTCCTTAAAATATTACTTTATGCTCTGTAATACACATAGCATATACACATGCTGTATATGCTCACACACGTAGCAGCTGAAAGTCTGTGTTTAAGACACCTGACTAAATTACATCTGCCCATCCAGTTACCCTTCATCAGCTGAGCTGTGCTAGCTGCCTCTGGGGCAGTTCTTTTGCCACTGATCAGAAGTAACATCATTCTGCCTAAACACCTTTTTCTGAGATTTAAGCTAAGGTAATTTATTTTACAAGCTTAGCATGTGGAACCACAGGAATAGTCTCAGCTGATGTGTGGTAGCTTCTCAGGCCTCAGTAATTTGATTCTGCACCTGAGCTTTATTCTTCGGATGCTCCATGTATTTCTGCTGACAGGAGTGAAGCTGACTTTGCACACCTGCTATTGAGATTCAGACCAGACAATGTTGCAGAAAGTCAGCCAAATGGTGGCATTTTGAGAAGAATTGGAGGAGGAGCAGGTTCAGAGGCAAAGGGTGAGTGAGGGTCTCCCGTCTGTTGTGTGTTCTCATTTATATGAAAATCAAGTAGATTCAATTATTACTGAACAAAAGTGGCCATATTTTGCAAAGGGGAAACGTGCCCAAATAATCCTATTTGAGCTCAGAGAATATAATCGGGTTATTTATGAAAGAAACAGGATCATTTCCAATCAGATCCTAAAATGGAAGGGCAGAAAGTACAGAGGTACGAAGAAGGAGCTTTTCTAAACATCTGTGTTTCTCCAGATGTTTGGCTGAACCATGTCAGAGAACTAAGTGTGAGTGGATTTTATTGTTCTTTCCAAATTTAGATATTGGGGTAACGATGAGGAATTCTGCTTACACAGTCCTCTTTCCCTTGAAAACAGTCCTTCGTATCTTTTTCTTACTGTGTATCATTGATTTAGGAGTCTTGCAACACTTTTTTTTTTTTTTTTTTTTTTTAAATGCAGGCACTTTTGGTCAGTTTGAAGTGCTGGCCTGTGTGTATATATATTATATATACTAAAAATATATTATTTTCCTTGTAAGACGAGATGCACTGAAGAAAATGGGTTTGACTTGACAATTGCCTTAAATCCTACCTAGGATCAGCTTTTGAGGCCAGAAAAATCAATCATCAAGCCTTAGTTCAACAGAACATCCTGAGAGACTACATCTGATTTTAAGTTTTCTAATATTTCTGAGAGCTTAGGTTTGACACAAGATGTTTCAACCTCAGAGAATACAGCAAATAGACTCCTCCACCTTCAAGTGAAAATGAACATTTCATTGTAACACACGCAGATATTTTTCCCCCATTGCTGTTCTGTGAAGGGTGGATGAGTGTCAGGACCTGTTTCTGCACAACAAATGCTAGCTCAGATCTTTCTTGTGCTGTTTCCCATGTATTGGTTTTGAAATACTTATTGATTGCATCTTTTCTCAAGGTTTGTTTTGAAAGACCACCTAAAGATTTTTAGATATTAGAATAATAATGATTGTGATCTACAAATTGCTGTGCAGCCTGAAGAATGTCAATGCTAAGCACTTCCAGAAACTATTCAGCTGAACTGGATCTTGTTAAATATGATGGTCAGCCAGCACGGCTGGATTCAGTCTTCTGTGGAGGCCAAAATTTAGTTACAATTTTTTGATAATTTTGCAATTATGACCCATGATGTTAGTCCCTTAAAGGACCTAGAAAAATACCCTGTCATTAATTCTGATTTCTTTTATTGTTGTTCTTATATGATCAAAGGAGTAGGAGTAAGTGGAGAGCAGAGTTGCGTAGTGAACAGTGAGGAACATGGGCAAATTATCCATTCACTTGCACTTAGTCTTTCTGTCATGCTTGCTGACTACACACCACAGAAATCTATATATAATTTGAAAGAAATACCTGCAGCTAGCTCTGTGCTAAAGGGTAGAGTCTAATAACTATGTTTAATAGTAAGTGTATGAACTTAAGGCAAGAAAATAGGATGGCATAACCAATGCATTGACAGACAGAGAGGGTAGGAAGGGTGAGGAATTGGTGTGTGGGTTGGGTTTCTGGTCACAGGAGAGCGTGGGTTTTTTTTTTTTCCTGTGGATATAGGATGAGAAAAATGTTGGGAGTAGCAGGGTAGGTGCTCAGGAACTGCATGATACAGAAATGAAAGACTTCAATTTGCTTATTAAGTAAAGCAGTATTCAAATAAGCTGCAATGACTTTTTTCATCGAATATTTTGTATGTTTTCTAGAGCTTGTATTTCTGTGTATGCTTGAAGTCTGAGATATAAACTAGATTTTAAAGAAGCTATATAAGAAAGCAACAGTTTAATGTGTTTTACTCCTGTTTAGTTTTGAAGTTTAAACAGCACTTGGTTAAGTAATCAATTGTCTTCATCACCTTCTATGAAAATACTAAATATCTTTACATATTTATGTAGGATTTCTGCCAGTACCTGCCAGGTACTTCCAAACTTACTTAGTTCATGAGAAGTAACTTAAATATTAAGCACAGATTTCAGAAATGGTTGCTGTGTACAAGTGAAATGGCAGTTTTGAGATTTTTTTTTTTTCTAGTATTATTCTTAATTGATTCATATTGGTGATGCGGAATTTCATAGATTGCAGTACAGAAACACTGAGTTCATGCTTTCACTGCTGTCCTTTCACTGTCTACAAGTTAGTCAGTGGTGTTCCTCAGCGTCTTGCTTTTCAGTGGAAATTGTGTTATTTATGCTTGTTCCCAGGGGCCTGGAGTTAGATGTAGGGTTTAACTCTATTGGGAGGTGATAGATGATCTGTTGCTGTCTTCAGCAGGAGCCAATTTAAGCCCTAAATTCTTGTTAGGCCCACTCTCTCCAGCCTTCTCCAATTTAATGTCTTTCCAGCCTGAGGACATCTTTCTGCCCACTGCCACTTCTGTAGGATGTGTAAATTTTATTTTGAAACCCATGATGATTTTCTCTAGTAATTGTATGAGGGTGCTTATAAAACTATTTTAAGTAAAGAGCGATGTGCTTGCACACCATTGCATGGAATAGTGTAGGTTGGAAGCGTCCTCTGGAGATCACCTACCCTGCTCCCCAGCCAAGGCCGGGTTCAGTTACCAGCTCTACAGCTCATGAACTCTGTGTCCTTGGATAAGCTGTTGAACACCCTGTGTCCTCCTGTGTGTATGAGAATGCTTATCTCGCAGGTAGGGATTAATCAGTGTTAAAGTAATTTGAGATCCTTGATGAAAGCCACTGTGTAAGAAGAAAATACGTGACTGCACAGTAGCATCTTGGAGATTATGATCGCTACCATTTCCTTTCTTGAGCTTAAGGGAAAGTGGTGAGAGAGTTTGTAAAGGAGGGGAAAACAGACTTCTCTGTGCATGGTATTTATAACACAAAGCACTAGCCACCCCTAAAACCCGTGTGTGTTTATCTTGCATATGTAGTTATGTGGTTTCAGTTATCTTTGCAAGAAAATGACTATTCTTGCTCCTGAGACCTAGTGAAGCAATTATGACCTATGTTAGTTCACAACAACCATCCTTTACAGTGCTTAATCAATAAACCCTGAAAGCGAACTAATCTTCATTTACTTTCAAAGGCAACTGCAGGAAAACAAGAATTGTCAGATAAAGCTGGTGGTCAGCATTCCTACTTCAAGGCCAAGGGTCAGATATTAGTCCACAGAGAGACTGTAAATATATTTTGGTCTAACAGATGCTAAAATAAGGACAGCGTACAGTGCAAAAACCATACCTCCAAGGGACAACACTTTAATGCATGCAATAACTGATAAGATAAGCTTCTTTATTACCACAAGAATGAATTTAAAAACCGTATAAAACTTGTCTTCATGCTTAGGGGAGTGAGGGAAGAGAGGACTATTACGTGGAGATAAGTGAATCATTGGAATATTGTATTAATATTGTGCTGTTTCCTGAGGATATTAGGTACACTACAGAGGGATGGGATGCAGGGTACCCCAGGTAAAACATGAATCAGATGGATGTTTACCATCGTCTGTTTCCTACTGTGGAAAGTTTTCTTCATACAAACTTGATTCCCAAAACGGAGTTGTTAGCAGCCAAATGTTGTGAAAGGGGGAGCAGATACTTCAAAGGATACTACATCATGGATTACTGCCCTGCATGACGTGAGTGGGCAAAGCTCTGTAGATGCCTTCCCAGCATCACTGCAGAATCTCTCCTACCTTTAGAAGTGCAGTCTCTTGAAGCATACACACAATCTCTACATGAACAAACAGGCATGACAGATTAAAGGATCTACCTTTGAAAAAATAAACTTTGTATGTGTTCACAATAAACAGAGGGTTTATGGTAGTGGCAGTATTTTGTGGTGAACAATTTTAACCCCACTGTGTTTGACTCCTCTTGCACCTCAATTTTTCTTAATTTCATCATTCATCTCATTTCTTTTAAATTGTGAAGCATTCAAATGAGGAAAGGGTGTAGTAACTGTATTTGTTCTGATATGTATCTGGCCTCTATGATAATAAATATAAAGTTTCCTGTAAAATGTCAGTGAAAGCCTCTGCTAGTAGTTTTTTCCCTATTTTATTTTTATTTCTAAATGAATGAAAGTGATGGTAGATATGCATTACCTTTAAGGTTAGCAGACAGATGATACTGGTCATTTAACCAGAAAGCGGGTGGATGCTGGTATGTAGATTTTCTATGTGTATTTCTAAAAGTAGTGTCAGAATTTCCTTGCTGTACCCAATGTGTGTGTGCTGTGTATGTTGAAGCAAATGCCAAAATTTCAAATTCTTGTGCTTGAATGTTAAAATTTCTTGGCAATCTTAAAGAGCAAAACCTTCTGATTTTCTCTGGAACAGCTGTATATGGTCTTGCATAGTACATATTACATTTGAAAATTGAGAATAGCCTCCTTATTAATTATGAGAACTTGACGTACTGAAGTTGATGGCTTGGTAGTAATTTAATACCGCTCTATATAGTTTTGAATGTACTGCCTGCAAATATTCCATTTGTCTACCATCTTGTTTGACTGGGACGTCACTGCCAGAAAAAAATCATTAAATGGAAGACTTTCATGCAGCTTTGCATTGGGTGAATAATAGAGTTCCTGGAAGACCTATCTGATTTAAAGGCTGAAACTTGCTTGTAATACAGACTATATAAAAGTAGTATATATCATAGTGGGAGATGAAACGATGCATTTAAATGCACTCAAGAAAGAAAGAAACTGCAGTATAGTCAAGTCTTCTGATCGTGTACTAGCCAATTATCCATGTTATTTAGGAATCATCCCGATTCAATATTTTCAAAAAGTTTTTTTTATGTTGATGATCTCATTCTACTACTTAACTTCACCTTTCAAAAATATATATCTTATATACAGTGTTTGCTTTGTCCAATTTAAATATATTTCACCTTATCAGTTTCTTTTGCTGTGCCAACTTTGTGTTATTTCCTCTTCTCATCCCAACTCCGTGGATAATTGACAACTGATGATAAGTTTTACTGAGGAGATTAGGATAACATTGTGTTTCATTAGGCTGGAGTAATACAGAAGTGCTAGCTGTGGATAAAAGACACAATTCTTGTCCCACCGCATGTGTAGTGTGAGGAGTGACCAAAAGGTTACACACATAAGCAGAATTATAAATATATTTATATAAAGTTATATAAATATAAAATACTTATAACTGTTTTTCCATCAGTTTTCCCAACCTGACAAAACTTTTCTTTTGCTGATGTACAGTAACTTACCACTATACCCTCCTTATGTTTTTGGGCCTTCCTTTGCTCTGCTGTGAGCATGTTGTTCTAACAGCAGACTGGATAATCTTGGTGTTTATATGCATTTATTTCAGAAACAATTGGCTTGAAAATAGGAAAAGCCGTTGCAAGAAGTAGTAGTGAGACAGACACAAAGGTTTGAGAAGTAAAGTACGGAGACATCTTTGCTTCTGAGGATGTTTTCCTAGAAGTCTTCCATTCTGAAACTTTAGAGTCCCTGTCTTTATCATCTACCCAGAGGGTTCAAATTGATCAAATTTTAGGTTTAGAGTATTAAGGGTCAGTGCTAGCTTTTGCATCTGGCACTGTATTAAAGGCTATTAATATAGGCTATTTTACTACTTATGTTGTACTATTTCCTTAAAAACAGTTCAAATGATTAAACAGCTAAAGATATTCAGGATTAGCTCTTGATATTCTGGACAGTGAAGGTCAGCACATTAAGGCCTGGACTGCCGTTGTTCGCGTTCTCTAAATACTTGTTCAGACATTTTTTACATGAAATTAACAATCCACAATTGATACTGTGTATGTGGTTCTGAACTATCCATGTGAGTAATCCTTAAAAAAAAAGGCCCACCTCAAACCCCAACAACCTGAACAGAAATATGAAACATAAGAGAGCATGATAGCAGTGAGGGCATTTTGAGTATATGCCCACAGCAGTCGTGCCAGTGAGAGAATGAAAATGTGCCATCAGCTGGCAGATATAACTAAATGCCCTCTAGTCATTGTAATGGAAACTTCAACTGGTTTCAGCCTTGAAAGCTAAAGATGGTTTTCTTTTACCTCAATTCTCTGGATACAAATTGAGTATCTGACAATTTTAAATCTCTGCAAAAAGCCTTGGAGAGCAAAAGTGTTTTTACTATGGTAAATGTACATGTAAAAAACATTTGGGTGCTGGTGCAGATCATGAAATGGGTGTGAGTACTTGAGTCAAGAGCTCTTTGCATAAAAGTCTTGAGTTTGGATGGTTTGTTTGATTTTAGTCTTTTTTGGTTTGGGATTTTTTTTTTGAGTTGGTGTCATGGCTACCATGGGTGGTTGATCTCTTGGAGCCAGTTGTCTTGTCTTGTAACTAGAACAATGCCTTTCTCCCGAAAACAATTTCTTTGTGACTAGCTTTAGGAAGCTGATTATCCAGGTTCTGCCACTGAGGAATCAACCTTAGGAAGAGTTTAGGAAGTTATAATTAGGTTTCTATCTGAGCTTCAAATTGTACAACTTCTATGGATATATGCAGTGCATTTTGCCTGGTTTCAAACTCCTGCCAAGTTCTTGACTCAAATTTAAGTCATCTGTAGGTAGAAAGACAGCTGAACATTTTAACTTCTGTGGGGAAAACTTATAGGAGACACATTTCTGCTGTCAACAGCTTAGCCACCAGTCATCTGTAACTGGATTCCCCTTTGTCACTATTGAACAAGGTCATCACACCTTAGTAATAGGAGTAAGCATGGAGGTATTTTTTTAGTTAGTTTATCTTATTCTCAGTGGTGTTTTCCTCATAACTTTAGACTCCCAGTAAGACAAAATGACCAAAGAAAGCATTCATGGACGTTCAGTGGATTGATGCATTGGATCTTCACCCATTGAAACCTACTTCCAAATACTAGTCTGACTTTCAGATGGAAATGAGCTTGCTAACTGCCTGCTCTGATGCTGGATTTTGCATAATAACCTTCAATAAAAATGCTGCAAGTTTTCCCTTGACTGACTGCTGCCAGGTTTACAAGGGGAGGCATACTACTATTCAGGTGTTTGCAATGAGAGATCCTATATCAGTACTGTGGAGCCATAGGTCACAGAATCACAGAATGTTAGGGATTGGAAGGAATCTCTATGGGTCATCTAGTCCAACCCCCCTGCTGAAGCAGGGTCACCTACAGCAGACTGCACAGGACTGCATCCAGGCGGGTCTTGAATATGTCCGGAGAAGGAGACTCCACAAGCTCCCTGGGCAGCCTGTGCCAGTGCTCCATCACCATCAGAGGGAAGAAGTTCTTCCTCATGTTCAGACGGAATTTCCTCTGCTTCAGTTTGTGCCCATTGGCCCTTGTCCTGTTGCTGGGCACCACTGAAAAGAGTTTGGCCCCATCCTCTTGACACCCACCCTTCAGATATTTGTAGGTATTTATAAGGTCCCCTTGTAGCCTTCTCTTCTTCAGGCTGAACAAGCCCAGCTCCCTCAGCCTTTCCTCATAGGACAGATGCTCCAGTCCCCTCATCATCCTCGCAGCCCTCTGCTGGACTCTCTCCAGTAGCTCCTCATCTTTCTTGAACTGGGGAGCCCAGAACTGGACACAGTACTCCAGATGGGGCCTCACTAGGGCGGTGTAGAGGGGAAGGAGAACCTCCCTCGACCTGCTGGCCACACTCTTCTTAGTGCACCCCAGGATCCCATTGGCCTTCTTGGCAGCCAGGGCACACTGCTGGCTCATGGTCAACCTGTCATCTATCTGGACACCCAGGTCCCTCTCCAGAGAGCTGCTCTCCAGCAGGTCCACCCCAAGCCTGTACTGATGCATGGGGTTGTTCCTCCCCAGGTGCAGGACCCTGCACTTGCCCTTGTTGAACCTCATCAGGTTCCTCTCTGCCCAACTCTCCAGCCTGTCCAGGTCTCACTGAAAGGCAGCACAGCCTTCTGGTATATCCACCACTCCTCCCAGTTTTGTGTCATCAGCAAACCTGCTGAGGGTATGCTCAGTACCTTCATCTAGGTCATTGATGAAGTTGAATGAGACTGGGCCGAGTACTGACCCCTGGGGGACACCACTAGCTGCAGGTCTCCAACTAGAATCAGTGCCACTGATGACAACCCTCTGGGCTCTGCTATTCAGCCATTTCTCACTGACCACTCATCCAGCCCACACTTCCTCAGCTTCCCTAGGAGGATGTTATGGGAGACAGCGTCAAAAGCCTTGCTGAAGTCGAGGTAGACAGCATCCATGGCTCTCCCCTCATCTACCCAGCCAGTCATGCCATCATAGAAAGCTATCAGATTGGTCAGGCATGATTTCCCCTTGGTGAATCCATGTTGACTGCTGATAACCTTCTTTTCCTTCACTTGCTTGATGATGACCTCCAGGATGAGCTGCTCCATCATCTTTCCAGGGATGGAGGTGAGGCTGATTGGCCTGTAGTTCCCTGAATCCTCCTTCTTGCCCTTTTTGAAGATTGGGGTGACACTGGCTTTAAGTCCTTGGGCACCTCTCCTGTCCTCCAGGAAATTTCAAAGATGATGGAGAGTGGCTCAGCAATGACATCTGCCAGCTCCCTCAGCACTCATGGGTGCATTCCATTAGGGCCCATGGATTTGTGGGTGTCCAGATTAAGTGATCTCTCACACAGTCCTCCTTGACCTAGGGAAGGTCATCCTCTCTGCAGGCTTCCTCTTTTACCTTCAGGGCCTGAGATTCCTGAGGACCGGCCTTAACACTGAAGACTGAAGCAAAGAAGGCATTCAGTAACTCTGCCTTCCCTGCATCCTCCGTCACTAGGGCACCTACCTCATTCAGCAGTGGCCCCACATTATCCCTAGTCTTCCATAGCAGTACTTCAGGAGTTAGGTGAAATGTCAGAGTCAATCTGTTTTACAAAAAGCCCCTTTCAGAGGACGCTGGCTTACACTGAATTTTTAACACAATCTCCTTCCCCTTCTCCAAATGTCTCTAAACATAGCTTTATTCTTACCCATTCAGGAGAGATCCTCTTGTTGCCCATTTCACCTAGATTTCTCCTCTTAGGTGCATGTTAGTCATTGACTGATGTACTATAGTGAAGAATAGGATGACAAGGACGTGCAAGCAAACTGTGTTTTCACCAGTATCACATGTTGTGCCTTTTTTGTACCTGCAGTGTTCAGGCCATATTTATAACTGCTTGTATGCAAAGAATAGAAATGTCTTTGCTATTCTTGATGAACAGTACCCAAAACTGTCTGAAAAGACACTTCAGGTGAACGTTAAGAGACCTAGATGATGTGTTCCTTTTCTTTCGATCTCTTGCAGCAGTGAAAATTCATGTCTCTTGTGGGACAAACTCAGAGTTCAGGAACAGGTCTCACAAGTTTCAGATCCAGTTCAAGTTCAATGTTTTGTTTAGTGGCCCCAAGAGATCTGATGATCTGAGCTTGTCCTTTTGGGTCTGGGGACTGAGAACCCTTTACTCTGATGGAAGGTCTTTCAGCAAATAGCACCCAGAAGGTCCTGCAGACATGACTGTATTTCAGTAAGTAACGAAAGGGATTCCTTACTTGGGCTACAAAAAAGAATCATCCAGCTTAATCTACAGAGAACATTAAGAGAAAACTGTGCTATGCCTGACAATTCACCACCAAAATGATATCTGCAGGCTTGAAGTGACCTTGTCTTGGCCTGACTTTCTTCACCAAATCATTGGAGCAGCATCAGGAGATGAGCTTAACACAGAACTTGGCATGTTCATGCCTAGGTGACCCCTTAACTGACAAAGTTATGTAGCACTTTCATTGTCCTTTCTTCTGCTGTCCAGAATAATCCATCTGAGATTATCCATCAGGATAACCCATGTGGCAGACAGGCCTGTGGAAGGTCATGTCTTTTAGGATACTAGTGCACATGAATACTGCTTTGCCAGGATCTGTCCCCTCACTTCCATTCATGCAGAGTTAAATTTCAACAG
Source organism: Opisthocomus hoazin (assembly GCF_030867145.1). Classification (NCBI taxonomy): domain Eukaryota; kingdom Metazoa; phylum Chordata; class Aves; order Opisthocomiformes; family Opisthocomidae; genus Opisthocomus; species Opisthocomus hoazin. The sequence continues at coordinate 9,191,096 of NC_134419.1, forward strand.
CAGGCAAACTTGTGTTTACCATGGTAGTGCTTGCCCTGTTGACAGTGCTGAGTGATTCTTAAGTGTTCAGTAAATCAGTAATATTTTCTGAACAGTGGGAAGTTTTGATGTCTTTAACAAAAGATGCATGTTAACTGGCAGCTGCAAATCAGTTAGAAAAATATAGTAGAAATTGCTGGGGTTTTTTATGCTGCATACTGTATGAACTACTCAGTCTACAGCAGGGATGGCCAGTGCTCCAAAATGTCCATAGCATTCAGGATCTGAATACTCCAATTTTCCAAATGTTGACTTAGCTTTCATGTCCTGCACTGACTGCTCCCAGAATATTATGGGTCAGAGCATTGCTTGCCTAACAATTCTTATCCCTGTCAGTTTTCATATCACACTCACGTGGGGAGTATACGAACACCTTTCAGTTCTGTGTTAGCCAGGATGACCACATGTCTGTCTGGGAAGAGGGTGCAGGCTTGCCAAATGGGCTTCATTTGTGCTGCGGCTACCATCCAAAAACAGGCAAATGGGATCAGGGAAGGCAAGGCAAACAGCATTAAATGTGTAATGATACCAATTAATGAGTGCTTGCCTCATGTTTTGGAATGTGGGAAACTATTTCACAAACCTGCTAGAGTTGTGTTTAAAAAAATAACTGCTTACTTTCTTTTAAAGGGAAACTGTTTTACTTTATTTCAGTTTGCTTCTAGCAGTGTCAGCTTCTTTAATTATTGCTATTTAATTATGTCTTAGCATTTGAACTCTCCTCATTAACCTTCATCAGCATGAGACACCTAGGATAATGCAATGGCAAAGCCAACATCTTGTGTAACGTTTTTTATTCCACCTCCCCCTTCCCAAATCTCTGGAATTCATTAAATGAATGTTAGAGCATCTGGGCCACTTCAGTATTCGAATCATGCAGCAACATGGGTAGTGTTAGTCTGCTATGGCTCAATAAACCCCTCATTCTCTTGTTCACGGTTCATTTGAATTTTGCAGAAAACTCTGGAGAAAAAAAAATGAGGCATTCAAATAAAAATGGTGCAGATAATGGTAGGAGGAGATGAAGAACTCAGACAAATGTTTACCCTAAGTACTGTGTGTATGTGGCACTGTCATCCCTTTAATTGAAAAAGGGAATGGGCTTTAGAGCAGAAACCCACAAGCCAGATTACTCAGGCTCTGTTCCTGTGTGACCTTCAGCTATAACTAGAGCTGTCCTCTCTATCTGAAAGCAGAGTTTTTATTTTATGCTGGTAAAGTAGCAGAGCCTAATTTCTTATTTGACAAGTGCTCTAAGATCCTGGGAGGAAATGTATAATGAAAGGTTGTATTACTCCTGATTCTAATGGATTTTAGTAGGATCTTTAATCCCTTTATCTACCATGAATAGATGTATTGTCTATAAAAGGAACTTTAAGCTGTTTCACTTCACTTTGCTAACACCTTGGTAGTACAAATATGCCTTTGGAGTGTGTCTCGTGACAGTGGAAAATGAAAGTGCAGGAGTAAAGTGTAATGACTGTAATGGGGATTCTTTAATGCAGCTGCTGGACCTAGGCAGGACTTCTGTAGTTCTCCAGTTCTTTGCTCTCCACACCACACAAACATAGTTTATACAACCTTTTGTCCCACCATAGCGTATTCCCAATGCCTGCCTTGGATTAGGCTGTTGTGGAGGAAAATGTAGGCTGTGTTACACCTAACAGACACATATCTGTGAATTGATCTGAGGTTTTAATCGGACACCTCAGCTGTAAAGCTCCTGTGTACAGCAGAATTGGGATGATGCTTTCACGCTGAGAGTTGCTTGTGGTAAGTATGGATGTGCTAGCAATAGCAAAGGGCTGATCTTTATTTCACAGAGGGAGAAAGGGGGAGAGACTAAACTACAGATTTGTCATAGCTAAATGTAAGTATTTATCTGAGCTGCCCAGGTTGGAGACTCCAGGCTCACTTTGCAGTCAGTGCAAAGAGACTGGAAGCTGCAGAGGGTGCCTGATCCCACTAACACCTGCTTTTCCCTCTGGAGGTGACTGGCTTGTTACTTAAATACTTAAACCCAGGTGGCATGAATCCTTGTTGAAAACCAGGGTACAAGAAGGCAGTTAAGTGCCTGACTCCTCCTTTATCACCGAAATTCCATGGATTCAAAAAGGACAGAGGTTTTTGAGTATCTTCTTGGATGTATTCCTGCCTAATCTTTTTCCTGCAGCCTCAGGACTTCCTTTGTCAGACTTCAGTCTCCTGTATTTTTCCAGGGAGCCAGAGGAACTCTTCCTTCCTCTGCCTGAGGCTGTAAGTGACCTTTTTTCCATGTAACTTTTGTTGTTAGTGCTGGTAAAGGGGCTTTTGCATTAGTTTGGCTCTGTGCTGTTAGACTGCTGGGACTGATGTACAAACCGTGCTGTTGTCAGCACACTGAAGACATCCAAGGTTTCTGCCTGTAAAAGGCAAGGTGAGTGGGGGAGGATAGCTCTTCTTTGAGTTTAGGATCTGAGGCACTGTGCCTGGCCCAGATATGGTTATGGGTTGCTCAGTCATGCAGTGAAACTTCTTTGCTTTTCTTCAGGGGAAGGAGTTGCGTTGTGCTTTGCAGTGGTCACATCAGGCTGTGTGCTGGCACTCCTGCAGCTTGTACTTGCTGCAGTAGTGGCATCCCTACTGAGATTGTCACTGTTTCATTTTGGCTGCTTGTTATTTCTTACTGAACTTGCTGATGCTTTGAGTTTTCCAAGGACGGGTCCCTGATAATTAGGAGTCTGGAACAGAGGCTTACTTTGTCTCTCTCTTTTACTGTTTGCATCCTGCACTTGAGCTTCACTTAGACTCTCTCTCCCTCCATGTACAGATAACCAAGTGAAATCTCTCCTCTAGAAACTTTTGACCTTCTTTCTGTAGAGAGATCTTGCATTACCCTGAACGAGGCTGCCCCAAACCAGGCTATTTCACTGCTTTCCTTTTGTTAAGAACTTGATATTTTTTTTGTCAGAAGCAAATAGCTTTCTCATCTCATCACCTTTTCCTCTTTCCTTGTCTAAAACTGAAGTCGAAAAGAGGAGTGGAAGAGCCGAAGAAGTGTAAAGAAAATGACAGACTGCTCTGTGTCACTAACTCTGCAGAACAGGTCACCGGTCAAACATTAACCTCTTATTGGCTATGCTCTGTGTTTCATATTCTTTATTTGTCTTTACTGTTATTTATCCTATACAGACATGCATTTTTTTGACAATCACCAGCCAATAATTCCACATTTGTCAAAGAGAAAATGAGATAATCATTTTGTGGCCTGGTATTACTGGAAGGGCAGATTAGATTTGCTCAAAAACAGTGGCATTTTATGGTTACTTTTATGCTCTGTAAATAGAGGAAGAGACAGATTGAAGAGATTACTTTGCAAAAAATTCCATTTCAAGTCACCGGGGAAGCAGGTAACCTTCAGATCTGAGCTTTGCATAAGCATGTATTGGAAGAGAGAGGATTTCTATTAACACTGTCAGCTTCTTTAAAAAAAAAAATGATACTGTCTGCACTTGTACAACAACCGTCTTCCTTGCCTATTTTCTCCTTTCCACCCACCTGGTCCCCTGGCAGTGCCATTAGAGATGAGCCAGTGACTCAGGGCTCTGTCGTAGCTGAGGCAAGTAGTCATAGTTCCATTGGCTTCAACAGAGCTGTAACAATTTATAGTGGCTGAAGGATGGTCCCTCATGGTTTAAACCTGACCCAGTGGTGTGTTTTCTACAGTACTGAGATTTTTGTTTGGTTCTCTGTAGTCACAGAGGTCATTTGTAAAGTTTTCACCTGTATCCAAAGTTTGATGCTGTTCATGACTGGGGTATTAATTTCTTTCAGAACGGTTCTGAATTATAAATTTCAAGTTGGATAAACTGGTTTGGGTAGACAGTAGGTTTGGCTTCTGATAGAAAACCTGTGGATGGTTTAAAACAAAAAAGCCTAGTTGGCAGAATCTGGGAGGGAATAGCTGGGGAAGGATCTCTGTATTGCTTACTCTTCTAATTCCATAGGTGTTCAATAGTGATTATTGTTGGAGATAGAGGAGGTTAGATGGACCTTTGTCTTATCCAGATCATGTGTCATCAAATCAGATTTTCATTCACCTCTTCATGCTAGATTGTGGAAGAGTGGAAATATTCTGCCTGTTTTGTGGCAGTATTTGAAGAAGGATTGTATTTTTACGCAGAGCGTAACCCAGCACATGTCTTATTTCTTTAGTGAGGAGCCAGAACTGCGACTGTAAAAGTGCTCTGATGATATCAGTTGTTTTCATGCAAAAGCGAAAAAGTTCTCTTGTGACTATTTGTATATTTCTGGGTGACAGTTAAGCAAAAATAGGAACTTCTGGATGCTTGCTGATACAAACATCAACACTATGTCTGTCTTTGCACTTGAGCTGTCTGCCTGCATAGGACTATTTAAAGAGCAATAAATGAAATCAGATCACGGTCTAACATGCTTGTCTATACACACCACAAAAAATAAATTCAAGCAGTTGGGTTAAATAGCTGTGTCTCAAGCTGGGATGTGTAACTATCCAAATATCAACCAAATATGTTTATTTTAATAAATATTCAAGGATGATCTTTCATCACTTTTATAGGTTTAAATAAAAATAATTTTTAATACACAGGAGCCACATACAGAACCCTTCATTTTCCAAATACTACAAGTAATTGTCCATGTTCCCCAGCTTCATCATGTTTAACTTATTTCTGCTAAGCTTTTTAACCTTCTGAAATGAACCACCAGTTTCTTTGACATTGATCATCTACCTGGTGCAGCAAGCTATGTGAATTCCCAATTGCAGTTTAGGCTTACCTTATTGTTAGTCCCAGAGGCTTCCAGGATTAAGATACTCTGTACTGGCTAGTCTATAAGCACACAGGGGAATTGTGGATCCATTTAAGTCAATGGTTGAGTTATCTTTTTCCCAGAGTTTCATGCTTAGGGAGAAATACTTATCTGACAGGCCTGAGAATATAAATAGGCAAGACAGGCAGCTAAACATGGGAAAGGGAACTGAGAGGTCAAAGCAGGTTAACGTTTGGGCTCTGAGGAAGCTCTGGGGCTGAAGACCCATTGAATCCTACACCATATCTATCAGTCCCTCATGAGGAACTAGTTTTTCATCAGTCCTTCGGACTCTATCTCTCCTTTCCTGCTGAGGCTGTCTCATTTCAGAAACAGGAGAAGATCCTTTTCCTTGTTTGTGATGGTGTCTGGGTGCCGTGTTATCTACATCTCCTTACATAAACAACCCCTCTGTAGAGTTTTCTGTCCAAATATGAGAGAAATAGTGGATCTCATGAGAAGTCAGGCATTTATTTCTGGACTACCCTCTTCTGCTGTCACAGTATTTTTTTCATATAATTCCTTGGCCCAGCTGTTGTTGTAGTAGGTAACCTGTTATAGTGTTTGCATTGCTATAACTCAGTGATCTGCTTGGTTGCTAAGTAAAAAATAGCCTTTTTCTTTCTCAATCAAGGAATTGGGATCTGGACAGACTGGATTGATGGGCTGAGGCCAATAGTATGAGGTTCAACAAGGCCAAATGCTAGGTCCTGCACATGGGTCACAGCCACCCCATGAAATGCTACAGGCTTGGGGAGGAGTAGCTGGAAAGCTGCCCAGTGGAAAAAGACCTTGGCATGTTGGTGGACAGCTGGCTGAACATGAGCCAGCAGTGTGCCCAGGTGGCCAAGTGTACCGAGTTGGCCAAGAAGGCCAACAGTATCCTGGCTTGTATAAGGAATAGTGTGGCAGCAGAAACAGGGAGGTGATTGTGCCCCTGTATTCAGCATTGGTGAGGCTGCACCTCCAGTACTGTTTTCAGTTTCGGGCCCCTTGCTATAGAAAGGACATTGAGTTGCTGGAGCATGTCCAGAGAATGGCAGCAAAGCTGGTGAAGGGTCTAGAGAACAAGTCTTATGAGGAGAGGCTGAGGGAGCTGGGGCTGTTTAGTCTGGAGGAGGCTGAGGGGGGGACCTTATTGCTCTCTACAGCTCCCTGAAAGGAGGTTGTAGTGAGGCAGGTGTTGGTCTCTACTCCCAAGTAACTAGTGATAGGACAAGAGGAAATGGCCTCAGATTGGATTAGGGAAGGTTTAGATTAGATATTTGGAAAAACTTCTTTATGGAAAGAGTGGTCAGGCATTGGAACAGGCTGCCCAGGGAGGTGGTGGAGTCGCTATCCCTGGAGGTGTTTAAAAACATGTAGATGTGGTACTTCAGTATGTGGTAAAGTAGGCCTGGTGTTGTTGGGTGGATGGTTGGGCTTGATGATCTTAGAGGTCTTTTCCAACCTATGATTCTATGCGGAAGTCCCCAGGCAAAACACCTTCTCAGCATGAAGGTGTCTGAAGCTACATTTGCACTTCCATGAGTACCGTAAACACATTATTTTGCAGGATTTTTTTTTTTTTTAGAGTACTAAATAGCATATGAACCAGAATCCTATTTTCCCTCCTTCCACATTTACACCCTGAATAGTAGATTAAAGGATCACGATTGCTCTTGCTCAACAGCTAACTCAGTGAATATTGACTTTGATGACAAACATAAGTAGCTTCAGCATGAAGAAATAAGAGTCTTTTCTCATCCTCAAAGCCAGAGGATGTACCGTCTCTGAAGGCTCAAATACAGAACACAGTTTTGAAAACCTAACATTATAGGAGTTGGGTCAAAAATGTTGTTTCTCTTTCCCAGTCATAAACTTGCCTGTCTAACTCAAGGAGAGAATCCAGAGTGAAAGCACATTCTCAGTCTTGATAGAACAAGTGAATTTAAGATATGGACAGAATTCAAAGTCTGCTCTTCAGCAGACTGGTTAGGCACCTTGAGTTGGCTGGTTTTCTAAATCTTATTCTTTGCTTTTTCTAGAAGCACAGACAGCTACTGAAGGGCTGATGATTCTTCTAAGCAGCAGATCGGATGCCTTCAAAATTGGCACGCAGACTGTACATACACACTCTACTCTTTTGGATCTCTGTTTTCACAACTCTTGATTTATTTTCCTCCATTTTAATAACACTAGTAATGATTACCTGGCTTTCTACATTGCTTTGAGATTCTTGAATGGAAAAAACTTTGCATCTGCATGCATTTATTACTAAAAACAACTTATGCCTGTTTATTCTCTTCACTGAGAAACAATTTAGAAAGCACTTTCCCAAAATCTGCACCTTGATCACTCAGTATTTTATCTACAAATATGCAGACCTCAGGTTGTTGGGTTTTTTTGCTTGAATGGAGAGAAAAACCCAACAGCAACAAACCTTTCTTGAGAATTTGGTTTTTAACATATTCATTTCCTATGCCTCTAGCTGTGGGTCACACACATGTAGTGAGCTTTCATCGCAGCGTATGTCCACATGATACCAACAGAAGTCAATAGTGGATATATTTTGCTTCTATTTTAAATATGCCATTTAATCCTTTTTTTGGATAGAAAAAGAGAACCTGAGCTGCATACAAATGGGTCACAGCATCTCATGTTTACTGTTAAACATGAATTAAATCTGAGTATCTTAGCATATCTCTATGATAAAAAAGGCACCATTAATAAGATTTTATTTAAAAAAGAGCTAATATGTAACTGCCCTATATCAGATATGTGAAAACACAATTTCATAACAACGCTGGGAGAAGTATTATCAGGGACCTAAGTAGAAAAATATGTCTTTCTTGATACTGGAGGAATTTATATTTGAAGAGTGTTCTTTCCTATTGAGATCTTCATTGACTTGTACAAAAATACCGCTTTTAATCTCAAATCCCCACTGGCATTTTCATATAAGCACTGAAAATGCTATTGGGCTTTAGAGATTTAATTTAATGAAGGAAAAGTATTTCTATTAAAGTGTGTAATTTTTTTTATTTTATTTTTTTAAACACAACATCTTCTGAGGAACCAGGGAGACGAGATTATTTTAAGCTCTGAAAAACTGACTAACCTGTGCCCTTGTAGATCTCCTGCTTCACAAAGAAGCTTAACAGCTGTGGCAGAGCCTGTAGGTGCACTTGAGAAGGGACCCTACTGTCCCACGTCACATACACACCAAGGATACCAAGCCTGAAGAAGGCAGCAGAAAGACAGGAAAAGAAATGTCCCCATGCGGTCAGGTTGTTTATGCTAAACTGCTGCATCATTAAGCTCCATTCTGAAATGTCAAAGATGGCAAAATCTTACCAAATAGCTAGTAAATCTTCTGCATTAATGGACTGACACTCTCATCTGTTCATGTCAAAAAGTATTAGGTCTGGCTGGGTAGGTAACAAATTCACTGTTGGGCTAAATGAAAGCCACTCCATCAAATTGGGCAGGATTGCACCCATTGGCTCCTGGGATGACATAGACTCTAAATTGTGCAGTATAGGATTCCCTTCATATTAATTCTCACAGTTCTGCTTTTGTGAGGATAAAAACCTTTGTTTTACCGCTGGATTGCCCATGCCTTTATCATACAAATATTCATTACAAATACGAATTCCTTTTCACAGTGAAAAAGAGAGTTCATTTGACACCAGGAGGCCTCTCAACAGGACACTGCAGGGTTGACAAGCTCAACAGTAGAAATAAGCTGCAGCAGCTACTCTATTTGAGTGCAGATCTTAAAGTTAAATTTCGTAGAATCATAGGTTGGAAAAGACCTCTAAGATCATCAAGCCCAACCATCCACCCAACAACACCAGGCCTACTTTACCACATACTGAAGTACCACATCTACATGTTTTTAAACACCTCCAGGGATAGCGACTCCACCACCTCCCTGGGCAGCCTGTTCCAATGCCTGACCACTCTTTCCATAAAGAAGTCTTTCCAAATATCTAATCTAAACCTTCCCCAATCCAATCTGAGGCCATTTCCTCTTGTCCTATCACTAGTTACTTGGGAGTAGAGACCAACACCTGCCTCACTACAACCTCCTTTCAGGGAGCTGTAGAGAGCAATAAGGTCCCCCCTCAGCCTCCTCCAGACTAAACAGCCCCAGCTCCCTCAGCCTCTCCTCATAAGACTTGTTCTCTAGACCCTTCACCAGCTTTGCCGCCATTCTCTGGACATGCTCCAGCAACTCAATGTCCTTTCTATAGCAAGGGGCCCGAAACTGAAAACAGTACTGGAGGTGCGGCCTCACCAATGCTGAATACAGGGGCACAATCACCTCCCTGTTTCTGCTGGCCACACTATTCCTTATACAAGCCAGGATGCTGTTGGCCTTCTTGACCACCTGGGCACACTGCTGGCTCACGTTCAGCCAGCTGTCCACCAACATGCCAAGGTCTTTTTCCACTGGGCAGCTTTCCAGCTACTCTTCCCCAAGCCTGTAGCATTGCGTGCTGGGTAATTCTGCTGAGCCTGTAAGTGTAGAACACATCGGAGATCATTTTCACTGCTTTTTTACCACTGTTTTTGTGGTGCTCTATCATTAGGTAGAATTTGGAAACGCCTGCTAAAGCTAGTAGGAGAGGCAGAGGTATGTGGAATTCTGGGGGACTTGACCAAAGGGAGAACTTTAGTTGCCTATGGATACTGACACCTCCTGAAGAAGGTGACAGCTGAATGCAGTTTTTGAAGATCTAAACTATGGACTTAAATGGGACTTAGACTACTTCAGTTGCTAAATCTGTTTGTGGATTTATTCTTTGAGTGTCTTTTGAAAGGTTACTCATCAGTTTAGTGGAAGAGCAACAAAAAGAACGCAGGATTTCTGACTTCCATCCTCATATTCAGACAATGTTACATCATGTGTTTGATAGAGGACAATGACCTTCAAAAAGTTTTCCATCATTTTAGAAGCTTTCTCAAAATTAGGACAGTGGTCTGGGTTCATCCTTGACAACTTCTGACAGATCTCTCCAGGGTTCAGTTCTAAATGTCATCAGTGTGGAAATGTCTAGTTTGAAAGTTTAAATTCTGCAATGATGAGAAAATCTGTTTGAACTTAATGGCGTGGAAGCTGTTTTTCATTCTCTGCCTTGGAAATGTGCAGGACTGCATTACACCAGCCCTCTGGAAACAAAACTGCTAAAATCCACTCTGACTTTTGCATGCTGTCTGTGTGGTAATTATTGTGGCTAATGGGAAGATAGCTTCTACAATTATTATAATCAATAGATCAGGAACGCTAAGATAAAGCAAATGAGGAGTAATCTGTTCTCTGATTCTTCTAAATCAGCTCATAAACTGAGAAGAGAGTCATTGCAAGTGCTGGCCTAGCTTTTCGTTCAAATCAAGCTTCTGTGCCATTTACTGGTAGGGCTGGCAGGGTTAAGTCAGTCGCTGTTGTTGTTTTTCCACTTGTCTGGAGTATCTCTATTAGTTTTTCCTTCATCTGAAATAGCTCCAAATCTCTCAAATGTCTTTGACTGGAGAGCAAGTATGGTTGGGTAGTGTGGCTTTCCTCAGAGGTGTGGATCAGACTAAGCGGTGACTGTCCCCACAGGCTGGTGGGGGACAGGGAGGTGTGGGGAGATGGAGTGCAGATGTTTTGCTGGCAGTTATGCCAATGATTTAGTAGCCTGTGTTGGGTGAGGTCTTTAACCCATCTTTGCTTCAAGTATTCATCACTTCAATGGGCTTGAAACTGCCTTTTCCTTACTGGCAAAGTGCTGCTTGAAAAATACCTGTGCTATAGCCTGAGGGATATATGGGGGGGATTATCAATTCCTGTGCAACTGGGGGACACTTAGCACAAACAGGGATGCATGTGGTTGTGTTCTGTTCACTGATGTTTAACTTCACAAGGAACCCCAAGGTTGACTGTTTGCTCTGAAGTCTGCCTTTGATAAAGAGAAGCAGTGATGGATTCCAGCTCAGCTGAAGGTCATTAGCATTCTCCTGCTGTATTACATGCAGATTTTCCTGGCTCACAAGAACAGCATTACATGGAGTATGCATCTTATATCGGAAAAAGAAATGCGTTCATGCAGAGATATACCCAGGGTTTACAGGCTTATTAGAAGATTTATAAGCAGTCCTCTCCTCCACCTCCTCTGTCCTTATTTCCTGCTGACATTCCCCCTGGCTGTGTTTTCCCTTCCTCACCCTTATGTAATCTCCACAGATTGGGGTGAGAAGGGTTGTTTTTACTTTAACTTAAAATCAGCAATGTGGTCTTTGATCTATCACCACCCTGTATTGGCTGACCCTTGGGTGCACTGAAAGGATGTAGGGGTAAATGCCAGGTGGCAAAATTCCTGATAGCGAGGGGACATGGATACAGCCCTCCTTCCAACAGGAGAGGCTGAGCAGCCAAAATTATATCAAATGACGCAGGCATGCATGTTGACATTTCCCTGTATTTGTTCAGAAACTTCTGTACCATGCAGAATATGTAAACTGAGCCCTGTTGGCAGGAGGGTGATTTGGCTTTGTATGGGATCATGTGAAGGATGGGAGGGGGAATACAGGGAAATGGACTAATGTTCTCTGGCCCCCTGTAACTAATCTGTGTTTTTCTACTTATATCGGGACGTGGCGGGGGGGATAGCACTGCTGCTGCAGGTGTAGTAAGATGTCTGCAGAGAAAATCCTGTTGCTTGAAAATGGAGAAGTTCTTTTCAGTTGCAGGCTGTTGAATGTGATCATCCAAATACAGTCTCAACGGTACCAGCGATTGGCTGGATGATCGCTAGCAGTCTGCACTAAATGGGACAACTCCCCATGTGTGATATGGTTCTGCTAAAGCTGAAAGTATGGCAAGGAAACCTTAATGTTTCTGGAGACCGTTTCACTGCAATCGTTGCCCCTGTGTTTTGAAAAGCCATTGCTGGCTCAAACCACCTTTGATGCCATGCTTTGGACATTCTGAAACAGGTTGCATCAAGTGAAGCAGAAGTCTAGAGTAAGAGGCTGCAAGATGCCTTACTGAATACCAGGCTATTCTCAGGACAATGGTAAGGTAACAGAAAGCAGTACTCTACGAATCAGGGTCATCTTCCTGCAAGAATCTTTATTTCTATTGACAAACATCCAACCTACTTTAGACACATAGTGAGGTGCACAGATGCCATGATGATTGACGTGGTCTGAGATATCAAAGAGCTGAATGAGGCAGGAAGATACTGGTGAGCAGGGTAGTTGCTTAAAGATCATTAAAGTGATTTGCTTGCACCTTTGTCCATTTTGTAGGTCTTGTAGAGAAGCATATGCATATGGCACCTTTGTTAGTGTTGGATGGATAAACATATCACAAATTAATTGCAAATGACAAAGTCCTAGGCTTTATGCTGCTTTTGACATTGAGCAGCTCCAAGAGTTCAAGCCACTTTAATTAAAGACCAGTCAACAACATGTCAATGCTGATGGAAGCAATGACACCGTCTCAGGCTGTGGCATCCCTCTGTGATGTCAGCTGCTGTCTGAATTTTTTTTCTCCTCTTAATTTTTTTTGGTAAATATCCCCATTTTACACACTGACTCACACTTTGTATTAATGAGAAATGTAAGGCTTTAAAAAAACAATTGCACTGTAGCCTCATTACTATGAAAAATCCATTACGTGGAAGTCATTTGTCAAAGCCAACTGTTTAGTTGCTGTAATTTACATATTTATCAAGTTTGATTGCAATGTAATGACTTTGACTTTCTTCGTTTTTCTTAACCTTTCTAACCTTTCCAAGAAGAGAGTGGGTTTTTTCTTTATGGGAAAGGGCAAAACATAATTCAGTTTACATTCACTAATAAATACACATATTAGTTTCAAATTTCAATATTTTTTTATCTTGGAAATGAGTTACACTTCCATATTTTTGCACGGAAAGGGATGTGGGACCTTATCAATCTGTGACGTTTGTGTCTACCGGGGGATCTGGCTGGCAAAGAATAGACAGCACAACACTCTGTAAATGAGATAATGAGTGTCAAGATATACAGCTAATATTGAATCTCCATAATTCTTGTGGTTGAAGGATCAGACATGCATGGGTTTCCAGCATAATCACATGATTTATTATGGATGATTACTTTCATTTGCATCTGATGCTGGGAGGTTTGTGACAGAGCACCAACTAGAAGTATTATATTCCCTTGAATACAAGGCTGGAGACCCAGGAGGCTGCTAAGGACACTGATCCGCACAAGCATCTTACACCCCAGTGAGCTGTTACAAGACAGGCAGGCAGAGGTGGCAAGAGCTTGCTGTAGCAGCTGATACTGGGAGTTGTTAAAGCTAAGCAATGTGGCACTGCTTGTTTGCAACTGGCCTCAAGTGAAGAAATCTCTTCCCCCTGCTAAGGAAAAGGCTAGAAAATATGATATAGTGGCTGCAAGAATGACAGGTGAAGAGCAGAATGCCACATCTCATCTGAGCATGGAAACTTTATAAAAAGATCGTAAGGACATGAGAATTGAGCTGATCTATGCTATGCCCGCATGTAAGGGTTCATCTGAAGGGGTCAGTTAGTTCCTCTGGAATACTCTACAGCCTGAGCAAAAGCTAAAACAATGCATACAAAATTAAGGCATTTCAAAAAATATGAACACCAAGGGAAGCGGCAAGTGAGAAACAGACTGAAATTCAGCAAAAGAAATTGCTGGCTGAATACCAAGAAAAATATCCTCAGAGTGAGACAGTAGAATAGTTTTCCACAGAAGCTGGGTGCTGGCCAGGTGAGGATGGTCTAGATGAGCTACAAGGTCCTTGCCAGATCAAATGTGAAAGGGAATACAGATATTTTAGTGACTAACTTTGAGAGGCAGTGAATATCAAGCAGCAGGTGGCCAGCCACAAAGACAACCGACGTGACAAAGAGTGATCTGCTACAGAAGTGGTAGCATCCAGTTTGTCAGCCCCTTTTTCTGTCCTCTGCTGCTTCACAGCATCTCTCACTTGACATTCCTATCTTTGATGTGTCCCATCCTTTAAATAAATGATGACTGAGAGTGATCCCCTTGAGCTTCAACTTGGAGTGTGGTTTTATTAATTTATTTCTTGCTGTGCTATATTTCTCCCCCTCCATTTTTAAAGGCTCCTTTGACTTTAATTAAAATTCTCCATAGGCTTATTGCCTTCAGAGAGAGAGAGAGTGTGTGTGTGTGTATAAATTGGTTTTAACAGTTTGCTGACTAGATACGTTTTTACAAAGCTTACACAGCCTTCCTGTCTGTGTGTATGCAGAAAACAAAACGTGTTTTCACGTACACACCACGTGATATTGATTGACTGCGCCTCTGAAACTTATATCTAATGATGGGACAAAAAGGAAAATTAGGATTGGTAGACACCTGTGTGCATGCAATGTTAATGGGGTGCTTACAGAGAGCTTGGAGAAGAATCATGTCTGTGAGAGGAACTGTTCTTGGTTTGATGTAAGGCAGGGGACAGATGTGGCAGCCTGGTTAGAGTGGGGGAAGGTTTTGTGTGCCCAGGTGGAATTTAAACATCTTTGCAATAATTATTTTTGCAACAGAGGGGAAAATGTCATAAGCAGCATCTGAATAAGAATGGCAGCTTGCTTAATTCTTGGCATGTAATGAGGATGGAAAGTGCCGTACCTCTGGGCATGCATCTCACCTTTTTCTTTTGAAGCCAAGGACAAGGGTGTGACAGGACTTTCTCCCGCCAGACTGTGGGATATGGGTAATAGGTCAAATATTCTTAGTACCCCTCTGTCTGAGGTTGTGTCTGTGACACCTGCTGATGCTGGAGTCATAGTCAAATGTGAGTGGAATAAGTACACCAAAGCAAAGCTGATTTAGGACTGAGACTCCTCCCAAGCCATAGACTCCCTGACATCATGTCCACGCAATTAAAATCCATGAAGCATCTATGAACCAGAGCAGAGGCCTGGCAGTGTGTCCAGGAGAGGTCACCCCAATTCTTTGTGAAAAGGGGACACTTTCCACTCCACCTTTGCCATCTCCCTTACATTAAAAAAGATCCTGTTTCTCATCCTGATTTGAAACCCATGTCTAACATTACAGTACAGAAGGATATGCTTCTGGCTGGTTTAGGGATGTGTGTGAGTGTTTCAGCCTTGACGGCAGTCTACACCTCCCATCTTGCTGAGGTATTTTGAATTTGGTGTGTAAGAACCTCTACTGAGCATCTTAATTTTCGGTACTGCATGTTCAGGTCTGAACTCTGGTTTTGGGCGAGCTGTGACTGTGAAGAGAGAGGCTGTTCACTGCTGTCTTTTTCTTGTCTTGCGGGCTGAAGGTTCTCTCCAAAAAGAGCGCTGGTGCTTCCTGGAGAGGTCAGTGTCAAATTCTGAGGAGCGCTGCTCTTCATGAATCTAATTTCAGCAGGTTGCTTTTTATTGACCAGTAGCTCAGCTAGTGAAGAACACACTGTCATAGTTCAGTAAAGGCCAAAACCTCTTGCAGAACACCTTGCACGTCTTGCCTGGGATCATTGCTTTCAAGCCAGGTCTTGTACACTGAAAGCTTTTTCTGCTTAACCCTGTCAGGTTCTGTCCTTCCTCCCAGGGAGGGTCCGATGCAGAAAAGAAATAAGAAAAACAATTTTGTGTGTCCTCTAATTAAACATGGGCTGTTCTTGCTTCTTTATAAGTAATGTTTTAGGAAGAATAAGAGAAGGGTTCATGTTGTTCAAGTCAATGTCTAAAAGGTGGAATATGGACAATGAATCTAGTGACAGTGTTGGTTGTATTGCTTCATTGCTCCTGCAGATTTGAATCTTTAGCCCAGCTGGCTGAAACCTTGGTTGCTGTTCACTTTTTTCCCCATCCCAGAGTGAGACCTGGCCCTACCTAGAACAAGGTACCAGAGTTAGGTATCTGTCTAGCTTTGTCCACCATTTCATGACTCCCCACCTTTTTTTCAGTTCTCCTTCTGTTGTGCTTTTTGCCTGTTTCTGAAGTGAAGAATGAGGTACAGACCCACTGAGTAGAGATTTTTCTATTTACCACTTCTCAGAAAAGTCTCTCCTGATTTCTGCATGTTGTCTTGCAGCTTGTTTCTTCCTTATTATTTTATCCATTGGCCTTGAGAGGTTGGAGATGCTGGACTTGGCAGATCCTGGAGTTGCATCTCATGGCAGCTATGGATGTCCCTTACGGCACTGCCTTCCTTGGAAGGATCCACAATGAGTGCAAGGATGTGGCTCTGCATCTCGGAGAAACTAGAAGAGTTTTGAGCACAGCTGTACTGGGACTCTCAGTTCTGTTCTGAAGTACATATGGCTTTGCTCAATTTTTATACGGGAAAATCTAAGCACTGAAGTTAATCACAGGCAAATCCACAGCGAAATTGGAAAGAACAGAACAAAGGTGTCCTGGCTGCTCCTGTAACTGCTGGACTACTCTGAGTGGCTGGTAATTCCCTCTTTGCTATCTTGGCTGAAATTCTGACATAAATTATTCTCTTATCTTTCAGCCCATGCATACTTGTAGCAAACAAACATAGCCTTAGCCCTCTCCACTGGAGAGAGCTGATAGAGAATTGCTTTATAACAGGCCCTAGCAGTATCTCCGAATCCCTGGATTTTAAAGACAGACTGAAAAGATACCCATGTAACTGTAGCATTGCGGGTAGAAAATATCTTTTATGTGAATACTTTATTTCTATCGCTTTGTATAAAGTGAAGGCTACCAGGATGGTGAGCATTTCTAGAGGGATGACAGCTGTGCAAAGAGACAGTGAGGTAGACGCCAACTAGTATGGATTCCTTCCTCAAAGATGAGGCCTGCTTCCTTTGTGGCTGCAGGCAGCTCCTTAGTGTTTCTACCTTATCTTCACTGATGTGGGGTTGTGGAGCTCAGTTAAGGGCATCCTGTGGAATAGCTGAAGATCTTTATTTCTGTCACTGATTGTAACTGGGGAAGTGCTGCTACATATGTAAGTTACTGCACATCTAGCTGGTGTAAAATTTTTAGAGAAATAAATAGAACATGTTTTGGTTTATTCAGTTTGTAATTTAATGTCAACCATTGCAAGAAAAAAAAGATGAGTACTGCAGATCAGCCTTCAGGTGTTCAAACACGGATGGGTGAGTTGTGAGTTCTGACTCTGTGGAATTTAAGGAAACAGCGTTGAAAGACACTCAGGTAAAATGAAGACTTTTAGCAAATCATGGCTAGAATGTTTTTAGCTTGGTGTTTTTTCCTTTTCCCTGCAGGTAAACTTTACTTTCTTGTTCTGTATTATCTGAAGGACACAAGTATTTTCTGGGATTTTGGGAATGGATTCTGGGGTTCTGGGATTAGACATCAAATTTAACAAGATGATATATAGCTTTGAGGAGACACATTTGATGTACCACTTAGCCTCCCCATAATTTACTGCCTACCTTCAGTCTCTGGAGGGCCAGGGGTTTATCTGCACTTCAACCTGACTTTATAAATAGCAAAGCAGAAGAGGGCAAAAGAAAGAAGACTGGGGACTTACCAGCTAAACTGTTATGAAATGACGGTGATGCGGGCAGGTGACATTAAATGCTACTGTCTGCATCCTTAATTGTGAGTTGTCATCACCTTGACCATTTGAGGACGATAATGTGCTGTTCATATTCCAGATTTCTATTCTTATTCATAGGACTATATGTTCCAATGTTCAAATGTGTATGTATAATTAAAAAACAAACCCTCAGGTGTTTTGGGAGTGTTTTTTTAGTGGGGATGAGGAGGGAGGAAAGATATGAGTATACCTTGAGTGGTATTGCATGTGGTTAACTTTCCTGCCTCAAGAGTGTAGCAAGCTGACAGTATCAGAAAGCCCAAGTGGAATAATGGTTGCTTCCAAGATGTAATGAAGATTAAAAGCAAACAAGTGGGGCTGGGAGGTAAGGGGGATCTTGCTCTGTAGTTGTTTGCCATTTCTGATTTTGTAAATAGCTATGCAGTGTCATTTGGTCTGTGCTTCAGCATAATTTTTCCAGGAGATATTTCTGGCCTTTTGCTTTACAGTCAGATCTCTTTGCTGGGCTATTAGGTTGAAAATGCAGTCAAGTATTAATGTTGAAACTGTTTATGTAACCTCCCACTGCATGGAACCCCTCCAAAATACCCTGCAATTGAGGGAGGGAAGGGGAAGGAGGGATGAAAAACAAGAGCTGGATAGAAATAGTGCCTGCTCTGGGATTTAAATAGGTCAAATTAATTCAATAAATAGAAGTTAGGCTTTTGATATATGCCCATCTACTTAAACTGTCATCGAAGTTCACTTAACTGTATTACAGCAGAGAATATTGGCCATTAAAGAGACGTGAAAGACATTGTTACAGAGGACTTAAAGAGGGAAGAGCAAGTAGGAACAAAGAAATAGCCAGACAAGGAGATCATACAAGTATTACACTTTCAGATTCCTGGTGGTGCTGACAAGTGTTGATAACTCTTTCAGCATCTACCTTCAGAAGACGGAGTCCCACTTTCCTACCCTGTCCCTGTGTCTGTCCCTATAGGATGCTTGTGCATGGCATCAGCCTAATGTTCCTTTTTTTCCCTTTTCTGCTGGAATATATTTAATTTGCTCTGAACAAGAGCAAACCCAAATCCTAGGGCCTCTGAATAAGGGGGAGTATGGAGGGCGAATACAATGAATGTCTTAATCCTGTGTCACCCTGTCTTTGAGACACTGTGCTACATTAAATTGATTTTGCAAATGAAAGCCAAAAGCTAAGCAAAAGCCACCAATCTATTTTGCCTAAAGATGATTTTAGTGCTCTTTATGTTCCCTTAAATGACAAACCATTTTGTTACCTGCCTACATAAACATTTGCCTATATTAGCCCCAGAAATATTTTATTTTTATTAGCCCAAACTTTATCTTTTTATGAAGACACAGGGGCCCAATAAAATTAGTGTGCAAATATAATACCCAATTTGCATTTTTCCATGGTCAGCAGAAAAGCTGAGTAAAATCAATTTGATATTAGGTCAGCATATACATCAATAAAGCATACGTACACACAGGACCATTTTAATGGTCCCTGTAATTTCTACGCTGCCAGAGTAAAGAGATTAAATAATATTAAGTGCTCCAAAATAGCTTTGCTTTTAAGAGGAATCTAAAAAGAAAGACAGACTTTGGCATAAAATGGGCAATAAAGGATAACAGTTGCACAATCTCCAACTTTAAAACATTGTCACAGTGATCTCAGAGGCAGGCTCCCTGTTAAACAGCCCCAATTCAGCAAAGCTCTTACACCAACACTTATGCTTAAGCACATTTTTAAACACAGCAGAAGTTTGTCAACCAAATCACGGACTTAAGCACCTGACAGAGTCAGGGCCAGAACCTGAATGAACGAAACAGAACTTGAGAGGTTTGAATCCAGTTTAGAGCATTGCATGCAGAACCATTGCTGGATAGAAGGTCCATGCACAAGTGAGGCATTGGTAACAAACCCCCTCTGCGCTTCAGGTGGGACTATCTTAACATGATGGTAGGTGAGGTGAGTCAATGAGCAATGGGAACACCGTGTAGCTGTGTTCCTCCCTGCGCAGACCCAACCTCCCATGGATTTTGCATGGGAGCCCAGATACTGCTGCCTCCCTTTCCACATAGAAGTATGTAGGAATAGTTGTCTGACTTTCAAAAGCTGTAGTCCAGTCTTTGCTCATCCCTTTGCGTACAAATGGCATCATTCGTACCTTCTGTGCCACTTAGTTTCTTTGCATGGCTCAAGCCAACTATGAGAAGACAAGAAAGAAAAGCTTTTCTTTATTTGACCTCATCAAGTCCAGCGGGACTTGGTAGTGACCAAAAATGGAATTCTTTTGCACTCTGTGTTGCTGAGATATGCACTTTTTCCCAAAATGACATTTGTGACCAGATGTAACAAAAATAAATGGAATTAGATGCTAATCTGGTCTCTTAGGAAAAGCCAGAGTACAGTAAATGTTTCTTGGATTTGATTTGCTAAAGCAGGTTAATGTGGTAGAGACTAGGCTGTCAGGACAGCAATGACATCAGTGCTTGCTTTCAATGCAGATGTTACAGTTTTGTTGCGCACAGACAAGCCAAGACAGCACAGTGAAGTGTAATGCCATAGGCTTTTTTGATTTCCTGTGTGGAGTCTCTATCTCACATGGTTTTGAATATAAAATGCTGGCAACAGCCCACCTCATACTGCAAAGTACCTGAGAAAGGAAGACAGTACGGAATTTATTTGTAATGGATACACGTATTTCATGAAAATATATGTGGGTATTTAAATCGAATGATTTTTTTGGCCCATGTTCGTAGGGTGATCAATTTCCACTTCTGCTGATGAAAAACTTCTGTTTTTCTACTGATGTAGTGAAATGTGGGAGGGGAGAAAGGCAAGCTTTTCCTAGTACCTTGCCCAAACTTTGACATTCTCTGCAAAGGCGTGAAACCCACTTCTAAGTTCTCCTGATGGGTGCCAGTTAAAGGCTTTCTGAACTAGACTTCAAGGCTCTGACTTGCTCTTCCTTTTGTACTCCATCAGCCTTAGTACTAATTTGTGCAATTGTATCATCACCATACCATGGCTACGAGACCTAAAGAAACCACAAATCTGCAGTCTGTTTCTGGTCTGACATGGTAGCAGGAAAGATCCTGGACCTTGAGCAAAGTTCTACCTCAGTTCTGCTGCAGTACTTCATTTTGGTAGTGCAAATGGGATTCCATATAATTAGTATTTCTGTGTGAAATTTCTAGATACTTATTACTAAGCTACTACATAGAACTATGGTCATTTTCATGTTTTTATAGCAGCATAAAAATGAAAATGAGTGAAAATGGCGAAGTGAATTTGCTGCCTTCCCATGAAGGTTTATATTTTGATTTGACTATCTTTTTTGTAGTAGAAAAAGGGGACTGTTTCAGTTGCACTAGGGTAATATGTAACCAAGACTGGAAATCATTATTTCCCGTGTGAGAGCTGGGGGACTGTTGCCCGTGGGATTGCTCCAAGAGGCTTGCTTATACATGCTTTAGCATTAGAGGAGGAGGAACCTGAGTTGAGGGCCTAACACCACGAGTTATATTCAGACCAAGATTTGAGTTGCTTGCTTGAAGCTAGCTGGGTGTCTTTTCAGTACGACATTAGCTTGGTGTTTATCACCATTGTGGTAGCTGTAGAGCCAGAATAGATGTTGAGGTTAGTGTTGTTTATTCTGACTAGCACCTTAGATCTTCACAGCTTTGCCCAAGGTAATTCTCCTCTGCAGCAGTGTGACAGGATGGTGGTGGGTGAGTAGCAGGCTGTGAGGGCGTAACACGTAGTGGCAGATTGTTCAGGTCCCAGTTGGATTCTTCAGTCCAGGACTATATCAAAGATGATTGTAGTGGTAGCCTTCAGAGGGAAAAGAAAACATTTAGCTCAATCTTCAAGATACTTTCTGGAAGAGAAAATGAAAAAGAAACAATTCCAGAAATCTCTAAATTTCTTCCCTTGAAAAACTTTTTCATCAAATAGTTTGGTTTCTAAGATTCACTGCTGTGGCGTTTGGAAGGGTAGAAGGGGTACCACAACAGACTAGTCCTCTGCATTTCCACAACTGGCAAAATCGTGGCTAAATGGAGCGAGACTTTCTGTCATGTTGCTTAAGTGCTTTTGACATCTACTGAGCAAGGCTATATGCTTCTAATCTTTTTAATTTTGATTGATCTTTTCAATTCTGAACTACAAAGTAGGATTCATTTTCAATGTAACATTTAAAATATGAGATGGTGTTTTGTAGTTGTTGTATCCATTATTGGTTTGGTGGGTTAACCTCGGTCAGCTGCCAGATGCCTTCCCTGCTGTTCCCTCTACTACAGGACAAGGGGACAAAATAAAATGAAAAGGCTCATGGGTCAAGATAAAGATAGGATATCACTTGCCAATTACCATCGCGGGCAAAGTAGACTTGATTTGGGGCAAAATGAATTCAATTTATTGCCAAGTAGAATAGAATTGTAGAGTGAGAATCAGAGAGAAAAATTAAAACGACACATTTCCCACCCACACCCTATTTTGCCAGGATGGATTTTGCTCCCAACTCCTCTGCCTGCCCCCATGACTCTTGGTGCTGTGGATGGGTAATGGGGTTGTGGTCTGCCCAAGTCAGCTCCTCTATGCTGCTCCTTCACCTCCACACATTTCCCTCTTGTTGCTCTTTGGACTTAGGGGAGTGTTTGGAGGCGGGGATGTGTGTACACGCGCACTTGCCATTCCTTTTCTCACAGGATGTTGTGGAGACCAAGACAAGTGTGCAAGGCTGAATATATGATTTCCAAGACTACTCATGGGATGTCTGGATGGATAGGTTAGAATGTGCTGGTGCTGGCTTAGGGTTCAAGCTGGGAGCTCGGCCTGTAAATAATGCATGCCCTGCACCAGCCAGGTTCAAAGTCACCATCTCAAAATCTTAGGTGTGTTACAGTATCAAGTATGAACTAATCTTTGGTTCATCTTGGAAGCCCTTGGTGCACCTTGTCCCATAGGTTGGCTAATGGGCATCCACGTTGCCTCTTTTACCAGCATTTTTACCAGCATGTTCCCCTTTTACCAACATTTTCAGAGTGACTGAACTGTGATCAAAGACCTGCAGAACTGAAAGCTTGTCTCCCAATTTAGTTTCTTACCATATGTTTACAGAGCTTTGTACTTAAGCAGGGATTCCACTCACCAAAGCAATTCTTACCAGATTCACCCACATGTAGACCACACTACTGCATTTTGTAGGCTTTTCAAGCAGTATTAAAGATATATGCTTTTCCAAAATGGTAAGAGAAACATTTAAGAAATGTTTTTTTGCTCGTGCAGATGCACACATTCTGAAATCCAAACACTAAAAATAAAAATAACTCTTCAAAAAGTTAATGGGACACATTATCACATCAGCCCAAATACCAGAAAGAAATACACATGTGCACAGTTGCACAAGCTGTGTGTGTTACTGTTTCTGTATGAATAATGCAGGATATTGCTTAAAGAAAACGGTTTATTAAAGGTATTGCTGAGCTTGACAAACTTGAAGAAAACGTCTGCTATGTGAAGGTGTACAGCCATCTGTGCCTGTGCTCCTCTCGCACATCGTGTGCCTAGGGGGCTGGGTACTGTGGATGGGTCTGCACCTTGAGAAGCTGTGCATTCACACTCTGCAGAAAATGTACTGGGCTGGAAAGGGAGTGATGCGCTGGGGATTCTAAACCGAGGCGGAGTGAATTTGTTTGGCACTGAGTGCATGGCAGCAATTTGGTGCTCTTCCATCCGCCAAGGAACTGGGCAAGAGAGGTTCTGGTTTGCACCCAGTGCCACTTCTCCCATTGACTCCAAACAGGTTTGCACTGAGCCCTAAATTGGGAGAGTTCCCCTCAGCTCCAGAGGGGAATGAACTGACTAATGATTTTAATAACTCTTACAAAGAGTAAAGCATGAATAACCAAAATATTGTAGTTAAAAACAAACAAAACCAAACCTGCAAAAACCCTCAAACTAATCCTCTGTCCAAAAGATTTCCTAACCAAGGAGCTGTTCCAGCTCCAAACGGTAGCAGTCTTGTTGCTGAGCATAACTTCTGTGCTGAGCCACTCTCCCTTTAATGTAATGCTGTTTTGCCGAGAGAGGAGGAAAACTCCTCTCCTCTTGCAAAAGTGATCCCAGCCTCCTCCTTTTGCTCATTAAAGTTGGTTTGCTGATTTATATCCTTCCTCCTACACTACTTAATGTTAATGCAAATGATGTGGGGTGGTCATCAACTTCTAGCTGATGGTGTTGTGTTCCTTTTTGCTGCCTCCCACTTTTCTTCTGCAGACAGAATTGACCTCACCAGCTGCTATGTTTGTCAGAGACATTCTTTCTATATTTCTTTGCCTCTGGGGCTCAGAAACACCAGAGAGTGGTGAAGCTGAAGTATGAAAGAGCAAACAAATGGCTGAGTTACAGGGTGAGCAGCTGTAGGACATTTATAGAGGCTAAGGAAATGAAAGAAACCTGCTGAGATTGTCTCCTGAGATGAACCACAAATACATCGATTATTCCTGTGGTGCTGTTAGGTGTGATTTACCATTGGGGAAACTGAGCATTTCTAAGAATTCAGGAAGTTAAAAAAAATAACTTAGGTATGGTCTCAAGGACTCCCAAATATCTTTGAAATGAAAGGTCTTTTTTTTGGGTATATATGTAATGCATTTAGCTAATAAAAAAAAATAAGGCTTGGATTTAGTTTCCAGTCTCCTTTCAGTGCATAAACTTTTTCTTTCAAAACAAAGATTTAAACTGT
Source organism: Opisthocomus hoazin (assembly GCF_030867145.1). Lineage (NCBI taxonomy): Eukaryota > Metazoa > Chordata > Aves > Opisthocomiformes > Opisthocomidae > Opisthocomus > Opisthocomus hoazin. The sequence continues at coordinate 9,215,248 of NC_134419.1, forward strand.
CTATAGTAACTGGATCCTGATGTGTTTAGTATTACCCTGCTGTGTGTGTTCATATCTAGATACGGCATCTAACTGAGGTCCCAACCTCTTATGGTCTTTAAAATTCCCAGAACCCATTTTGAAAGAGCATCATTTTTATTTCCTGTTTATTAAATGCAGTTACCACACAGAGAAAACCTCCTGCTTGGCCCACGCAGTTCATGGCTGAAGCAAGTGGCCAAAGTAGTGCGGTTTCAGTACTGGGGGATTAACCCATGTAAAGTTCAGTGTAATTGGGATCAAAGTCTCCTTTCCACCTATCTGTGAATTGAAGGGGACCTGGTACATTTTCATGCCCTTGCTGGAGAAGGTTGCTGGATTTAATCCTGGTCTTTTATCTGTACTTTATTTTTTTGAACATCTCTTTCAGTTAGGGCAGATGCAGTCCCAAGTAGTTAGGAGATTAAAAAAAACCCCACCCCAACCTCCTAAAATCCCCCAGAGCAAAGACTAATAAATGTCATTTATTAGCACTTTACCCTTGTTTGGCACTGTTAAGGCTTGTATCAAGTGTAATGTGGGGTGCAATTGTTGTGAATAGACCCCCGCTGTTCTTGTCGCCCCAGGGGGACATTTATCACAAGTAAGGGAGCAATTACAGTGCAGTTTAACTCACTATAGTAAATCTTGGTTTTTAAAAAGAGAGCTAACTTTGTTGTTGCAGATTTGGCTGCATGTCATTAGTTTTGCAGCCCTCGTGCAGTCAGTGCTGTATGGCCTGGTATGGAGACCCAGTGACGCTGCCTCCTTTAATTATAGATTGTGCTTATTTATAATGTATGTCCAATTTTAATAAGAGGATGTGCTTTAATATTAATGGCCCTTTATGTCCTGCATATGGGACTCGGTTTGAGGATCTTTATCTCTCTTTTTCTCCCACTCTGTCCCCTGCCCACCCCCTTTTACTGCAGCTAACCTGCGTCCAGGGGCTGAACAGAAAGTGGTGTTCATCACTGCGCGAGTCCACCCTGGGGAAACACCATCTTCCTTCGTCTGCCAAGGTGAGTGTCTGCATGAAGATGGCAGATCTGATGAGATCTGATCTCCTGTCGTGCCCATGTTGGGTTTGCATAGCTTTGCGTCTCATAGCAGGCTGAGTTCGCGCGACAGTTTTTTCCACAGTGAGGATATTAGCAGAATCTCTCTTCTCTGCCCAGCTACCTGTCTTCTTGGAGGTAATAAGAATATACTACCTCTGAGTCTTGTGAACGTTTGCTGAACTTCGTCAGAATTGAACAGTGGGCTCTGCAGCTGTTCGGGAAGAATTGACAGTCGCACTCGTGTATATGCAATGCAATCATGTAAGGCTTCTTTCCTTAGGAAAATAGGCTGAAAAAGCTCTGGGAGTGGTTCTCTGTTAAGTGCTTATATTTTCTTGCTGTCTACCATCTTCAGCTTCTTTTTCACCACAAAGCAGTGACCCTAGTTCTCCAGTTTAATTCTAAGAGGCTTCTATTTGTCTGAAGCTGCTACTCTGAGGAGCACAGCTCCCAGTGGCTGACAGCTGTTCCCTGCACAAAGCATTCCTGCTAAAAATAGAAAGCAAATTGCCCAGCTCGTGTTTGTAAAGACTTGTAAATCTCAGGCTTGTGGGTACAAATAAATAATCCTGGCGTGTGTTCGTGTAGCTTCGTTGTATGGGTCTGAAATATTGTACTTATGGTATGTGACTTTCTGCGGGGGTAAATTGTTAATGGTGTAAGTCAATGTAACTTCCCCAACACTGAGGAAATATGCCAATTTACTACATCAGCTTGGAACCAATGAGTTACATCAATCAAGCATATGCAGTGTTTGTTAAGTTGGCTGCTTGTAATGCCACAGATTGGCTTGCCACTAGCCCTGTTGGTACCTAAAGACCTCGGTGGGAAAGGTCTGGCATAGTTTCACACTCTTCTCTGTGTGCTCTTCATCCTGGCAAGGTCCTGAGTCTGGCATCTCTCCAAGGCAAAAGGTCAACAGCTGTCACTGCTGCTGTCCTCGCCCGATGGGCTAGCAGGACACTGGGCCTTTTCCTCATGGCCCCTGGAGCAGCAAAGGTAAAACCCTTCCTTTAATAAAGTGGTGCTTCAGACTGAGAGCAGGAAAACTCAGTGAGTTTCCCATCTCCTGTGGTGGCATAGTCAGCGCAGGGCATTATAGTACACATAATGTTTGTTAATGAATATGGATTTTTAATTGGATGCTTTGATTTTGTGACTGCTGTTGTAGCCCTGTGAAATGAGGGCTGAGGTATGCTACTGAGGTGGTACTTTATAAACGCTGTTATTTTATTTTGATAATGGAAAGTTTATTCAAAAAGAGAAAAAAGGGAACGTGAAAAAGCAGGTGGCTTGCTTAGCCTGATGAAACAACCGGATGGAAGTCATGCTCTGATTGTCTCAGAGAAAATTCATGTTTTGTAGGAAAAATTAAAATAAAACGTGGAGGGGGGGGAAGGAAATAAGAAAACGAAAAAAGAGGGGTCAGTCTTGGAGAAGCACATCAGAAAATTGCTGTGACTGCAGTTATGATGCACGCTTGACTCACTTGGAAACGCATGGATGTGAAGGCACTGAACTCTGCTGTGCATTGAGCCATTCTGCCCAGTGCAGATGAAGCTGCCTTGTGTGTATAATTAGTGTCAAAACAAGCAGAAATAGCAAACATTTCAAGGCCATTGCTGTGCTGTTTCTAGTATTGCCAAATGTGAAATTGGGTGCGTGCTCTATCTTTGGAAACTTTTGTGTGGGCGAGTCAATAGAAGGGATAAAAAGGATCCCTTCGATAGTCAACTGAGGGCACAATGAGGAGTTTTATTTCTGGACTCTTGGGAAGAACTTGGCAAAGTTATGTGTTGCAGATTTAATATCCAAATGCCAGTCCAGTGCATATGGAACATGTCAGGATTCATTTTTTTGGTAGAGAGATTTCTTCTTGAATGTTTGATTATGCTCACCACCTGAAGTATAAAGATATGGAAGTTAATCCCAAAGATTCCCCAGGTGCAAGCAGCATCTCTTATATGGAAGAGCAGAATTGTGACTGACAAGGCCTGGAGTATTAGTCCATGGGGAACAGACAATGAGTTACAAGCCTTTTTTTTTTTGCTTCTCATTTTTTCTTGGGTTTCACACCGTTCAGGCTCTGTCTTCCTCTTTAAAGCTTTAACCTCGTAACTAACTTCTTTACTCATTTTTCTACCTGTCTTTGAGCTAACCAGGTCTCCTTCTGCCCTCTTGGCCTGCTCTTTGCTAAGGATATATAGCTATGTGTAGTCCAAACACAAGCTTCCTGGGGCCTGACAGAAGCTCCCTATTAATCTTCCAGTTTTTTTTGATTAGGCAAGATACCCTGATGAGAAGCAAGTTGTCTAGCCTTGATACAGCACCAAGTATATCCTGATGTCTGTTGGTCCTTTGTCATTCGCTTTACCCGCAGATTAAATCTAAGCAAGGATCTTTGTGTTCCTGTGGGAAAAGACCATAAGGTCATCTCTTCATTCAGAGCTGTATTGTTTCTGTGTCATCCTTCTTCATATTCTGTTATGAAAAATCCACTGAAAACTGAATCTTGGATACAAATACCCCATACTCCTACAGATGTACAAGGATTGTAAACTTGGATACTCATCTCTGTCTCCTTACAGCTGTGGAGTGCTTGCAGCAGTAGCCAGATCTCCTTAGAATCATTAGGAACCTCATCCAGCGTTTAAAAGCAAGTGCTATATTTCACACATGGTGCAGCTGCCGAGCTGTAGCTCACTTCCTTAGAAGGCAGACAAAACCCCAGAGGACCTCTTCGTAAAGATGGAATAAGAACCTTTTATTTCTGTTTTGGTCTTCAAAGAGTTATTACGATGCTTCAGGTTAGCCTTTTTAGGAAGCTTTCCTGGTAATTCTTAACTGCTTGTTATGAAGTTCAGGGACAGAGATGGAGAGTTAGTCACCAGAGAGTGTATTTGCATGAGTACCCTTTACGTCCAAAGGTAGGATGGTGTTCTCCTCCTTAGGCTGTGACAGTCACAGAATCACAGAATCACAGAATAGTAGGGGTTGGAAGGGACCTCTGTGGGTCATCTAGTCCAACCCCCCTGCCGAAGCAGGGTCACCTACAGTAGGCTGCACAGGATCTTGTCCAGGCGGGTCTTGAATATCTCCAGAGAAGGAGACTCCACAACCTCCCTGGGCAGCCTGTTCCAGTGCTCCGTCACCCTCAGAGGGAAGAAGTTCCTCCTCATGTTCAGACGGAACTTCCTGTGCCTCAGTTTGTGCCCATTGCCCCTTGTCCTGTCACTGGGCACCACTGAAAAGAGCTTGGCCCCATCCTCCTGACACCCACCCTTCAGATATTTGTAGGCATTTATAAGGTCCCCTTGCAGCCTTCTCTTCTTCAGGCTGAACAAGCCCAGTTCCCTCAACCTCTCCTCGTAGTGGAGATGCTCCAGTCCCCTCACCATCCTTGTAGTCATCAGGAGCATTGATGCTTGCGTTACATTTGTGGATGAGTGAGTAGGAGTAGGGTCTAGGATGAAGAGGACACTGTTTTCGCTTTGCTCTTATAGACCAGTTTCTAACCAACCGGAATTATTGCTGCTCCTGGAGGGCTTTTATAGTGTGACACAAAAGAGTGTGAATTCATTTTACAGCTTGAACTCATCTCTCGTGGGCTGCTTAGTTTTCTGAGGGATTTTTCTGAAGTTGTGGGTTTAGATTCTTTTCCTTTCTTAGATATTTTTCCTCATCTCCCTCCCCCAATATCTTTATATAAGAAAACATACGCTGTTTTCTGTCTTCCACATTATACAGTTAAGGCAAGTAAATTATTAACTCTTACAGATAGGGTCAGATGTCAGATAATGCCTATATATATATGTAGTGTGCACAAATACCTGCGTGTAAAATCTGTGCAAGTCCCTACTGTCTAAACACTGGTGATAAGCCAGCTTTCCAAAGGGTTGGATTTAATCAAAGATCTGGCAACGGGAGTATTTCCTTCCCCGCCACCCCCCTGTTATTTTTACAGTCTTATTTTCCTTCCTTTAGCTGTTACCATATATTTTCTTTGTGGGAAATGAGAAACTGTCAATCACTATTCATGTGCATGGAAAGTTGTAGGAGACGTGGTGACTGCCATGTTTAAGTTTGTCCTGTGGCCTTTGCCTTTTGTCAGAAGTCACTAATTGCAAGTTTAAGCATGTTTAGATGTACTTAGACACATGCTTTCCGTCATAGACTTCACATGTTCTATTAGTAGGATGTAATTCGTTCTCTAACACATTTGCCAGCGTGACATCCACCATGCCATCTAAATGGAAAAATAAAAATTTGTACCCTAAGTGTTTTACTTCGCTATAGTTTGTGAGGCTGGGAGCCCAGAATGGAAGACCCAGTGCAAGAGGGGAGGGAGAGGGATCCCACAGCTGGGTTTGTAGATGCTGAGAATCTTGTGTTAAGTGTAATTTGACCTGAAGATGACCTTGAAACTTATAGGTTGAATAGGGAACAGCCATTAAAAAGAAAATATAAGGAAAACAGACACCTGGGACTCTTATCCATAAGAAATGGAGTAAAAATGACATTTCAATCAATCTTTCTTCATTATAGCTGCTTAAGTGAATACTCCTCCTCGCTTCATCTTAAATCAGATGAAACAAAATGAAAAACCAGACTATGCACAGTAATGTCTCTTGATTTTCTGTTAACATTCTTGGTCTGTGTTTTTGACACCCACCCCCTTGCTACCAGAGGGCAGGAAAAAAAATCTGAAAACTTTTACACAAATTTTGATTCTAAGTTTAAAGAATGGGGTAGAAGGGGACAAACTGCCTGAAAACAAGTCTCCCGCCAGCTGTCTCGGGAGTCCTGCTGTTGCACAATAACTCACTGGGGTTGTGGACAATTGAACTTGCTCTCCATGTGACCAAGGTGATCCACGCACTATGAAGGATTTCATTCCTGGACAGATTCAAAGATGGCCTCTTAAAAGTGGTGGCAGTTCTCTAGTTCGCCTCATGGAGACAGTGCCTTCAGATTCTTTGAATTTGATCCCGCAGGATCCCTGAAGAAACTAGTAAGAGTGAAGTTGCTAGAACATGAGTGGACTTGTTTTTTTGTGTGTTGTGTCGGTTTGGTTTTTTTTTTTGCTTGTGGGAAAGGCAGTTGTAGGTGTGAGAAGAGTTATTTTGAGACTTGTTGCTCCTACTTGGAATTTTAGCCAACATCTGTCTCTCACTATGAAGAAAGAGGAGGAATCAGCTCTTGGGGTTAAAAGCTGCTTTTCTGCTTCTTTCACTAAGCATAAATCTTTTGAGCATTAGAGCATAAGTGATAGTAACTGAAACACAGGACAAGGCAAGTTTTACACACAAGAGTAAATGCAGGAAACGAAGCCTTTACATGTGAAAAGAACCTTTGTGAAGTAAAAGAAGTTCTGACCTTGCTTACCTCTTTCCAGGTGATAAATTTCTCCTAAAGAAATGAAACTGAGTTCTGTAGGTATTGGTCTAGGAAGCTTTTGGTAATAGCAGTTGTACTCGAGAAAAACACTGAACCCAGAAGGTGCCTGTTGTGGTAATGATGGGGCCCTCAGAAGCTTGAGGGCATCATCTGCCAGACTTCATATCGGATTGAATTAGCATCTGAATAAATGCGTGGGCTGCATCAGTTCTGATCTCACTTAATCTGGTGTACTCTACCTTCTAGCAAGCCAAATTGCCTTCTTTACTCATCTGTATTTCCTACCAGATGAGGAAACAAAACAGGACTGCATAGAGAGTGGGGATCTTACACATGCATGTTTTTATATTACTGTGAAGTCTCAGTTCTGTCTTCTCTGCCAAATGAAAGAGACTGCAAGGAAACGGTTATGCTTTTCTGGCTACTTCTAGACTCAGATATGCTTCCATATGTATAAAGGCTTAGTTTGTCATTCATCTTTGGATGCAGGAGAGTGTTCTGCCTTGGCCATGCAGCAGGCCTGTGAGTGCTCTCTGATGCAGAAATGTCCTTTGTGGAGGCTGTTGCCCATGTTTCAGTTTGTGGGCTGCATTGCTAATACTGAAGAGAACTGAGCGAAACAGAAGCTTCATTTTAAGGGAGTTATGCTCTCTTGCCACCCCAAAGGTACAAGACAGAGAGCTTCCATTCCATTTCAGTACTTGTCTTATCCTTTGCAAACCTCCTCTTCTGGCTGCAATCCATAGGAAAATGCACCTGATATTGCACAGTTCCACCCTAGAGGTGACTGCTCTTGGTCAAAAAAAAGAGCAAGATCTTCTGTAAAATGAATGGTATTCTGCATCCATAGGATGATATGCATAAATTGTGGCAGGAGAAGATGAGAACACTCTCCTGTTGATTTAGCTACAGTTTAGCACTTACAAGCAGTGAGGGAACATGGTGAACAGAAGCTGCAGTTGATGGCCTCTTTTATAGGGGCTCAGGAAACCAAATGATAAGAAGCCGACAAAGACAACAGCATTCAACAGCCCAACCATAAAATGAGATGCAGGGCTCTCTTAAAGTTTTTAGACTGCATTCATCCTTCTCACTACGATTTTTTTCTTTAAGTGCACAGCTCCTAAGCCTTAATACAAAGCGAAACACACTCTCCTTGACTTCTAAAGCAACATGAAAAACAGTATTGTCTGTTCCTTGTAAATCTCCTAGATGGGATTTCAGTGTGAAGTATCCCAGGAGAGAGCAGGAGGTTGTTCTGAGAATATAAAACATCCATATTAGAGTAATGGAAATAAAAGCTCCTCTTAAAATTTTGTTGATGTAAATAGACCATTAGAAGAATTTCTGCTACCCAAAGTGACATTAGCTGTTACAAAATAGCACAGGTTTTGAATCAATTCACTGTGGTGCCAGGCAGGTACCAGAGGTTGTACACCTGGTTTTCTGAGCTGGAGAAAATTTATAATGAGGCTAAATTTCTCTGGCTATAGAGTTATGTGATTCACTCTTACCACATATGTGTTCTGGATGTGCCAGGGAACCCCTGCACAGAAGAGAAGGTGTGATGGTGGCAGAGGTGGGTAGAGGGGCTGTAAAGAGGCTGCAAAGGGAAGAAGGAATCCCCAAAGCTCTGGAGACCCGAGCTGCCTCTGAGGAAGGAGTTGTCATCTGTGGAGAGGGCTGTTGCATGGCTGAGACCCCTTCTCACCAACAGCAGAAGTTGCCACCTCATCTCTTCCATCCTATCAGTAGTAGTGGGAGTGGAAATTTGTTCTTTCCAGGCAGGCTTACCTCCCAGTCCTAGCCATGCATGCTTACCTTGCATCTTCCAGTAGGAGTAATGGATCAGTCCTACCTCCTCATCCCTGGGACAACAAGGTCAGCTTTGCCTATGCAGCTAAGAAATGTCAAGTGGCTTTGATTCAGTTTGCCCTTTGCCCAGGGCAGGCCTTTGACTACCTCTGCTTAACTAATCCTCTGTGCAATAATCAGAGATCTAAAGGAGCCCTTCATCTTCAAGCGGGAGAATTGCGAGGCTTCACTCTACAACAGCAGGCAAATTTGCTTTGTCTCTGGGTGGGATTGCCCAATTAATTTCTGAAATGTACTGGTTTTGAATAACGATAGCTTAAGGATAATTTCCTTTCAGCTCTAACCAACCTACCCCTGGGGCAAAGCACATAGTCTTTGTATGAGCACACTGTGGCACTTTGCTGGTGTCTGAGGATAAGAAAAAGAGAAAATATTGATTCAGCTGAATTTTGTGGTCACTTGGCTTTCCTTAATATGGCCTGTTTTTCCCATTGGAAATTGCAGTCCAAGTGGATTTTGGAGATGCTTATCCATATCTTCCCAGTTATCAGTTAGGTCAGAGCTATTTTCTCTGTGTGTTGCTCTGTATGGCCATGGGCAGTGAGTACTGCACTTCTAGGGAGCAATATTACACCAATGCAACAGATTGTCTCTGGGCCTACGTGGGATAGCAGGCTCTCTAGAAGTGTTAAGCTAATGTCTTGCTCATGGCATTGCCTGCTGTGTCTGTGGCAGTGCAGCAGTCCAACTAGCCAAGGGCATCCAGTGTACCATGCATGCAGGTTTCCCCAAACTGGACTGCTCATGCATGGGTCAAACAGTGCTGGAGAGCCTGTTGCTAGCGGGGAAATCCCAGGCAGAAATCTTGAAGACCTACCCCAGTTGAATTAAACTGGGGCATGAATATGCAAAAATCAGAACAGGGCTGTAAGGACTACAGAAAGATGGGGGTTGACTTTAGATCTCATTTGCATGGCTCTGTTAATGAAAAAAGAAATGGCTTCTAGTAAGTGACCATCATTACTTCCAAGGAATCTAAGTTGTGAGTTGAAGCCCTTTCTGTAAGTGCAGCAGTGTGCGAGATCACTACTGATCAAGCTGCAGGTGTTGCAGGGGTATGTCAACCTCCAAAACTAGGAATCTCTTCTACTTTTTGTACTTTAAGCCTTTTCTGTTCTCCTTCAGTAGTGTCCCAGCTCTTCCTCACAACTGATATTAATCTTGCTGGTCTATTGTTTCCGACTTTGTCTTCTGACCCTTTGTTCTTTGCCTGCCCTGGCTCGGTTCAGCTGAATTGATTTTTTGTTTTGTTTTGTTTTCATTTTGTTTTCAGTTCTTTTGTCTCCGAGGTGCCCTGCGCTTGCCTTCTTGCTCATTCTGCATTGCTACAGCTGCTGCTCTGAGGAGCCAGCATTCATGTGTGACCAGGACTTGGGAGCTGGAAACTTTTCTTTGAGACAAGGGCACCTGGGTGAAATTTTTCCTCTGCCCCTGCACAGATTGCTCATGTGCTCTGTGTATGTCTGTCACAAGGCATTGTGTACCTGTTTATAAGAAGTATGTCTCCTTGACTTCTGCAGTTTACAGAAAAAAGAGCATAAAGCTTGTTTGGAGGGTAAGAAGGGACTTGGGATGAAAGCAGGCTCCTGCCCCAGACAATAGCTCTTTAGAGGTTGTGTTTGCTCTTTCGAAGCAGTCCTGCCTCTCTGGACTCTGAGAATGGAGAGAAGGGGTAAGGGGACACATGCCCTGCCAAAAGGGGTCACACATTCTTTACCAGTCCTGCTTAATTTTATCTGGGAAGAAATGTAGGCACAAACTGCTGGGACCCTACTGCATGGGCAAACTTCTAGTAAACACTTTGTAGATGAGAAGTGTGGATTTAGGGTGGTTTTGAACAGTGGCACACCATGCACTAAAACATCAGCCTTCCCAGGAAGGTTCCTTAGTGACAGATGTGGCCCCTAAGTGACAATTTGCAGATGTGCCCTGTAGTGTTAGTGCAAGGGTACAATTACTTATTACATGTTCAGCAAATGGTAATAGATCCCTGGTATTCATGCTCTGATTTGGAGGCTACAGTTTTAGTCTTTACTTCTGTTAAATGTAGAAGATAATCAGAGATGGATGAAAAATACTTATTTTAGGGTTCTTTTAATGCCACAGATTTTCAAAGAGAACGCTTTATTTGAAATTTCATGCAAACTCACTTTTATTTTTCTCTTATTTTCCCTTTTTCACTTTTTTTCTTTCCCCCTTTTTTTCTTTCCCCACTTTTTTGTCTCTATCACTGAAGGAAAAATATAGGGGGGAGAAGGAAGACACAAAGAAAAATAAAAGCCTGCTTCAGTGTTCAGTTAAGAAAGGAGGAAAGGAAAAGCCTATAGGTGGTCTTGTGACAAACTTTCTTCAAAATTTTCAAAGTTTACTTCAAAATTTTCAGCCAGTGGTACAGCATGTAGGCAACATATTGCAAAGCTGGACCCCGCCTTATGTTATGGTCAAGCATAAGACAGGTCTTTGGGTGAATACAGAACAAATGTGGCACAGACAATGACAACAGGGTAAGTTCTTGTTCACCAGGGCCTCCACCTACCCAAAAGGAGCTATTTCTAGCATCACTGGAAGATTTCTGTTTTCATGATTATTAATTTTCTGCTGCTATGGTGGCTTTTGTATGGCACTCATCACCATTGCAGCCAGTCCCCTCACAAACACCAGTGCTTGGTGTCATGACAGCAAAGTGAGAACAGGAGGGTGGCTAATTCCCCGGTGCAGGAGCAGCCATTCAGCCTCGCTGAGCGTTAATCAGCTTCTGTTGAACAGGAGACAGCCTGTCGCAGAATTAACAGTGGAGTTGAAAAATGTTGTGACCCAGCCTTCTCCCAGGCACCATCTTTCCAAAGGTGGGTTTGTCTTACTCCTGGGGAGGAGCTGGGAACAGCAAGCTATACTGTCCTGGGTCAGAACTGGAAACCCCTTGGAACTGAACCCCTGATCCACTGCAGGCAGGTTGCCTGCCCTGCTCTGGAGATGGCAGCCAGGAGGTGACTGCCACCTTCCTCAGCCATCAGACCCCTCCTTGGGCTTTACAGTGTGCACATCAGCCTGGGGTCTCGTGTTCAGTGGCACCTCTCCCTTCTGATGTCTGCATCTTCCATGCAGTGAAAGAGGCTCTTTAATAAAGTTAAATTTACCTTTCAGATGTTAAAATTCAGTCTGACTATTCAAGGTAGAAAGTTAGCAATCTTTGCCCCTGGTTACATGTGTACTCTGTTTTTAATTCTTCCTGGCAGTGTTGTTAATGGCCAAGGATATGAGGGAAATGGCACCTTGACATTAGCTTATGTGGTCACAGTGCTGCCAGAGTTTAAACCTGTTGCTGCAAAGTGCTTGGGGGAGCTTCTGTCTGAGGGCTTGCTGGCGCTTGAGAGTTCATTTGCATCCGAGGCAGGCTGTGAATGTAGAGTGCAATAGAACATTTCTTGAGCAATTCTTATGCTGGAACAAAAGCATCTTATTCCTGCTTAGCTTAATATGCTTCAAAGCAGATTCTGCAATAAGACTGTCTCCAAACAGATTTCTTTAGGAAACGGTGTTTTTTTCTTCTTCCCAAAACAGCAACAACAAAACCCCTCAATGCTTAGAGGACCCCTGAAAGTTGTATCCTGCTAACTTCCTCCCTTCTGCTCTTCAGATGGAAATGTACTTTGTACGCTCCTGGAGAGTCTTACCTCTTCACAAGCAGAGATGTCAGTTGCTTGTGGCAGCCCTACTCATGAGAGGACAGTTTACTTTCTGAATATTCCCTCTTCGGTGCTAATTACCATCACCTTTAGGATCTGTAGTGTGGCTCCATTTTCACAGCGAGATTTTCTCTGGAGGGGAAGTGGGGGCTTGTGACATATTCTGCTGCTTAGGAGCCAGAAGCACATCTGCACTGTCAGGGAGTGGCCCTAATTTATTTCTGTGGAGATTATTCTTGCCTAAATGTCATGCAGTGTAAATAAAAGAACAGATCTGTCTCCACTGGTGAGGGACAGAGCAGAGCTTTTGAATTTTTTTCCCTGATGTAGAGACATGGTGGTTTTTCTTTTTTTCTTCAAGACAACAAAAATAAACCACAGAAAAAAAAGCTTTTTACTGCTGGAACCCAGTACCAGTAGCTACCCAACAACTCCCCTCCAGCACCACTGGAAGCAACTTGCAGATATACAACTTTTCATCTCAGATTCAAGGGGAGAAAATTCAGATGCAGTCAGCATTTTCTTGGCCATCAGATATTCCTGGAGAATTAGGGTTTTGTTTAATAAATCACACTTTTTTTTTTGTCTTTTTTTTTTTCTCCTCCAGTTTGGTCAGCTCATGAGTCACCCAGAAGTAGTTCAGATGTTGCAAACAGTCCTTGCTTTCATTGTTTCCATGGCTGACGGTACAGACTTTGCTGTGCAAATGAACTTCTGTGTTTCATTTCAGTTTTGACTATTCTTTGACACTGATTAGAACTGTTCAATCTCTACTGCCAACTTGCATGTATCCAGGGAAGTGTAAAGTATTTATTTAAATTACTTTATTGAATTAACAGGACTCTCTTGTTATGTTTCCGGACTCTGAAGGTTGTCCATTTTGGAAGCGGTATTTCACTGGGTGACAGCAGCATTGCATAGGGCCTGCAGACTTCGTGCCCCCCTTTACTACGGGAGTCTTACAAGTGCCTCTGCTTGAGTGAAGCAGGCGAGCTGCCTTGCACCTTTTTAGTTGATTTGAATGGAAGGATAGGAAAATCTTTTAAAAGCAAAGCAGTATAAACTGCAGACCTAGTAAAGTGGAAATCAATGAAGCAGCCGAAAGGTGCCATTACAGCTGGCTTAGTGTAAGTTTTCACATATTAAGAGTAACCAGAAAGAGATCACTTCAGTTGTCCTTGCAGGGGAAATGAGGGTGAATAGTCCTGCAGGTTTCCTATAGGGGCCAGCTGTCAGTTGCTATTGTTAGAATCAGAGAATGGTTTTGGTTGGAAGAGACCTTTAAAGGCCACCTAGTTCAACGCCCCTCCAGTGAGCAGGGACATCTCCAACTAGATCAGGTTGCTCAGAGCCCTGTCCAACCTGACCTTGAATGTTTCCAGGGATGGGGCATCTGCCATCTCTCTGGGCAACCTGATCCACTGTTTCACCACCCTCACTGTAAAAAATTTCTTCCTTATATCCAGTCTAAACCTATCCTCTTTTAGTTTAAAACCGTTACCCCTTGTCCTATTGTAACAGGCCCTGCTTAAAAAGTTTGTCCCCATCTTTCTTACGTGACCCCCTTAAGTACTGAAAGGCTGCAATTAGGTCTCCGTGTAGCCTCCCCAGGATCTGGGGAATATATATGTGCCATCTTTGTGTAGGAATGGCAAAGCAGCAACTTCAGTAGAGGTGAGCAGCTGGGATTCAGTCCTGAGGAGTGGATACCTGAACTCTTCTCTTCAGGTGAGTGAATTAAACTTCTGAGCTGGAGCACAAGAAAATGCAATCCATACTTCTCCCCAAGTTGTTCTCAGCTCAGATTCCTGCTTTGTTCTGAATCCTGCAAGTCTATCTTCCTGAGAGACCCAGAGTGTTAGCACAACACGTCACCCATGGGGACACCTGCTTCTGCGTGTGCTTTTGCTTCTTTCCTGCAATAGATGTCCTACTTTCATGCTGGCAGTGGGTTGCACTAGGAGTCTGCCGAGCTAAGTAGCCCACTTGTGACAGTGGCCAATAGCAAGTGCCTGCAGGTTGTTAGAGGCCAAGGCAAATTAATGGAGATGATTCCCAATATACTCTTCCAACACTGTACAGCTGAAGGAAACTGGAAAGGATAGTTGTGAACGACTCACCTTCCACAGTGCCCCTCTGGTCTCTGTATCACACAGCCTTGTGTGCCTGCCTGCTTCATACGTATTGCTTCTGGGTCTCTGCTTGGCTGAGCAACACATTTGCAGATGTTGGAAACTATTTTTAGAGTGTATTTAAAAATACATATTTTTCATTTCTTCCCTAGCATTATTTATGTAATGCCCTTTTTCTTTTTCACTGTGTATTAGATTTTCATATGTAAATGTATGCTCTGTCTCCCTCCAGAGAAATCTACCTTTTGCCGCCTTGGTTTATAGCATATTCTTTGCTTGGGCTGATCTATCCATCTTAAGACTTCTGTAGTTCTTATTGCTACCACAGTTAATGCCATAAGACTAAGAGCATAATGTAGCTGCTTGCGTTTGCTTACTGAACGTGCAAAACAGCACTATGTGACAAGTCCCCAAGGGAGGTGGCTAGGCAAAACTAGTCCGTCCCTGCATTCCCAGTGCCCACCTTTGTTAAAGTAAGCACAGTGAGAACCCAAAGCTTCCTGGTCCCCGGAGAAAGGCATTGCTGCCAGGTTGTGAAACTCTGGGCATAGGGAGTGCTCAGAGCCCTGGTGAGACAATTCAGCAAAAGACTTGAAAGGAGAAGTGTTGTCATCTTTGGCTATTTCTTGTATTCCAGCAACCTTTAGTGGTTTCCCAAGTACAACAAACTCTGCTTAGTCCTCCCTAGGTCCATAAAAGAGTTTCTTTTTATCACTTATAAAGCTCTGCTGGGAATCTTTTCCCTGGTGCAGTCAACTTTGGAAACTTTACGCTTGTGGTGCAGTCTCCCTGCTGGCCCTGGAAGAGTCTCGGACTTCCACATGTGCAGTTGTCATGGAGGGGAAGAGAACAGTCATCTTCTAGGCTCTGGGGAGCTCAGCCTGGTGCTGAGTGGACCTGCAATAACATAATCTAGATTATTGTTCCTAGCAAGACCCTTATAGCTCTAAATAGGAAATGGGAGAATGAAGTGATTTTCTATTTTTTTCCTCTCTTTGCTATTGCTGTGTGAGCCATTTGTGCACAGCAGAGAAATTCCCATTTAGGGCCACGGTGAAAAGACTGATGTTTCTTAAGTTGATAAGGATATCAGGAAACAATGCAAGAACGCCTGAGTTATTTCTGCCAAGGTACATGCCTGCTTAACTCTGGTTCATACATTCAGGATCTTTCTACTCTTGTATCTATTGATTTCTCCCCTTTGCAATCAAGCCACTTTTTTGGGTTACAACCCTCTTGTCTTGTACATCAGGGAAGGTGAGATCTCCTGCGTATTTCTGTTAAATTCTAAGGCTTAAATCTTAGTTGTATTTAACATTAGTTAATTCTGTAAAAATTAAGGGCCGTAATCCAGCAAATGTTTTTAGAGCTGTCTGGAGGACTTGTAGTCATGGGAAGGGCAGACTTTGAATAATAATGACCAAACACATCGTCTTCTGAAGCAACATCTTTCGAATGATTCTGATAAATCCCAAGTAATTCATTAGTAAAGCAAGATTGTCTGATCCCCACAGTGTTTCTCCAGGAACCCTTTTGTTTCTTTCCAGGAGGAAAAGAGAGGCATCATCTAGGGGGTATTGGTAGGCTCATTTTGATGCAAAGAGAGCTCCAAGCTCCTTACAGCATATTAGGAAAATTAAAGAAAACAAAGCCAAGCAACAAAACCACCCACTCGGTCTGTGCTGCGCACTGAATTTATGAACCCTTCGGGCAATCCTGCAGAAGCTGTGTACTCCTGCCGATACATCCTCTCTTTGACAGCCTGACGCATTCTTTCAAGTCAATTCTACAGGTCTTTGCTGTTGCGCCAGTTCTACTGGAGAACTGCACGACTGCCCTCTGGGCCTGGGGGAGATTAGTTTGTAGTTAAACAAGCTACATCAGCCATCAGGGTAATTAAGTGGCTGAGGTATGGGCTCATCACTACAGAGGTCAGGAGGCAGTCTGCTCCCCTCTGTTCAGTCTTGAGCTTTTTACCAGACCAATCCAGCGTTGGCCTCATTCTACTCCCCTACATTGGTCTAATTTTTTGGAAGCTAGTGGGGATCACATTGCTGTAAGGAACAGGAGAGCCAAATACCATGAAATAATGGGAGAGGTTAACCCGATGTACCGCCTGGACTCACAGTGACTACTAAGCACTGCTGGAGAGAGCGCACGAGTCCCTTGCGCTCTGAGCTGCAGTGGGATGAGCCAGATGGTGCCACTAACACCCTACTGCTTCTCTGATCAAGTGTTCAAGCAGCCTGCTGCTGCCATGAACCCTCAACTTTGAAGCTGTTGAGAATCTAGCTTTTCTCATTCTACGTCTGTTTCTAAAGTCTGAAAAGATCCACAATCCAAATCAATGGAATCAGAATGGGTCCTGAGGCCATAAGTTGCTGGCTCTAACAAACAAGAGGAAGGGCCAAACTGCTAGGTTCCTTGGGGTCTCCAGCTGTTAAACTGCCAAAGCATCAGAGCAATCTTGAGGCATGCTAGAAGGCTGTTTTATCAGAACAACATTACATAAATATGACCTAGGCAGTCTTTTGTAAGTCTCTGTTACTAAAAGGTTTTTCATCTTGACATCTGTAGGGCTGGGTTTTAGGAAGTGTTTGTCTTTAGGGAACAGAGGGGAGGGAATGGACTGTCAGTGGCGTAGATCTTCTGTAGTGGTAGCTTGGTAAGAATAGAAAAGCTTCAGAATTTGCTCAACACCTAGCAGACCCTTTTAGTTGCCACTTGCCACATGACCAAGTGCAGTCAGCACCACTGAGCTTCATGAGTTTGTCTGAAAAATCCATCTGCTGGTTTTGGCCCCGAAGATGCTAGCTTTGCTGCCCTTCAAATCTGGCCATTGCTATCTCAAGTTGAACATACTAAAATAGCAGACTTTGGTAGCAACTTGCCAAAAATCAGCAGTGTTAGAGACCAAGATCAGGCATTTTGGCTCTTGGTCCCACATCCTAGTCACTGGGAATGCCAACTTTAATTATATTTTACTGGCAATGTATATCTATATCTTTTCAGTACTGAATCAGGATGTTGTACTCCAGCCCAGCACCAGCAGTCACATATCCTCCAAAGCAGATGTGAGTCTTTTTATGAGGAAAGGGCCACAGCTCATAAAGATAGACAGGAAATCTCAAACGCTCATCCCTTACCAACTTTTTGCACTGAATTGATTCTGCTTCTAGACTACTGACTTGTGGGTGACTCAATTCCAGTCACATCCATTTTTTTCTACGTAATTTCCATGCTTGAAACTCATCCAGAGCACCATGGTCTGGGACTCTTTGAAGTTTTGAGACAATGTTTGCATGGTCTAGATGTATATATCTAGCAAAGAGTGGGGCAGTCAGTGCACATGAAAGGTAGGTGGTGTAAGTGTACCTCCTTTGTGTGAAAATAAGGAATATCCATGTAAGGAAATAAATTTGTAGGGTGTTTCCCATCCCAGTCTGTCCCATCCATTCTTAATCATCACACACATTAAAACGAGCATCATATGGTCCACCTTATTATTCAGTAGTCCCAGTAATTTTACTATGGCAAAATATTCCCAAATCTTCATTGAATTTGCAATCCTATGTTATTTGGGCTGTAATGGCAGAAATGTCTCCTGTATCCATAAAACAGTGTGAGAAGGATTTTTGTAACTTGGGTGTTCTAGAAAGCAGTTGAAGTGTTTGGGTACCAGAATAGCCAGAGTTTTATTTAATTATAGAGATGTGATGCAGTAACGCAACTGCTACTCGCTGTCCTCGGAAACTATGATCTGCTGATCTGTTTAGGGAGGCCTGCCACACACTTGTGGTCCTCCAGCAGAGACTTCAGTCTGCTCAGTTAAATCACTACATGCAAAAGCATATATCTGAGAAACCTGGAGGGGTGGAGCTGAGGGGTTGGGCAGTCTTTCTCTCTTATGCAGGCGGAATCCATTTGGGAGGCTCTTGACTGCTGTTCCCACCTCCTGCTCCCTTCACATGGATTTGTTTCAGCCACACTGAATGCCAGATTAATTATCTGGGGAACCCTGTGCTAGCTGGAGGAGAGAAGGAAGGAGAGGTCAGGAACAAGAATTTTTCAAATGTTCTTTAAATCAATTACTGTCTGTGATTACCATGCACATTAAAACTTGAGTTAAAATCCATAGCACCTTGCTCTGCCGTTTTAAGTATTTGTTGCTAGTCATTATCAATTCCTTTGCACATGGCCCCTACAGAAAAGCACGTTTTTCTCTGAAGCTGACACGAGCACAGTTTCACCGGGCTAGCAAAATGCAGTGAGCTAGTGCGTTCCCTGGGAGACTGACTGTTTTCCATTTATTTCACTGCTTTGGAAACAGGCCCAGCTGTAATGGCCTAACATATCTTAAAACAGGGAAATTACTAATTCAAGTCAGTGAGCATATTTTCATTTTAAAAGAGTAACAAATTAAATAAACTCCCTACATTTTGCATTTGAGACCTCGGTGTTTCGTCTGCTGTAATCTAATTCACCCATTCATTTCCTGCACATTCATTTTATCCCATTATTTGAGATTTACTTTGCTTTTAATTGTGTGCTTTAAGGAGACGTAGAGTTACAATAGAGAATACATGAGCGAGTAAATGGTAAATAAAAGAACACATATGCTGTAATATAGCTTGATGTGCTTCTAATCAATCTGCTTATCACAGCTGAATCCTTAAAGTCAGATGTGCAACTTCTCTGTCTTAAGTTGATTAAAACTTCTTTAAAAAATAGCTGAAGTGGGGCCATATGTACAAGCTATCGGGGACTTAACTGTTAACTTTTTTTTTCTGTTTTTCTTTACAATAGCAATAATAGTTGCAGACAAAAAACAACCGAAACGACCATAAGGGCCTAAAGAATTTTTGGGGCGCTTTTAACCAACCACACTCAAGCAACAAGATCTTACTTAGCACTGAAGTATTTACTTGTCTAGTTGGGGACAAATTGCTCTGCAATCAAAAAGCTTGGTATTCCAGGAGAATCAAACAACCCTTCTCTTTCTGTACGCTTTAGATACATTCCTGGTTACGGCTTATCTGGTTCACCTACCGCATCCTTCCAAATACTGTCTCGCCTTGGTTGGCTCTTGTGAGTTTTGTCACGGGTAATTGCGTTCTTTAGCTGTTGTTCCCCTTGAGATCTTCCTGTCCATGGGAACCACCGGGAAAAATTGTGAACTTCTGTGTATTTTCTAGGAACTCGATTGGTTTTCATCACATGACACCCACAGGTCTGTGCAGGCCCCCTCTGAGCCTATCCTGGGGAAGGATAGATGAAATTTGAGCATCAGATTAGAGGAAAGAGGAGGAACAGAGGCTGAGCTAAAAAGTAAGATCTGAAGAATACTCAGTAAGGTTCTGTGCATGGTACTGCATCCCTCTCAGAGTGCAAGCGATTACCTTGTGCTTTTGTGTGTACTGAGGATGGCCAGAGAGGGAGTTAATGAAAAACAGCTGGTGTTCTGGATCTTCCCACTCTCACTTAATTGCATAACTACTCAGAGAGGCGTATGCATGCAGATATACATCAGGTTTGGCAACTGGAAACTGTTGACTGATATACTTCAGGCAACAAATTTTCCTTCATCTAACTCTGTGACCAAGTGCCTGTTTTCATTTTGCAGTGCTCTTTCATCACTCATATTATTTTTATAATTTTGATGAAATACTTCATTTTTGCCATGGATTCCTAAGGGACCTTTGGAAAGATAAGGAAGCCCATTAACAAAGCATTCAAAATCTATGAATTCTTGCTGTATTGATGTTAGAATCAACTTGTGCACCCCCCCCAGTAAACACATTTCTAAAAAGCGTAAAATAAAAAAATGAATTCAGCATTCTTTTTATACATTAAGACTAGGAGTAGCACTATAAGAAGGAGCAGAGTCCGCATCAGCAACGATCTTGTGCTTATGGATCACTCTGTGCGATGATCTTTTGTAGAGATAATTTCAGTGACAGCATGATGTTAGATCGTGTCAATAAGCCTGCTGTGAGTCAGCTCTGCTCGTTTATCACTATTCGAATGCTTCTTTTTTCTTGCTGCTGTGTTGAATATTGGAAACACTTCATACTAAGACATTATTGGATCACTTCTGTCTGTTGGCCCATGCTGGGGGCTGCCCTGAAAGCACAGATGCGCATTCTGTAGAGACCACGTGGGCACAGCATTGCTGTGACATGTGCTGAGTAGGGTTTGGGCTGAGTGCGACACCTTTCCCACCATGCTGGCATGGAGAATAGTGTCCATCTATCTTTCTCATGTTTTGTTTTGATGTTTTGGGTGTTTTTTCTGCAGTCATATGAGAAAAAACCCTCCAAAAAGACCAACCCCACTTTTTTGCTTTCCTACTCTCCACAGAAGTGTGAGCATAGTGTCTTCCACTGCCAATCTCCTTTCACAGAACATTTAAATAGTTTTATATAAATATGAGCATTCAGGACTCCCTTGTATTTGTTTTCCAATAAGTATATCCTATTGTTGTTAGAGCCTAACTGTTACATTCTCTTTAACCTGCAGGCTATGGTGAGCTGACTGCAGGGATACCAGCAGCTATTCAGTGTTAGGAAATGGATCTGAAAACATAAATCACTTCTTTCTTGACGTATACTAGAAACAGTCCAAAATACATTTGCATTAGCAGTTGCCATGTTGCGTTAGGATCTGTGGTGTGATTAGATTTTCAGTAATAGGATCAGGGCAAATGTATTATATAGTTATACAATTAAATGTATTGTCAGATTCAGAGTGAAAGGATGGGGTAATGGAGAAAGAGGGGATAAAACAGACTTTTCCTTGGAAAGGGAAAATGTGGAGAGGTCATGTTAGAGACAGCAGGAAGTTTAGACAGAGTTCAAGGCAGTTGATTGAGGAAATACCCAGGCAGAACAGTGGCAATCATGTGAACAGTGACAGTTGCATTGATGTGCTCTGCCATGGAGAGGGAACAACTTGCTTGTGAAGCATCAGTAGATAATTTGAGCTGGGTTAGGGTGGGCAGAGAGATGCCATGGGATCTCCTGTTGGAGTAGGCAAGAGGTGCTGAGCTGAAGAAGGCAAGAGAAATTTGAGAAAGTGTGTTCAGCCTTGAGAAAGAATAATGACAGAGAAGTGACTCAGAGTGGAGGAGATTTGGTCCTGATTTAGCACAGTTTCAGTGAACCTGTGTTTACCAAGAAAGACTGGTAAAAAAATGCTAAAATTTTTGGAGCCATTGTGACTGTGTATCTAATGATTTGCAGTTGTCAGCGTTGTTTTCCCTTTTCCTTGTTTTCAATTCTTGCTTTCCTTTCCCTCATAACTATGAAAAGCTTCTTGAAGTTAATGTAAAGACTTTGGTTGATTTTTAGTGGACTATGGATAAGCCTTTTCTTACGTCATGGCTGAAGGCTGATTTCTGAGCTGTTCCTGTTCCAGGCAGCATCTATAATTGCATGTTATTATTTGAAAAATAATGATTTTAATTACTTTCTGGAAAGGATGATGTGAAAATAATCTATATTGTTTTGCTTCTTTTAATAGGAGAACTTTTCCATACTGTAATGTGCCTGAGTAGGCCCATTCCATCATGTTCTCCATTTTTTTAAAATCACTTGAAGAGCTAATACTTAGTTATTGGGCTGTTTTCCTTGATCTCCAGCAACAGAGATTTGGTTTTAAATAATACTTGTCTATTTTTCATCGCTGATGTGACTGATTCAGATTGGATTATTTCATTTGACCCAAACTGGGGCCGAGGTTCGAAGATCCAACCAATCTGTGGGCAGCCCTTTTTTCTTTAATAGCAGACTAATTGGCAGATCAATTAATCTGCTCATCTGTGAAGAGAAAATTTATAGCAATAAGTAGTTCTATTTCCAGAAATCATTCTCTAAAGTAACATTACAGTGGCCTTGTTTACTTCATGCCCTGCAACATGATCCAGTGCTTCAACAGTAGCACAGGTCAATTAGTAGACAAATTAAGCAATTATTAGCCACTAACAAGGGTGACTGGCATCATTACCCTTCCTGTTTACCAGCAAACTGTTATTTTAATACAAAGATCAACAAATAAATTAGGGCATCTGTTGTATTGCCATGTCTGCCTTGAAGTAAATGATATTAAATGGGCTTTGGTTGCTGCCAAATTCTTAACCCTGGCCTAATGAGATACACTGATATGTCTCTTGCTGATTATAGAAGCTGTAAAATTTAGTTTGTATTGATTTATTAACAGGAGGACCAAGTTCTCTGTGATGGTATTTTTTTAATAGTCTGATATCTGTCTTTTTACTTTAAATGTTATTGATCCAGAGATTATTGGGTTCCCCTGAAAGACAAGGCTATTTGCTAATTGTATTGATTATTTGGATGCTTACAATAATTTTATGGTGAGGTTTGTGTATGTAAACGTATGCTTTCATCTGATGCTTCTTTTATGTTCCTTGGAGCTGCCTTTACTTCCACGTTAGAATTCCATGAGTCAATTATTTTTAAGTCTTGCTTTGTATTTTTAGAATGGGGTAAGACTTCTTCAGATTTAATTAACTGTCTCCTAAATAAGAAAATATAGTAAATCTCTTTGGATAGGGTGAACTTGGCTGTAGTACACCCTAATAGATTGTGGTACATTGGGAAATGTTGTGTCTCTTTTGCCACCAAGCTGCGGGGTGCCCAGGGTCAGACTTTTCCCTCTGGCCTGGTGTGCCCTGTGCAACTGTGAATCATGCAGAGCAGAGGTTCACCCATCACGTGTCTATATACAGCCTTCCACATCATAGCATATTCTTGGTTAGGGAATAATAATTCCCTGCATGAAGCTGAAAACTGCGGTTTCTAGTTGCCAGGATGCTTTTGCCAAGCTCGGTGAGTGAGGCTGCACCAGTAACAGGAGCAAAATGAGTAGAACCTGGACAAGCCTCTTCTCTGGTGCTGTTACAGCCAGAGCAGAGCTCAGAGAGCTTGGGCTCTTGTGTTGCCTCCTGAATGAAAAGCAGTTGTGTTATCCCCGAGGTATTTGTGGTCCTCCCTGCTGCGTGAAGAGCTGTCACATGTACATGCTTGGTGCACTGCCAGATCTCATGGCAAAACTGTTCCACCAAGGTCTTTGATGAAAGATGATCCTGTACACAATATGATATTTATGTCACTTTTATTGTGGCTGCTTTGAAAGACCATAGCTGGCCTGGGATAAAACATGTTCTGGACATACTGATTTCTGAATAGTTAACTCTTCTAAGTACGTTAGAAAACATGAACTGATGTGACGTTTTGAGTCTAGTTGCAAGATCTTTAAAACTAAAATCAACATAGTCTCTCAAGAAGCTCTGGGCTGAGAGTGGAATTGCATCCCTTCAAGTAGTTTTGAGCCCTCCAGGTGTGCGTACTGTGGATTATGCTTTAGACACTGCCAGAAAACAGTTAGAGCAGCAGTTTAACATAGCTAAGCCTTTCATGTTTGCATACAGTTAGGAAACCTGGTTATTCAGGATCCAACTGTGTCCCTGTCATTTCTTCGTGTTCTTGCTGTTGTATAATGAACAAAAGACACGCCACCAGCCAAAAAGCAGATCAATGTTCAGTTTCCTTCATAGGGAGGATGTAATTGCAGAAACATTTCCTGAGCAATATAATTATGTATATGCTAATTTGCCTCAGAAATTTAGGTTTAGTCTCTTCTCAAGTGGAAGACCTGGTTACAGAAAGGGACTTTCTCCTCTTCAGAATTAGTCACTAATAGATGAAAAAATTGCTGATGTTCAGAGTCAATTACACCTTGATAATCTTAGACATTTCAGAAGCCTCATTTTTCCCCATGTGCCTCAGCAAATTAGAATTCATTCCAACAGGAGCGTAGGTTCAGATTTGTTAGTATTTGAAATACAAAATGGGCCTTAGGAAATAGGCTAAATGAAGGAGTTGTACAGAATGTGAGATTTTGGTCCCATCTTTAATGCATGTTTCAGCCAAGCTATAAACAAGTGTGTTTAACATGGCATGTACCAGGGTTTTATTTTGTTTTGGTTTTAATTATTTTGATTGGATCACAAAAAAACAGGTCTAAAGTTAGCTTTTTTGAAGTCGGCTAGTTAGCCCATGCCATCTCTATGCTGAATTGTTGCTTGTTATATCTATCCCCTAGGGCTTTGCCCTGTCCAGCACTAAGCGTTTCTGATGATGGGATTCTACTCTTCCCCTGGAGAGACAATTCCACAGTCTAATAGAGCTCACCATTAATGAAATTTTACTGATGATCAGCCCTAATTTTTCTCTGCTTAATTTTATCCTGTTACTAGAGTGTAGTGATTGATTTATTCTGGGGAAATTCAGTAAATGGTTCCGCTTCACAGGATGGACCTTACAATAAATAGCAAATTGTCATGACCTATCTGTGGGTGTCCTGAGATTACACAGGAACTCAATTTATCTCGACATTCATTCCCTGGAAGCTATTTCTGTCAGTGCTAACTTAGTGGAGGAATAAGCAATGAATTTAACTGCCAGACTGCCTGCCTCCTGTCCCAGCACCAGCCTTGGAGCAAGGAGAGTTTCAGTTTGCTCCATGAGAAAAAGACCCAGAGGCAGGAGCTCCTGCGGGGTCTGGTGCTGTGACTGTGCCTGAAGGAAGAGCGTTTAGGGTCTGGTTCCTCTGTCACTTGCCTTGGTTCCACACTAAAGAAGCTCTATTGGTGAGGTAGAGTTACGCCTGGTATTTATGGGTGTAGCATAAGTGAAGAATCTGAACTCATAAATTTCACTCTCAGTCCCACAGTTTCCCTGTGCCTAGTACAGAGTTAATATAACTGTCCCAATTTTACTGAAGTGTCTTATATCTCTTTACGCATACAGATGATCTGAACTCTGTGTTCATATGTTAAGTATGGGTCTGGGCATACACTCAAACAAATTTGAGGTGCCTCAGCTCAACGAATTACCACTTCTGAGCTGAGCTGCAGTATGAGCCCATGTATGCATGCTGGGTATATAAGGTGCTAGGCTTAAATTAGCAGGTTTTACTTCATTTCAGCACTTAGGAGGAGAAGTGTTTTGTTATTGTGGCTCAGCGGATGAGCAGTAAGTTCTCCCTCTGTGGAAACTTGACTATGTCTGATAATGTAGTCATATTGTGTTTGCATTATGAGGATGGACTAATGTATTTACCCTCAAAGTTCTTATTTCTGGAGTTTTTAGAAGGTGACAGGCGCTATATGGTTTGTTCTGTTGGAAGCAGCAGCAGTGACCAGAACCAAGAGGAATGATTATTCTAATATTTTGTATGTGAAATTTCAGATAGATATCAGGAAATCATAGATGTCATATACCTCCCCCCCTTCAAACTCTTCTTTCATTTTTCTCAGGTATAATTGATTTTCTTGTGAGCCAACATCCTATTGCAAAAGTACTGAGAGACCACCTGGTCTTCAAGATTGCACCCATGCTCAATCCTGATGGAGTGTACCTAGGAAATTACAGGTACGGTGTGGAGTTTGAATCTGTCTGTTGTTATATCTACTTTATACACCCTGCACTATTTTGTCACTGAATCTTCTATGGCTTGTTTCAATTGATTCCTCTTAAACTGGAGGTTCTCTTGTGATGGTATGCTTCCCAAAGTTCCCACCAAGGAAGGGGGCTCAATGGCAAATTTGCTTTCTTTAGGAAGTAGAGACCCAAATCTGAGACAGCAGGATGTCTGCTTTACAAGCCTCCTCTAGGTGTGGGAGTCAGTTTAGAGTTAGCCCTTAGCTGTGTTTTATAAATGTATTCATTATGCTGCTCATCAGCCTCTATGTAAATGTGTCAGTCAATCACAGTTCCCTTCAACTACCCAGATCATGCATTAAAGTCAGAGATTTCAGTCTATTATTGTACTGTAATAGATTGGGATACATGGAATGGAATAATCATTCCACCCTATGTTAATTTTGCTTCATTTTAGTATTTGAATTACTACTTTACCTCCTCACTTGTTAAGAACATATTCAGATAATCTTTTGTTTTCCCTAAAATTGTTTGCTCTTAATGTATTTATTTACAAAATAAGTGTGCTGCTGGAGGTGATAATGAAAAGCAGTTGATTAGTTGATGATTTGTTTGTGGGGGCAATTACATGTACCACATAGTTCTCTGGAGAAGCCCCTGAGAAATGTAATATATTGAATGTGGTTTTGCTTACAGCACAAAACTAACACGATACACACTGTAGCCAGGCTACCTTGAGCTTTAATCTAATTAGGTATTGTATTTCTAAGCAGAATAAGACTGGGTTATTGTGTGGATGGGGAGACCACTGAGGAAGAAGCTAGAAGTTGCAGAAAATGGTGCTGCTGGCTGTTCTTTGGTTTGAGCTGTGCTTCTTAGCCCTCCTGTGCTTTGCTACTTACAAAACTTCATTAGCAGGGATTTGTGTGGGTGATTTCAACAGTGCTTATGTATGAGTCTTATAAGTGAAACTTCTGAGGACATATGGTCTCCTTCCAGCTACACTGATACTCCCTCAAGTCTTGGCAACTCCAAAACCAGAGAGCGATATTGCAGTAGTGGCATCTGACACTACTAGAAATTAATCATAATGGTTATGTCACCATACAGGAATAAAACCCTAAAATGGCTCTAGAATCTGATACTACATTGTTTTACTCTGTTCCAGGTTCCCTGCATGTAGGCAACTCCAGTTGTGATTAAGTAGCTTTCGTTTTCCTCCATAAATTGACTTGTTCTGTAGCTGTTTCTCTGCACTATTATTTATAGTTTTTGAGAGGCATGAAGCTTTACAGACATGTATATGGCTCGTAACTTGAAAAGCCTTTTGGGAACCCAGATATTACGAAAGGGCATGTGAATTCACTTGGAATTGCTGAGCATGTCAGTATACTGTTGTTTTACCTTTTCGTGATAAGCAGAATTTTCAGCCCTCTGAGCTAAAAAGACTTTTAATGAGGTAGTTGGAAAAGCATTTGATTTTCTTGTAATTCTTCACTTTATTTACAAATGGCCTAATGTAACTGATAACTTAAAAATGAGGATAATAAGCAAAATGCTACCTATTATCTTGAGAATATTAAAAAGACTAGAAATGTGCTGGCGTTGTAGTTAACTAGTACTGAGTGAATAATTTACAGCAAACACTCTATTTCCTGCTCATACAAAATCCACATGCACATCACAATTTGTTTGCTTGAATTTACTGGGTGAATTTTAAAAAAAATCTCTAAGGATCTATTGCTAGTATTTGAAAATTTAACTCTGAGGCTTCTCTGTGATTGGCTAGATAAGTCTGTTTCATCTCTTTTTGGTCTGTGTTCAGATCCACACATAAATAAGACTTTAAGAAGTCTTCCATGTCTTGTGGTATAACACAGATCTATTGGCTGTGGTGTGGACAATGCCTCTGCTTTTGCAAACAAGGTCTCTGGTGCCATATGCAGCAAGACCAGTTTTAGGCATCTGAACTTCTGCCTTCTGTTATCTCTCTCTTTCTCAAAACAGTGGCGAGTGACTGTTTCTTTGGTTCATTGAAGGTTCACGTTCATAGCTATGCAAGCTAAGATAATGAAATGGGTAATTAAACCTCATGCTTGAGTTTGTAAATTGATTTTTTGCCAGTGTGAGAGAGAGAGTTTTTTTTGTTACCCCACCAGTACATGGCTTTGTACAATTGGCAAAGTATACTGGCGGATGCACTTCGCTGTCCTCTGAAATCCCAGGTGCAGTGGGCACCATTAAAAGCCTGAGTATGTCAGCAGTTCTTGTAGAAGGGATGGGATGTAGTAGTTCTCCTGTGATTGAAACAGGAACTAAGCATTCATTTACCCAGGATGATATGGTAACAGTTGGCTGTTGGGGTTTTCTTCAGTGTTATTTTGGGGGATGCAGGACTTTGAGGGTGTGGGTCCTGTGCTCTTCTCCAAAATCCTTGTTCCTTTCTTCTGAGTGCTTGTGAACTGAGATTCAGGAGTTTAAGCCAAAACTTCAACAATAATGCCAAGAATTGTCTATTATCTATAAACTGTTTCTCGTTCTCAAGACAACAGATCAAATGTGTTGTGACTCTAAAGGGACTTTCTTGAGGTGAAATGTTCATAACCAGCAACAAGTGAGTTTAATATCACAGCTATAAAGCACAAGTGCTCACGGCACAGACATATCTGTGAGAAAGGTTCTTTATATGTTGCATGTATGTTCAGGCAGCTCTATAAGAAATGGTCATGGAAATGAATGTTGATGCCCATTGTATCAGGATGCATGGAAACAGGGTTCTACACTTTACTGTTTTATTCAGGTATGTGCAAGAATTTAAGAAATGTATTTGTGGATGTTACAGTTAGGAATGAAAAACCAAGGTGCCTTATGTAACTTGAGTGGGTGTTTAGGCATCCCCTCAAATTTAGAAAGTTTGGAACCTCTATACACAATGTGTAAAAGTATTTAAAAAAAATACAAACACAAAAAGTCATAGTTTGATAGTGGTCTTAGAGTATAAATCTTTTAATAGAAATTGAATGAGTACGATTCTATCTCTTAATAGCAATTACTTATGTAAATAAATCAAAAGAGTTGGTGAAATTACCTCTATTAGACTTTATTTACAGTGAAATGTCTGACTGCCTATTTAGAAATCAGAACATTTAACATTTTGCTTTCAACTGTTTCTTTCTGAAAAGAGCTAGAAATGATAAATCATGGCCAAACTACACTACAGTAGATCAGAGTTGGCTGGATACAAGTGTCAGAGGGGTTAAGTGCAGAGAAGTGGAGCCCTGAGTGCAAATTCACCTGCAAGACAAAGTACAAAATGGATTGCTCCTGCTTGCAGTGCTGGCTGTTTTTTGCTGGTTTGCTAACACTGTACCCTTTTGTGAAGATGACTGCTACACTGCACTCTTTCTTCAGTGACAAAAAACCTCTGTTAGTCCTTCTCTTGCCACATGAGTATACCCAGCTCTTTCTAACATACACGATAATGATAGGTACCTGGTGTTCACTGTGGTCAAGGATGCAGGGTCTACCCTAGAAGAGGAAGACAGGCTTCATCCTTTTCTTGAAGTCTGTAAAGCCTGGGATTACTGTACTTCTAAGTGTAAACTGGCTTTGCAGTTAGTGTGTAGGAAATGTTATGGCACATGGCCTTGTTGGTTAAATTGCCCAGGAAGATGGCGTTGGTTGACCTAGCTAAAATAGTGGGTCTTCAGCATAATTTGCCATCTGTTCTGGCTGGTAACTTGTGCTTGGTTGTCATCTGAATTGCAAGACCCCTTTTGCTGGGGATGGTGCATGACTTGATCTTTAACTTCATGTAAGAATGTGGCGAAAAATAAAAATATTTATGAGTTTCTCCATAGCACTAATCTCTCCCTCTTTGATGGATTAAACTGTGAAACAGTTTTAGGAAACAAAGGAAAACTAGTGCTGGGAAGAGAGATCTCTTGGCTTTTCTCTCTCTGTTTGCAGTATAGCATTATCTTCTGAACCTATTAAAATCCCCACGGAGGTGGGGTTAGACTGAGAAAAAAAATGTGCTCTTGATTTAAAAGTCGTGCATCCCCAGGCTTAGCCTGAACTTTCTGTTATCGAGAGCTTGTTCTTAGGCTGGCATTCTGCAGCTGAATGCTGAAATGTGTCCCTGCAGGCAAGATGACTGTACCACACGGTCTTAGATTAGTTCCAATTTGTCAGCCTTACCTTCCGGAGATGAAACCCTATACTGACACTGAAGGGGATGTGTTTCTTAGTCTGGGCAACTTTTCACTGAGGTATCCCAGAAATGCCATGACAAGGCAGTTGAAACTTCCTGATCATTCTCTAAAGGCTTTGTTGCATGACCCAGTAAGGCTTTCCATTCCTTGCCGTTTCTGTGTTGCCTGAAGTTGGTTAACCATGACAGTATAAGCCTTCAGTAAATTAAAGCCATGAATTAGCTGAAACGTTCTGAGCTGTCATTCCTACAATACTCTTCTAGCCTGATTGTGGGGACTGCAAGAATTAGTGTGAATGGAGACAAGAGGGCACACATGGATTTTTTTAATCCTTTATTGTTTCACTGTCAGGTATGATATTTTTGAAGTCAACACAATCTTTACTGCTTGCTTGTGTGAGAGGTTAACAAAGCAATTTGTTACATGGAAAGAAGACCAGTCCTATTCAGGCTGGAAAGCCATATACGACATAAACAGTGTCAGAGTCCATATTGTAATGAAAGCTGTGTTGGGATGAAATGTTTTGGACCGATGGTATATTTTTGTTCCAGAAACATAGTTTTGTGAGGATCGAAATGGTTTGTGGAACTGAGTTGAATCTGGCAAACTGTTTCAAGTGAAAAAAGTAAGCTGAGAAGGCTCGAGAAACATTTAAAATGATACATATCAGCATTTTATAAAAGAATCTTCTCTAGTTTTTGTTTGTTTATGGGATGACTTGTTTGAAAAACAGCATTTTAAGATCTTTTTTGAAGAATCTGCAATACAAACAGAAAACTAGTCTTTGGATCATATGAAATATTCCAGATTTATCCTGAATAGGTTTTTGTGGACTTTATTTCTGCGACTGGAAATAATCAAAAGTTCAACATTCGTGTTCACATGTAATTTATGAGGAGTTCTTTGACAGTAAAAGCATACGTGGAGTTTATCTAAATTATTTTAGCTCTAAATTAGAGCTATACGTTACAACACTCTGGAGTGCTAGTTTTAGTCTTTGATAATATCACTTTGGGGGATATACCTCTACCTGCATACATACATGTGTATAGGTATGTTCACAGTGACTGGATATGTTATATGGTTCTGACTGTCACTTGTCCAGCTGTGAGAAGTGCCTACTCGCATGCATACTGTTATTTGCATAATAGCTCTTGATTATTTTTCACCTATTTTTTGGTGGGGAAGGTTTTTTTCTTAGCCTCATTTAATGCATGTGAAATTCATGCATTGCTTTGAATTGAAAAACAGGGTATCCATCTCAGATGGCAAGATGAAGCTCTCAATAGAGTTTATTTTTCCTAATTAGGTGTTTGTCATTGTGTATTCTATATAACAATGTATAAGTAAACAATCATGGACCTTTTGAATAAATTTATTGGTTTTATTTATGTTTCTGGGCATAAAAAAATCTATAATTACCAGGTACAGCCGCAATATAACTGGTATTTAATGACTATTACTTTTTGTTACCATAGAAATGAGTCCAAAGTAGTTACCTATAATTTCTCATTCCCAAACCTCACACATGTTGTAGTGCGGTATTACCATAGTAATTGCCTATTAGTCATCATAAAATAAGCAGTTACCCAGAAGATATCAGGATGGTGTGAAATTTCTCATCTCCTTCAAAACTTGCAGCACATACCGCTTCTCGTCTTCCTTTAGTGGGATTTTTGCCTGAATGACAAGAATGTCCATTGTACATTTAACCCAAGGGAAAGAGCAATGTGATTGAGAGAGAATTGTACTCTAAAAATACACCAAGTCAAGAAAAGTATGTTCCATTCCCTGAAAATATAGAACTATTTTTTATTATTGAAAAACAGGGATTTTTCAATCCCATGAAATGAAGGTTTGTTCCTTGCCATGAATTTTCTATTTATTTTTTTTTTCCAACTCAGTTGTGACCAAAGCAGGGGCTATACGTCTTACGGGGTCTGTGAGAACAGCCATGCTGTGTCAGACCTCACAAGCCCAGTATCTGCTAATGCAGAAGTAGACTGTGCCACTCTCATTGTAGGAGCAGGAGATGTTCGTAAGATGCTTTCCCCCTAGTGCTTTCCCAGCTTCCAGTGACTTTTGTTTCAGACACTTCCTGAACTCATGGGATTTCTGTCTGCTCAGTAATGTGCAATGGATTTATTTTCCTAGTACTTGTCCAGCTTGCCTTCAGACAGTAAGCATTAGCTCTCTGTCTCCTCTGGCCGGAGGCTGTTCAGCTCCTGCCCCAGTGCAGGAAGCACCACCCACTTCAGCCTGCTGTGAGCTTCATGCACGTCTCAGTGGTGGCCCCTCTTGCACCTTGGTTGTCTTCTTAATTTAGATTGCATGTTATTCAGGCCAGTGAGTCTCTCTCTGTGCCTGCCTAGATCACATTTAATATCAGCTGGATGTTGGTGACTCATGCGGGGGCAAATGATCCCCGTTGTATCCAAGACTACAGGAGAAGCAGACCATAGGTGCTGAGTGCGTTATTGACCCCCTGGTAGAGTGGCAGCAACTGAGCTCTCCTTTCCTCCCTTTCCAATTTCAAATTGGAAATCCAAGGTGGCTTTCCAATGCTTCAATGTCTTTTGACAACCTCTTGGGTTAAAAACATAGAATCATAGCACGGTTTCGGTTGGAAGGGACCTTACAGATCAGCTAGTTCCAACCCCACTGCCTTGGGCAACAACACCTTCCACTAGACCAGGTTGCTCAAAGCCCCATCCAGCCTGGCCTTGAATGCTTCCAGGGAGGCGGCATCTACCACCTCTCCGGGCAATGTATTCTAGTGTCTCACCACCCTCATTGTAAGAAATTTCTACCTTATATCCAGGCTAAATTGAACTTCTTTCAGTTTAAAGCCTTTACCCCTTGTCCTATCACCACATGCCCTTGTAAAAAGTCCCTTTCCAGCTCTCTTGTAGGCCCTTTCAGGCACTGGAAGGCTGCTATAACGTACCGCTCAGCCTTCTCTTCTCCAGGCTGAACAGCGCCAATTCTCTCAGCCTTTCTTCACAGGATAGGTGCTCTATCCCTTGGACCATTTTTGTGGCCTCCTCTGGCCCATCTCCAACAGGTCCATGTCTCTCCTGTGCTGAGGGCTCCAGAGCTGGATGCAGGATTCCAGGTGGGCTCTCATCAGAGTGGAGCAGAGGGGCAGAATCCCCTCCCTCGACCTGCTGGCCGTGCTCCTTGTGATGCAGCCCAGGACCAACCTCCCTGATAATGGGGGAAAAAACAAAGAGACCTGTTGCAGTGAGGGAATGGCCATTTCCTTGTATTGCCTTCTCCTGTGCAGCTGGGGCAGAGGGTGAGGCATGGCAGAGCTTTCTCCTCCCCTAGCCATTGCTTGGCATTTAGACCAGGTCAGGAATTTTCTATGCTGTCTTCCTCCCGCATCCCGCGTGTGTTTACATCTGGTTTGGATCTCCCAGCCCATGCAGTGTGCCAGACTGGGGCCCTGGAAAGCAAAGTCCTGGGTGGATCTGCAACTGCGATGCAGGTGTGCTCTGGGCAGCAACAATGGAACAGACCGGGGACGTAAGTGAGCAGGAGAGGTTTTCTCTGGTTTCACCTGGCTTGTAGCATTGCCATTCCTTTTCTGCTTGAAAGTTTTCTTTCCATTATGGCTTTTATTGCCCAGAGAGTGCTGTGATTGTAAGACAGTTACAGTGGTTGCTGTTTTGCTGACCATTACTTAAAAAAATCTTCCTTGTAAAAAAGTTGTCATCCTTTATCTTAAAACAAATACTAGGTTTGCAAAAGGGTTCCTATCTACTGCCATTGAAAATGCTCTTTATATTGATGTGGTAACTGCTCATTTAAACCATATTACAGCTCCCAAGTATTTTTCAGTCGCTATTGATGTGACAAATTCTCTTGCACAGAGGACTGCACCAATCAATAGAGTCAGTATATGTGTGCTTTAACAACAAAGCCACATGCCTTGGGGTTCCAGTTGAATCTGAACCTTTTAGTAGCATTAAATAAAGCTATATTTATTTAGCTTTTGGTGCAAGAAAAAAAAATCCCAACCCAACCTAATTTAATACTTGTTGGAAGGGTTTGAAGGCAGCATTATGGGGCCATTTTCACGTGTGATGAATACGTAACTAGCACCAGAGCTGCTGTTTTGTTGTTGCAAGAGAACCCTTCTCTTTTAGTTAGATTGATATGCGACTACAGAGTAGCCTTTTATTTTTAGACAAGCAGGGAGAGAAGTCATAATGAGAAATATTGAAATCATAGCTTTTTTATATCTGCCATTATTCCGCGAAGAACGAGACTTGATGTCCTTAAAGAGACAGGGCTATTTATTTTCTATTTAAATAGCACTGTTTATGATTATTACCTTTGAGCCATTACGCAGAGAATAAGCACCCAACTCACGAATTCCAACCAACTGAATCAAAGTTTTGTACCTAGGTGTCATTTATGTCTGTGAGTAGCTGTAGGAGCATATTCTTGACCTTCATTGACTTTATTTTTTGCATGTTTTTTTTCTTCTAGAATGTATTTGTAATTAACAGGGGTCTTAATGTCAGTTTGGCTGAAATGTTCGTTTCCTTTCCTCCCCTCCTGAATAGCTGATCTTAGGTCTGAATAATCCCATCTGGGTTTCTTAGCTTTACTCTCAGTTAAGTAACTAAACATATTGGGCTTTCTTTTTCTTTTTTCTTTCCTCTTTTTATAAATCTGGCTTCTGTCTCTGATTTGAGTTCTTGTTCACAGCAGCAAACAAAGCACCAAAGTCTCCAGCGGTTTTGTTTGTTTTTGTATTGTTTGGGTTTGTAATTTTTTTTTAAATCTTCAAATGACTTAGTGAACTTCAGCCAGTTTGCTGTAATCTTTGTTTTAGCTTACCCATCTGCAATTTAGGAATAATTAGGTCTCGTATAACTAAAATTAGCTGTGGAGCTACATTTATTAGTGTGTGTATAAAAAAAAAACAAACCAACCACCAAACATGTTGCATTCCTTGGCTTTGAGGCACTACCTAGGTACCAAGCACCATTGTTTAGAAAAATGGTATCTTTAAATATACCTGTGCAGTCAAAGCAGTGTTTTATTGTTACTTTTGCAAGTGAGAGAAGGGAGACACGCTGAGCTGGTGTCTGTCTAATGTCGTAATGAGCTGAGCTCTACTTCTCCAACAGCAGTTGCCAGGCCGCAATCCATGGCATTTAAGAGCTGATACAAAAGACTGGAGGGCTGCTCTGAAAAGGCTATTTGCCAGACACAGGAAGCTATGGCTGTGACACAACCCAAGAAATATGCCATGTATTTGCAAGTGCCATCTGCTGGTACAGTTTATTGAGCTATTTCCAGCGACAGGTGCAAGACATGCCTGTAACTGGCTTTTTTTATTGGTGGTCTTCAGGCAGTTGCCTGCTTACACTGCACATAATGTTAGCTTCTAACATGTGTTGCACCTAGCTGCAAATGCACCAAAGTCCCCCCACCCTAGCAGCTGCCCTAAGGATGCTGTGCCAAAGTGCCTTGAAAGAACAGGAGGTGTCAGCGCGGTGTCAATGGGCAGGAGAGGTGTCCATTGGGCATTTAACCCAAGAGGTGACCGTCTGTGATATGGAAAGTACTTGTGTGGCTGTCAGTAATGGGGGTGATCCAGCTTCTAATTTCCAAGGCTTTGTCTCCTCCCTTCCCTCAAGTGAAATTTGTGATATGCTGCTTTGAAGGTGTAGTGATGCTCTGTGGACTTTCTTCTCCTCCTGCCCTTGCCCTTTGCTTAGTTTTAACTCCTTAACACGGTTATTGGCCCAAATAAAAGGTGTGGTCCTTTGCAGAAATCAAGAACAATGGAAGCTAGGTGTGAACTGTGTTGCCTTTGTCTGCATTACATTTGCCTTGCCAGCACGATTGTTGAGCTGTTGACTCATCTGGAAGCAAATCCCAGAACCTGACTTGTTGGCAAGGTTGAGCTCAGCTCCAGCCCTGCCTGTGTTCTCCTGTCCTAAGATGCAAGAGCTGCATCCAACTGTGCAGGCACCCATGCAATTGAGACTATAAACAGGGGTTCAGGATGTCCTTGTGCTATCAGTTCTTGAGTGGGGCTATTCCCTAAATAGACTCCTCCATTATTCTGCATCTTTGGGAGTTACTTTGGAAGAGATTTCTCTGTCCTGACTCCTGGCTAGCATGGAGTTACTGTAGTGCTTGGCAATACTCTCCAGACTTCCTGGAGAAGAGAAGGCTATGTGGAGACCTTATTGTGGCTTTACAACACTTAAATGGGGCTTGTAAGAAAGATGGGGACCAACTTTTTAAGCAGGGCCTGTTACAATAGGACAAGGGTTAATGGTTTTAAACTAAGAGGATAGGTTTAGACTGGATATAAGGAAGATATTTTTTACAATGAGGGTGACGAAACACTGGAGCAGGTTGCTCAGGGAGGTGGTAGATGCCCCATCCCTGGAAACATTCAAGGTCAGGTTGAATGGGGCTCTGAGCAATCTGATCTAGTTGAAAATGTTCCTGCTCATTGCAGGGTGGTTGGACTTGATGACCTTTAAAGGTCCCTTCCAACCCAAACCATTCTATGACTCGAGAAAAACCTAGACCCTCCTGTCTGTTGGTCCAGGGGGCAGAGCTAGGCTACTTTTGTATTTTAGCTTTACAGGTTACACCTGAGTGCTGGTTCATGCAAGCAGGGTTGGTCTTTGCAACAGTCAAGTGAAAAATGGAAACTGAAAGTAAGGAGGAGAAATATTTTCCTTAACTGTAGAAATGACCAATTAGAGGTTAAATTCTGCCTTAATGAGAGCACCTATTGTTCCTTCTAGGTGAACAACCCAAAGAGGAAGAACAAGGAGGGTGTTTTGCCTGCTATCTGAGCATAGGAAGGCTCAACATGTTATTAGCGTGTACCCCAGTTTTGACTTTTTCCACCCCCAAACAACATCTCAGAATCTTTTCCAATGTAACTAACGTTCCTTTCCCCACTCCCACCCCCCATTTCAGCACCATCTGCTCACTTAGACCTATAGATTCACCAGCTGTTCAGGAAGGCAGTTGAGGGATCAACTCTTTATGAACAGCTTTTTAGACAGAGATTCTGGGATTTTCTGAAATTACACCCATTTACACAAGATCTCCAGCAACTAGTGATCACTTCCATGGCCTCTGCAAGAGTCCTCTTCCTTGTAGTGAAGTTTTATCGTGTTATACAAGTGAAGGGTTCAGTACTCACCTTTAGTTCACCGGAGAAGGATTTATCACCTATAAATAGAAAAGTCCTGTCTTCCTGTTCCAACTGCCACTATGTGGGTGGGGAGGGGGAAATCCCATCCAAGTTAATATGAAGACAATAGCAGCCTAAGAGAATGTTTGTTTAGGTTGCTTTTTATTGTTTTCTTTTTCTGGGTGACAGCTGTTCTTTTCTTTTGTTTGTTTTTTTTTTGTTTTGTTTTGTTTTTTTTTAAATTGCAGCACT
The DNA here is from genome assembly GCF_030867145.1 of Opisthocomus hoazin. NCBI lineage: Eukaryota > Metazoa > Chordata > Aves > Opisthocomiformes > Opisthocomidae > Opisthocomus > Opisthocomus hoazin. The sequence goes on from NC_134419.1 coordinate 9,252,531, forward strand.
TAAAATGATGGCAGCTTGCTGTATAATTTATAATATTAGTCCTAAGGGCAGTTTCGTGTAACATGAAAACAATCCTGAGACAAATCTAAATAATAAACATCCATTATCTAAAACAATATTGTATTAATAAAACAACATTAAATAATGTGAGGATATACATCACTTCTGGGGAGGCAGACACCTGCCCAAAGTTCCCACTCACATGTCTTGGCGGCATGTTGGCTCCTAGACACCTTCTTTTCTATATCTTAAAAGAGCCCTGTTTTCACTCTTTGCAGCGAAGTATCTCTAAGTGGTTCAGAGCTGTGGTGTTTCCTCTTCTCTATTTGGAGAAGATAATATTTTTTCTTGGTTAGTTTTCATAGTTGAAGTCTCCCAAAAGAAACATGGCAAAGTGCTGAGTTTCGGGAGTTTGCAAAGTGTTGGTATCTTGAAAACTGGTCTTGGTGCTCATTTGAAAATTTAGTTTGTGGCTGTAAAGGAAACTTCTTATTTAGATACCAGTGCACAAGCCTTTTCTGCTGAAGCCGAGAGAGATTGGAGACTGCTGTTTCACAGCTGCTTTAAACTAAGGAAAGTGCATGCTGGTACCCAAAGGGGCAGTTCCATTCTGTTCTCCCTACTAGGGGTGCATCCCTGTTGTCTCCTTTTTGCCAGGACTGGTCCTTGTGCAGCAGCGCTGTAGGCCAGAAAAGGACCAATCCTGCAGAAAACCAGCCTGACAAAACAGTTCTCACATGGCTCACTGTGCAGCCAGAAAAGTGGGACCAACACAGGAGGGAGGAATGAGCAGCGAGGGATCCTCTTTTAATGGCAGCTTGGTTGTAGATGGGCTTAAACCAATTTTGAAGCCGGAGCCCGAGATCTAGGTGGTTGTCGTGCAGATATTCCAGGGATCTCGAAAATGTAAGACAGTGGTACCCAGGGATTTCTTAGATGGTTGTTGGTGTGTTCAAATGCAACCATGCCTATATGACCTCTTTCTTATGAGTACTATTTGCTAACAGCAGCAAATGATTATTTATACTACTTGGTAACAAGTTGGGTAACTCGGCACGTCTGTTCAGGAAAACAGGGGCTTTATGGTGTCAGAGGCTGGAAACAAGCTGTTTTCATGCAACTGTTATACCCCATTACATATACACAGTGAGAAACTGTCCACAGAATCCTTTTCTCTCTCCACTCCCTAGAAATAGTGGAGCCATCATAGCTGTGCTGACACAGCAGAGGGAGCAATTAATCTCATCGCAGATAACTTCTTTGCTGCCCCTGGCACCAGGCAGAGGGGGGATGTCAGGGTAGTCTGGGAGGAGGTAGATGTGACAGCTGATTGACAGGTGATGGCTTTTCCTGATTGGTGCCTAAGAGCTGGAGGAAGAGAGCTCTGCCATCATGGAGGAGTTAGGATCAGAATAGGGATGTGAAATTTGTGGACATGCAGTGTAGAGCCACAAAAACATTAGCCGTCTCTGCCAGTGTGAGTGGGACAGGCATTCTGCCTCTTCTTCCACTCCCAGACTGGAAAGGATGTATATTAATAGAAGTGTATGCGACTTAACGTGCAGCTACTCAGTGTTAACCCAGGTCCCTAGGGAAAAGAAGTGCTTATTTCAGGTTGCGCAGATCATAAACCTGCTGCCTTGTGTGGTGCGTGTGCTCTGAATACTAATGCTCCTTTTCCCTTTTCTTTACTGACACAGCCATTGAGCTGATGAATTGTATAGATTATACAATGATAATGGATGGGGAAGGGGAATTTCATCTCTCTTTAACCAAAATATGAACAGTAAATCCTGCCTGTTTGTAGAGAACAGCTGGATTTCTAATAACGCTGGAATGCTGTTGTAGTGGTGGGGGGTAGGTTTAGCTGCCACCTCCCTTTTATCACTGCCATTCAGGCATCCAAATGCTTGCAAAAGGACTGGAGCTTTCCAATACCCTGAGGTTAATGCAGCAGTTATGCTGGGAGTCTGCCAGCTCTGTTGGATCTGGGAAAAGCCTGAACCCCTCTACAGTGCCTCTGCACCATGCACAGGGGAAGAAAGTGAGGCAGGGGCCTTGCATTTGATTCTTCATGTAACAGCTGGGCGAGAGAACAGCTTTTTCTTGTAAACAAGACCAGTCTCTATTCATAGAGTGGGCTGAGCTGTGAGGTTATCCTGTGCGACATAGTGAATGAGCTGCATTATGGAAAGGCTTGTAGTAAGGTTGTATCTATCTTTGGGAATCTCAAGAACTGAAAGAAGGATGTCACAGAAATGTGCAAAGCCTCTCAGGCTGGTCAAATTTTGTGTTATTATTAATAATTTTTGTATATTAATTTGAATTTAAGTAGGTTAGCAAGGGAGCCTGAATGTTCAGATGATTGATAATGCATTGATACTGCAGTGTTGATCAGAAGCCACAATCTTGTTCTGCTGGGTGCTGTACAGGTACATCATAAATGATTCTCACTTTCCCAAAGTGCTTTCAAAGCTAAAAGAGTGTGGCACAGCAGGTGGACAAGGCAATCAAGCAAGCTGTTATAGCAGGGGAAGACAGAGTACCAAATATAATAGGATGAATAGTGGGAGGTTTTTTCCTTTTTTATGGGTTCCCCCCCCAAGTTAGTGGCAGGAAACACAATAGCTAACTATACTGTCAGGCTGAATAACCTTCATATATCAACTGATAGTAGGACTACTCTAAATTTGGTGAACCCAACAAAGGAGATTTCAGTGACAAAATACATTTGTAAAGGAAGGTTGACCCAAAAGGTGTGTTTCTTCAGAATGGATTATTTTTAGATGCTCTGCTCTTCTCCTGTTCTTTAATTCTTGAGCAAAACTGTGGAGGTCTACTCAGCTCCTAGCTTAACTATCATTTAAATTCTAGCACTAGGATTTTCGTTACTCTCTTCCAGCTGAGCAGTATTACAGTTCTACCCATTGTTTTACATCTGGATTAAATTGTCATTTTGTGCATGTGGAGGTAGGTTTGTTCGGCAGGTTTTAGAAATTCGCAGATGTTCAAGGCCTCGTCAATCTTTTGGCAATACTTGCTAGTGAGGAAGCTACACAGCGAGAATATCAATTCCATGCAAGCATTCCCAGCATGCTTTGTGCCCTAGCAGTTGTGCTTGGATAGATCTTCTGTCTGCTCTACCAAGAAGAAAAAGAATTGACAAACTGCCAGTCTATCTCCTTTACTTTCTGCTATGCCTTTTCTAACCTTCTGTACGTTTTCAGGTGCTAAAATCTTTTTTGTTTTTAATCCTTCTAGTAGGGTTTACTTTTGCTCCTGCTGCTGACACCCAAGGAGGAACTGATGCTGGTGTAGGTTTGTTGTTGACATCTCCATCTTGCTGATGATTTGCTAACTAGTGTAAAATAAAGACAGGTCGCATCTGGGAGACATGCTGTTATTGGTATGGGTGAGAGGCAAGTGCAATTCTAGCAGACAGTTCTTCTTCCTTACATTGGTCACCTTTTCAATTACAGATCTGATCTGTGAAAGTCTTGTCATTCTCATTCTAGTTTCTGTTAATGAAATGCATTTAACTGTCAGCTCTTGTTAATAGTAACAACACAGCTGAGGATTCATAATATCCCATGGAAGTCAAATGACTGCTATCTTAGAAGAACTCAGTCAAGTCCTTTCTCATCTTGAAGCTGGAGGAGAAGACAACCACAGCTTTCTTGATCTAGCCAACCAGAATATTTTGAACAATAACTTTACCTCAGATGTTTATTTCTGATTCCTATCTGAAAAGGTCTAGATAAACATTCTGTTTCTAAGAACCCTGAGTTTTTTAGTCCATGTCATCACTCAGTTGTGCTCTTTGTATCTTGGATCCATGTCAAATCATTACTTGTTACCTGGAATATTCAGAAATTCAACTTTTCAAAAGTCAGTCGGACAAGTGCTGTCCGTAGATGTGTAAACAGTTGTGTATGGCACAGGTTTGACCTGTTCTGAAGAACTACAAGAATGAGAAGAGAATTAGAAAAATTGCCATGTGACAAGACAGACTTGGAGCTTAGTTTGTTTAGATTAACAGACAGTAAGTAAAGGAATGCATGTCATGATCTGAGACCATATGTGGGGACTCATCTGTCCATGATCTGAGTCTGAGTACGCACATAAGGAATGTACTAGCATGGACTAACATGAAGGTTGCTTTTTAGTCTAATAGGGAAGGGCATAAAAGAGCAGAATGTCTTGACACTGATGGTCAAGAAATGAAGATTCAAGTCCTCGAGGGGCTGGTTAAAAACTGTGATGTGTTTTCCCTGATGGACTGTTTTGAAATCAAAATATTTTCCTAAAAGATCTGTTTGGGGCTTTGCCTGTTTATCAGGGTTTTTTTGTGAATGGGGATGGCTTCAAGGGGAGTCTTTGTGAGTCGCAGATCAGCAAAGATGGCCACAATAGCCTCCTTCTGTCTTTAAAATGTATGATCTTCAAACTGATCTACTGTGCTGATAGTTTTCTTTTCCAAGAAGCCCATATACCCCATGATCTTTTGGTCTTTCTTGGAAGTGCAGGTTTGTTTGAATGGAGAAACTGGGCACGCTGCATATAAACTTCAATCATTGAATCTAATTGAAGTATTCTATGAGTTCTGGAGATAATTTCTTCCTTTCAAATGACAAATTCCATTAGAGTTAGTGGAAGCTACAGACTTTTTCTTTTAACTGTCTAATGCAGAGGGGTTTACAGTTTGGTATCATGTAAGCTTAATATAGGGTAAAGAAGAAACATCACAAAATAAAACGTAATAATCTCTCAGAAAATCCAGTTAACTTTTGCTGATGCATCGCTGAACACTTGCATTAAACAGAAGCCATTGGGCTGAAGCTGAACAAGCCCTGTAGTTGTTCCAGGTCTGCAGAAGTATTTGATCATTGCTGGCATGGTCAGAAATGGTTTGTACCTGCATAGTCCTCAATGACAGTTAAGTCCATGACAGACTTAATGCTTTGTTGTAAGTCAAACATGAGAGAAAAATATTTTTTTTATTGAAAAGATACAGTCTCTAACCTGTAAAATAAAAGGCTGGAACGTGGAACTGGGAACAACTAATGAAGTCGGAAGCAGGCCATGACTAAGCTCTGGCATGAAAAAAGAAAAGAGTGTGGTCACATTCTTTACAAATAGATCTCTTTTAGTCCACATCTCTTTTATTTAGTCTTGGAAACAATACTGTATTTTCTTATATCTGGGGACACAAACTGTATTAAACTCTGACCTCTTAAACGGTCTCAATGTGACTTTAAATCTGTGGCCGAGGCGAAAGCTGGTATATAGTTCTGTCAGAAAACAGAATATTTTGTCTTTCATCATCTTAATTGAAGTGATCACCTAAACTTCTCCCTGCGTATGTGTTCATATTACCATTTAATTAGCTGAAGAAGTTATCTTGCAAATTAGAATAACTGCTAATGATAAATTGATAAAATACAATAGAAATGCCAAGTGGGTCATTTACATGTTTGGAACTACTTTAATATGACTGGTCAATATTAAGAGCTTTGGTTTATATCACTCTGTTTCTTCATCAGTACTTCAAGAAAACTGCAAAGGAAATGGAGTCTGGACATCAGTTCTGTACTCTTCGCATGCTACTGTGCCTTTCTCACTATGTCTTGGTGCAGCAGGTCTATGTGCTGGTACCCAGCTGGACAGTCCTGTTCTAATTCTGAGGAAAGCCTTAGGTCTGCACTGCACTTGGAGGAGGCTTGTGCTCAGGTTTTCTTAGGCAACTGGTGGTTCGCAGGTGCTGAAGTTTCAGTTGCTGACAAAAAGTTGTCTCCAAAGCTTTTGGAGTCCAGATAAAGAGAGTTAAGCAATTTTTAAAAATACAGACCCTTCTATAACATGTCTCAAATCACGTGCATAAATAGTCAAACTTGAAATTTTTGGCTTTGAAATTTAAACTCTAGCTCCTTTTTGATCCCGTGGAAAGGCGCTACAGTTACTTGTGCTGCAAATGGAATAGAGGAGTAAGTGGATTTTCAGATGTATGAAACTTTCTCTTTTGATTCCTGTTTTATTCCTTGTTTCCATTCAGGTGCACATGTATTGGTGGCCTCTTTGGCATTTCTCATTAGCCACAAGCCAGACACCAGTTCTGACCCACAAGAGGTGATAACAACTTGCCTTCCTAATGCAGCTACTGCCACTGGATTTTGCTCCTTTGCATGAATGAGTCCAAAAGGACAAGTGGGCCTAAACCAGCTGCTAGTGAAATTTCCCAAGGGATTGCCTGCAGGCATAAATGCATCAGTGTTAGGACCAGAGCAGCTGCCTCTGTCCTGTTAGCTAAGGGATCTGTTTTGGGGCAGGGTGGGGCATCTCAGGACACACAGCATATGAGGAATGCAATTTGGAGGAGAGTGTTGAGCTGCAGGACGGAATTATGCCTTGTTGTACTCTCTTTTTCTTTTTTCTTCTTTTTCTCTTTAGACTGTTAAACTTCTTCCAAGAACATCCTGGAAACCTGAGCTTTTATATCTGTTAAAAAAAAAAAAAAGAGGGGGAGGGGAAGGCAGAAATATTTGGCATATATATTTTGAAAAGTTTCCCTTTTGTCTAAAATTTTGTTTAATAAATAGGACTTTTAAGGGTGCTTGTGGGTTATCAATTGAAAAAAAAACCAAGACCAGCAAAGGGCTTTCTGGTAAAGGACAGATTTCTAGAATTAGCTCTGTAGTTCTCTTTCTGCACCTAAGTGGATGTAGTTTCACATGAAGACATATTTCTGGAAGCAGTTGATGCCATCACAAATAAGATCCTGGTTCTGTCTCCAAGAAATGATTAGATCTGTAGGTAACAAGAACAAAACAGCGGATTGTTTCAGGGCTCCACTGGAGACTATTTCCAGTCATCCTAAAAGATAACATGCTTTGAGTTATTTTCAGAACTCTCTTTATCCCCAATACAAAACAGGTCCTTCTAAGGGGATATCACTAAATGGGCATTTGCCTATATAACATGCCTTTAACTACAGTATGTAGGAGTCTATCTTCTAATCTTTTGAAAAATCTGGAGAACAGGTCTTTACAGACCTGAACAGGAGGGAAAGTGCTGTCATCTGCTTTTTTGTCTCTAAAATACTGAATTCTCTGCTCAGAGATTAGGAGCGAAGGTCTGGCTTTAGTGCTGTAATACCTAATTGAATTACGAGCCTAGGTGTAGTCCTGAGAGAGGACGTAGCACAAATTCTCATACTGGTTTTGGCACTTAAATTACCTTTCAACCAATGACACTTGCTTTAATTTGAGTACCTGCACTGCAGCTACTCTGGGGCATATTTCTAAAGGTAATCTGTGCCTAATACTCATTGATTCCAGCAACATGTCATGGGACAGAACCTTCTAAATAGAAATTAAGGATTAGCTGCCTTATCAATGGCAGGCAACGATCTGATGTCTATCACCCACAGGATGTACCAAATGTGAGCTCCAGTAGGAAATGACAGAAGATTGCCATTAGCGTGATTTTCTCTGGTAATCTTTGACTTCAGATGAGACGAGTTCAGGAGACTTTGGGGAACGACTGTGGGGAGCAGAGTCATAATAACTTTGGATACTCTGTTCTATGCCTGGGTAGAAATATAGCCAGAGTGTAAGAGCTAAAATCTGCTCTGAGCATGGCTCATCACTTGGTAAGAAGGAGAGGGGCCTTCTCTCTCTCCTTGCTTACTAGCCTGTGTTGGTGTGATTTGCTTGCTGGTTTCTTATACCAGGCTGATGTGCCTTTGCCACTGTTCGATGTGGAAATACAGAGTGGAATAACTGTTAGATACCTTTTATTAGCCTGGACTTGTGTGATATCCTCCTGAGAGTTCAGGGGAGCTTATGCGTATGTGGGCTACCCTGAGATACTGAAAGAACTTGACTGAGTCACCAGGCTAATGCTGTGCTCCCACCTAGCTAATATGCCTTGTTGCATGGACTCTGCTTTGGGAGATTTAAAATGGGAGTGTGGAAAAGAGAGGCAAAGATCTGTCTGAGGTCTGGAAAACATATCTTGTTGTACAAGATAAAGTACATACTTCTATTTAATATAGGAAGATGATACCATCATCACGCACACATTCAGTCAGAAGGGCAAGGCAGGCACTGAAAATTTTAGCAGAGGATACAACAAAAATATCTGGACTGTGAAACTTTCAAATTGGAAAGTAAGTTTTTAAAATGGGCAAACAAGCTACCAAGGCAAGTAACAGATTGTCTTATGAGGCCTGCAGATGAAGACTTATTCCCTTATGGGTGTGTGTGTAGAATCTTGATGTCATCAAATAGTCTGTTGTTTAAAAAAAGTCAGACTAGATGAGTTAACGGTCTCCTCTGGCTTTTCAGAGTATGTGAATATTATGAAGTTCGTCACATTTTTCAGGGCTTCTCAAAGTCTAGTTTTCCCATCCAGGTCTGTATAGCTTTCTAAAAATCTCCTACAGGAGCGTGCTCTGCTCCCCAAAAGATCAACAGCATTTTGCAGCGCTAGCCACTCTGCTGGCTGGGGCTTCCTTCTATACAAGAAGACATTAAGTAGATACAGAAAACTTATTGAGAGAATGATACAAAATTGCAGATGCAATAATTATACTGCTTTGTGTCAGAGCACTCTTATAACAAGAAATAATAATGAAACAACATTTTCTTCACCCTTTTTCAGGGCGCAGTAAGGAACAACATGACCATATTCAGAAAGAATCTTTTTTTAATGTTGCATGTTGCCTTCATTAACATTTTTTTATTTCTTATTTCATAAACCTTTTAATTTAAGAGGAGTCAAGCATGAGAACGACACCTTTTGGAGGAACAACAGCTAATAGAAGTTTCCGCCTAAGTATTATTGATTCCACTAAAATACCTAGAATGCTGCCGCCACTTTGTATTGCAGCACCTTAGATTAGAGATTTCATTAAAATCTTTTGTTGAAGGACTTCTCACACAAAGTTTTTATTTGGAAGTCTCATTTCATCCCATTAACTTTTCTGTATCTTTGAAGTTCAGCCAAAATCGGCAAGACAGTGACTGCTCCTTCCTGGGAAGTGACATATAGTAGCACAGAAGTCTTATAGGGTAACAAAGCTCATCTTTTTTTACTGTAAAAGAGGTAGGGAGGATTGGAGAACACTTCAGCTTTGGAAACCTTTTGTCATTCTTGAGGTTCGTTGATCCGAGTGCTGTGGCAAAGGACTAGCCACTTGGATGGTGTTTCAGTGGTCTTTTCCTACGCACGTGAATTCTGTTGCCAGAACTTTGCAGCTATTAATGTGCTTTTAGATTTATTCACTATGCAGCAGTGCTTTGTGTGTTTGTATTTTTAAGAGGGATGAAAGTGTCCTTGTATACAAATTCCTTGGATATAGAGCAACATCCAATGGAGAACAGATCTGATACAAAAGAGAACAAGTCGGTGAGCCAAAGCTCTCCTTGTCTCCCCCAAAGGGTAGACTCCTAAAAGTTAACCTAATTAGGGAGGGCACTTAGGCCATGGGGTTAACAGCTGTTAGGGAGGCAACAGAGAGCTCCTTTAGGAGCTGAGGTTAGACTTCGGAAATAGCTCCTCATGGGAGTATACAGGAAAATTGCTGTGCACATGTGCATGTATGTGCGTAGAATTCAGAAGAACTGACAAGGATGGAAATAGGTCAGTCAGTCGTTTAAGTGCTCTCTACATGTTCCTTCTCTGTGACAGCTCTGAGTAGCAGTTGGAAGGCAGCCTGGGATTTCATTTAGAAGTGTGAACCATAAGAAAAAGGAAAAGAGAAAGGAGGGGGTCATTTTCCTTGTTTTGATGTCTACGTGCCCCATTTTCAATTATGCCTCTCATCCACTCTCACTGGGATGCAGTGACATGCCTACAAATGAGCCATGGGCAAATTTCAAAGGTTTGGATGCTCCGTTTGGAAAACTCAGCAAAAAAACCTGTGGCCCTCTTTGGGCTGTGAAACTTGACTTGTAACTGCTTGAGGAAAAAGTTTTCCCTGGGGTTTTAATATTTTGAAAAGTCTGAAAGACTTTGCGTACCTGACAGGGGATTACTATCTTCATGTTGTCAGATCTTGCCCTATAGATTCTGGACTTTGCTTGGTAGGTATAACACCACCTACACTTTAAATACTTTTTTTTATTAATACAAGCTGAATTAATTTTGTTTAGCTTTTAGCCATCTAAAACTTAGTCATCTACTCTAGACTGGTGGCTTAGAGCTGTTTGTGGTCAGTGGGGCATTCCCAGAAAGAAGTTTGTATCAACTACAGTCAGTGGGCTAAACTGCCGTATGAACAGATTTCTCTAGCCCCATTAACTTGTGGGAGTTGAGGGGGCTGGGGTTATAGTGAGATTAATCTTGCATTTCTTAAGCTGTTTAACAGGAGTCAGAATATCTGCTCTCCAGCTGCCATAAACTTACTGATATCCATACATGCAGTTATGAACAGAGTTGATCTGGCCCATGAGATTTTTTTTTTTTTAATTATTTATTCTTTTTTAAAGGTATAGTAGTACCAGATGTTGCTATCACTGGAATCTAGTTCCAGCTCAGTAACCATACATGAATGGTCAGTCTGATTCCTTATTAGCACTGAAGTGTTTTTTAAGAACTTGAGAATTGCTACAAAAGACTAAACCAACAGCCTATTTAATTAAGTATCTTGTTTGTGATGAGCTAGTGCCATATGCTGGCATTGACATACTGGTCTCAGTAATGTGTTAAGTATCTGTCGTGGTTTAACCTGGCAACTGGCAACCGCGACCATGCAGCTGCTCGCTCGCTCCTCCCTCTGCAGTGGGATGGGAAGGAGAATAAACAAAAAGTAAAACTCTTGGGTTGACATAAAACCAATTTAGTAAAATAACAAAGGAATGAATAATAACAATGAATATGAAAATAATCTATACACAATACAATTTTTCTCATCGCCTGGCACCTAATTGCATAGCCAGTCCCCGAGCAGCCATCATGGAGCTTGTGGATTTTGCTGAACTTGTGAATTTTGCAGAACTCACTGAACTTGTGGAAAAGATCAAACTTGCACAAAATGGGTTTGAACTCGTGGAAAAGGGTTCCTGCCCCCCAGCCAACCCCCATTTATAAGCTAAACATGACGTCTACAGTATGGAAAATTTCTGTTGGGCAGCTTGGGTTAGGTGCCTGGCTATGCTCCTTCCCAGCTCTTGTACACCTGCTCATTAGCCAAACGTGGGAAACTGAAAAAAAAGTCTTGATTTCTTAGCAACAACTAAAAACATCACTGTATTATCAACATTCTTCTGATACTAAATCCAAAACATAGTAGTGACTGGGAAAAAAATTAACTCTATTCCAGATGAAACCAGGACAGTATCTTGGTGGGTTGTTTTTTTTTTTTTTCCTCTATGGCTTCCTCCTCCCATTTTTCTTTTAATTTTGAGATATTTCCAAACACAACTTCACCTGTTTGCAACATTTTTGGTTGGGGATCCTGTATGCATTATGATGAAAAAGACTACATTTGTGGGCTGAGTTTGAGTGACGATCTAGAAATAGCTCTAGAAGCCACATTTTGTGATCGCTCCCATTCTCCATATGTCATAAACAGTGAATCAGTAACCCCTGGCCACTCTGAATGTATCTGTCTTCTGGCTGGGCACTCTCTGCTTTTTGTGACCAGCTGTGTGCTCAGCTCCTCTTCCCTTCTACTTTTCTCCCTTTTATGCTTACCCTGCTTTTCACCACTCCCTTATCTTTTCATCTTCTCAGTCCTTAGTTTCTTACCCTGGTAACTGATCTACTCCTTTTATGCACCTTCCCCACCACCACCACCCGGCCCCTTGAGCTGTGAACCTAACACATTTGCTGCCATTTGTCATAGCGCTGTTTCATCTTCTCTCTTCCCCCCATCTTTGCACACAACTGTCTAGTCTTATTAAATGTATATATTCCTTTGCATCCAGGGCTGGCTACTACTCTGTGCAGTACTCCCTTCAGTCTGTTAAGTTTAAAAGTTTCTCCTCTTTTCAAAATTTCTTGTCATCTGCTCAAATGTTAGAGCAAGCAGCATGGCACAGTGAAGAAAGAAGCAAACGGGGCTGAAGAGGTTTTGACGTCAGGATTTGTCTCAAAATGTCTCTTTCTTGCAACAGAGGATCAACGAAAACCAAATGTCCCCTGTTTGCAGTGGGGTTTTGGGTTTACGCAATGTCAATTTTTTTTTTTCCTACTTTGGGGAAACTGTGGGCCAGGATAACGATCCAAGTTTGCTGAGCAGTATAGCCACAGAGATGGCTGCAGAGCATGTTTTGTGCCAGTGTGGAGAATGCCAGTGTTGGCAAATTGAAGACTTGACTTAAAATTCAAGGGGTTGAGGGAGGTCAGAAGAGCTATGAACACAAATGTGGGGAGAGAATTTTTTTGTTTGAGAATTGTCCCAATTATTGTGCTGATTGCCTCAGGTAAGCCACCTTTCGGTTTTCAATGATATGCTTGTGTGTTGCTTGATACTGTGAAGCAGTTTAAAATATTTCTGAAGGAGAAAAAAGTTAGTAATTGGCCTTTTTCCGCTTTACATTTATCTCTGAACCTCCATCTGATAGTCATCTTGTCAAAACTGTCAAGAGAAGTAAAAAGCAAACAGCCTTTTTAGCCCAAATAATGTATTTTAAATTTTCCAGTTAAGCTTGAATATTGCATTCTCGGGAGTGGGGAGGTATCTGTAGTGCTTCGGTCAAGCAGAGGTCTTTGGGTTTGTTCATTTCCCCACCATACACACCAGTTAAGCTGTTCTGCTATATTGGAGACAGAAATATAAAAAATAATTTATTTTCAGTTTGGTTAAGGCTGCCCGTCCCAGTGTAGGGCAAGTTGCTTTTTGATATCTGAAGATAATTTTGCTAACCTGGCGTATTTAGCTGTCCTGTGTCCACTTGGTGAGCATCATTTGTTGTTTATTCCTGCCTTGATAATTACTCATGAATAAATTTGGAACTGGGGTTCTCATCAGATAAATAAGGGTTATTGAGATATCTCAAATCCTCATGTTGGTATCTTGGAACTTCAACATTCATATGAAATGATTGTGAGGATATGTAGGCTTTTGCACACATTACCTATGGCTGAAGGTCTGCCTGGACTTTCTGTGGGAATGACCTTGCTCGGAATAGTGACGTTTCCTTTCTTGGCTGTAACCCAGAAGCATGGAAGGATGCATGCCATTAAAATTAACCAAATATTTTGCTGCGTCTTCCAGGGAGGGAGGTGATTTATCTACTTTGTGAAGAGTCCTGATTTCTATTTATGAATCTGTCAGACAAGTCCAGAATGATCTTGGATGATTCACTCAATCTCCCTCTGTTTATTGGTCGTCTTAGTAGCAAATTGAGACTAATACTATGCACCTGCCTCACTGAGGCACTGGAGGACATTTCATTAATGTTTGTGAAATACTCTGAGAACCTCAGTGAAAAGCAAACTGTAGATGTCTGAATTTTAGGAGATTTGATTTAGCTCTTGAAGTACAAAGTCTTTGGTTCAGGAAACTAAGAAAACTATGTAGAATTGTAATGTCTGAATGGAAAATCTCCATCTCTAATTACAGGTTATGTGGAATTGTTCACAGTTTGACCTGAGCTTCACCCTATTAATGGTGGATACCTAGAAATAAACCAAATAGCCATGCCACACTGTGAGACAGTCTGTTGATAAGATATTGCATTCTTGTGACCTAAGGGAAATACAGCACATCAGTAAACCTGTAACTAAAGAGTGGATCTCTACAAGAGAGGGGAAAATAGAGGGAACAAGCTGCTGTATGTGATTACAATGGCCAGAATGGCAATGATGCCGTGCATTTATGCATTCTACCTGATTGGGAATTAACGCAGGATTAATTCCTCTTAAGATAACTTGGACTTTTCTAGATGTATTTAAATTCTCTCTTTTCTTCCCCACCCCCCCAACAACATTTCTTCAGATTTTTTGTGTAGTTTGTCAGAACATGCTACTTTTGCCTCTGTGACCAACATATGGACTTTCTATTTGTGTGACAAACAAGATAGCAGTTTACTCAGGAATTTTCGTTCGACCTGTTGCTCAAGATCCCCAGATTTAAATCTCATTCTTTAGTTGGAATTGTTTTCAGGCAACTACTGTGACGCTTGATGATGCCACATGTAAAAATTCAACATGAGCTGCATAATTTCAAGTGGCTGTCCAGATATCAGTTTTCTTTTCTGTGGATTTTTCTATCACCTTGCATTGTGCTAAACAATACTACTAATCCATTCAATCACCCTGAATATTTTGCTAATCTGTACTTATCCTGCAAAGCTATCTTCAGTATTTAGATAGGAAATGCAAGTTGAGACCAGGGACATAAAAGGAACATCACAATCACTTTGTTTTTTGAAAGAAGCATTTGATGTCGTCTCTTAAATGCGCACGCTTTCCGATTTGGGCTCATGTTATTGATAATCATGGACTATTTCTGTGCACTGCTTTTGTTTAGGAGCCATTACAAAGCAATCTCATGAATCTTGCTCTCTTTCCTGTGTGGCAGTGGCATTAGCATGTTTCTTTGCTGTGTGGCAATGACATTAGCATGTTATTTTTGTATTTAACCTGTTTTGTTGGGACGCTTTGCTCAGAATTTTGCGTGATGTTTTATCCTATGGGATTCGCTATGGTGTGATTTATCTTGGTTCATGTATCTTTCATTCCATTATTGTCAGATGTTCAGAAAATAGATGGAATAAATGGAAGAAGGCACCTCTGTCCTTCATTTGAACAAAACATAGGTTTGTATGGGAAGTTAGTCAGAAACCACGTAGGAACATGGCCTAATTTTTGAAAGGATGTTTTGAAAAAAAAATTGTATTATCTTCCTCCACCTGCATTTTCATCTTCCTTCTCAGCATTTCTAATCCTGTTGCCAAAACCGCTTTCTCAACTTTAAAATCTTTCTGGAATTAAGTGGCTTCTGGATCTTGACAATGCAACATTTTGATGCATGTGTTTGTCACATCCTGATTAGATTGGTATAACTCCTGCTCTCTCAGGTCCCTCTCAAAACTTAATTCATAAACCAGAGTTTCATACAAGATGCTACCACTAGGGTGATGAAACAGAGAAATTCAATCATACCGCACATTGGTTATCCATTTTCCAGAGGCTGATGGGAGAGATTGGATTTTCAGAGCTCTTCTGGGCTGTTTTGTTTTGGTTTTTTTTTTCTTTGCTTCTGTTCTTGTCTTCCAGGCTTCAATAAATTTTCTTTTAAAGTTGAGAAAGTCATTTTCATCTCCTCTCTTCCTGGCCATGAAAATGTTGTTTCCATGTGCTTCCATTACAGGTGAGCCACTTAATTTTGTAAGCCTCAAATTTGTTTACCTTCGTCTTCTTTTTCAAGCACATGCATGGTCAGGGTGTGACCCATTTCACTACTGTCAAAGTTTGGTTTATTTTATTAATTCTTCCCCATGAGTTCAGACAGGGATACCGTAATGTTCTTGGCAGGCATTCAGGTCAAGCCAATGTAGAAGAATGGTTTGATTTTGAAGGTAGTGAATTGCTCTTTTCTCTACAAGCCTCCAGTAATCCCATTTCATGAGCCTTACAAACAAGCTGCCTTGCATTTTTTTTTTTGTTGGGAGGCAAGAATGAGAATCAGCTGCTGAAATACTCGAAGGTGGGCCTACTGACTACCAAAATCAAAGAACTAAATCGGTCCACGGGAGAAGCCATACCACTCACATCCCAGTCATATCTTGAACAAACCAGATATCAGAACTGTTGAGTAGTTTTCTGTCTTGTCTGCTAAATACTGAAGTATTTCTCAGGGCAGAGCATAGCTGAAGGGACCGATTCCTGAACCCCATCAGGCAGATGACATTATGGGACGGGTTGGCAAAACAAGGATGGACACTTTTCTTTATCATATCAGAAGCAGTGGTTTTAGAGGCTTGGGGTATAGTCTGAACTAGTGTTACTTGCTTGTGTCAGCGATGCTTCGAAACAGACTTGCCAAGGGATGCACTGCAGGTGCTAAAGCAGTGAACAAGAATCTACACAGTTAATTATTGCTTTTACTACTGCAGGAAACAGCAAGCTAATGGGCAGATCAGCTGGGAAGATGAACTTTCTTCATTTGTCCGTTTACAGCTCAAATGAGTGTCCACAAGGATCTGTGACAGAAGCAAGCCATCTTCCTGATCACTTCATAATCACTAGATCACTGCACTGTCTGTCAACCCCTTCTCAGATGAGTATTATGAGTTTTAGTCCCATGCCATCTTGGATACAGGCAGAGAATGAATTTATGAAAAATAAAGGAGGGGAAAATCTAAAATTCAAGTAGACTTTGCAGGCTTATAAAGAGACTTAGCTCAGTGTGAATTCTTTAGAAGATATTTCTGTGACTTTCTCTAGAAAGTTATTAGACTGTTCTTATTTTTCCAAAATCTGTTCACTCATTCAAAATTTTAACTCTGATTTTAAAAGGTCATGTTTGTTAAGGAGAAAGCAGTGTTTGACAGAGCTGTCTTATTTTTGACAGTCTGTGGGGTAGCAGTGTATGAACAGAGTTGTTGTTACAGCCCCACTGAATGAATCAGGCAAGCTTCATCTTTGCTTCTAACTTTCCTAAGGCTTTAAACAGTTTTTGAAATGTTCTCTTTGCTCCAGGCTCCCTAGTTCTCAGTCTCCCTGTGTGTCTAGAGGACACTGTCAATATCCCCTTCCCACCTCTATATTTGGAGGATAAACTGTTTCATGTTTGTTTATGCTAAGCCATGAAAGCTTGAAATTGGAATCTGTTTGCTCCTCCACTTCCCACTCATATACATTCTCATTCATTGTACATTTTTGCTATAGGACTTAATCTCAAGGTTGTTGAACTGTCTGAGGCTGCAATTATGCATAAAGAAAAATAAATCATTCCATGATCGTGTGAAGTCTGCTGTCCCACAGCTGGGTTCTCTGCTGTCTACTGAGCTCTTTTCAGTAGTGCCCAGCAACAGGACAAAGGGCAAAGGGTGCAAACTGAAGCACAGGAAGTTCCGTCTGAACGTGAGGAAGAACTTCTTACCTCTGAGAGTGACAGAGCCCTGGAACAGGCTGCCCAGGGAGGTTGTGGAGTCCCCTTCTCTGGAGATATTCAAGACCCGCCTGGACAAGGTCCTGTGCAGCCTGCTGTAGGTGACCCTACTTTGGCAAGGGGGTTGGACTAGATGACCCACAGAGGTCCCTTCCAACCCCTACCATTCTGTGATTCTGTGATTCTGTGATTCTGTATGAGCAGAAATTGACACTTCCCTTATGTATGAAACTGTCATAGAATTATAGGAAAAAAAGATTAATGCAGACCTCTGGAGGTCTTCAGTCCAAGTCCCTTCCCAAACCAGGGCTAACTTCAGTGAGCCAAAAACACTTCTCAAACTTCCAGTTCCTCTGACATCTGTACATGGCTGATTGTCTGTGGGGACCGCTTCTCATGGCACTGTCATGTTACTGTGCTTCATTTTTCATCCATTTAGAGCTACACAGGGACCCAGATGAAGAGCAGAGCTCAGGCCTGGCTGAATTCAGAAAAGAGCTTTAAGTGTATCTCCCTTCCTGAGCATGACCTTTTTCACTTGTGCACACATGCACACACATTTTATACGTACATGTAAGCCTTTTTACCATTATGTCATTTTCTGTGAAATTGAGTAAAAATTGGCCTGTGGGTTTAATAGTTAGATGGATACAGGAAGAGAAGGACAGACAGGCAAACCCACACTTTTGTGCATGCTTAGTACAGTTATTCAAGTATTTTTTTCTTAAGAAGGTGGACTGAAAAGTAGCGCTTCTCTTGCTCAAGTGCAGATGTGGCGAGGAAATGGAATCCTGACAACAACCACCATGGAAAAACAAAACATATTGAGTGCTGCAGTGTGCACAAGCATGTGAACATTTGTACTTTTTAATGATGAGATGATCTTGTGCTGAATTTCCTTCCACTCTCATGGCATCTTTCATTTCACGTGTAGTGTGCTGAATAGAACAGGTATAACATTCACCATCTCAACAGAGGATGACACAGGCTGACTCTTGCGCTTGTGGTGTTGACCCTGCCAGGCCTAAGAATTTTGCAGAAGTACTACTGGAGTGAACATAATTTTCCCTACAAAACTTGGCTAAAATAACATTGGGCTTGTGCTCTACCTATTCACTTTACTTTTTGAGTGATAATGGGCAAGGTTGCCAGTGAATCAACATATGATTCTTCTGTTTCAATTTGCTTACATGATTTTAATGTACCCATGTATCTCACTGCTTTAACGTTCATCAGTAATTTCTAATTGATTGAAAGGAGGGTTCACTAGAAAAACAACATAGACCATGATGACAGAGAGATACAGTTAGACTGAAGGGTGCACTCTTGTCTTTGAGGCTCTTGGCCTTCTACAGTTAAGTTTGAAAGTGAGGTATCTGAGGATGAGGAGATGTGCAAAGCAAACTCCAGTGGCACGTCATAATTTTACGTTGGATGATGTCTCAAAGGATTACGTAAGAAAATAAGATCAGTTCTGCATGGCAGGTTTAATTCAAGTAACTGGACTGACAAGAAATCATTCTTTGATGAATATTTAGGCAACACAGCTTATATCTTGATGAAGTAAGCTCAATATACAGGCTCGGATAAGAAGGTTGCTAAGATCAGCTTCCACATGAAATCTTTCCCAGTCTGCCTGTATAATGGTCACCTGAAGATTTAGTTTGGCATGATGTTTCATCCTCACTGCTTTTCATGGTGTTTCATCCTCACCACTTTTCTTCAAATACTAGATGTCTTCAGTAACTGTTTCATTCTTCTATACATCACAGAAAAGTGTATAATAATAAAATTTTCTATTTAGAAAAAAATTGCTTTTCTGACCACTTTTCCCCAAAAGTGCCTGTTTTTTTGAGGGATAATACCAGAAAAAAGCAAATGATCCGAATCCCTGAATGTTTACATTTTTCAGATTTAATATTCTCATCAGGATTCTCAAACCAATCTTTCATTGTACCATTATTCATTGCAATGAGATGTTTCAGTGCTGTGGAATCAAAATGTGTAGTTTCAGCTTGGCTTGGTATCAAATCACATTCTGCTGGTGCCTTGCAGTGATTGATAGAAGTTACAGTTTGAGTGCTTTACATTCCCATTCTTCTGCATCGGACAAGCATTCGTGTTGGGCAACTGACCCATATCTCACGTGATGGCACCAAATCCTGTCATACATTGCTTTGAGTTAGTAAGAGGAGATGTCACGGAGTATTATGTGAAATATGCCTTTGCCAGGTAGCTTGCCTTGTAGGGCGTATAGTGTGTTTAACGGATGGGTTTGGTGGAAAATATAAAGCTTAAGTGATTTGAGGTAGAAATTGATAATGGGACAGAGACCATCACACTGTCAAATAGATCGTCTTTCTCAGTGTTTTTTGGGCTGAGGCAATACCGTGCAGTGAAGCTCAGATGGTGAAACTCTGCCCCTTAAATTAACAAGTGATTGGAAAAGATCTGAGCCTGATTTAGCTCCCTTTGAAAGCATCTGGGCTTTTTGTTGATTGCAATCAGAGACAGATCAGGGCTTTATAGCTTGCCTGCCATCTTCTGAAATGTTATGTGACAAACGAGACACTAGTATTATTTCTGTTATGAAATGTTTATTATTTTATCATAGCAGTGATTACGGGAAGAACATTTGCATCATCCTCAGAGTTTCTGGTGGACTTTCCAAAGATGAAATGGTCTGGTTTTTTGGTGTGGTTTTTTTTGTCTGGTTTGTTGTGTTGTGTTTGTTTTTTTTTTTAACTGACTTGGCCGCATTGTCCTCTTGCTAATGTAGAGTCGTCAGCTGGCAGGTACTAAAACAATCTAATAGAATAAAGTTAATCTTCTCTCTTTAGTTAGACAGCAATATGTAACACACCCAGTGGGCCAGATGATCTTGGAAATTACAGTGAGAATAGACACACATTTGAGAGGAAAAATCTTTAGTTACAGGTTGTTTGGGGTAGGAGAAACAAGAGGAAATGTTCACTGGTATAACAAAACAACCCCACACAATCCCACCTCTCCACCCATACCCTAGAGAATTTCTCTTATAAAATGGACTGGGCTATCTTCTTCCTCTTACAGGCATTTTGGAAGTGTTTGTTAAGTGTGAAGTAGTGCACTCCTGTTGGAAGCGAACCTCACGATAGTTCAGGGTCTGACAGAAAAACTTTCTGCGATTCCATGAATGGCTTAATCTCCATCTGTAGATCTTAATATACCCCCATCACTGTCGCACCAAAGTACTTCATAATCCTTCATGTATTTCCTCTCAAAACACCATGGAGGGTTGACAAAATAATTATTTTTACAACAGAAGAACTGAGGCATTGCAATTTTTCCATAGGTTGCGTAAGATGTCTTAACAGTCTCATGTTGTTGTCCTAATTGAACCAATGGGACATTTTCCCCTCTTGTGTAATACTACGGGAGCTGGGATTTTGTTTAGGACTTCGCATACAATTGTAAATTTTTCACTTAGTAGTGGTAAAGGGACTTCGTATAGGAGTGCCTTGCTAATGGACATATCCCTGACTAACTTTTGTTGAAAATTATACACGCTAACTAATGAAGCAAGGGTAGGCTGCTTGCATGCAATGTGTACGGGGTGAGTAATGCCATGCAGAGACATAAAAGGGGCCTTCTCTTCCACCAATCCAAAATATATGGATACTGATGTATCAAAAAATTTGTTTGCCAGCTTAATGAGTTACAGACATGGCAAGACTATGCAGGAATACAATCAATATTCTAGCTGCATATGGGAGTGAGAAATACCTAAATGTGTTAGAGCCTGTCAGCAAACGTAGTTATAAAAGGAAGCCAGCAATTGTGCTCTCTGGTGCTGGGCAGTTAAGCCTTGCTAGTTAGTATTCAGCCAGCAGTTCACCAGTCCTGTGTTGCTTTTCTGTTTGCTATCTCATCAGAATAATACACACGTTCTTGACAGCTTTGGTATCAAGTCAAACTTTTGCTTCAGGATATCAAAGAGGAAAAGGCCTTTGTGACGATGGAGATGAACTTCTGGCTGAATTTGGCACGATCTATTGAGAACGTGTGTGCAGCATCACCACCTTTTCGTGAGTGGTGTTCTGGATGAAAATAGTCTGGTAGCCTGTAATGTAGCTGTGTAATAGTTTAATTCTATTCAGGAGAGTAAATGCAAGAGTAAGTACAGTGCTAACCCTAACCATCACGTATTAGAGCGGGTTCTCAGACACAGTTGAATGCAGCAGTATTGGGATCCAAAGCGAAGAAAAATAGCTGAATTAAGGCATAACTGAAAAACACTCAAAACCCATTCATGATCCAGTAATGTCTTACCATTTTACAGTAACTTCCAACTGTTTTAATCCCACCAACTTGGATGTTTCTAACATTCTGTCTGGTTTCTGAAACAAAAATCCAGTCCTTGGCCTATCAGATACAGTGGCCCAAATTAGCTGATGTCTCTTATGTAAGCCACCTTCTCCCCAGTTCACAAAAGAGCAATTGGGACAAAACGTTGTCCCCTCTTCTACCAGTGCTGTTGGGAAAATTAGTCCATCGGTGTTTATAAAGCAGTTGTCTCCTGCAGTGCTAAACACTTTAGAAAAGCCACGAAGAACTGAATAGCTCTGTCCTCAGAGCAGGCTTTGAGTAGCATGCAGTAAGTAGGAGCCTAGGGCTGCATATTGAACAATAAGGAAAAGGCAAAATATTGAATAATCCGCTTATTAATGAACAGTGTTGATCCTGTGCACAGAATAAAGCAAAAACCCTTTGGAAAAGCACCCTGTGCTCCTGTACTTAAAGGCTGTGTCATAACAGTGACAGACACAGGGCTGAATGAAGGTTGGATGTATCTGTGCAGCTGTGGCACATTCAAACTTTTAAAAGCTCAACTTTGTGACATTAGGGTTGGCTCCTTTGACTGCAGCTTTCTGTGTGTAATAGGTCTGATAGTAAGAGCTGAACCATCTTTTGGGGATGTTCATATATAATGCTGGTCTATGGTGAACATGACACTCCTTTCCTCTTGCCTGAAGGTGAGTGGGTTAAGCAAGACTGCCAGCTTCATCTGCCAAGTAGTATGTGAAAGATATGTTGCAATTTTGGGGAATGTCATTCTACAGCAGCTGGAGTATTCACTAATAATTGTGAGGGGTATGGTGTATCAGATTAGTTGCATGGTCTGAGGAGGGGCAGAAGTGGGAAGTAAAGTATAATTCAAGATGAGTCCTGTCTCTGGAAATTCTTACATGCGTGTTAGCTGTTTTCTGTGAATCACTGTGAGGAGTTTACCTTAACTCCACCCAGCCTCCACCTCCAGGAATGCAGAATGACAAAGAAATACAAACAGTTTAAAGAAGGTCCGCCTGTCTGAAGGGAAAGGTTTGAAAGGAGACAGGAATTGGGTGTTGTGAGGAAGTGTCAGACTGACTGGGCAGCAGGGCCTAGAGGAGCTTGACCTGTTGGTGGCACTCACAGAGGTGAGAGTCCAGTAAATTAAGCACGTGTGAAGTTAAAATTCTCTTTCTCAGTGGTTTACAGCTTGTTATCCAAGAGTTGCAGGTGGCTTTTGGACTACTTAAAGAAAGAAAGTTCATATAGTACTGCATTGTGGTCTACATATGTGAAATTTCTGAAGGGTAAATGACTGCAGTGGAAATTTTTTGGGATCCAAAAGTTGGAAAAAACCCACTGTCTGCTGTGTTCCTCTCATTAAGTCAATGATACGTTTGGTTTTGAAAAGGCCAAACAATGACTCAGGCTTTAAAATGGAAGAACTGTAGGTGTTCTCAGGAACTTGGTTGAAGCATCTGGGTGTGCGAGATTGATGTGCCGGTGTGACTCAGCGTGCAGCTGGGCATTGGAGTCCCAAAAACACCGTCCAGGAGCATGACAGATGAGACCTCGAGACCTGCTCCTGCAGAGTGTTCATTCGGAGAGAACCACGCATGGGGCCAGACATGCGCTTCCTATGGGGGAACTTTGCTGAACTGTGACTTGCCTACCAGGGGGTGCACAGCAAAGTCTGTCCCTTGACAAACTGAAAACTGGACTGGGCACCGTGCAGGGAAATATGCAGATGAAGATGAGTCTTATGCTAGCTTCAGTGATGAGCTCTGCTAGTGGTAGGATCTTAGCATCTTGCATCCGAGGCACACACACAGGGCGTGATTCTCCTAACTGGGATGGGTTTCTATTTCCAGCATTCTGCTTCGTGCCCGGGAATCCTTCTGGCATTACTGAGGACCCAGGGTGTGTAGGGAGAGTTAAATACCAGAACTGAGATATATCTTGAAGATCAGAGAAGGGAGTCTGCCCGTGTCAGGTGGGGATATGTGTTCTCCTTGGTGCGTGTGTCTAACGTTTATTACCAGCTCTGAAAATGCATGTATTCATCAGAAGGAGAAAATATCCCTTTGTGTTTATTCTTATTTAACATTGTTTACACAGAAAATGGAGAAACACATCTTTAACCATCATGTACTATTTAAAATTATGTCAGTACACTATGCAGTGCTCATTCTGTAAACATCTACTCCACCATGTGGTCTCTGGGAGCTAATGCTGTTCTGCTCTGTATGGCCACTTGTGCTCTGCCTGGAGCACACTGCGGTGGTTATTTTAAATAGCCTTTGTGAAGGTTTCCAGAGCTCTAAATTAAAAATGCAGAAAGCTGGGGAGGGCGGAGAGTGAGCTGGGAGAGGTGGAATTCTCTGTAGCTGGAGTGATAGGATGTCTTGCTACCTAATTGCCTTAGAACATGAGGGCTTGAATGAATCCTCTTTAATGAATAATAGGCAAATGCATAAATTGCAAACCCCAAGCACCCAAACGGTGAAATGCACACTAATGAAGACTCTGGCTTCGACGGCAGGTGTAGAGTTGATTTGTAAAATGTTGTGAATATATCAGGTTTAAAATGATGTATTTATTAAAAGAAGCAAGTCTTCCATGTGTTCCCTTTGTATTCACTCTCTCATACTGCACACCTACTCTTCCTGCATGATATTGCAGGCTGCAGTCTCACAGCAGTTTCTTGCTGTAACTCTTGCTTCAAAGAAGTGCAACAATAGAGACCAATTACCCTCTGTCTCCACTCTTATTGCAATAAGCCTGAGGAAAAAAAAAAAGTGAGTGCACCCCCTCCCCCCACTACCTTTTCAATTTCAAATCCTAACCCTGTTGGTAGTGCCATTTGTGGATTTGAACTCCCTGGCTTTGTGTGCGGCATTATCTGGAGATTCACCTGGTACTGATCCAATGAACCAACGCAACCTCACAAAGCTGAAGGGAAGAGTGTAGAGTTCTCTTTGTAATAAATCATGTGCCATGAAAAAGGATTTCTTTAACTCCTTTCCTCCATTATTCTCCATATCTCACCTTGTGGAAATGGGTCTGTTAGTGAGAGACTTAGACTCACACAGTAGGAAAAACGAACAGGGGATGGAGAGCTGAAGTGAAAGGAAGGCAGAGTTCCTGGATGTTTCTATAACTTGGAGATTCCAGAAAGTAGAGGCACAACCTGAACATATAGGAAGCAGCCCTTAAAATAAACCCAGCATAGGCCTTGGTACCTAAACATTCCTCGGTTCTAGAAAGGGCCAAGGGTGATTTCATTAACGCAGCTGCATGAGAAATCCTTAAAACCACTGATAAGTTAAGCCCCCAGAGGCAACGAGGTTCTGTCCAGATAATTGCCCAGCAAGCTTGAATGCTGGTCTGAACATCTTTGGATTTACTGAGTTGAGCTGGTAGCCTCTTGAGATCTGGCTGCCTCCCAAGTAGGGAGGGATGAATACTGCAAAATGTTTCAGTTTTTATTTCAATTTTGAAACTTATTTGCTTCGACTGAATTTGCACTGTATTTATGTAAATTTATAAACACTGTAATAAATTTATCTACTTACAGAAAACAGAAAATTTAGAAAAAGACGAGAACATTTGTGAAACACAAATTCTAATTCAACAATTATAATCACATAATCTGATTTAAACGTACATTCAATCACAAAGAAGAAACATGGTATGTGATTTGTATATCTACCAAACCCTAACAAGCATAATTCAAAATTCAAATAATTGTTAACAGATTAAATATTTTAAATTACATGCATGTCTTTTTTCATGGCGGCAATGACTATGTGACGCAGGTTTTCACTGTATGAATGAAGACCACAATCAGATAATAATAGCAGTTTGCTACTTTGCTTGTTATAGAAAGCTCACCTACTTCTGATTATACTTTTTTCTAACCTACGAGAGTCTGTACCAGCATGTCATTCTTATGTGGCTCCATGTTGAAATTACCTGCCACATTTATAACGGCGTTCATGGGCATGGCCATTAAGCCTCATGGGATGGGGTATTCTCCAGTGCCCTTGCTCTGGAAATGTTCACCTCCTTCAACCCTCACTAATTTTGAAGCTGCTTTTGTCTTCCCTTGCACCTCTTGGAGTCTGTAATGTCTCCTGTTTTGCACTCCTCCATATCCCCTTTTAAAGATCATCCTTACACAGTCCTTTAACATAATTTAGGGGGTTTTCCCCTTGTTAATTTTGTACTGAACACATTAGTTTATTTACTGCGCAAAATAGACCTGATCTGTATAGGACAGATTTGGACCCCCTTTCTAAATCTGAGGAACGCTTGTAGTTCTGCTATGTTGAAGCCAATGACAACCCTTGCAATCTGAGTAAGAGACCTGGTCTCAAATAGTGAAAGATTGTGTATTGTATTGCAACACATCTCTCTTCTCCACTGTAGAGCTGCTCTTTCCAGAGTATACCTAAATCTCTTCTTTGCCTACCCAGTGCTTGAAGCAGCAGGTAAACAGTTAAGCAATGGAAGAAGTAAGCAATGTGTACCAGAACTGAGCTGGTTTAAGACTGGTAGGGGGAATTAAAAAGCAGTGCAAGATGCAATTTTTAAGTTACTCTGTTCAAGTTCTTGCATGGGAGGTATTAGCCACAAGGGAGATCACATCATCTGGGAGCAAGAGAATATAATGAATGCAGGATCTGTAATAGGCATGTGGGAGACTCTTACCATATGTTTTGGTCATGTCCTGATATACGTGAGCTTTGGGAGACAGTTCTACATGTAATAGAGTCAATAATCAAATCTGAAGTACCAAGGAACACAACTTGATGTTTCCTGAGAGAGACCACAAGTTTGCAACAGATGAATAAGGAGTAAGTGTGGTAGATACAAATTTGTCTTTAGGCAAAAAGGAAAGAAAAAAAAGACTTACACAGTGGGGAAAAAAGAAAATTATACACTGTTTCCAGACTGGGAAGAAATAGTAATGCCTACATCAGAAATTTAATTAATTGTTGTTACATTGATAAAGATGTGATATACCACATCAAAGACTAGCTAAATGATATTTGGAAATTAATTTAGGTTCCTATTAAATAGAGCTCAGAGGAGCTTCCCAGATGAATAACTTGTTTGTCAAGCATTGCTTCCTTCTGTTTATAAAGTCTTCGCAAGTAAAGACAACTATTTTCAACTGTTCTTGTTGTTTGAAATGAACAAGGAGATTCATCACTAACCACACATTCATGGCAAATTCAAATATTGCAAACCACAATGCCTTAGTTTCTTACAGAAATTAGATATTGCTTACTTCTGTTCCCAATAGGGATGACATATATAAAGTTATCTAAGAAATCCCCAGCCCCAAATTTAATATTGAAAATCCATGTTTCAATTTAAAGTTTGCTTTTGGTGCTCTGCAACTTGGCCACCTCAATGTGCTTTGGAGATGAACATAATGGAATCAAAATGTACTTGTTTTCTGTAGTGCTATTAGTTTTAAATATTCTTAAAACAAAATGTAAATGGGACACATTAACCATATAAGGGGGTATGATTTCAGCTTCCAATCTCTTAAGAAAGTTATCCTGTAGAGTACGCATGCTGTTTTCTTGGGAACTGTGCCAAAATACAGTAAGACTCATGATGATCACCACAGTTTCTGCTTTTGTTAAATGAAAAACTCGTTCCTGTTATTCTGCTCTTATACTGGTTTTATCCCAGTGTAATTCCACTTACATCTCTGGAAGTATTTCTGATTTTACATTATTGTTTATGAGTTCAAAAAAAGATAGGATTTAGTGCAACTGATTGGAGGGAGTTTATGTGAAGACAAAAAAAATAGAGAGAAATCTTATAAAATATCTTTTGCTTTATAGTGGGATGCAGACAACTTTCAGAGTTGTCTGTGGAATTGTAGCTGTTGGAATTTCCACAGAAGAAATTCATCTGTTCTCTAGACAAACAGACAAGTGACCACCAAGACAAGGAGGTGACTTTCTCCACCACAGAGAGCCATCTGGCTCGTCTGTACCTGAAGTCAACAGTGATGGGGTTGCAGAGCTGGCAGTCGGGTGTTTGAACTCCCAGACAGCCTCATGGATGGGTTGTCTAAGGCCAAGGAGCAAGGCAGCTCCTCTCTGCTTAGCTTTCCACAAGAATTTTTACATAAGAGTGTCCCATTAACTTTGTATATTTGGATCATAGGAAAATATTAATTCACCATTTTTGGAAATTAATTTAATCCTCTAGTTTCATCCCTTCACTTTTCTTAGCATTTCACCTCTCTGTCTCAGTTTTTGCTTTGGTTTGAGGTATGCAACCATTTGTTTTGGCTGTTAGAAAAGCGAGGTATTTTCCTTTCTTTTTGCCAATTAAACTTATGTATTTCAGTCATCAGATTCTTAGAATTTTTGTCAAAGGATGGTGTTACTGGGGTAAATCTCTATTGCTAGCATAGGTGTGTTTAACAGATTAAGGCTGAACAGACATTCTCATAATAGACCAGGGATCAATGAAAGCTCTTCTTTTCTCAAGGAGCTTTAAGGCTTAGCAGGGAGGTTGATTTTTTTGTTTTGTTTGTTTTAAATTTAGAGGAAGTTGCATTTCTGTCTGGGCTTTTATTACTTGTGTGGGCTTTCACAGAAATCCTGAGCAAAATCTTACCAAGGCCCACTGGTCCCACACTCGGCTTGAGATGAAAGAAGAGACTCCTCTCCCTGCTTGTATTAGTGGGCACAGATTGTTTAGGTGATCTCTGCAGTAGGCAAGGGACATGATTTCCGTCTCCTATTTGTGCCACTTCCAGCTTCTTAATTTCTTCTGTGGTCACTCTAACAGCAGCCCATTGAGTTTCAATGGGACTTCACAAAGAATGGGATATTACTCTGTGGGACTGGGAGCAGCAAATCAAACCCAAGACGATGTACTGACAGGGATATGAGTCAGAGCAGGAAGGAGAATCCAAGGTGGCATACAAGCTTTCATGCCCACAAGATTTGGTGGCCAATACACATTTTAACTTAGTGTCTTGTTTGGCTATCTTTTGTGTAGGCAATTGCAGGAGAGGAAGAGACTGAGGCCCTGGGTTAGTGGAATAGTTACATTCATGATTTAAATCCCTTAAGAACATACTTAATGGCCATTGATTTCAATCCTCTTAACAGCTTTGCAGAGTTAGGGCCTGACTGAGGGTAAACTGAAGGCCTGGTGATGCAGTTTATGAATCATCCTTATAGCTATAGACCCCCAGCTAGAGCATGGAAGAGAAGGGAACCTCAAAGGACAAGCAGGCTCTTCCAGCACCAGCGTGGTAAGCTGGCAAAAGGCAAAGGATAGAGCGAGCACATGCATTGTGTGGGGAAAGAAGGCTGAATGACCAAAGATGTTTCAGTCAATATTTTGCGGTTTACGTTATTTCTAAAAGTGGCCATTGCTGCAGGCTTTCCTCATCATTGGGGGAGCATGTGCTTTTGTTTTTTTCCATAAGAATAACCTGTGTAAGTACATCAGCTGCAGAATATAGCCCTAATCCTGCAGCCAAAGCCAGAAGAGGCTGCAGCCCTTATCTGTTCTTTGTGTGTGTTGTTTTTTTGTGTGTGCAGGTGCTCCCTGATGGGGTTTGATTTAAACCGGCACTGGGCAAATCCATCTCCTTGGGCTCATCCCACACTGCACGGAGTGAAACAGCTCATCATTGAGATGTACAACAATCCGGTGAGTGGGGAAAGGTACCCCTTGCTGAGGTACCGACTCTCTCCTGCTGCAGGGCTGTGCAAGATGCCAGTAACTCTGATGTGGCTTAAGCCAGTGGCAAACCAAAAGAAGAGAGGAGTAAGTAAACACCATCCCCACTGTATAAGATCAGGGAACATTTGTGTCTTATGTCACAGGAAGCATCAGAGTGGAGGGAGCAAGTGAAACGAAGTTCAGCTCAGCTTAAATACGGAATAATTCTGAAAGCAGGGTCTAAATTCAGTCGAGCTGCTCTCTTGAAGTCCTGAGCTGGATGCCTAACAGCAGGCCCCCCAAATTGAATTACTGAATGGCATTGATTCTTAATCCAGAGCTCTGTCAGGGCTTGCTACGTAGCGTGCAGAGCAGAAGGGGGATAATATTTGCAAATATCATATAAACACACATGTACACACATGCTCAGTCAGAGAAGCAGAGGTGTTTTTGAAGGTGAAATCTTAGCTAATCAGAGGAGATGGATTGCAGAAAATATGGAGGAGTGGGAGGGAAGCAGACAGCTATTGAATGTTTGACTTCAAAGTACAGAAGGATTATTGAATGTGGCACCTAAGAAAAACTGCTGAACAAAGATGGAGATGGGTATGAAAAAATCACTGCCAAAAAACATAAGAGAAGATTTTATAGATGATTATTTTTTCTGTATGGAATTCCTGGTATTTTTGCTTTCTTTTTGCTTCCCATTACAGAGATGGCATTTGCATCCTTAATTCCCTGAAGTTTTACTTTCCTTTTTTTTTGTTTTAGTTTTTTGTTTTGTTTTGTTTTTTAATTTTTTCTTTCTGTTAGTATGAAGAAGGACCTAGTTAGCCTTGCTAATAAAGAAACAGGATTCTTACCTCTGGCTACATCATGTATAGGATAAGAGCTCCTTTAATTTAACTCCTGGTTCTCCGGGTACATCTTAACTGGACTTATTATCTTCCAGCTAGTAGTGATACCTGTATAGAAAGGGTTTTGGGTACAAGGAAGATAGGTTAATAGATAAAGTTCTTACATGTAGAGTTGAATGCAATTGAAAATAATTTCCTAGACTGCTAATTGTTTGGTACAGAATTTGTCTTCCTATTCTGCTTGTGCAGCACCTAGCATTGTGCCTGTGAGCAAGGCTGTATTAGCGTGATGATGATGGAAAGTAAAGAAAGGATCTTTACAGCCAGCTTTGTCTTTCCTCTGTTTCCTACCCCAAACAGTAAGACAATTTTCTTTCTAGATGATGGAGGGAGCTTGCAGGCTGCTTTGCCTGAGAAGAAAGGTTTCTTTCCAAGAATAAAGAGGTCCTTAAACATTACAAGAAGGTTGGGTGTAGGGAAATGCTTCTAGCCAGTAAAGCAACAAATCCTGGCAATATTAGAAGTCACTGTCCATAAAATAAAGGTATTCTTGGTGGGGAAAAAAAATTCTTTTCAGCTTTGTCCCATTCCTGGGAAGCTTTGAAAACTGTGGTAGTTTCCATCTGCCCTGTGTGTGAAGAATGAATTTATTTGCTGTGGTGGCTAAAACGAAAAATCCAAAGAAATGTTTGGACTGAGTTGGTCTGAAATATAAATATTTTTTTCCCTCTATCTCCCTGTCTCCCAGCCCTCCCCAGTGATCAATCTGGGGTGAGCCAGTTTTAGTTCATTTCCTTCTGAGGGAAAGAAAAAGGAGCCTTTCAAACACAAATGTAACATTTGATTTCCAGGGTTATTTAATTTTTTTTTTAATACTGTTTAGGAATCTCTTTTGGATTAAACTACCAGAAAAGTTCAGGTGGCTCTTCAGAGTTTCATTTCTTACTGAATTAGATATCCACCAAAACCCCTTCTTGTCTGTTTTTCTCATCCCGTAGTCAGTACCAGCCTTTCTGACAGTTTTAGAGACTCTCAGCAATACAATACAGTATAAGGGATTATTTTTTTTTCTGTCAATACCACATACTTACTCCCTCTGATCCCAGTAATATTTGTATGAAGAGACAATATCCAAAGTGCTGGGACAACAGGGAAAAACATGCTAGCTGCCTCAGAGAGAGGGCATGGGACTGCATGTGTTGCATCCCGCTTTAGCAGTGACTGGTTTTAGTAAGTACTTTGATAAAAAATCCCCACCCCTCCCCTCCTGACAAAGTGCCAGAATTAAAACCTGCTTTGAATCACTTCAGGCTGCTAAAGATTTTAACCAGTCTCCAAGTGCAGCGTGTAACTTTTAGATGAGCCACACATCATAGATGGTTGGCTGCATGCACAGGTGAACCAGTTGCAGTGGGGGCTGTTGTCAAACTGCGACGGATCAGGGATTATGCCTTTGAACACAACTGTCCTGCCACCCTCTCCTCACCCACACTGGGGAATATGAGATGAAATAAAATGCAAAGTAAAGTTCCCTGCAAAATTACGTTATAAAAAATAACCTTCATCCCTCCCATTCTAGGCAAGATCTGCCGTGAGGAGCTGCCCACAAGAGATTGGATTGTTTAAAGCAGAGGAAGCTCAGCTTCATGTTGCTATTGCAGAATGGCTCAGTGCAGGCCTTTTAGATGTATTCATTCCTTTAAATCATTTAAGGAAAATTAGCTGCCATAAGAGCATAAAACCACATTTTAAATATTGCTATATAGGAGGATATTTCTTCTGCTGCTGCAGTATGGAAGATAAGCTGTTTCCTTTGAAAACAGTTCATTCTGGAGGGGGGAGAATGACTGACACAGAAATAAGTGAAGTGGGTATGAGGCGCACACACAATGCCATAGCTACACAGTGACTCCAGCACTGAGTAGTATATGGGTGAGTGTTTACTGTAGTTACTGTATAAAAACAAGCCAAAGCGTCTGTGGCTTTCTGTTCTTCTGGGTTTTACAAAGTTGGATTATTTTATTTTTAAAGTGTTTCAAATTCCATAATGACAATATCGTCTTTAGGAGGGAGTGGATGGGTCAAGAAATCAGAGAACAATAGGAAGCTTTTGATCTCTATGTCACTGATTTTGAAACAACTCCTGATGTTAAGTCACTGTCCTTGTGCTGCCCTGTGTGAAGTGAGGGGATGTTCTCGGCTGTTTCTAGTGGTGTCAGTCTTACAGATGAGACTGAAGTGACAGACTAGCTCTTCTAGATTATGTGCTGTTGGCTGAAGATATTTCAGTTCTTAAATACCTTTCCCTGCCCCTCTGCACAAACGTCACTGCCTTCCCACCTCTCCACCAGATGATACGTGTACATGGTTCCCCTGTCTACGCCGGAGCAGTTTAGTGGAATTAGCTCAGAACATGAATGTTTTGTTTAAACCAACTCAGCTGACTTTTGTCTGAAGTATGTCAAAGGATGTTCATACAAGCTGTTCCAATAGCTGAACTGTGAGGCCAGGAAGTTCTGGTTTGGCATGATAACACACTTCACAGAGAGACCTGTTTGGAGAACAAATGTCTAGGTAAGGAATCTAACAAAGCATATGTGTGCAGCTAGATTTAAACACATGAATGATCTGATTGAGTTCAGCAGTGTTCCCTGTGTGCTTACAGTTAAGCAGGTGCATGTATGTTTTTGGACTGGGGACCAAGTGCTCAGCACTGGCAAGCTGAGGACATGGATGGTCTATGGAGATAAAACAGTCCTTATCTCTGGGATAACATGAAGCCTCAGAGATAAAGCAAGCAGTAGAACTGCTGGATTTTTGGACAGCTTTCTTGTGGCCATCCAGCACCTTTCCTGACAAGCAAATGTACTCTTTAAAAGAGATTTAATGAGTGAACTTGGGTAGCGTGTTCAGTGTCAGCTCAGTCCCCTTGAGTGTGTGCATTGTGATATGGTCTTTAATCATAGGGGCCCACGTTATTCTCTCAGCTAGACCTCTGCCTCACTGAGTTCTCCAAACGGAAAACTTTCACATAATAAGCAGCTATTCAGAATATTGTTTTAGCTTCATCATTTGTTGTGCAGCCCTGTCCTGTATTTACTGTGCGCTAATCACATCCTGCTCTGAGGATAGAATTGTTAATCTCCTCATGGGCTTTTTTTGTTTTGCTCATTGCTATACCCTGGAAGCATTTCAGGAGCATTAATTAATTATTTTTGGGGAGACCCCTGTGAGACAGCAATATGTTACCTGTGTACGGACAGGAAACGGAGGCAGAGACAGTTATGACCAGCAGTACCTGCTCATTTGAGATAGATGATTTAAGATGCCTGGGATCAGAATTGTTTCATGTCATTCACCAAGGCTTGACATGTTCACTGTCTCTTTTCTACCCCTTCCTTCTCCAAGGAAGACTGGGGTAGACTGTTTTTGTTATTAGGAGTTCTTAGCACCTAGAAGACAAGGAATAGGCAGCAACTGATTGCTTGGGAAGAATCTATTTCAAGTGATTTGCCCCCCTCACATGAAAATGCAGAGATGGGATGCAGTACACCCAGGCACTCTCACAGCAACACCGTGCTTTGTCTTCTTGCATCCATCTTTCTTCTGTTCTGCCTGTTTTCTACCTCCTGTTGTCATTGAAACTGGAGTCCTACATGCAAATGATTCCTATGTTAGACACTGCTCACCTGGTGCCCCGAGTGAGCTGGAGACCTGACCAAAAAGAAAAGAAAACAAAAAAACACTCACCTGGGATGTGCTCGTTAATTATCATTTCCTCTGTCATTCACACATATACCAAAGTCTTACATTATTTCTGTATAGGCAACTGGTCTGTTTCTGTTCCTGATTTTGGAGTGCTTGATCTTGCAGCCTTTGCATACTTTTAACACTATTCTGGGTGAAAGTTTTTGTTGATTCAAAGAAAAACATACAGCTGAAATGAAGCCCCAGTGTGCTGAAATCTGAGTCATCTGGGCTGGAACCTTTAGATCCACCACACAGACATCTGCCACAAGAGCTGATGAATTAACTGATAGAGGATGGCAATCTGCTATTGGACTGACATGAGGGAGGGAAAGGGACACTGCCTGTGGGCTTTGTGGGTATCTGCTGACAGCAGAATTAATAATAAGAAAGGATGAGTAAACATAATACTGCAGGCATGAGGGGGAGGATATTTAAGGCTGAATGACACCTTTTATTTTTTTGAGAAGGTTTTTGAAGATCCCATGTGCAAGCTTAGACTTGAACAAAAGCCTATGTTTCCAGTCTTCCTGCCTCTGAGGAGGTCTTGTTTTCAATCCAGGTAGGCTTGGGTGTGCAAGCAGTAAGACAGATGAGTTAACATTTGTCTGATAGGTCAATGTAACTCTGGGTTCTTCGGCAGATGACTACATTCCTCTTCATAAAGAGAATATATCTACTTTCTTGCAAACGTACTGAATGTAGTCTTCTGTTTCTGTGTTATCATCTATCTCTAGACCCTTCTTGAGAGGCACATGGATATCTTTCACTGGCATTGGCTCCCCTCGGTACGTCATACCAGGCTGAACATTGAGTGGTGTGTGAATCCAGCTAGCACAGCTGGTTGAAGGGAAACACATTCTGTCCCTGACAACCTGTAACTCATTAGAGTTGACTGTGTTACTCAGCTAAGTGGTTCCTCTAGGTTGTCCCATCATCATTGCCAAAGAGTACAGGCTCAGCCTCTCCCCCATGCTTACAGACTTTCTTTTCAGCTTCTGTTTCTCCCATTCTGGTCTGAGCACTGTTAATCCCTATCAGGATATTACACATGATCTTACTTCTCCAGACCGCCCCCTATCTCTTTAACAGATGCAATTCAGGTGTTAATGCTTGATGCGGGCCCTTAGTTACTGCTCTTCTGCAAGCTGCTCTGTCTGACCGGTGTTGTCTTCTGGCACTGTTCAAGCTGGAGACAGTCAGTGCTGTTGTTCAACCTACGTCTTTTCTAGGCCTTCAGTAGCAGCATCTAGAGCATACTATCAAGGACAGTGGTTTTGACTGTGCAGGAGCCATGTTCAAAGCATGGCATTGTGAGAGTGCTCCATGTGTTGCACATCCAACTCCAACTCTCCTCACTACCCTGAACTTTCACGGTGATGGAAATCAGGATATATGTTTTTCTGGCGTCCCTGGTTATCAAGGCAGTGCCATATTTTGAGGGAAGCGTTCTGGTGCCATGAAAAACTAGGTTACAAAATGAAGACTTAGAAATCTGTTACTGATGTTTTACAGCTTGCAATTATCCCTAGTGGCAGCATGGCTTTAGTTGACCTCCTGTCCTCTCTGCCTTGGACAGCGCTACATTCTTCACCAGACAACTCCACATGAAGAAAAATGCATCTAGTCTCCGAGATGCATGTACTTTGCTGGAGCATGTCATAATTTTTCTTTTTGTCAGTCCTGCAAATTTTGTCAATCGTAGAGGCTCTACTTCCGCTCGTATTGCGAAATTATGTTACTAGTATTATCATCAATGTAATACTGGATAGTTGACAAATAAAGTATAATAACGGATTTTGCAAGGGTTTCACGTCAGAATTGTACACACGTAGCCTTCTTATACTACAAGCCCACAAGAAGTATTATCTATTTAACATTTGAATGACTGGGAGCAATTGTTTTCTGTTCAAAAATTCTTCTTTTCCCTCATCTGCCCTGCTCCTGCCCAGGGAGGTTGTGGAGTCTCCTTCTCTGGAGATATTCAAGACCCGCCTGGACCAGGTCTTGTGCAGTCTGCTGTAGGTGACCCTGCTTCGGCAGGGGGGTTGGACTAGATGACCCACAGAGGTCCCTGCCAACCCTGAACATTCTGTGGTTCTGTATTTCACTGGAAGATTATAAGATGATTCTCATTCCAGCTGAAGCCAGTTTGGATGTTAATAAATGTTTGGAAAGGCTGTGGGTTGGGGTTTGGTATTGCTCAGAAATCACTCTGAGCCAAACAAATCAGCTGAGGTCTGCATCATCTGGTATATGGAGTCATAACAGATTAACATAGGGTAATGAGATCTGTAGCATAACATGTTACCTGGCTCCATTTTGCTGTTAGCAGAGCTCTTAGACTTCCTTCCCCAGCTAAACACCACAACTGTAATGAATAAACATTGTTAACACAGTACTGAATTTTAAGAACCTACTAGGAAGTGATGTTCAGATAGTCTCTCAGATATCCTGGGTCGTCATTTGTACCTGAGGCTTTTCACTCAGACATCAAAACAGCTATCATCAGGCACCATTTTTTGCCAATAATTCTCAACCTGATATAGTACATGTTCTTCTTAGTTCTTAGGCAAAATGGCCAACATGCTGCCTCTTCTTGGAAGACATGGAAGAGCTATTACCTCTTCTCCTGCAGTATGTGTTCAACTATCATAACCCTGTGTCTGCTTTCTGTGGTAATGGTTGTGTTTGTGCCAGTTTGCTGATACTGTAGAAATGCCCTCTCCCACTTCTATCTTGCAAGTCCCTATTGACTGAAGTGTAACTTTTTAGCGTTGCAAACATAATTCTTAATTTGGTTCTCTGTTGAACAAAACAGTAGTAAGGGCAACCTCTCTTTTACTGGTGCTAGGGTGTAATTTAACAATGTGATGTACAGATCAGCGTCTGATTCTGGCTTTTGCTAGTAAGTGCTTAGAATCTTGTCTTGATTTCCCACCTTACTATTGAGCTAGCATAGCAAGAGTTAGTAATGCTCTAGCTAACTTTCTACTTCATATAGACTGTTTAAGAGTACTCCCATTAAACTCTTCCTGTTCTCAAATATGAATACATTGGGTGTCTGCTGTGACAGAAATAAATGTAATGTGCATGATCGGTTTGTTAGCTGTGGTATTTTCTGATAAGTGATCTCGTGAAAGTGGCACTAACAGTTGAGAAGAATTCCTGAGCTTCTTTCACTCAATTTTAATGAATCTACTTCCAGTTTGTTCTGGAGTAAACATTCTTTGTTGACTTACTAATATGTTCGGTATTTCTGCTAGGTAAAGCAGCTTCTGATCTTAGCAGCTTCCTTCCCACGGTCCTTTAAATGCACACAATATTATTAGAAACTTGCTAGCAGCAGAGCTAGTTTGGCATTAGAATAGAATATTTACAGGAGATGCTAAATCTTTACCACTGGAGAGTTTTATGACAGGTATTTACTGGGGAAGGTTTAGATAGAGTTAATTCCCTTTTGAGGTAGTCAGAAAGACTCAATAACCTTTACAGATTCCCATCTCATCTCCAATTAATCTACAATCTTTGCCCCTTCTCTTTGATTTGTTTTCATGTCAACTGCCTGCATGTATATCTTCAAGTATATAAATGTATATATAAAAGTGAATATATAATTTTTCTGGTAACATCTTAGGAATCATTGATACTGTTAGATGAAGTCCCACGTGGAACTGTGAATTCCTCCTAAAAGTGATAGTCATGGAAGGGATGTGCTTGTTCAGGTCACCCTCTACCAATAGCCTTGTTTTTTGCAAAGGCAAATTTATAATTATAAGCTACATTTAATCTAAATTAGACAGGCTTTTTGGTTGGTTTTGGTTGTGTTTTTTTGTGGGTTTTTTTTTGTTTTTATCACATTAACATGTTCATTATCTAGCTCTGGAAAATGAATACCCTAGACTTTCCAGGGAATGCATCTACAGCTACCAAATTTCTCTCTGTTTGTACTCAATGTGCTAATCATGTCACAGTATTGGTACTCTCTGATGCAGGTTGCGGTTTCTTTGGGGGGTTGATGATTTTTGCTATCCCCATTTGGTAGTGTTTGTATCTAGAATATGAACAGTTTCAGCAAAAATTCATCTTCCAAAGAAGAATGAAACATTTTAATCCCAGAGACTAAAGCCAAAATCTCCTTTGTTTCAATGCAGTTGTGGTTAGTTTTTTGTTTACCTGATGCTTCTAAGCTGTGCTTCCCCGTTACACTCAAACATCTGTTTGAAGCACTGTAGACAAATTCATGTGTGATTCACTATCACATCTGTAGATAAGTACTCCTTTAGTTAACACTTCCAGTTTCTCAAATGTTGTATTAATATTTACATCCTGTGACTTGGGGTGTCTGTGCGCAGTAGAATTTGCAGGTTGCTGCTCTAAACATCTAAATCAAGCACACATTTGTGTTTTTTCTGTAGTTTGCCACTCTGAGAAATCATTGCACTGCTTTTTTTTGTTTGGGGCAGGCATGTTAGTTATGACCTCCACTTTGCAGTGATCTATTGTACACCTCTTTTCTTCCAGGTGTTTTATTGCTATTACATGGAACTAGCGTTGTTGCTTTCTTAGTTTTAGCTCAGCAGCTCTGTCTCTTTCCACAGCTCTTTAGGGCCTTTAGTCAAACTCCTCTCTTTTACCTTGGATCAAAATATTATCCATCAAAGCTTTAGTGTCCTCTCTACCATCAAAACGTGGTTGTATTTTCCTGGGACATGCCTAGGGGGCTGAACACCACTCAAACATCCCTCTGAGGAAACAGTGTCTCCTAAAATAGTTTTTTGAAGATGTACAGTGATGTTCTCTGTTTTTCTAGGGGCATCTGTCAGCACCCTGCTGATGAATCAGAGCCACCTCTTCAAAGAATTTACCCCTTGTAAATGGAGGAAAATATTCCCTTTATACAATACACACATTGTTTTCCTTGGTCTGAGTGTACAAGAGAGGTTCAGTATGGATTCTTTTCTTGCACTCTAGCAACTTCTTTCTGCTTCTACTTTCTGTGATTCTTATGGCTGTAATGCTATCAAATTCCTCTTTTAGTATCTGCACTGGGGAGACAGGCTTTTTTCAAATTTATTTTAAGTAGCATTAATCAGTGAGTGGCTGACATGTTCAGTGCTGTGTTGAGAGTTTCCCTGAGTCTGGTAGACAGGTTTAAGCTCCTCCTCAGTAATTCTGGTTTCATGTTTCTCCTCCCCTTCTCTGTTTTTCAACGAGATGCAGGTTCTGAGTTTTTTTTTTTTTTTTTTTTTTTACGCACTTAAGAAAAATTCCCCCTTCACTTCTGCTCCTCCCCCAAGTGATTCTATAAACTGGGTCAGAGTCAAGGTCACTGACAAGTCTGCTTCAGTCAATGGTTGCTTTTGAACTGATGAGCAGTGAGGAGAATGACCTCCTGTGCACTAGAGCAGTCAATTCCAGCTGGCTCTTGCCAGACCTTCTTAGAGATGGGGCTTCTCACAGGATGCAAGTGGAAATGCCTGGAATGAGCTGATCCATTTTATTTTTCCTACTTCAGACAGCATTGGGAACATGCCCTTTTGTTCATGTAGCTCAATTTTCCGCCTGGGATTGCATTTGCCTTTTAAGACTCAGGGGCAAAGTCACTGCCAGGGCTTTTTTATTTAATACAAAAGAGCTCTTAGTATTCAAAAATGATTTACAGACAGCTGGCCAAGTGTTTGACCTAACTATGTCTGTTAGTGCTATTCTACTGGTGCAAGATAGCTGTAATAGAGGCTTACCCAGCCAGTGGACAATTAGCCCAATGTATTCAATGAAGATGGGTAAAGTGAAATGCTGATTTTAAATGAGGATATTGACATAATAGCATCTCAATCAGTGAGCACTGGAATAGCAGTGTAAAATTACTCACGAATAGCAGAGGAAACCAAGCCAGTGGAGGAGTGACATTATAGTTAAAAGAAAGCTCAGAAGCAAAAAAGAGAAAAGAAAAAAAAAAGGGGGGGGGGGAGAATCGTATCAACAAGTACTGAACAATCTCTATGTATTAAAATTTCATGCCAAAATGGGATTGTAACAGTAAGCATCTTTGTAATAGCATGATCAGACTTGCCAAAGAAGCAATGAGAACTCAAAGAATGTGATGATGAGGACTGATTCAGTGTCATGATCAAACGTGACATAGAAACTGCATTTATACACTTTAAAAATGATGTCTTCTTGAAGCAAGAAATCAGAGTGCCCAAAAGAGAAGACTACATTTTTTTTATTTATCCCTGAGCAAGCATTAAGTCTTGATTGAAGATGTAACTGTCAAAGAATCATTCTGTAATAACAAATATAACCATACTCAAACTTATCATTCTTGGTGGAGTACAAAAGCCAAAAAGTTTTTAAATTGGCACACAGTCCTGAAAGAGGACCAGCATAAAATGGAAATAAAACTAAAAGGAGTAGCTAAAAGGGCAAAACAGAATAAAAAAACACTTTCAGATGACATGGCAGCTATATAAAATCACCATTGTAGGAATGTATTCTTGCAGCTTTACTTTTAGAGAGTGAGCCTACTACCCCTATTTGAAAAACTGAAACTTTATAAAAGGTCACATGAGAAGTTAGCAAAAGGGATTATTAGACTGAAGAAGGCCATTAGCATTAAAAGGACATTCTTTGAAGTCTTGCCCAAATGAACTAAGGAAAAAACCCCAGTAAAGTCTAGCAAGTTAAATGCAAAACCATAATAATAGAGGACAAAAACAATTTTGAAGAATAACTTGCTAAAGGCATAAAAACTAATAATAAAAACTTTTTAAAACACATCAGAGGCAAGAAGCCTGCCTGAAGGTCTATAAGGTTGATAGATGATCAAGATGTAAAAGAAGTGCTCAAGGAAAATAAGGTCTTTGCAGAAAAGCTAAATGAATTATTTGCTTTGGTGTTCACTGTGAGGAGCCTAGAGGGAATTCTCAGATTAGAGCTGCTCTTTATAAAGGACAAGTCAGATAACATGGATAACAGTGCTTTAATAGTATGTATCATTTTGGAAGAGGAATTTGTACTTTGTACATCTGTTTTAGTCTTTTTTGGATGAATTGAGAAACATGAAGATGAAGGCAATCCACTACCTGTTGCATTTTTTGAATTTCTGAAAAGCTTTGGCAAAGTTGTTAATCAAATGATTTTAAAGAAATTATGAATCTGAGTTCTCATTGGATATGTCATCTAATCCTTCCTTAGGATTAAAGACAAATGAAGTTAAAAGTGAGTTTTCACATTGTGTGAAAGTTACATGTGCAGATTGCCTGGGATTATTCAAAATATTCATAAATTATTCAGGAAAATAAGAATGAGTGGATTTTTCTGATGGTATATAATTATTTGATGGAGGCAAGTTTGCACCACAGAAAGATCTTACTATTCTGAGTGGTAAAATGGCAGATGAAGTCCACTGCCAATAAATGCAAAGACACTTGTATGCCTTTGTGATGAAGAGGGAGGGAGGTCAAGTCAAAGAAGCAGAAAATAAAAAGTCCAGTGCCAGTTAGTAAAATAGTACCACTTAGGAAAGAAGCTTGTGAGATGGCTTTCAAAATACCCTATCAATGATTAGCTGTGCTCGAGAAGGCAAAGACCATGTTAAGTTTATCAATGTGGTACTTCATATGTTTACCTGTATCTTGGGGAAAAGTGTACAATTCTGACAACCTTATCTCAGAAACAACTGAACAAGGATTTTCTAGAGAAGAGTAGAGAAGAAAGAAGACAAGAAGTTTGAAATTATTTGTGTATGACAGAAGTTTATATAGCATAGGCCTTTCAGTTTGGAAGAGATATTTGAGGAGAGATAAATTAGTTTAAAAAAAGAAAAAAAGTCAAATGTATCGAAATTATCAAAACCAGAGTAGCAAGAAGTAATCTGTCAAAGGCTATTAAAGCTGTCCCCGGAGCTGGGAGATCTAGAAGCTGCAAAAAATAGGGATGCTATTACTTGAAGGAAGCATTGTTCTTATTTGTGTTTTGGTTTGTGTTGTTTTC
This sequence comes from Opisthocomus hoazin, assembly GCF_030867145.1. Classification (NCBI taxonomy): domain Eukaryota; kingdom Metazoa; phylum Chordata; class Aves; order Opisthocomiformes; family Opisthocomidae; genus Opisthocomus; species Opisthocomus hoazin. The sequence goes on from NC_134419.1 coordinate 9,294,222, forward strand.
TTAAACATCCTGTGCTGCCCCCATCCAAGGACCTCCATATGGCCACTCTTATATGAGCTCCTGCATGGCAAACAACACAGCTTCTGCTACTGCTCTCTGACAGACTCTTGTACTGTTCCCAGAATAAAGTAGAATGTGGTGGCTGTACAAAGGATGGACTGGGACTGTCAGTTTGATGAACAAACAATGGTATTTGTTCTGCCTAAAAGAAGGCTGTGTTGTAGGGCTACAAGGATGATGAGGGGACTGGAACATCTCCCCTACGAGGAGAGGCTGAGGGAGCTGGGCTTGCTCAGCCTGAAGAAGAGAAGGCTGCGAGGGGACCTAATAAATGCTTATAAATATCTTAAGGGTGGGTGTCAGGAGAATGGGGCCAAGCTCTTTTCAGTGGTGCCCAGTGACAGGACAAGGGGCAATGGGCACAAACTGAAGCATAGGAAGTTCCATCTGAACATGAGGAAGAACTTCTTCCCTCTGAGGGTGATGGAGCACTCGAACAGGCTGCCCAGGGAGGCTGTGGAGTCTCCTTCTCTGGAGATATTCAAGACCTGCCTGGACAAGGTCCTGTGCATCCTGCTGTAGGTGACCCTGCTTCAGCAGGAGGGTTGGACTAGATGACCCACAGAGGTCCCTTCCAACCGCTACTATTCTGTGATTCTGTGATTCCCTTCTGATTATCCTGTGTATCTCTATTTCTGCCATTATGGTGCTTGAGGCTACCTGAACCTTGGTGGAGGTAGTATGCAGTGCCATACAGTATCGCTAAATTGCCAAATAAAGATGTGAAACTGTATTTTGAATAGAAAGAGCAAAAAGTACAAACTATATAATTTCCCTAGAAAAAAAGAGAATTGTCCTCAGTGGAGGCTATTATATTGTCTCTGTGATGATACACAAAGGTATAGTCTAGGTCCCTTGATTTTTTGGCATGTCTCATTCCAAAATAGTAATCCCAAATAATTCTGTAGATTGGATTCTCCACTGCTCATTTTCACCTTGTGCCTGTTTTAGTGTGTCATCCAGAACCTGGGCCTGAGAACAGGAATCCTGTGAGAAGAATAGAGCAGCTGCCTAACAGCTTAAAGAAAGGGACAGTAACTAGCTGATCTGATGGGGATATTTTAGGCAGATAGGCTTTAGTTACCAAGTGGATGACTAGAGCTGAACAAATAATACTGTTGCTCTTTTGAAAAGTATAATAGATATCCTTTATGATTTCAAGTTGCCGGGATCTTTGCTGTTTTGAAAACTCATCCTATGAGAATTATAATGAAGTAGAGCTGCTCCAGAGTTGTTATTTTTCTTAAACCTGAAAAACTGCACTTTTAGACTCATAGACATCAAAAACAGCTTGATGCCAGTATCGTTTCTCGCTGGATTTTGAAGGCAGCAACCCTGCAGTTTTGCATATGTTTTCTTGGTCTAGAGCCCAGGGTAAGCTTTTGAATGGGGTCTGTGTCTATAATGTTCCCTAAGTGCTATTAGGCAAAGAGATTGCTTATTTGAATCATTAATCAGTCTCTGGATGGCTGAAAGTTCTTATATTTCATGGCTGGTTTTCATGATGTATGTGACCTATTCATAGTGTGGTCCTCTGGGTTTCGGATAGTTTCTAACCAGTGCAAAACGGCTGGAAAGATTCCTGAGACAAGAAAACTATATTAGTAGCTTAACTCTTTCCAGTCAGACTTCATGTGATAGATTGTTGTTTCCCATATGGATGCGTTCAGTTACCTTTTCAGAATCTGATTACTATATGCATTGTGAAAAAAACAATTAAAACAATTAAAATTAATGTATTCATTAGCAGAAGTTTAATTTGCTTCTTGTCAGGAGATATATTGTGATGTTGGAATTTTACAGCATCAAAGTTAGCAATAGTCCCCATCTTATAAGTATTTTGAAAGCTTTTACTTGTGGTCTTCTGCAGTGCTTACACCAGTGGATCAATAGGTTTTTAAAACCAGACAGGAATCACCGTGATAATCTAGTCGGACTTACAAAGTACTAAATATCATCCATCATGGTTTTCCTAAATGGGCATCAAAGTCTGAGCTTCCCCAACTTCTGGTGGCTTAGCTGTTAGAAAGAATGACTGATCTAAAAGAGCTTAGAGGGTTTATCTCACAAGACCATCTGGCATACCAAATCTTTCTCCAAATGTCTTCAAAACCCCATCCCTCTGCTGGTAAGCTTGTTAAGCTAATTTTTAAAAAAATATTTTTTTTTTTTTTAACAACGAATTATTTCCATTTCTTTTCAATATAGCTACTTTCTGGGAACTGACATATAGGAAACTGCGATGCAGAGCAGGAATACTGAGCTGGGTCACCCTGATGGCCTGAGCTGCAGAATCTGAACATACGCCATGCGATAAGTCTGCCTGAGTGTGCTGAAAGCCAGGGGTACTCCAAAGTGCGAGCTGCCTTCTCCATTTCTGTTGGGGTTGCTCATGTTCCAGGGTGACTCCTTTAGAGGCAAGGCTGATGATTATTTCACTGCTTCTCAAAACATGGTAAGAAGAAGAGGAAGGATCACATTATGAGGACTGATAACCCTTGGTTCACATAAATGTATGTTTAGGAGAAACAGAGGGTTGCCTGAGCGTAAACAGCAAAATCTAAGTTAGGATGAACACGTGCCATGGAGTGTTTGCAGCAGGGAGGAGAAGTGAAAGATGCACTTAATATTGCTGAAAAGGGAGCTCTGCAAAATAATTTGTGTGCAAGGTTTGTAAATCATGTACAGCTTTGCTCCCTGCTTCATCATGGCATTTTGGTCTGGTTTACCCTTTTTATGTGTTGATGTGTAGAATTTGATGGGGGTTTTTTGGTGGGTTTGATGCTTTTGCACAGTTAATAACACCACAGAAAATGTAATGCTACTGATGTTACCATTTTATTGCATTAAACAAGTTGTTGCTTTAAACGTCTTTATTTATGGACTATTCCCTAAAAGATCATTTTCTAGCTGTGAGAATATCTTGCATTTAGGTTTGGATTTTCAAAAGCACCTTCTGAAATAGGATCCTGTCCTGTCTTACTACATCTTAAATCCAAAGTTCCAAAGTTTAAATGCAAGTTAGGAATCAGTTTATGCCCTACTGAAATGTAGTCACCTCTGGAAAAGACCCCATCAGCAGAGTGCTATTTGAAGGCTGTTCACTCAGATGTACATCAAGCAAAATCTTTTTCTGCTCTGAGTTCAGCTAATCTATTGTTTTGTATTTTTTGAAAATAAACTGCCTTCATCTTCATTGGTCTTCTGCTAGGGAATTTGTGGTGGTTTATGACTTCCCCCAAAAAGGATACTCACTGTAGAATTAATTCTCCACAGGAATAGATTTAATCCTCCCTGATGACTTGTAGTCTATGGAAACATTGTTGCCTCTGCTTGGCTGGTGAGTCTGCCCTTCAGCAGCTGGATATTCTCCTCTTGCTGCAGTTAACTCATGCATTGAAGTCAGCTTTTTATGCTGTTTATATCCCTTGATAATGGCTGTATTGATCTGGCTTGATGTAAGCAAAGGTTCACAGTTCGCCAGATGTTGCTAAGGGTACCAGACTATTACTGCCACCAGCAGACACATTCCATCAGCCCTCAGCCTCAGTTCGTGAAAGCCAGATGAGCAGGATGCCACATGTTGGTGACTCAGAAAAATGGCACGTGTTGACATCTGGCATATGTCAGACTTGGATGTTTCTAAAACAAGAAAGAGTATATTTTTTGTCGTGTTTAATTCGTTTGCCAAGCAATGCAGGAACATTTAAAGGTTCGCCTAATTTTCAGTTGTTTGGAAATGAAAGCCATGATGATAACTGTGTGCAAGAATACCTATGAAATTTGTTTTCAAACAAGCTGAGCATTCCTTTTCTTTAAAGAAAATATAAAACGTGCTGAAACTGATGTGAGCCAGGAGTAAGAACGGTGAGGAAGGTGGGCTGTTGTCCAGCCTGACGGCTCTAGGCAAATGACTTAATTATCTCCTCGCTTGCTCAGTTCAACAAGGCATTTTCACTAGAAGGCAAAAGCTAAGAGAAAAGGTTTTGAGCCTAAATTCTTACTTGCAGCAACTCAAAGTAGAGCTGTAGAAGTGGGAACTGCTGAATCTCCTAATACTGCTTGAGGGATTTGGCTCTTTGTTTAGAAAATCATTTAAATCTGTTTACCTGATTTTCCTAGCACAAAATCCCAGTTTTCCTTTGAAATAAGAATTATTCCAGCTCTGCAATGATGAATATCTCTTGTCATGACAGAATAATTTGATGGGGTTTAGACCATTTTTAAAAGCAAAAGGCCGGAGACTATATTTGGGAAAGGGGGTGGTGGTGAGAAGACTAGCTATTAGATTATTAGGTTGTTTTTCTCCCAGAGTCCATGGTAGAGGAGAGATTAGCTGATTTAAAGGGCGAACGGTTTTCATTTTTTTTCTTCTCCTTGAGAGCCGGAAAATGCTGATTGCTTGATCCCGTCTTGTGCTGGTTCTAGTCTGTTAATTCCAAAGATCATTCTCCAAGTGGCATGGTTACTTTCTAACAAGATTAGAGGGAGAGAGGCAGTGAACTGCTCAGTTGCACTCTAGAGACCCTTGGAAAGTGTGATTTGGAGTGGGTTGGCTAGAGAGTAGTGAGAAGAGGCCTGTCTGACCTAGCGTATTATTGCAGGGATTTTACATCTGTCACAATAGTGGATTGTTCTCTGCAAAAACAAATATTTAGCAATTATTGGCTGTGTTAGTCAAACTGATATATACCACTGTTGTATAATAAGGTGGTATTGTGTACAGAGGGTTTGCAACGACTTTGTTGATTTCTGCAGTATTGTAATAGCAAAGGGCAATGAAAATTTATATCATAACAGGCATTGTGATTTTATGTTATTAGCGAAAATAACTTCAAATGCAGTTCGCTAGAACTGAAGCACAGAAATTCATCCAAGTGAAACATTATTTTAGCTTTCAGTCGTCTTCTGAGTGCGCCAGTATCTTCTGCTGAAGTCTGTGGAAGCTATAAATGATTGCTGTGGCTGCCTTTAGCCATTCAGATTGATTTATCATCTGAACCTATTAATATCTGTGCACTGAGAGCTGCAAGAAAAGCGTACGTGTCTATACATATATTACACCTATAGCATGTTTTATGTATTGTTTTCCTGTTGATTATGTATTTTGCAAAGGTATTTATCTGCATCTCTTCCCTGTGGAGTTCAGAAGTATGATTGGATTTAGTTATGCTGCAGTTCAGGGAAAGACCAGAGCATTTGAAATAAAGCTTGGGAGCCATTTACTAGGCCATTACAAAAACCGTGGTCTGCATCGGGTACCCAGGCCCAAAATGCCAAGGAGAAGCTGCCATCTGGCTTTGCAGGCTGGCCAGCATCAAAAGGGTTCGTGCTAATTGGAGCACAGCCCCTCAGTTAGCTGTTGGGAGCCTTCCTGCAGGAACTCCGAGACCAGCCAGATGACCTGATAGGAATTTTCTGTCTCTAACTTGTGTGATGGAGAGTTGGCTGTAGCACACTGCCAGCTGCCACCCTCTTTCAGGACCTTGTAGAGAGAATAAAGCTGAACTTTGGCTAACTGGCTCCGTAACCTGGCATACTTTAATAATGAAGTCGATGTCCTCTTGAACCACACTGGGACTCGATGGGGTATTTTAGGTTTTTCATCCTTTGGACTGGAATTAACAGACCAGACTGCAGACATAACAGATTGAATTATCCCTCCCTAAGTATAGCTTTCACTTAGCCATTGCTTTCCTCAGCCTCGTAGAGTAGTTGTAGTAGAAGCTCAAAAAGTTTGCTTAGGGAATTGCTGCATTTCACTGAGAGTGGGTAAAGTGATACTGACTTACCTTAGGGCATGCAAATGTTTAAAATCATCCTGAAATCAGTACTTGCTCCCTTTGTACTCTGAAATCCCTTCAGATCAGTGCTTGGGCTTGACAGCTGTTTAGACAGAGCTTGAGAGTTCATCTCGACATCATGTCTTAAGTTTAACCAAGCCTCTTATTGAGCCCTCAGCCCTGAAGCTTGCCCACTTTCCCTCAGTCTTCAAGGCAGGGACTTGTCTGGAGCACCAGTTCCTAGCTCTGATCCAGGAGGCTTCAACCCTTTTGTCCCCAGACAGGGGAGGCATGCACATGGGATCTTCTAATCCATGCTGTAGTCTCACTGTTCCTGGAAATGGTCCTCTTGTGCCTTTGGCATCCAAATTCCTGGTCTTGCAATGACCATGGAAGAAAGTTAGACTCTCTAGAAAGACTCCTAAGAGAAGTCTGATTGAGGAACAAGGTGCTCTGCATGTGGCTTTTGTTGTGGATTTTAAGATGAGATGTAAATAGGGAGCGACAGATTGGGGGAAAAATTCTTTCCAAAGACAACCTGGTTTTGACTGGGATAGAGTTAATTTTCTTCCCAGCAGCTGCTGTGTTTGGATTTAGTATGAGAAGAAAGTTGACTTGCTTCTTTATGCATATGTATGTTTGGGTCAAATTTCTCTGATCTGGCTGTCTAGAAAGCGTCTCTACATCCATACTGCAGCTTTGAAAGACAAACAGCATGGTTTCCATCAGTTCTGGGCATGGGAAGGTGCATTTGGTTCCTGAGCATCTGAAAATTAGGCTGCTCTGTCACTTTCAAAACCGAAATAGCTAGTTGTGGTATGCAAGCGTGTGGATGCTGTTGCAGCTTTCTCTGAGCTCTATTATTTTAGTACCAGTAAACTCCATTTATTTTAACTTTCCTCTGCTCATTTGAACTAACTGTACTTTGTAGTCCATACTTTTATCATGGTGCTACTTCGCCCTTATGCATTGAAATTAATGGAGAGGAGGAGGAGGGTAAGACACAAAAGTTCAGAGAATAAAGTGACTTACGTTTACAAACTAAGAATATGGAAAGGGCCAATTTAGTTGTAAGAGTTTGACATCAGAAATTATATTTGCAAAAGGAAGAAATTTTTAAGATCATCTGTTTTTTTTCTCCCCTCATACGGTATCTTTAAAAATGCATCTGGTAATGACCTTGAGGATTGTAGCTTTCAGAAACAGTTCTCAGACAGGTTATGTATGAAAAACCTTGCCGAAATTGCACTGACGGTGCAAAAGGACAAATAGTCAGCCAGACAAATGCAGACAGAAGGGCAGAGAGAGGATGTTAGCTTTCCCCTGAACTTCTTGTAGCAGTAGGCATTTTAAAGTAATTTTGAATAACCTCACGCAATATGAGGGAAACAGCTATACTGTACATTGGGCAGTAACTGAGCAGGCTTGACGTATTTTGCAAGGTGACATCCTTGGATGTAATAATGTGGATGGATTGAATTTAGTAGCAAAATAAATAACAGGTTATTACACTCCCCGTGTTATTCATGGCTATATTGCATTCAGCAAAACTTTACATTCTTAAATCTGCTGCAAGCTTCCATGGAAAATCTAGTCCATCCCAGGGGAGTAATGCAGGAGATCAGGGAATGCCATAACAGGTACGTGGCCAGTTTGTTTTAGAGCATACAGACCCTTGCGGATGTATTAAGGTGATGTGAAAAGAGAATAAAACCTTCTAAGAAACAGTTCATTAAACTTCTCAGGGGAGTCACTCGCTATGTTTATGGCATTAGAGAATGGGGTGACCAACTTGTCTCCTTTCAACACTTGTCCTCCTATCCAATTTCCAGGCAAATGAGGACTCTTGCGACAAAAAACTCCACCTGGATATTTTTAAAAGTGTGTCAGAAAGGAAAATTAGCTACAAATTTTACTTGAGGGGCTGCATGGCACCAAGTGGCCTTCAAGTATTCAGTCGCCTGGCAGCAGCACTTCACCGCTTGAAGGAATCTTAGAGCTATGTGTGAGGGATAGATAAGAGTGCTTGGGAAGGAATGGCATTTATTCTAAATAAAGATGCACCTGCAGCCTCCCTTCTAGAGTATAATCCTTGCAGTTCTGGGGTTATTTCAATCAACCTTAAAGGAGAGCCTCTGAAATCTGGCCATCATTCAAATGGATTTGCCCTCCGCAGTGGTACCACAGCCACAATGTGCTGTGGAGCATGCTGCTATCCCCGCCACAGCAAGATGATGCATTGATTTCTGTGTTAAGCTGCACCTATGGAGCCAAAGGAAAACAGAACAGGAAGGTGAGCCGAATTTGAGGGTGAAGTGGAGGGAAGCAGTCAGGAATCAAATGAAGCACGTACCTTTGCTAGAAGTTGTTGGGTCATAAGCATGTCACAGTTGACTGAGTCCATGCAAGGAAAATTAATCACTGGTGTTACTAAACCTGTCTATTTTGTTATCTGGTCAAAGGTTGTCCCCATATGACTGCATTTAAAGTTCCGACCTTATAGTTGGCATGTTTGGGCAAAAAGACAATTAGTTTCCCACTTTTTCCTTTCTAAGCAATTGACAATTTAAAAGTTAGGCTTCAAGTTTCATGTCCATCTCATGCTGGATCAGGCGCCAAGTTCACCCACTCCAGGTCAGCCTGTCAGCCCTGCCAGCAGGAGGAGGAAGGTGGGGGTGCTCTCCTTTTCCTCCCATCACTTCGTAAAGGAAAGAACTGAACCTTTTGCTGTAGGTGGTTCCAGACTTGAGAATGACTTTTTACTGGTGCAACGAACGTTGCGCTTTGTGCCAGGAACTGGCCTGTCCCTTTGGACATTGAATGAGCAGATGCCTAATTAGCCTATTATTTACCGTGGTTGAGATAGCTGAATTTTGATGAAAGAGACTTTACTGTAATCATTGATTCATGACACGGATGCTCATATCGTGCATTAGGCTGTTTAACCTTCTGCAAATATAATTGTCCCATGCACCCTTTCATAAATCACTTGGCAACTACTCTATCTTCCTTCGTTCTCTGTGAGGGAGAAGCTTGGGAGCCCCCAGATTAGTCCTTATTGCCAGTAATGCACGTATCAAATGCAAGCTGAAGACACTCTGTGGAACCAGGATACTGTGTGGCGACCGCTAGCTTTCAGCCGAAGGAAGGGATCCCTGTGCTGGGGTGGACAGAACTTGCTCTGAATCCTGCACTGTGCTGCTTGTGTCTGGAAAGCCCAGCTGGGGCATCCCAGACAACAGGTCTCTGGGGAGATCCCTGTATTTTTGGAGCAGGAGTGCAGCTGTAAACCCAGGAGGACAGTTAGATGGAGATGGGATTGTTCCACAGTTCCCTTACGCCCTCCCAGTGTGGTTGTATTTAGACCCTTACTTGTTCGTTTTCCTCTCTGGAACAAGTACTGGAGAATCCTGGAGAAGGGACAGTGCTAGTCTGATCACTGCGGCTTTGAGGAAGCTGAATCCCCACATGGCAGCAGCTCCTCCCCATATTCTCTTTCTTCTTCTGATCTCCTCTCTTGGGTTGATCATAGTTTTCTATCAGAAGGGCTAAGCAGAAAATGAGAAATTCCTGTGTCAGAAATTCAGCCATGGTGATGAGCAAGGCTGTATGTTGATGGACTGGGCTGCTCTGTGCAGCTTGCAGCAGCCGACTCCATGGTGGTTTCATAGATGGGCAGCTCCTTAAAAACTAGCCAGATCTGTTTTAAGCAGCTGCCAAATTTCTGTAGAAAGTGCAGCAGAACAATTACCAGATGCTTTCTAAAGGTGTGAAACGTTTTTTCACAGAATCCTCTTCCTCAGTGATGACAGACCTCCCTAGATATGATCCTGAATTCAGGAGAGGGCTGTCACAAATATCATTCGAATAGGCTAGGTGTCAGGAAAGCAGACCCTTTTTAAAAGGCCTTTTCAAATGCATTTTTTATCCACCTCTTAACACCCTTCTCCCCAAGACACACTGGTTCTCATATGCTCCCTGTTTTATCAGTAAGCTACTGTACATCCAGTGGTTGGAGAAGTGAGGAGCCCAAAGAGGCAGAGCTGAAAAAAGAAGCTGGATAAACATCAACTGTGTTTTGAAATCTGAATAATTGTTGGGTCTGTACTGTTGCGAAGATAAAAGGAGTTAAAGATTTGCTCTCTGTTTGGTGTGATAAATGGCACGTTCTATGTAATACCAATGATGGATGCAGCCTGAAAGGTCATGGGAATTCCCAGCACAGGGTCTGACCTTTATTTTACTCAATTTTCCTCACTGAGTTTGGAATAAATTCACCGGTTAGAAGGAATCTACCACTGGAGATTTTCTCTTTGTGTTTTATTTTTGAATGAGCTCTTTCACTTTAAATTGTTCTCACAGATTTTTATTTTTTTGTGTTTTTTGGGTTTTTTTTGTTTGAGTTTTGTGGATTTTGTGGGGTTTTTTAGTCACAGCAGGAGGTGAAGGGAACATTTTTTTTAAATATTTGGAAGATTTCAGAGGCTAAACAAAGAGAAGACACTTTCTTTTTTGGAGCTTTGAGATTAGTCATGCTGCTGTCTGTTTTAGAAAAGTGTTGATATAACAGAGCGCCCAATCTTGTGCTAATATGTATGGACTGATACAGTCTTCTTTATGCTGCAGAAATCCTTCCAACTGTAATACATTGGAAATTCTTTATTCTGAGAAGAGCAATTATCAGAATCCAGCATAAATCCCCCCCTCCCCGCCGCCTAACTTTGTGGTCTCTTCTAGATTTTTTGACTTGTATAAGCCCCAAAGAGAAAAGGATTTATTTACTGTTGACCAAAGGTTTAGCAGTGTACGTTAACAGGAATAAGTTAAGGGGAAAACATCCCTTACTGTGGGTTCCATTAGACTGCTGGAGTAGTCTCCCCATTAAAAAAGGGACTCATTTTCTAAGTGATTGAAAACTAGCACAGAGAAATTATTTAGATATTTGCTGTGTCAGGACCAATACCCACTATTTAGTAGTTCTGTGGAAATCACTAAGAGGGTACTTGTACTACATGGTCCTAAATAAGACGATATGCACTGGTGGAGAATATGTTATCGGAGCAACTCATGTACTTCTGGAGGCACCGGTGGACCTGTGTCTCCAAGGGTAACCACCGTGAGCTGGAGGAGTAATGTCATGTCAATATTTCTAATGACAAAGCCGAATTAGAGCGAGACTTAGAAGCTGCACTGGATTCTCTGAAAATGGATACGGAGCATCAGTTGAAGTCACCAGGAGAGGACAAGAAAGGTAGCGTTAAGCTGAAAATGTTGCTTGCCCAGGAAAATGACTGTGATTTGGTGGGTTAAATGAAGTGCAGCATTTTCTCAGCCCAACAAGGGATGCAGTATGGCGTAGAAACCAACTGTCTTCTGCCCTGTATACTATTGCACAGTTCTGTCTGTGTTCATCACCTGCAGTTTCTGCTTTACGTTTTTGTAAGGTAATTTCACAGATTTGTTGGACTACGCAGTGAAGACTTCTGGGACACCAGAGGGTATTCTTGTGGGACGAGATGTGATGTCATTTTGGATGCAATAGTTTCAGAATAGAAATGAAACAAGGCTTTTAGAAGGAGAGGTAATAATTTTTCTTAGCCCAGCTGGTATTGTTGGACAAGGAGGACAAGCCTGTCATTGTTTCGTGATGCAGACACTCTGCCAGCAAGTTGCATCTTATGAATCACATCTGGTCCCTGGAGAGCTGGGCTGGATATTCATGTGGGAACTACAGGCTCCTACAACTCTATTTAAATTATGCTTATGCTGACTTTACAACCAGGTGTTCATAACAATTTCTTCAACAATTTTTGGGGCCTACTAGGTATAGCTTGCATGTTTCCCACACAGTCTGGTGTCTGTGAAATAAGGGTGGAGGGACCATTTTTCTTTTCTGAAATGTTGCATCGGTGGCAGAGGTGAGGAGCCTGTCACATCTGCGAGACACTGTTGGCTGTGGTCCTCAGACTGGCCCTGATTCACCTGAGGGAACTGTGGTTTCTCTACGCCAGTCTCACCCCATGGAGTTTCTAAGAATTCAAGGCCTCTGAGCATACTAACCATATCCAGAAGAGCAATCCAGCTCTAGCGATAAGCCTGCCCTTACCAGTTTTGAACCAGGCATAATGAAGATATTTCTTTTTTTTTGATTTAAAGTTCAGGATTCTGTACCTGGATGTTAAATCATTGTGTAACTAGGAGAGCAGATCTTTCAGAAGAACCCCCCGTCATAACCCACTGAAAAGCAGGTATCCAAAAACCAGTGAGAATTACAAAACATCCCCTTTTCTTTTTTTTTTCATTACTTTCCCTCTTATGTTTCAAATTACTTCAAAAATACATGCATTTTAAAGCTGAAATTCAGGACACCACTTGCAATACAGAAACTTTTGCGTTTTCTGAATTTGAGCCTAAATTCAAGAGTGTTGCACAAACTGGAGGATATTTTTTTAATGTTCTTTTGATTCATTCAACAGTTGAAGTAGACTCCCATCTGAGTACTGCTGAAGATACCATCTTCAGTTTGTTTATTTAAAAAAAAATGTATTGAAAACATGATAGAAGAAACAAATTTTTGAAAAATCAAATTAACGAGTTCATGGCTTTTGCATATAGCAATCCCTGAAAAGAATTTGCTTTGACTAGTTAATCAGTACGAGTATTTATTACTCAAAATGTTATCCCTTTTGACCTGACAGGCTTGTTTTGGATAATTTGTTACGGATGACAAAAAGGCTCATATGCCTCTCGTTGTTTTTGACCTTTCTTACTATTAGGAAATTAATTTCAGAACTGAAACAAATGTATTAGTGTTGTCATTTAAAAAAAAAAAAAAAAAGATGAATACCTTGCCTTCAAGCTGTTTCTTCATATTAATCCATCACACTGTAACATGATCGCTTTTTGACACATAACATCTTACCAAGATACTTTCGACATTCACACCAGCTCTTATTAAATACTGCACATAAATTCCAAGTGCTGGAAGTTATTGATAGAATAGGGTGAATAATAAAAAGTATACATACAGGAAACACATGGAGGGGAGAAAGGTTTTATTTAGTGAAAGGGTTTATCAGGTGTGGATGTGTGGGTTTATGATTGTCAAGGGTATAAACAAGCACATACTAAGTTTTTCCCTTGATAACATTATATTTTGTAACGTAAAAAGCAGGAATCGATAAATACTTCCAATCAGTAGCTTTCTAACTGAGAATTTTTAGGTTTTCTTTCAGCTTTGCTTAGTGGAAACAAGTTTTGATCCAGTCAGATTTCAAAGTCTGGAACTGCATTTTCTTATTCTTGTGGTTTGTTGTGTTCCTTTATTTCATTTTAATATTTACCGCTGTTTACTCTTAATTCCAACCACATCCTCCCCCTAAACTGCCTGTAGCTCTCAGAAATGTGTCGGTAGGTGTCTTACTGAATAACAGTCATGAGCAAACCCTTTCATCCATTTCAGTTACATATCAAAGCAAGCATTTGAGCTATATGGGCAAATTAAATGATGCACTACTCCAAGACATAAAGAACTAGGGACTAGCTAAGCACTGGTGGCTGTCAAGCACAGTTGCTGGGTAATGTTGAATTGGAGTCACCGTTGTTGAAGAGGGCTTAAGCCTGGCAGGGTTTGAAGTTAGGTGGAATCTGAATAAATGCTCAAACATTTGGATGCTTGTTCAGAATAAATTTTATTTACTCTTTGTATTGATATGTCTGTAAATCCAGGCTTCACAGGTTTGGAAAACTTCAGTAAGGGTCATGACACAGGAAAGAATGAAAGTCACACCAAGATATTGTTGAGATGCCTTTTTATCCAACACGCTTAGCATGAGATGGGCTCTGGCTTTACAGTTACTTTCATCGTGTAACCATATTATTGAACCTTAGCAGCCTCTGACCTGGGAATTCCACCTTTCCAAGAAATCCACTTAATATGTGGATTTTAAATTTGTCGTTCGTGGGTAGACTAGAGCAGAAGGGTCACATCAGCTGCTTTTTAAATACCATGTGGATAAATCAATCAAGTATTATCACATCAGAACAGCAACACCCATTATTTTGCAAAGATGAGTTCAGCAAAGTGCCAGTTGTGCACTGTGGACAGTTATGTTTATGCAGCTACCAGCAGCTGCTGCCTTCCATTTTCATAGCTTAAATGGAAAGCAGACTCCTGAACCTAAAGGACACATTTTGTTACTGTCAGTGCTGCTGGTTTTGGTACCATGAGACCAGAGTAAAGAAAATGTTGAGAATGATTTTTAGTGAGGGGGGATATACAACCTCAATAACGGGAAGGGAGTTGCACAGGGGTGGAGCATCTCTTTGCACTGGGACACAATGGCACTAACAAGGCAGAGTGTGTGTGCCAGGCAGTGTGTTTTGGCTCCTGTGGTCACCACCATCTCCCTATTCCCACTCCCTCTTCCTAATAACTTGGTGTTGGGCTCCAATTGTGATGTTGTCTGTGGTCATGCAGATGACCTTGAATTCCAAATCCAATGTCCTGTGAGGGGCATATGGTGATGTATATGGTAAAGGAAGACATGTTAATTGTGTTATTCACTGCTGGCTGTTTGAAAACACATCATATAAAGGCAGTTATGCTAAAGTTAAGGGGAAAAATGGACCCTGTCCCACCCTTTCCATTCCTGTTTCAAATAGTGAACATGAGACAATGAATTTCCTTGAATGTCATTTGAGGAGCAAAGATAATTGTTCAGAAATGACTGAGAACTTTGAAAAGAAGAGATAAAGCCAGTGAATCCAAACAGATATTTAGAAGACTTTGTACAGGGGAAAGAGAATGATGTCTGCTAGGAAGGAAGGAAAGACCATGTGCCATAAAGAGCTGATCAGTTATCTGTCCGTGAGAATCAGCCAAAGGCAAGTCTTGGGTATACAGAGACCACTGCAGCCAGCAAGCCTCTCCTGGCTGAGCATCTCTGTTGAGGACTGAGTTACCTCATAAATTTGATTTCTGGAATCTGAATTTATTTTGAAGTATGAAAAATCAGGAAGAGGAAATGTCTGAATAAATGTATTAGTGACTGAAAAGTACAATTCTCTCCCTTTGTATTCTTTGTGTTGTGCTCAGAGGAGTTGAAACTGTTTTTCTTTGAAGCTCTCTTTTGTTTTGCTTTCTTTTAAAATATCCTTTCTGACATGTGAGCAAGCATGAGAAAAATGCAATCCAAATATAGGGGAAATTTACAAACTCTAAGGATGGGCTGAAAAGCTGAAAAAATGGTGGTGACAGCTGAAAGCACCATCTCAACCAAAAATATAGCATCACATACATAGTACTAGAATACCTTGCAGGGTTTTTTTTTTTATTATCCTGAATATATTTACTAAATTGGCTAAGTGAAATAACTTAGATTTTAGAGATTTTCTGTCTCTCACTGCATTGAAATGATGAGCAAATGTCTACACGCTGGCTAATATTTCAACAGAAACTGAATGGATATATTGTTGAAAAATTTGCTGGTGGTTTGCTGTGTATCGGTAAGACCAAATGCATTGAGCTCTGTGTACTTTCTGGAAAATAATGTCAATGTGAGTTGCGGGCACACATTGCTTTCTGAAATTAGACCTCATCTGATCTTCAATCACATCATCACAATCAGGGGGCATGTTTGTGAAATGCAGATAATTGTGAGTCACCTGTACCGGCTTTTTGGTAGATTTGTCGTTTCTGCAGCAACTTGGAAGACAGAGACGAGAACAATCTGTTAGCTTAGCCAGTCCACCCCCACAGCCAGCCAAGTTGTTTCTTACCCTACTGCGTTTTTAAAAAACCACTTTGCTCTGTTCTAACAGCTATTTTCTTTACTGTTATGAAGAAACCCACTATCACATGGAAGTTGCATTTACTCAAATCATAAAATGATCACAAATGGGCCAATTCTGTGAGGCATGTAGGGCACTTTGTACTCCATACATGAAATTAGCCATGTTAAAGTAATATTAGGAGAGTTCTGGTCCCAGTTTTTTTTGTTCTTTCTAAAGCTTGTGACATAGATTCGTTTGTTTTTATTAAAATGAATTCTCTGTGTGATATTTAGCTTAAATGCAGTTTAAGGATTTATTTTGGTGCGGCATAAGAACAGAAGAATGCATTTTTGAAAAAAGCACTCCCTTCCAGACAAAAAGACTTTTTTTTTTTTTTCCTGAAAAGCTATGTGCTCTGTCGTAGTCCTTCTTCAGCTGGAAAGGCTCAGCAGTAATACTTTGGCCAGCTCCACTCTCTTTTGGAGGATATGGGCTGCTTGCACCTACTCCCTCTGTCAGAGGCAGAATTCCAGTTGGTTCCAGTAAAAATGTGATGAATATCTTGTTTTCTGCTAGGCTTCCCATGTGGGTAGGCAGAGGCACTTACATACTGTTGAACATGCTGCTAAAATGTCAGCTGGGCTTGACTCCCCTTCCAGATAGCTGATGAGCCACCAATTCAGTGAGTCAAAATAACGAATTGATTGGAAAAATGATGGATTTTGCAATGTGATCAGTGCACTGCTGAGTTCCATGAAAAGCATGTGATCATTACAGCCAGTGGCTTGGTTTTATGGATCACTCTATGCCTTTTCTTGGGATCTTGGTTATCTCCCATCATCACTGAGATACTAAGGAGTAGTCCGTAGTTTCTTTTCAGGAAAGTAAGAACATTTAAGCCCAGCGGAACAAGCTGTCCTCTTTCTCATGCCACAGAACCATAGTGGTAGAGAATAAGTGAGGGACTGAGTGGAAATGAATCTCTTTGTCATCAAATCTTCACAGGACATTCACAATTTTTGGAGGCTCTTTGGTTAAAGGAATGGAAAAGGATGATGGCTCTCAGGTCTCAGGAAAGAGTTTGTTGGTAGAGAAAGGCAAAGCTGGTAGAAAAGATCTGCAAATCAAACAAACCATTAGAGTCCAGTTCAGCTGACGGCCTGTGGCTGGATTTGACTAGCAAGACTCTTCCATCTTCTCTGCTCTTATCCTCCTGGGAACAGGCAACACCCAGCAGACAGATCCCACCTCTAAGACCTGTGCTTACACTTGGAGTTTGCTGCATCCATAGAGGTGGAAGAAGTGGGAGTAGTATAAGGACCACTGATATTCAAGGTAAGGAAGGACAGGTGGCCAAACACCACACATGCCTCTGGCTTGGGGCTGGGTCACCTCTCCCTCCTTACCTTGACTATCAGCAGTCCTTGTGCTGGCAGCACGGCAGGTATGTAATGGGGGACAAGGAGCAACTGCTGTGTTCATGAGGTTCTGAAATCTGCTCTCTGCTGCTCTTACAAGGACACTGCCTGGGCTTTTCATTTATTTTTCTCATCATGGGCTTTTCGTCCAGCTGCATTCAAGGATTCTGTGTGTGTGTGTTACTCCTCGAGGTTTCTTGGACAGGGTCTGTGACTGTGTCCCTGTTGCCTCCTTAAATCGCTTCTGTCTATCCTGGGGAGGAAGAGCCTAACTCAACCCCAAAAATAATATCCTTCCTGCTCCTTCCCCAACAGCACAAAGCTGTGGAGAGTTGAGGTTGGAGTCTAGACCCAAACTCCTTGCTCTGACCCTTCTCTTGCTGTATAGATATAGGAGATATTATTTAACTGTTTCCCCAGCTACGCACATACCCTTCATGCAGGCTGTTTCTGTACTTGCACTGAGCAAGCAGGCAGCTGCAATGTTCAGCCCACCAAGACACAGAAAATGCTAACTGTTCCTTTAAAACATCTGTATAGTGACTTTCCTTTTCCCTTGATCCTGCTTCTCGCTGCCATCTTCCTAACAAGGGAGTTGTTACCCAAAGACTTGTTATCCCTCTCTCTGCTGACGACTCGCCTGACAGCTCTGTCTGTATGTAAATTAACATTTTATTTTATTTTTTATCCAGAGGCATCTCAGTTTTGGCAGTCTCATCAAAAAAGCACATTCTGCTTTAAATTACACCCAGCTCTCCAAAATGCCTCCCACACCACACTTAAAAATCATTCTTTCTTCTTCTGATTGGGAATTTCAGCAACAGCTAAGTCTTAAAATAAATGGCTTGTTTGTGGTTGGATGCTTCCCCCATGCGACACCTTTGGTTATCAATATCTGCACATCTGTTTGTTTAATTATTTGATTTCCTGTGTGAAACTGAGTCCTAGTTTTTTTAGAAGTTTGTGCGAGCTGATCAAAGAAAATCTTCTCATTTGGGGTCACAGCAGTTTTCATTCCTTTGCCTTTTGGGCAGCAGTCCAATGTCAGTCACTTATCATAAATAATCAGTTTCATCAGGTTACTGCAGAGATTCAGCCAATTGCAGACACGCAGAGGGTAAATCTGGCCTTAACTCCAGGCTGAAAGTGGCCTTTCAAAACCAATTTGGGGATTTACAAAACGATAGACAGGCTTTCCTTGTGTGCTGAGTTGCCTGCTCCTTGTTGTTGCTGGTTGGGTGTTTTTTTTTAATTGCCTAGTTAATATAATCTGACATACTTCTAATGGCCCGCTGGTGAGTTCAATAGGGTAGTCGTTTTCATCAGGTGCTGGTAATAGGGTAAAGGAGCTTGGTTTAAAACCTGTTAAAGATGCAGCAATCTTTTTTAAAAGCTCACTGTTAGCAGTTCTTCTGGAGCTTGTGCTAAAGGATATTAATGTCAGGAGTTGCTTTGCTACCAGAGGCTCAAGCTGAGTTCTGCGTGCTCTTGTGTATGTTTGATAAGTAGCAAATTGCCAGCCCTTGTGACAAATCCTGGAGTGGGGCTGTGGGATGCAGAATTTGCAGCCAAGTCTGGGGCAGAATAAACTGGGCCCCAGAAGGAAAACCCTGCGGAGTGTTGTAGAAACACCAGAGGGCTTAGCCTATGAAGTCCAGGTCCCAGTCTGAGAGCAGGGACAGATCTGTTCCTGGCTGGACCTCTCTGCGGAGAGGTTGTTCAGGGAAGAAAATTTCCTTTCTCAAAGAGCATGCAGGAGCTGAGAGAATCACTAGAAAGCCATAGGCTGTACGGTTGAAAGGTCAGTAGGAACTAACCAAGCATACTGTGTTCTTCTGAGCCCGAGCTGAGTACTGTGTCCTGTGCCATGACCATTTAAGGTATTGAAATGTTTGCGGTTTCTTCTGATGCAGTATGATCTATTTAAACACTGCTGCAAAGAAATGACCACTTTTAAATTCCCTAAATGCCCCAGCAGCCATTCTTGGCTCTATTTCTCATCAAGGATGAGCTTGTAATGATGGGATGAGAATGATAAAGTCCCAATGAAAAGGAAGGGTTTTTTAGGCTGCAGTTTCTTGCTGAAATACGTTGTTTCTTCCAAAACATTAGACAGACTGCTAGACCTGAGGAGGCTTCCCGTTTGTGGGTGCTTTTAATTTCCTGTTCTGCATTTTGCCTTAATTCATGTTGTGATTTTTGTTTAAGAAGTCTAAGCATTTGTTGAAATTTTTTCTGCTTGACAGTCCTGTTTTGGAGTGAGAACGTGCAATAATTACTCCTTGCCCCTTGCTGTGAACTTCCCTTCTCACGCACCTGAAGGGAGGGAAACGTAGCCAGCTGTCAGCTCTTCTTTGCCTTTGTAAATAGGGATGGATCAAAGCTGTGGGTTAATTTAGTTTCAAAATATATACAGTTTGGATACAGGCTCGCGCTTGAGCTTTGAAGCACAAGCTCACTTCTAATTGCAGACCACTCCAGCTTTGTTGAGGTGGTCACAGTTATTTCATCAGAGCTTTTTGATTTTCACGGTTTCTTGGCACACACATTAGTAACTGAACTACCGTGTGTGCTCTCTGACCCATGTCGTGCCTTTGTTACACAGTCTCTACTTTTTCTGCCTAAGGGTCTTTGATTGACATCATGAGCTAAGGGACCCGTAGCATGGAGTATGATGTGGAGCTTAGCCCTCTGTACTTTCATTGCAGATGGACCACACATACTGCACATGAAGCTTTAGTTACAGAACAACCTGGGGGGGGGGGCGGGGTGGAACCTAGAAAAAGTCAGGACTCCAACTTGCAAATGGTAAAAGGAGAGAGGACATTTGAACTGGTTGTTGCATGAGTTTTTCTGCACCGGTGTGAGTGTCTGCCTGCCATGTCCAGTCACCCCACCATCAGGGTGACACACGTGCTACAAAGTGCACTAAAGCAATTGCAAAGGTGATGTTTTCATTTTGCGAGGGGCCTGGGCTCTGGGGAACCCAGAAGATGCCTGTACACACAGTGAGCTGTAGGACTGCCCCGTCTGCTCCGGGACAGTCGAGGTCCAAGGACAAAGATACCAGTTTTTCTTGCTATTGAGAGCGCATTGCTTTCCTCCTCTGTTTTATATTGTGGCTGAGATGGGAAAGCCTTGCTTGTGCCCTCGTATCACATTGCTATCCCTTTTATTTTCTTTGTGATCACCGCTGGAAATTTTGTCCGATTAGAAGAAACTTTTACCTCTATTAAGCCCCCGAATCTCCATCAAGCGTCTGATAGACTGGGCCCTAACGGCAGCCGCTTTACTTCTTTTCAGGCACCATCCATCAGGCTGACAGTGACTGCCGATGGGCCAGTCATATTGTCTATATTTCATACACAAACATCAGGCCTGCTGACAGCACTTTGCACACTCGGAAATTGCTTTTGCTGTGAGCTGAATTTCAACTAGAGCTTTTTTGCTGGCTCCATCTCTCAGTGTTTATGACCCTCAGGAGCAGAGGAACTGCTGTGAATAGATAATGCTGAAAGCACTCTTGTAGCACAGAAGGTTTCATGTCTGAAGTATTTAATGTTTACAGCGAATTTGGTGTTTGTTAATTTGCATTTTTATTCTTTCCTTAAAGAACTGTCACCTTATTCTTCTGCTTGTCCTTTGTACAGATGTGTGGCAATTTGTACTGGGGGGACAGCGCTGGTGGGGTGGGGGTGAAGAGGAGAGGAAGTGTTGAGGGGTGGGAAGAAGGCTGGGTAGAGTTACAAAAAGCTCCATGGCTTAGGCAGCAATTCTGAGTAACGCTGCTTTGGAGAATTGGGAAAGAAAGGCTTCCATGCAGTGTAAAGCTACCCCTTTGCTCTAACTCAGAATAATTTTGATAGATAACCTATCATCAGCTTAAGAATCAAATACATTAGCGTATAGGAAAAAGACTGTAACCTGGAAGAAATCTGCTTGTCCTTTTCTCTTAGAGAGCAGATAAATTATTTTTATTACTGGAAAGGACAGCTCCCTGCTAATAACACACCCCTCCCAGCCACTGAATTGTATTTCTTGTTGGTATAGAAGAACTTCTGCTGGAGTGTAATTATTATGTCTGTATATACATGTGGGTTTTCATTTGGATTGGTGCACAAGGGATTGTGTTTGTGTGTAGGCCTGAGTCTTTATCTATACCACTGTGCATGTTTTTACAGGAAGAAGTGTGTTCGTGGTCACCTCTGTATTTGTTTCTAGCTATCCTTGAGAAAGTGTGTGCCTGGGAATCACTCAGAAACCGAGAAGCGGATTAGGAGGAAATAAAGATGGCTGTTTCGAAAGTTATGCAGCAGTTTCAGATGAACTCTGGAGGTCACATAGATTAACCTACCCCTGCCAAACGTTCCCCAGGCAATCAGAGTGCTCTGGCCAGCCAGGCGGTTTTATAAAGACTGTAAAGAATGTACAGAGACATATCCCTGTAAAACCATCTCTTACCTGAAAGCTCAATGAGCCATCAAATTCAGCAAAAGAACAGCCATTTCTTGGGAAAATGTAATGTTAAGTGTCCCAAAATTAAACTCCAAGCTAGTATATTTTGATGTGCAGCTCGAGTAACCTATGTTCAAGTAACATTAAAGAGAAAATGTCAGAGTAAAAATCCCATGTTAACAGGAAAAAAAAAACCCTCAGACTTTTCCCCGGTATCAGGAAGAGCTTATAATGTGTGGCTGAAACAGAAAGATTTTTGAAGTGTTATTTATTCTTTCAGTTGCCCTAATGTTTTTTTGGTCTTTTTTCCTTTGGTCATTTTTTTTTTCAGCTTGGAGAGAGCTGGAGACTTGACTAGTTGGTTTGTCTGCATATGTGCTGTAGATTTTATTGTCATGCTCTAGCTCAGTGATCTTCTGTTTGGGTTGCAAGCTATAAAGGGTAACATTTAATCTCTGTGTTCTTTTTTGCCAGGCCTGACTGACATTTGTGTTAGTGATTTTTGTTGATTTTTTTCCTCTACCCTTTTACACTTTGATTTTTTTAAATAGAAACCGAACGTTGTGCCTATAACTTCCTGACAGGGTTAAAGCATGACACTTCTATTTCAAAAATAATTTGACTGTATGAAAACTGTGGGGCAAAACTGATTTTCAAGAGACAGTATTTTATTGATGATATATTGTATGACCTTTTGCATCATTATTGTTGAGATATGGGAATAGAAGGAGTATTTCCTCCACTGATTTAACCTGAGGTACAAAACGTTAAATACAAAGTAAGGGTGGTTTCTTAAGTAAACAGTACCTTTTCAAATATTACGGTATCTGGATGTTCCTATTACAATAACTCTTACACTTCCGTCCTGAAGCACAATGAAAGGGAGTTGTGCTTAGGTCTGCATAATTGCAGGTTATTTGTAGTACAGCAGTTCCTGGGAGCTTCTGTTCTGATCAGCATCCCATTGAATTTGTGCTGCTATACGCTATAAGAAAGTGTATTCTAAGAGAATGTGGTGATTTATGAAGATTAGACAGACTGGCATTCTGCAGTCTCCATTATAAGAGTGAGAGCTGAAAGGAACTGAATGACTTGTTGAAGGTCAAATGCAAAGCCCATGTCAGAACTGAGAAACCAATGCACATATCATCTCATGTTATGGAGCCTTGGTGCCCCTTCCATTTCTGCTGGCTTGGGAATAGTGAGGCAGGGCCTCCTGAAGCTGGCATTGTAGCAGCATTATTATGAAACAAGAATCTTCAACGTGTGATAAATGAGCACATTGGCTTGGGAACCAACCACAGAAATCCACAAAATATCAGAGCACTGGGAGTTATGCTTCCAGGTAGATGACACGTCTTCCTTATACCTAGCTGAGTGGAACAGAGCCAAAACTATGTGTTCATATTACAGAATCACAGAATGTTAGGGGCTGGAAGGGACCTCTGTGGGTCATCTAGTCCAACCCTCCTGATGAAGCAGGGTCACCTAGAGCAGGCTGCACAGGACCTTGTCCAGGCGGGTCTTGAATATGTCTGGAGAAGGAGAATCCACAGCCTGCCTGGGCAGCCTGTTCCAGTGCTCCGTCACCCTCAGAGGGAAGAAGTTCTTCCTCATGTTCAGATGGAACTTCCTCTGCTTCAGTTTGTGCTTGTTGCCCCTTGTCCTGTCACTGGGCACCACTGAAAAGAGTTTGGCTCCATCCTCTTGACACCCACCCTTAAGATATTTATAAGCATTTATAAGGTCCCCTCTTCTTTATAGCCCTGCCCCAAAATGAAGGAAGCACGGTTCACAGTGTAAGAGTGCAGAAAATAGCAAGGATGTGTAATACAAAGCAGCTGGTTTTCAGGGAAACTATCTCCTTTGCCCACATTCATTAGCGGTAGAAGGTGGACTCAACTATGAAGACTTCCTGCCTACCCTAAACTGCATACTTATCCAGAAGAAGTAGGAGAGGAAGAGATTAGTAGCCTCCCATCTCCATGTCATTTTTGGAGTTACAACGTTCACTTTTGTCATTCTTGAAAATGCAGTCTCACATAAAGAAGATTTCAGTTCATTACCTGGAGCCTCTACCTACTGCTTCAAAAAATAAGAGCAGCAGTGTAATGGACAGAAATTGAAAGTGTTGTTTGACTTTTTCTAACATCGTGCATGACCTTGGGCAAGTTGTTTTACCTCTGGGCTTCAGTTTACCAAGCTGTAATGTGACACCGATAAGTTCAAGTTAATTGGTGAAGTGTTTTAAGACCTGCTGAAGATTAAAAGTGCCATAGAGAGCACAGGCATATTGAACAGCAGCCACAAGTTATCCATGATACTTAATGAGACTTGTTCCATTAGGAACACGGCGGTGGTGGCTGTAGCAAATAAAAGAGTAGATTAATAGATCAGGAATCAGTTATGGGACCATCTCAATGATTTCACTACAGGAAACCTGACAGTGTCCCTGAGCTTTATCTAGCTGCAGTGTGAAGGAAGGGGAAGGATGCACAGCTACCACACAATGTAAGTTATGATGGGCTTGACTAAGGAAGAGAAAGAATGCAACCACTTAAGTCTTCTCTTTGATAAATCTGCACGGAGTTAGAACATTAACAGTTGTGAAGCAGTGAAAGAATTGCTTGGTGATGGGTTTTGTCAACTTCCAAGCTCCTCATAGAGCAACAAGTGACTTATGGGAGTCACGGGGACTTTCAGAAGTGACTATCTTACTGTACTAGGCAACATGATCATCTAAGGCAAAAAGATATCCTCCAGATCCCCTTTGATGTGGAGGATGTGTGGCAGGTTGCACCTTGACAGGGAATCTCATTAGGTATTGCTGGAAGGAAGTGACAGAGTCAGGAAGATACTCAGCTTCTCTCTCTTCTCTCTTATCATGTTAGCCATTGGGAAGTAATTTTCTTTTGTTGTTTTGTGATCCTTAGAGCTGAGCTGATGATCACAGCCTTATTCTCTGAATAAGAAGGAAAGGTTTTGAGCTTTCCCCCCCCCCCCCCCCTTTCCTGGTATTTGAAAAGTATTTTCCCAGGACCTGTTTTGATATACCAGTATCTGCAGTATGTATTTGAAATATGAGGAAGTCCCACACAAGCTGTGTTCCATTAAGGAACACTGGAATCTTATGTCTCCCCTTCACCTCCACAAGTGTATACGTGCATACAATTAATCTTTAGCATTGAAAATAACATTTTAAATCTCCTGAGAAAATTTCAGTGATCCTTTCAGGTCACTCACTGCAACGCTTCCATTTTAATTCAATAATATCTGATCAGCTGAGATTGCTTAGCAAATACTTGCGGGAAACTTTTTTCCTGTAGATGAAAAATAAGAATTTATTTCCATGTCAAAAGGTAAGTAAATTTTGCTACATCATTAGTAATCTTCGTATTTTCTTGATGATTCTACAATAAATGACAATAAGTTTGTTATGGAAGGGAGGTCTAAAAGGTACATAATTCCCCTGATTTGTTCCCCTGGAGCAATCCTGATTATTGATACATTCTGCCAGAGAATATTTACAACATTGATTAGTGTGATTTAGAGTTTCACGGCTTCACATTCTTCCAGCCTTTCTAGCAAAGCAAGCAATTTAAAGTCATTGCATGTGATACAGGATTTCAAAGCAGTAATTCAGCTGCAGTGTTATGTTTGATCCAGCGTTTACTGCCTACCTACTATAACAACTGGCAGTTTATAAACTCAGAGATTAAAATGATGAGAGCTTTAGAAACTCATATAACAATAATGAAGAAGTAGTGTGTGAATGTCTGTGATGTTTTTCTGCAATTTTCCTCGGAATGCTCAGTTATTTGGCAGATATTGGGGATGTTCTCAGATGTGTGCCCAATCCATGAAGTGTAGATCAGCTATCATACTCAATCAAGCCAGAGAGTTCAGAATTGGGGAGTTTGTTCACATCTGTCTCCCAGATAATTTTATGCAATCTGAATATCTGCCTATCTGTAGTACATCTCTGCTTAAAGTGTAAAAGAGAACTGCATTTTTTATTTCCTCCAAGCCTCATAGTTATTCAGATTATCACTGGATGCTGTATTGTCTAGGGCTTAACAGTGCCACAAATCATCACAGTCAGAAACAAGACACTGGAGTAGATGGACTTTAGGTCAGACTATGTCAAGTAATTTTTAGATTCCAAACTATGTCCATGCTGTTCAAGAACTCGACTGGACATCTCTGATTCTGCCACTGGACTCAGATTTTCATAGCCCTGAATTTTTGTAGTGGAAGTTGTTTAAAGGTTGTCTCAGCTGGAGCTATGCCTTGGCTTATCAGATATTACATTACTGCTGTTCCCAAAGAACTAAAATTTCCCCAGGTCCTTTCATACAGCCTATCTGTAACATACCTGTTGACATGAAAACAGAAGTTTAAAAAAATGTAATTCATAAGAAAAGTCTAATTATTTGTGACATTTCATCCATCATGTCCTAAGCTTCTCCAGAGGAAAGTAGTAACATTTCGTCTCCTTGACAGCAAACAACACACTGACGAACTGAAAAATGTTCTGCTATATTTCAAACTGCAGCATTTATGAGTAAAGAGCAAGTGCAAAATAAATAGCAAGAGTAAAGAGCAGGAACCCACATAAGTAGGGGGCAGAAGCTTTGGAGAGCTTTCTAAAAGCTTTCTATTGGGTAAAAAAAAAAACCCAATCCTTCAAAAACAACCAGAACATTTCAGAGTAAGCATTCTGTTGGATGGAAGCTATAGCAATACCACGCAGCCCAACGTGCGTTGACTTTCCTAACCACTCCTGTGAGGAGATGCCTTGGGTGGATGTGGCAGTACAGTGTAGTTCATGAAGAGCTACAGGACCTAAATGAAGCTGGGTTGGAAACAAGGTGTTTCTGATACCTCCCAACTCCCAAACCCCAGCACTTCAGGACTGCAGAAGGAGTGCTTATATCATCTAAAGAGAAGAGAAGCAGAGCAAGACTACGAAGACTGCCCTCCTAAATTTTTCATTTAAGCACCTGAAGCACTGCTAAGTTATATCAAAACTGACTTTGCTTCTGAATGCTCTCTCTGTGACATGCCAAGTTAGGTGATTCCCCATACTGGCATTCTCTCTCCCATCACTGTTTGATCAAGGCTTGGTGGCCATCTGTTCATGGATGAACCACCTATTTCTGCATGGCTCTTGTGGTCCTGCTTTCGGATCTAGGTGGCCTCTGCACCAGAATCTGCAGATGTCTCCCACTTCAGCAAAAACAAAGTCTCTATTAGGAATGTGGGTTACTACAGTTGTTTGTATATTTAACCTCCACTGTTTTCCTGGGTACTCAGAGATCTCATGTCTGTGAAAAATGCTGTTTTCATCCATTGATGAAGTGTGAAGGTCATCTGTGTTGGCATGCACATACAACTCTTCAGCTGTTTTTCAGACCCTTCTTGGTATCTTGTTGGCAGATCTCATACTCACCAAACTTTGTCATTTAAACAAAGAAAAGTGCAAAATCCCAACACAGGGTATCAATCAAATCTTCCATCTGGGAAGTCTAATGAAGAATAATAATGAGTTTGAGAATTTTGAAGTCGTTCGGATGTTCTTTCTTTTCTGATCTCTTGTTTTAGAAAAATCCTTACATGCAGAAGCTATAGCACAGTATTTATCTTTTTAACTCTGAAAGGCTGCGATTGTTCTTTGAGGAAAATACAAGTTTATGCAGCCATTCCTAATCTTTCACAGGGTGAAGGCTCTTTCATTTCCATTCTTTTTCTTCTTTTTCCTTTACTGTTATGCACACACACAAAAAAACTCAGGAGTACATCATGAGCCGAGCTGTATTTTCTGTTTATTGCCACCAGGTTAATAACAGTAATGGTGCGAGGAGAAAATGAAGTGTTATGTAAAATCCTGCATTGCAGATTTTGGTGCTGATGCAAAGAGCTCAATAAAGTGTAACACTTTAATCATGGAGATAAAAATCACACAGCAGCTTCACAGTATTCCAAGATACAGAGCCTTAAGACAAAATAGAAGTGGGAGAGAAAGAGAAACCGATGATATTATTGAGTCCCAGAAAATTTAGGGAAGGAAACAACCCACTTTCTTTCTTTTGATGCTTTGATTCAGTCTTTGTATTCACAAGATAAACAACTAAAAATGTGTGTATATGAATTTCCTGCTATTAGAGAGAGCAAAAATGCCACAGCCTTATGCAAAACTCAGTGACATTTACAGGAACCTGGGAAACTTTAAAAAAAATGCAAACAACTCCCTCCCCACAAAAAACAAAAACGACCCAACAAAAAAAACTCCCCCAAACTGAAAAATCTACCACCAGAACTGCCCCCTAGCATGGTATGATGAGATGTATTGGGGTTTTTTTTCAAGTAGGCAGGTAGCACAGCACGGTTTTAGCTATGGTGATCTTGAGTACAAAATCAGCATGCGAGCATGGAAGAGGACTCGATTTGGGATGGTCATCATACTCTGTGGCTCTTCACTGTTACTGAGCTTCGTGCCTCTGCTTCCCATCTGCAGTTTAAGATTGTAGTCCTGTCAAATGACTGTACATAAAGTTGTAGGTTGTTGGCTTGTGAGGTTGTTTGGGTGAGTAGAGGAGGAGGAAGAGTTACGTGGAGATGATCTCTCCTGTACAGGGAAATCTGTGCTTATAATGACACGGAGCACTGTGCTAAAAAGTTGGGATAGTGCTAAGGACTGTATATCTTTGAGCTGGACTGTTGCTGTGATGCACCTGACTGCAGTTGTGTGCCAAGTTTATTCTCCTGAAAATAAAATTCTCTTTCCAGAAAAGTCCCTTTACCCACAACTTGTCTATTGAAAAGAATATAAGGATATTATTGGTTGGAACTAACATAAAAAATGTGGAAATACCTAGTTCAGGACCAAGAATAATGCATCAGGTAACTCAGAGAAGTGTCATGTAGCATTGCTCCTGATATCTGAAAACAGAATAGCTGAATATATAGAGGGAATCTCTATGGCAGAGACCAGTGACCATCCAACCACCCCAGACGTTTCCTTACACCGGGGTGGTGCAGTGCCAGCGGAGAAGCCATTCCAGAGAAGTTACACTTTCAGCATGAAATGTAATTCAGTTTTAGTTAGTGCCTGGCCCTTTGGGGATCAGTTGTTGTTACTTGGAGGAGCACAGCAGCCTGCTGAGCCAAGTTGTCTAGGACTTGGGCAAGCAGAAGGAAGAGGGCAGTACCTTGGCTTTATTGTGGGGTTTCCACTGGCCCCGTTCTGTCCCATTGCTTACATGTTTGCAGCCAGTTAGCACTGCTTGTTTCAATCTGTTGCATACTTATTCATTTGGGTGAGATTCAAGGTTAATTCAAGGGCATGCTAAATCTTGCTGGGGCTTGAAGGTAACCCAGAAGGTTTAATGTTTCCACCAGGTGTGATAACCATGTGCCTACGTTTGGGACTGCTGATTGAAGAACTCCTACAGAGACAGAATCAGGCATATGTATTAGTGGTTCTGGGTATCTGATAAACTCTGTCATCACTGCTTACCCATGATATGCCCATCATAAAGAGTGCCTGATTACATGGCTGGCTTAATCTGTATAGCATGAAAGCTGACATTTTATATTACTTTCTATCCTCTTGTCCAGCTGAGTTCACTTGTGTGGAATTAACAGATGTCAGACTTGGACTTTATGTGCATAGATGCCACAAGATGTATAAATAAACCAACTTTTGTGTAGTATTGTTAGAACAGGTCATGGTAAGAGATGGTAAGAAAAGAAAATGTTTCACAGGACCCTGTAATATTTTCTTGGTGGATTTTCAGGAGACCTGAGGGGCGAATCAAGCTGATATTGCTTTGGAAGCTAAAATCTTATCCTAAGGGTTATCTGAAGTAAAAATGTCCTGCTTTTTTGCTGAGATATGTCCATGAACAGCATCTGTTTCCCCATGGTGTGTTAAAACATTCATTACCCCTTGATGCAGCTGCAGTAATGGCATAGGGATCTCGACATTACCTTGGTGTTATACTTCATATTTGGGGTAAAGGACCAGGTAGGCTTTAATTACCTACGTATCTTAAAAGACAGCATATCTGGTAGCTTTGAGCTCATCCATAAAATTGAAGGGACAGTGGTTCTGGGAAACCTGCCACATCGTGTCAACAGGCCCTGTTTGCTTTTGGAGATTGCAGGCAACTGGACGGATTTGAAGAGCTGTCTTTTTAAGGACAGAAATAAATTTAAAAAAGGCACCGCAGGTGTGAAGAAAAAAAACCTCTATGCAGGCTCAGTTTTTTAGGGCAGGACTTGGGGGGGTTCATCTGGAGTCTCTGCTCATTGCCTGGGTGTCCTCCCAATGGAATCCAGCGAGCATGGGGAGAAAATACCCACCACAGCTTCACATGCTAGATCTGTGGCTGGAGTGGGGCAGGTGCCTATGGATCACAGAGCACAGCTGACCCACAAGGATGGACACAGCTGTAGAGGTGTGAGTTTGAGAAAGGAGGCATTGGTCATCTGTTTCTTGAGCAGACTTCTCAAGCCCATCTTGAGTACTGCCGGACCGATAGTACTCAAGTCTTAGTGCTGCAAATGCAACCAGGTTCTCCTGCTTGGTTGAGGAGAAAGCTGAGAGACCGGTTCTTCGTATTTGTTATGGCTGTCCTGCTGGTTCAGCTGAAACCCTTTTTATCTCAGTATAAGGCTTAAATTCAGAATCAATTGCTTAAGATATTCCTGTTCTCTTGTATTTTTCCTTTCCATCGCCCCCACCCCTGCACGCAGTAATTCTGTATGAATCATACAATTGATTCTTTGGCTGGGGGGACAATATATGAACAGCTTAAGCAGCTGATGGAGCTGGAAAAAAGACAAACCTCCAAATATTTAGATTTTTTTTGCCTAGCTGGATTGGCTCCCTAGATCATAACATGGACTCCCAGCAAACTGTGTCAGCCTATGGTGTTGCATGGTCCTGGCAATGAGTAGTGACCCATATGTGTGGGAAGTGGGAAGGATGGAGTATTTGAGGCTGTCCTTGTGGCCAGAAACATGGATGTGAAAACAAAGGGTCAGCCCACAGTGGGGCTGTGACACCTTCTGAATGAAAGGGCTGGCAATGGGAGTGAACGCATTGGAATTAATTAATGCAGGTAATGCTTTTAAGTTGGGAAGTGCTAGAAACACTAGCACCATTTGTTGCAGAAACAACAAACTCTTTTACTGTCTGTGAGGGTGCCAAAAAGTGGAATCGTCAGAGGGACCAATGTGATGATGGGTGAACACTAGAATATACTTTCTGATAGTAATGTAGTGATTGGGGTAGCTTCTAGTCCTAGGAGACTAGAAACACTTCCGTTTGCAACTTTAAAAAGAGTGAGTCAGTCATTTGCTAGTGCTGGGTACATAGCGATAGCACTCTTAACTCCCAGACATTTATGTTTTGTGTGTGTGCCTCTTCCAAACATTTATTACTTTTTTCTCTGCTTTTAAAATACAGCCAGACTATATTTACTGGGGGAGGGGAGTGGTCGGTGGTGGGTTTCTTGTTTTTTGGGGTTGTTTTTTTTTGTTTGTTTGTTTGGGGTTTTTTGGGTTTTTTTTTAGTAGGGATTTCTCTCAATATAACATGAGAGACAGTTAAGAACAATCAACATAAACCCTTACAAAGTGCTGGCTGGATCTGTGGTTAATCCTTGTTTTAAAAAATATGTGGGGTTTTTTAGTCTCTGTCCTTTCAACACTGTGGATCAGCTCTACATCAGAAAAAGCCAGAGAGGGGAAATCCAGCCCAGAATTGAATGAGCTGCTATGGTACATCATCTGTTACTTCTGGGGTGCTCCAGTGAGATAAAGTGGTTAAAAATTTTGCTACAACTTTCCGTGGACTAGCGTGGCATTCTCTGAGCACGTTGTTTGCAAGTGTATTTGTTTGATAGACTCCGTGGTTAGAATCAGATCTTGTTTTCCTTGTCAAGAAGAAAATAAGAAAAAAGAAAAAAAAAAAAAAAAAAAAGGAAAGTAATTCATGGCAAACTTTAAGGGTCATCACAGTATTTGCTTCCACTTCCATTCTTTTACAATGGCTTTAATACTGTGCAATTATGGACTTGTTCTAAGTACTCTCGTTTTCTCTTACAAGCAGACCACCTCACGTCTTAAACATCTGCAGTAGTTCCAGCAATGAAACCAGGTCTATTGTACCACTGAAATCTCTAAAATTGCAGTGATTTTCAGTCGGATAGTGATCCACTGTACATCTGGAAATGTAGATGCTGCCCTCAGGGAGCTGTATTTGGCATAATTTCCTCCTTGGGAACAGGATACAATGAGATCACAGCTTCTCCAGGTCTCAGCTGTTGAGCAAATCCCTGTCAGACCTAATAGCCAGTGCTCTTTTCCCCTTGATCAGCTGGGCTTTGGTCATTGCTGAGTTGAACATTGTTCACTAAATGAATAGCTCACAGAATTCAAGCGTCACCTGTTATCCTTCCATTTAGGAAAACTGAGAGATTTTAGTCTTTTATACTCTGCATTCAAGAGATGAGAGGGAAAAAAAAACACCTAAATGCCTCCATTTAAATGTAAATTTTGACTTTTCATGTCTGACAATGTAGGGTGTTTGTTTTTTATAAACAATAAATATATAAATAAAAGCCATGGAATTGAAAGAATAAACCCCCTCTTGTTGATATTGATATATTTTCCACACAGTAATCTTTGCTCTCATCATGTTACGTATTTTTCTGTTTCTTTTTACTTTAAAACTAATTTTGCTGTGAGAACAAGAACAGGAGATCGTTAGGAGGAAATACTTTGTTGCTGGCTTGTGCAGAGAAAACATGCCATCTGCCTAATGTGTTTCATCTTGTGTCAGTCTAAGATGTGTTGTTTGGGTTTAACACGCCAGTCACTAGCCTAGAAAGAGTGCCAGCAGCAGCTCTGATACATATCCTGGCTAGGGCTCCAAATCCTTCCTGCTTTTTAGAAACTATGTTCACTACGAAGTAGACTGCAAGATTTTGGGCAGAAGGTACAGTTCTCATCACCTACCATGCCCTCACATTAGAGTCCAAGAGGCATTTGTGAAGGATCTGAAGTGGTTTGGGATATATTTTCAGTCTTCGCCATATCATCATGTTAAGAAGCAAAAGCAAAGAGCCAGCCTGAAAGTGGGTTATTTCAGAGGTGCAGCTGGTGGGTCTGAGGGGCTGGTGGTTGAGGATGCGGTGGTGTCTCCCCAGTGGCAACCACGCAGTGCAAGCTTCACCCTTCTCTGCTGTGTTAGGGAAGAGCTGGAGAAGCCATTTGGCGTAGCATCACACAGAGACACGCATCTGAGTCCCAAAAGCAGAACAGTCGTGCAATGGAGCCCTAATTGTTCTGAACTGGCAGGTTTTGTCTGTCTCTCTGGAGGTGAGTCGGAACTTTCTCGGCATCTGTCCCTGCTCCATGTGCAGTGTGGACTCAGCTGCCTGCAAGGACGGGGCACATTTTGGGGCCCAGCGCAGTGGTCAGGACCCATCAGTGGACAGGTTTCAGAAATGAGCCCTTCTTCTTTGTCAGATCATTCCTCTTTCAGTCACAGAATTCTTGCCTGATAAATGGATGGTCCATGTCTAAGCCGGGTAAATGTAGCTGGTCATATTTTGTTACACTGTGTGTAATAGAGACTTTAGCTTATTTTTTTGTTAAGAAAAGAAGTTTGCAGACAGCTTTAAATGTCTGCCTAAGGATAAAACGAACTGAGTTTTGTAGATAGCTGCTTTTTTTTCTTAATAAATAAATAAATGGAAAGATTTTTATGTTGATAATAAAAATAACTAATGCAGAGCTTTTTCCACTAGTGCCTGGAGACATGGACAGATGCAGGATTTTGAAGGGATAAAGAATCGAAATCTGTTGGCAGGTAGTTGCTATAAAAATGGCTATCCTTCCTGCCTCTTATTACAGACCAACATTCGACAAATGAAGAGTCTCTGAGAAAGCTAATGATGACAGGATCAGGTTCCAACCATGAGAGATAGCATAAACCTCCTCCCTTCACAGAAATGTGAAGTTTAAGTTAAAGGGAAGTGGTTGGGAAAGCTGGGAGCTTTATTAAAGTATACTTCCAGACTTTCTCCAACTCACGGTGTGGTGTGTGGGAGTGTGGATGGGAGGAAACCGCAAGGGAAATGAAGAAACAGAGCGAGTTCACCGAAAGTTTGGTTTGCCCACGAGTTGTCCGCCGAAGTTTTGTGCATCGCTCTCTGCCTCCAGAGAATTTCCACTACACTGCTATCGCATGTAGTTGGTTTCTGTCTTGCTGTGTGGTCTGTGGTTGGAATAAGAGGGTAAACCTTGTTTTCTCACTTATATCCTTCCGATTCTCTCCCCCTTCCCACTGCAGGGGGAGCAAGCAAATGGCTGTGTGGGGCTTAGCTGCCTGCCAGGGTTAAATCACAATATAGCTTTGCAATGCAGTCATAGCATAGGGCCAGTCTCCTGAAGCAGTCGGTAACGTGTATTACAGAACTGGCTAGTCACTGTAGTGTTTCGTGACTCCACCTGAAAACAGCATGTGGACACCATCAGTGTTTATGCAGCGTTTAGGAGAGCAAAGATCAAATATCGATCTGATATACCTAAAATTCAGGCAAATTGCTTTGCTGTCCATTATAGATAGCTGTAACAGTTACAGAGGAGAAGGATGAAAACAAGTTTAAAATATTTCTTTGTGTTTAAAGATACATTTTTACACACACACACACTTATAAAGGTGTACATATACATGCATAGAAGAAAAATCAGACAAAAACTGTCTATACCTCTAAGTCAGCTGTTGGCAGTGTGGGTCAGCTGCTGTTGTCTAGGGTGGGAAATACTGGTGGATGAGAAGCTCAACATGAGCCAGCAATGTGCGCTTGCAGCCCAGAAAGCCAACCGTACCCTGGGCTGCATC